>NC_091270.1:24530000-25155000 GCF_042477335.2 Ovis canadensis | reverse complement strand
TTTGTTTCATTTTAAGCAAAGTTTTACCTATAGCAATGCCTAGAAAAGGGTGCTGCTAGCAATAATACTGCAAATATCCATGAAGCAAAATTGCCAATAAAAATTGTGTTGCTCTTCAAGCGTCTGCCTACAATGCGGGAGACCCGGGTTCGATCCCTGGGTCGGGAAGTTCCCTTGGAGAAGTAAATGGCAACCCACTCCAGTATTCTTGCCTAGAAAATCCCATGGATGGAGGACCCCAGTAGGCTACAGTCCATGGGGTCACAAAGAATCAAACACGACTGAATGACTTCACTTCACTTCTCATTATTAGAATCCACAATATATTTACTTAGTAACAATAAATGCTAATTACAATGTATGGTGCTTTTACTAAAGCATGGGACATTGACAAACATTTCAAATTATTCTCCTATACCTGTTCAATTTGCTATCTAAAAATAGATAATAAGTTATTTAAATTTGTGTTTCAAAGTACAGTCAACTCCTGGTAGTCCTGCATGAAATGCCAAAATCCCAAGATGCTCAATTTCCTTTTATAAAATGGGTTGGTATTTGCAATATAACTTTAGTACATCCTCCTGTATACTTTAAGTCATCTCTAGATTATTTATAATATCTAATATAATGCAAATGTTATGTTAATGGTTGCCTATGTGTGGAAAATTCAAGTATGGGTTTTGGAACTTCTGCAGTTCTTTTGAATAGGTTTTACCTGCAGTTAGTTGAACCTGCTGAGGCAGAATGCATGGATATGAAGCGCTGACGTTATGGATGTGATGATGTGACTTTCAATTTTTTAATTGTGAAATATGATGTATATAGTGTCATACACTTACTGTAAATGAACAGTGTAATAAATTAAAAAAAACAAACATCCTTGAAACCATCATTATAGTCAAGAAATAATGCATTGTCAATTTGCCAGAGTCACTTAGAACAACCTTTCTCAATTACCTGCACTCTTTTAACCCTTAGGCAACCACCATCATGATGTTTATGGTAATCACATTCTGCTTTTTGAGGATGGTACCTCCTGGATATACTTACATTGTAGAGAATAGATTTACTGCTACTTTACTGTATATACATGAAGTCATCTATTGGGAAATTTTCTGTGATTGCTCTCACCCATCATGATGTTTCAATTGATTTTTTTTTTAAATTTTTTTTATTTTTAGTTTTTTATTTTTTACATTTTAAAATCTTTAATTCTTACATGCATTCCCAAACATGAATCCCCCTCCCACCTCCCTCCCCATAACATCTTTCTGGGTCATCCCCATGCACCAGCCCCAAGCATGCTGCATCCTGCGTCAGACATAGACTGGCGATTCAATTCACATGATAGTATACATGTTAGAATGTCATTCTCCCAAATCATCCCACCCTCTCCCTCTCCCTCTGAGTCCAAAAGTCCGTTATACACATCTGTGTCTCTTTCCCTGTCCTGCATACAGGGTCGTCATTGCCATCTTCCTAAATTCCCTATATATGTGTTAGTATACTGTATTGGTGTTTTTCTTTCTGGCTTACTTCACTCTGTATAATCGGCTCCAGTTTCATCCATCTCATCAGAACTGATTCAAATGAATTCTTTTTAACGGCTGAGTAATACTCCATTGTGTATATGTACCAAAGCTTTCTTATCCATTCATCTGCTGATGGACATCTAGGTTGTTTCCATGTCCTGGTTATTATAAACAGTGCTGCGATGAACATTGGGGTACATGTGTCTCTTTCAATTCTGGTTTCCTCGGTGTGTATGCCCAGAAGTGGGATTGCTGGGTCATAAGGTAGTTCTATTTGCAATTTTTTAAGGAATCTCCACACTGTTCTCCATAGTGGCTGTACTAGCTTGCATTCCCACCAACAGTGTAGGAGGGCTCCCTTTTCTCCACACCCTCTCCAGCATTTATTGCTTGCAGATTTTTGGATCGCAGCCATTCTGACTGGTGTGAAGTGGTACCTCATTGTGGTTTTGATTTGCATTTCTCTAATAATGAGTGATGTTGAGCATCTTTTCATGTGTTTGTTAGCCATCCGTATGTCTTCTTTGGAGAAATGTCTATTTAGTTCTTTGGCCCATTTTTTGATAGGGTCGTTTATTTTTCTGGAGTTGAGCTGCAGAAGTTGCTTGTATATTTTTGAGATTAGTTGTTTGTCAGTTGCTTCATTAGCTATTATTTTCTCCCATTCAGAAGGCTGTCTTTTCACCTTGCTTTGTTTTAGTGCATAAATCTAGATTTTTTCCATTACTATATAGTATTCATTTGTATTATAAACATAGAGCAGAATAGGATGGACTAGAATAGAGTAGAATAGAAAGGGGGAAAAACGAATGGATTGAGTTACTGAGCAATTCTCTGTTTATGGCTAATAAAAATAGTGGTGAGGGCTTTTTTTTTTTTTTTCTTTTTGCTCTAGTTTTATGCTCATAAGCAGTCACTACTCCTGAAGATATTTCTAGAACTGGAAATATTGCATCTGTAGGAATATAAGTCTTAAACTCTGTAGTGATGCTATACTGTTTTTATTGTAATTGTTTCAGTGTACATTCTTATCAGTGGGTGAAAGTCCAAACTGTTCAGTATTTCTGCCAATAGTTGATATTGTCAGATGTTCTCTACTTATGTTGTTTCTTTATAATGAAAATCCTATTTTGTGGCTAATTCTAGTGAATTATGAAAGCTAAGAAGGTTACAAGTACCCCAAATTTATAGCCAACTGTTCAGAAATGCCAATGGCCTAAGTACCCCCAAAGTATAACTGGAGTCTGAAATAAGGGTATTCTTGTGGGAGACTGTGTCACATATCTTGTGGGGTCTGGGGGTGGTCAGGGTGAGAACTGGATTGTATTCCAGTATTCTCAGGCTCTGAAAAGTCATGATATGTAGTCGCTAAGAGCTCATGTACCTGAATGCAGTACCGGAATAACAGTGATGGTGGCAGTATATTAATTCTTTAAAATCCATTTATGAGTTCAAGATAAGAAGTAGGTGATGGTGAATGCTTCTGCTTATATCTCTGACTGTCTTTGCTTATTTCTGGGCTTCTTTTCACAGAGTTTTAAAAGTTTTTTAGATGCCCCTTCATATCTCACTCCACAAGTTTCTCCAGGAGGAAATATCTGATTGGTTTTCTCATGTCATGCTAGCTAATAAGCAATCAGACTGGTTCTTCTTATTAAAGCTTTTCAGGTGCTCCCTGACTTTAGGATGCATTTAAATCCTTGTCATCTGACTTGAAGATCCTTCCTAATTCGGATCCTGTTTATTTTTCTATTTTTGTCTATTCTCACTCAAACTGCAGTGCTTCCACCTTGAACTTCTTAAGTCCTTCAAATGACCCATCCTCTTGTGAAAATCAGTGGTTTTTATCTGCACAAAATGTTCTTCACTCACTGATTTCCCTAGATGTGAATATACAAACTAGCTGGTAAATGCTTAAATTTTAAGTTACAGCTAGGTAAATGAGTGGCTTCACTTAGTAACTGCTGCTGGCTGTGGGTTTTAAATAGCCTATATAATTAGAGACTCTCTGTAAATTTCAATTTTCTGTGATTATTTTAAAATTACATTGATTCAATGAATAAATTCCTAAAATTTGAAAAACCATAAGGTAGATTCCAAAGCATTCCAAAATGTATGTCATAGCTAGAATTGGAGTTACACTTTCCAACAAGACAAAAAAAAAGTATTTCCAAGTTATTCCTCAGCCAACCTTAATCATCGATTGTTATCCAGGTGTGTGAGCGTGTGTGTGTGTGTGTGTGTGTGTGTGCACGCGTGTGTGTGTAGAGTGTAGTAAATGTCCTCCAGATGGTGTGATGGGTTGAGGGATTTGCTCGTTTTTTCTTAGCATTAAAGCCCTGGGTATCCCCGTGGCTATGCATGAGGAAGGCTTCCCTGTGGCTATGTGTGAAGTTTAAATGCTTTATTCTTGTTTTGTAAGTTTCTTTTAGCATAGCAACATTCAGAGATGAACCTAAAAGCAAAATAACTTTTAAGCTTGGAGTTCTGCTATGAAGATTACTTTCTTTGGTAAAAAGAATCCACAATAGTGTCTGAAAACAGGTCTCCATAGGCACATTTTATGATTTGAAAGACTTTCCCCCCCGCTTTTCTAAGAAAGGCTGTTTAGAAGCCTAAATAGCTAACTTTCGTGAAAGACAAAAAGAGCTCACCAACTTTGGAAAGTAGGAAAAGTACCTTGTATTTCCTGCCTCCCATCTACCACTCGGCCAACGGAATGATGGCCATACCAAATATGATCAAAATTGCTAATTTTCTAAATACCAATTTCTAGGCATATAACAACAAACATTATCAACCCATTGCTTTTTTTCATATTAATTTAACACAATTTGAGGCTTTCTCATCCATATTCATTCTGAATGTATTTTTCTCCTTTACTAAATTTGACACCACCTATGGAGAATCCCAGGGAGCCTGGTGGGCTGCCGTCTATGGGGTCACACAGAGTCGGACACAACTGAAACGACTTAGCAGCAGCAGCATGGATGCACTTCCCAGGTAGTTCGGTGGCAAAGAATATGTCTGCCAGTGCAGGGAACAGGGGTTTGATACCTGGGTTGAGAAGATCCTTTGGGGGAGGAAATGGAAACCCACTTCGGTATTCTTGCCTGGAGAATTTCATGGAGAGAGGAACCTGGTGGGCTATAGTTCATGGGATCCCAAAGAGTCAGACACAGCTGAGTGACTTAACTCTTTTCCTTTTACGCATTCCCCAAATTATTTGCATTATAGTCAATGTCATCTTTCAAACTCTGGAAACCTTGCCGCACATGTAGGTGTTTAGCATGGTACATGTCTGTGTGTGCTCAGTTGTGTCAGACCCTTTGCGTCCCGATTTACTGTCTCCCACCAGGCTTCTCTCTCCGTGTTGTTTCCCAGGCAAGAATACTGGAGTGGGGTGCCATTTCCCCACTGGGATCTTCCTCACCCAGGGATCGAACCTGCATCTCCTGTGTCTCCTGCATTGGCAGGTGGATTCTTCACCACTGTGCCACTTGGGAAGCACCCAGCAAGATATATACAACCTTTCATAAACCAGTCACTGGCTCCTTCTCTAGCCTCATCCTTTTACATCCCTGTCCTGTTCCCTAGCACATAAATATTGTGTTTGCAGGTAATAAAAACTCCTAGAAAGATCAGATTTCATTGCTGCTGCTGCTAAGTTGCTTCAGTCATGTCCGACTCTGTGCGACCCCATAGATGGCAGCCCACCAGGCTCCCCCTGTTCCTGAGATTCTCCAGGCAAGAACACTGGAGTGGGGTGCCATTTCCTTCTCCAATGCATGAAAGTGAAAAGTCAAAGTGAAGTCGTTCAGTCATGTCCGACTCTTAGCGACGCCATGGACTGCAGCCTACCAGGCTCCTCCGTCCATGGGATTTTCCAGGCAAGAGTACTGGAGTGTGGTGCCATTGTCTTCTCCGCAGATTTCATTACATAAAACATATTCCTTTATGCTAAAGTAAGTGGCTGTTAATCAGGAGACATATATCTACACTGGGCAACATTTGTGTACATCTATGTGTAGATAGCCACAGGAATATTACCCTCTATCTAGTACACTTGTCAGCCTCAAAATATAGTCAAATATTACTTGCTGAGAAAAATTGCTTTGATCACCTTTCTTGATATAGACTTAAGTCCTCCTTTTCCTGTCTTATTCCATACCTGCTCTTTCATCTGGTATGTCGCAAATCCCTTTTTATTCTTCTTCCAGATATTTGTTGAATTGAACTGTATGCTTTCACCATAAAACTTAAAAAAAAATTTTCTCTTTTTTAGTACATTTCTAAGCTAGTAGTTTTCTCATATTTTATAAGCACAGGTTAATTCTACATGTGTCTGGCATACTTCCTAAGAGAATCCTTTATGTATGTGTTAGGTGTGTGAATAATATGACATATTAAGCCTCTTGTTGTCTGTTGTGCTAAAAATTGAAAAGAAATGACAAAGAAGGGAGAGTCTCATACAGTCAATTATATCTGACATTGCCCTTTAAATTTTCTCTCTAAGCAATGGTGAGAGGCCAGTCATTCTTGAAACACTGAGACACTGTACTGGTGTTATTATAAAAGCAGTGATATAAGAAGGATGAGCAATAAACAATTTAGAGGAAGCAAGAAATAATTCAGAGGAAGGATGTATTGATTTTTCCTGGAGTGTTTCCAAGGGTTTATCATTGAGGGTGGCACATGCTGTTTTATTGATGTTGCAGAATTAATGCAAAAATCCAAAAGGAGTATCCAACATGTGACAGAACTGTAATGCTTAGTACATGGTGGTACAGAAAAGGTGTACACAAGGATAGAAGGGACAGAGGAGTTTAAATAGAGTAGATCAATAAATCAGTATTGAGTAGAACTCAGTGGATTAATAAGTAACTACTTAAGTATTTAACTATGATAAATCTATTAAACAAATAACAAGATAAAACAATATTTTAAATGGTGAAACACTAATTTTATCAGTTATGTAAAGAATTTGATGCTTGCCTACTATTATTATTCAATTTTTTGAGGTTCTGCACAATGAAATACACAATAAAATTACTTTAAAATAATTGAAGCTTCATGAAAGAAAAATTAAACTATATCTTTTTATTGATGGTTTGGTTATATTTAAGAATAAAACCCAAAAGTTATAATAAAATTCTTTTGAATTAAAATATGGTAAAATTATATAAGCTGAAAATAAATCATTGTACGTTCTCTTTGAAAACTATGTACCTGGAGACTAAAATTTGAAAATAAAATCAAATCTTGATGAAAGGCATGGAAGAAGGTTTGAACAAATTAGGTGAAGAAATTAGGTGCAATTTGATAAATATGTAGTATAAATATTCATAACTCAAATAGTATAATATATAGCTCAAATGGTAAAGAATCTGCCTGCAATGCAGGAGACCCGGGTTTGATCCCTGGGTGGGGAAGATCCCCTGGAGAAGGGAAAGGCTACCCACTCAATATTCTTGCCTGGAGAATTCCATGGACAGAGAAAGCTGGTGGGCTATAGCCCATGATGTTACAAAGAGTCAGACACGACTGAGCAACTAACACTTTCATTTTCACTATAGTATAAATACACAGATTCAGTGAATTTTCAATAAAAGTTAAAATTTTAAAGTAGATGATTTTTTCAGTTCAGTTCAGTTGCTCAGTCATGTCCGACTCTTTGCGACCCCATGAATTGCAGCTCACCAGGCCTCCCTGTCCATCACCAACTCCGGGAGTTCACTCAGCCTCACGTCCATTGAGTCAGTGATGCCATCCAGCCAGCTCATCCTCTGTCGTCCCCTTCTCCTCCTGCCCCCAATCCCTCCCAGCAGCAGAGTCTTTTCCAATGACTCAACCCTTCACATGAGGCGGCCAAAGTACTGGAGCTTCAGCTTTAGCATCATTCCTCCCAAAGAAATCCCAGGGTTGATCTCCTTCAGAATGGACTGGTTGGATCTCCTTGCAGGCCAAGGGACTCTCAAGAGTCTTCTCCAACACCACAGTTCAAAAGCATCAATTCTTCGGCACTCAGCCTTCTTCACAGTCCAACTCTCACATCCATACATGACCACAGGGAAAACCACAGCCTTGACTAGATGGACCTTAGTTGGCAAAGTAATGTCTCTGCTTTTGAATATACTGTCTAGGTTGATCATCACTTTTCTTCCAAGAAGTAACTGTGTTTTAATTTCATGGCTGCAGTCACCATCTGCAGTGATTTTGGAGCCCCAAAAAATAAAGTCTGACACTGTTTCCACTGTTTCCCTGTCTATTTCCCATGAATTGATGGGACCAGATGCCATGATCCTTATTTTCTTAATGTTGAGCTTTAAGCCAACTTTTTCACTCTCCTCTTTTACTTTCATCAAGAGGCTTTTTAGCTCCTCTTCACTTTCTGCTATAAGGGTGGTGTCATCTTCATATCTGAGGTTATTGATATTTCTCCCAGGAATCTTGATTCCAGCTTGTGTTTCTTCCAGTCCAGTGTTTCTCATGATGTACTCTGCATATAAGTTAAATAAGCAGAGTGACAACATACAGCCTTGACGTACTCCTTTTCCTATTTAAGTTTACATAAAAATAAACATATGAGAATTATCAAGTTATTAAAAAATAATATACACAAAAAAGGCAAGCATGCTATCACAGACACTGATAGGTGGCTATGAAACAGTTGAACAGTTGGTTCCATATTTCATTTCCATTGATTGACTATCATTCTTGGGATTAAAAAGGTAAGGACTTTTCTAGCTACCACATTCTTAAGTGTTTGCATGGAACTATGTTTGCCCAATGAGACAAAACTAAGTAGAAGTAATATTGAAGGATTTCAGCAAGGTATTTCTCTTAGATTAAAGATATGTCCACAAATAATCTTTAAAATTCTTACCTAATCAACAATTTACTGCTGCTGCTATTTAGTCAATAAATCATACCTATCTGATTCTTGACAATCCCATACACTATAGCCTGCCAGGCTCTTCTGTCCAAGGGATTTCCCCAGCAAGAATACTGGAGAGGGTTTCCCTTTCCTTCTCTAGAAGATCTTCTGGACCCAGGGATCAAGCCCACATCTCCTGCCTTGGCAGGTGGATTCTTTACCACTGAGTCACTAGGGAACCCCAGTAAACAATTTAGGACAATGAAAAAATTAAAATGCATGCCCAATAATTAAGGTCTCCCTATTTATTTTTCTCTGCACCCTATTTTCCCTTTAGATGAGATAAAGTGAGTGCCAAAGTGTACAACTATAGCACCTTCTTTCAATCATGAGGTTATAAGCCTGTTGATAAAAGTTCAGTGTATTGAAGCTAGTGAAGCAGAAAGATGTAAAAAGTCAGGTTCTTGTTGAGTCTGCAGATCACTTTTTGACTCATGGATTGTGGTTAAAAAATAAATTTCCATGTGTTTTTATCCCCTGTTACTTGATGTTTTTGTTACTCCATATATTATTAATTCAAGAAATACATGAATGGTAGAAATATATGAAATACTAGTTAACAAAGCAGAAAGAAAAATTGCTTCCTTCACAAAACTTAACCTCTTGCCAAAAGAAAAACTATAACTGGTAACTGATGGAAAATATGTCATTAGAATAATATAGGATAAAGACCCACTTTCAGCCAGGAGAGAATAACTGAAATTAAATCCACCATTCTGCTTTAAGTAAGAAACAGCACAAAGTATATGAACAAACAGTTGTTAGGATTTGTTCAGGGCTTGTCAGTGATTCGTTGAGAGGCAGGAAAAATTAAGAGAAATGAAAACACATGACCACCCTACAATTTGCATATTGCTGTTCATAGAAACTTTATTGTAAAAGTCAAAAACTGGAAAGGAAAAACAAATTCTCCATTAGGTGAAGAGAGAAACAGTTTGTGGCATATCAGTATATAAGATGCTAGATAGCAATAAAAAAGAACTAAGTTTTGATACAATCAGCAGCCTGAATGAATTTCAAAACAATTACATTGAACAAAAGAAGCCACACCAAAAACCATACAGTATGTTCTGACATACTGTATAATCCTGTTCACATACATTTCTAGAAAATGCAAACTAATCAACAGTAACAGAAAGCATATTAATGGTGCCTTGAGAGTGGGGGAGGTAGAGAAAGAGATAAGAGAAGAACATGAGGAAAATTTCGGGAGTGATGGATATATTGATTTACTCAATCGTGGTGGTAGTGTTATAATAGGTATTTATCAGTTTTTCAATAGATATCAGGTTACACATTTTAGATATTACAATTGATTCTATTACAATTATACTTTCAAAAAGCTGTAGGAAATACCATCAAGTCCCAAATGTCCACAAATTTCTCAGAACATGGTGTCTTCCTCTTTGTATCCACTGCCTAACAGCCTTCAGGAGCCTCAAATTCTATCAAATTTTTATTTTTCAAATAATAATAGCTAATAGTTATTATGAATTTACTATATGCTAGACAGAGAATAGTGTTCTACATACATTTTCTTTGCAGGAATGCTCCACAGTTTAGAATACAGTTCCCCAATCCAATGTCACATACATAAAACATATTTTTGAATAAAATATATATTAAATATATATATACATGCATATATACATATAATCTATGTATATATTGCAAAATTGCACAAATAAATTGGGAACTTGGGAAAATTTAAATATATATATTTATTAGTTGATATATTTGAATTTTCTTTTCAATGGTTAAGAAGTACTATTTCATAAACAGCACTTGATACAACTGCCAAGTAATTCATAAGATTAAATTATTGATTTAAATTTTATGTCTGTTACAAATATAATTTCTGGATGAATTATATTAAAGAATAGACATTAATAAATTATTAAAAAGTGAAGGTGATTCAGTGCATGGCAAAATGAAGCAGAGATAGTGAATGCAATGAAGATTTAATTGATTTCTTGAGATCTACATTTTTAAGAAAACAGTCCATGTTTATACAATTTGTTTAAATCCATGTTGGCTTCTAAGCATTTAATTTTCTGGTCAAATTATACCAGTGAAAACAAGTAAACTTGAACAAAAAACATTGCTGGCATTAGTGACATTTTCTGGATAGTATATATGTACACAGAACAAGTCCTTTTAATCTGAATTTCTTCCAAGAGTGACATATAACTTTGAAGAAAAAATTATAAACATGCAATTAAATTCATTTTGAAAACTCACCTTCCAAGTTTTCAAATTTGATATTTGTGTTTAATTTCATCTTTCAGATTTTTAATATGGTTTTATTTTAGTTCATTAACACAGAATAAATGAAAATTTAAAAGAACATATTTATTTTGGTTTTTCAGAACAAGCCAAATGCAATCTGCCAGTTTGTTTTGTAAATAGGACACACTCAAATCTTGCACATACTCCATATTCATGTTCCTTTTAAGACATATTACAGATGGTGAACCGCCCATATACAATAGTGAGAAAAATTTGGAGTTTGTTTTTTTTAATAAGGTGTCACCACTGAACTTCCATATTGATTCCATGCATAGTTATGAGCCTGTGACAATTTGCACCAGGACATGTACCATTTCTTTCTTGCAAATTGAGTTTTTATTCACTTCTCTGAAAACATAAAAGCCGGAGACATTGGCATGTCTGACCAAAGCAGTCATGTTTTCATATGATTTATCTTTCTGGGTCTTCCAATAGACAGTTATGTATGATTGTCTTTCTCCTAATTTGAATGAAATAAGTAGTATTTAATCTAACTGACTATTGTGGATAATATCTACAGATAAACATACATCAAACATTTCTCCAAGTAGCATTTTAACAGAATATAATGATGGGAAATGTAATAATAGTAGTTATAGAGAAATATGGCATTTACTATCATAATAATTTGGGGGATTTAAAAATATCTTCACCACATTACCTGACATTTAACTTAACTGAAACGATATCCTACCAGTAAATATGCCTACCAAAAGTTTCAACTATCTCTGAAAACTTAAGCAACTAAGCTCATCTTAAATTAGCTAAACTAAAAGATAAACTAAAAGATAAATTAAAAATAAAAAAATACAAAACTAGTTCTTTCCATTTTTGCTACCAGCATTCAATTATATATAACCATGTGTTATACCATCTATATTTTGTAAATATAATAATTTTTAATTTAATTTTTCTCATTAGAATGTAGCTTTACCAGAAATAACTTTTTTTATTGTTTTTGTTTGTTTGTTTGTTTTCAGGTTGCACTGCATTTTTGTTGCTGTGCACAGGCTTTCTCTAGTCGTAGTGCACAGGGGCTACCCTTCATTGTAGTTCACAGGCTTCTGATTGCCATAGCTTCTCTTGTTGCAGAGCGTAGGCTTCAGGCACGTGGGTTTCACTAGTTGCAGCGTGAGGAGTCTTCAGCAGTTGTGGCAGGGCTTGGTTGCTTCATGGCATGTGGAATCTTCCCTGACCAGGAATTGAACTCACATCCCCTGCATTGGCAGGTGTATTCTTACCCACTGGACCACCGGGGAAGTCCAGGAAATGACATTTTTCATAGATATCGCCTTATAACAAATCTCTTTTTTCACACTGATAAAGTCCAGTTGACTTCTTTATCAGATTAGTTCCACTTAAACAGTGAAAACAGGATAGATGGAGCTTCCCACTAACTTCTGGGATGGTCCATTTGTAAACTGTGTTGCTGTTGTTGTTGAGCTGGTAAGTGGTGCCCAACTCTTTGCAATCCCTGGACTGCAGCACGCCATTCTTCCCTTTCCTTCACTATCTCCTGGAGTTTGCTCAAACTCGTGTCCGTTGAGTCAGTAATACCAGGGCATCCTCTGTCATGCCCTTCTCCTCCTCCTCTCAATCTTTCCTAGCATGAGGGTCTTGACCAATGAATTGGCTCTTTGCATCAGGTGACCAAAGTATTGGAGCTTCAGTTCAGCATCATTCTTTCCAATGAATATTCAGGGTTGATTTCCTTTAGGATTTACTGGTCTGATTTCTTTGCTGTCCTTGGGACTCTCAAGAGTCCTCTTCAGCACCACAATTTAAAAGGATCAATTATTTGGCTCTTAGCCTTCTTTATGATCCAACTTTCACACCTGTTTTACTGTTCAAACCATAGCTTTAACTATACAGACCGTTGTTGGCAAAGTGATGTCTTTGCTTCTTAATACGCTATCTAGGTTTGTCATTATAACCACCGTTAATTTATACAAATACTTCCGATATTCTACACATACATGACAGCATCAAGAAAGGAAAGGGAACTATGTCTTACTTATTATTGAGCTCTGGCTAGGATGGCTAGATATTCTACTCATTTATTATACTTGCCTGCCCAGATGTTTGGTCCCTCTGAATGGATATATACCTGCTGCTATAGCGTTATGTAGAAACTATCTCAGCACTAGGTATATTAGAAATGACATGTTTTATGAAAAATAGGTCATATAAGTAAATAGAAAGCTTTATTTCTAGGTTAACCAGAGTGAATCTGTTATCATGGATCAAATCTCAAAATTAATGTTATACTGGAAAAAATTGTATTAATTCTAACTTTATATATATAAACAAACCATATTTTTGATATTACCACCAGGAAAGTCTATGATTACCCACGGGAAATTCTGACCAAAAATGATTTATCTTGTCCACAAAGCTGAGCAAGTGGATAGATAAACATTACACAGAGTGTTTTACCATTGCTTTTCCTTCTGCCTGCATAAACTCAGTAAAAACCAGTTCACTTTGCCACACAGATGAAATTGTATAAACCTTAGGACCACGACCGTGCCGAAATGTCATATTTAAAGATGAATTTCCCTAACTCCAATAACACAAGTCCATTACTATAAAGAGTTCTGTGGTGTTTTAGTCATCCTGATATTAACAAAATACTATACACTACATGCAAAGAAGGCAATGGCACCCCACTCCAGTACTCTTGCCCAGAAAATCCCATGAATGGAGGAGCCTGGTAGGCTGCAGTCCAGGGGTCACAAAGAGTTGCACACGACTGAGCGACTTCACTTTCACTTTTCACTTTCATGCATTGGAGAAGGAAATGGCAACCCACTCCAGTGTTCTTGCCTGGAGAATGGAGCCTGGTAGGAGGCCGTCTATGAGGTCGCACAGAGTTGGACATGATTGAAGTGCCTTAGCAGCAGCAGCAGCATAGACTACATGGCTTAATGAACAGACATTGATTTCTCACAGGTCTGGAGACAGGAAAGTCCAAGAGTGAGATGCCAGCAGATTTGTGTCTGGTGAGGGCCCTCTTCCTGGCTGGTAGATGGCTGCTGCTGCTGCTGCTAAGTCACTTCAGTCGTGTCCGACTCTGTGCGATCCCATAGACGGCAGCCCGCCAGGCTCCCCCATCCCTGGGATTCTCCAGGCAAGAACACTGGAGTGGGTTGCCATTTCCTTCTCCAATGCATGAGAGTGAAAAGTGAAAGTGAAGTCGCTCAGTTGTATGCGACTCTTTGCGACCCCATGGACTGCAGCCCACCAGGCTCCTCTGACCATGGGGTTTTCCAGGCAAGAGTACCAGAGTGGGTTACCATTGCCTTACCTCTCATAAATCCTTACATGGCTTTTACTTGGTGCATGCATGCAGAGAGAGCTCTGTTCTCTCTCATCATTTACTTCTAAGAATATTAATCCTTTCATGGGAACTCTACTTTCATGACCTCAACTAATAATTGCCTCCTAAAGTCACCTTGAGAAGGAAATGGCAACCCACTCCAATATTTTTGCCTGGGAAATCCCATGGACAGAGGAGCCTGGCAGGCTACAGTCTATGGAGGTGCAAGTGAGCGACCAACACACAGATTATTTTAGGCAGAGTAAATGCACAACTCCATTAGTAAATCAAAATCAGTTGAAAATTTGCAAATGCTTTTTCTGTGTATGTGTGTTGTGGCACGTGCGTTTGTGTGTTTCGAAGGCTGGCAGGTTGCTTTTATGATCTATTTGGGGGAGTTTGAGACATAAATTTCCACGATGTAGCCCTTTCCAGAAGAGAAAATTTTAAAAGCGATATGTTTGACCTTTACTAATTAAATCAACTACTTGCTCTCAAAGACAGCCTTCTGAATGGGAGAAAATAATAGCAAATGAAGCAACTGACAAACAACTAATCTCAAAAATATACAAGCAACTTATGCAGCTCAATTCCAGAAAAATAAATGACCCAATCAAAAAATGGGCCAAAGAACTAAATAGACATTTCTCCAAAGAAGACATACAGATGGCTAACAAACACATGAAAAGATGCTCAACATCACTCATTATCAGAGAAATGCAAATCAAAACCACAATGAGGTACCATTTCACACCAGTCAGAATGGCTGCGATCTAAAAGTCAGCAAGCAATAAATGCTGGAGAGGGTGTGGAGAAAAGGGAACCCTCCTACACTGTTGGTGGGAATGCAAACTAATACAGCCACTATGGAGAACAGTGTGGAGATTCCTTAAAAAATTGCAAATGGAACTGCCTTATGACCCAGCAGTCCCGCTGCTGGGCATACACACTGAGGAAACCAGAATAGAAAGAGACACATATACCCCAATGTTCATTGCAACACTGTTTATAATAGCCAGGACATGGAAACAACCTAGATGTCCATCAGCAGATGAATGGATAAGAAAGCTTTGGTACATATACACAATGGAGTATTACTCAGCCATTAAAAAGAATACATTTGAATCAGTTCTAATGAGATGGATGAAACTGGAGCCGATTATACAGAGTGAAGTAAGCCAGAAAAACACCAATACAGTATACCAACACATATATATATATGGAATTTAGAAAGATGGCAATGATGACCCTGTATGCGAGACAGCAAAAGAGACACAGATGTATAGAACGGACTTTTGGACTCTGAGGGAGAGGGAGAGGGTGGGATGATTTGGGAGAATGGCATTGAAACATGTATACTATCATGTAAGAAACGAATTGCCAGTCTATGTTGGATGCAGGATACAGGATGCTTGGGGTTGGTGCACGGGGATGACCCAGAGAGATGTTATGGGGAGGGAGGTGGGAGGGGGGTTCATATTTGGGAATGCATGTACACCCATGGTGGATCCATGCCAATGTATGGCAAAACCAATATGGTACTGTAAAGTAAAATAAAGTAAAAATAAAAATTAAAAAAAAAAGTGACTGAAACAGTCTGAAATGTATCATGAGTATGGGTTCATTAGTGGGGTTTCTGACACAGCTGTTACTCACTGCTCTCAGTGCTGCTGACCCTGGTGGCCAAATGCAGGTCTTAGTTTGCTCCAGTGGCCACTGCAGAGAGGACATATGAGAAAAGGTCTAGAAATATTCTCACAATCACCCAGCATATCCTCCCAGTTCTGCTGCTATGCATGCAAGCTTATTAGATAGCTCACTTATTGTTATTACCCTCATAGGGGTAATTCATCTACAAGGAAAGGAACTACCCTAAAATCTATCTCTAATTATTAAGAAGTACCAAATAATTTTACATGGTGCTTTGATTTTTTTTAAATATGTATATCTAATATTCATACCATCATTTCCCATTCTAGCTTAAATTTGGTGTGTTTTGCTTCATTCCAGTGGATAGAAAACTTTATCCCTTACCTTCATCAAGATACACGTTTTCTCTACTATATTGGGCAATTGTCACTTCCCATTAGATCTTTTTTTCTTTAATAGGACATAGTTGGAATGAAATGATTCATAATCCATATTTCTGCATAGATTTTGTGAAAAAAATGATACATTCTCTTTTCCTCTAAAGATAGATATACTCAAAAATTATTTAAAACCAAATGCCTTTTGATGATTCTCATTTTGAAATAATTCTAAGGTCTCTTGCAAATTGGAAAAGTTTTCTTCTAGAACCACCCTTGTATTATTTTACTTCTGAATTACAGAAAATGTCAAGTTGATAATTCACTTCAACTCATCCTTTATATGGAGAAAAACACTCAAAATGCTGAAATTTTGAGGGAGTGGATTTTTCAGCACCTATGATTAATGTCTAATAGCTGATTGTGCCTATAAATTTACATATTAAAATCCTCCTAATTCTATGATATATTCCTTTTATTTTCATTTATATTATAATCATGACTATATTGATTCTTTAAAAACTGTGTATGTATACATTTTTTGCTATAAATTTTATTTCATAGTAAGAAATGGCATATAAAAATAGTTTTGATAAAAATGGGGCATTGAGTTTCACAGAGTTGAAATCCAGTGTCTAATGCAGAGGATTTTTCTGCTCAGCTCTGTCTTTTTAACTCTTTAAATATTTGGATTTAAAATATAATAAACCTCTTGATTATGATTTTAAGTCAGATAATTAAGAGTAATTTTATCAGGGTATCTCTCTAAATTCTCCATCAATAAGTATGGAGGTATTTTTTCCTAGGTTTTCATACTGAATGTTTTACTGAACAAGGGCTCACTGCCAGATGAGCATAGAAGCCAATGCTATGGTGGCAACTTCTGAGAAAAGAGTTTCATTCTGGAGGTTGACAGTCAAGGGGATAGGAGACAAGGCTCTCAAATACATCTCCTTCATTCAGGGTTGGAGATAAATGTGAGAGATTGGGGGAATTTTAATTTGAAAGATGATTGGCTAGTTGTAACTCAGTCCTTCTAAGTCACTGGCACTGCTGAAGGCTGGATTTTCCTGACTGAAGGACTTGCTTCTGACGGGATCAGGTGGCAACATTCCTATTCTTTAAGTTCTGTTGCCTGGAGATTCTTGGTTTTGTGAGTCACCCTGACGAAAAGACCCTGATGCTGGGAAAGATTGATGGCAAGATGAGAAGGGGTCAGGCGACAGAGAATGAGATGGTTGGATGGCATCACTGACTCAATGAACATGAGTTTGAGCAAACTCCGGGATACAGAGAAGGACAGGGAAGCCTGGCATGCTGCAGTCCATTGGGTTGCAGAGAGTCAGGCTTGATTGACCGACTGAACAACTGAAGACATGAGCAGTGCGGTCTCTGCAAAATAATGCAAAGACTTGATTAATCAACACCCTATTTAAGGCCCCAAAAGCAAGCTTAATAAAGCTTTTCAGTACATCATGAGAAATGCTGGACTGGAAGAAACACAAGCTGCAATCAAGATTGTGGGGAGAAATATCAATATCCTCAAATATGCAGATGACACCACCCTTATGGCAGAAAGTGAAGAGGAACTAAAAAGCTTCTTGATGAAAGTGAAAGAAGAGAGTGAAAAAGTTGGCTTAAAGCTCAACATTCAGAAAACGAAGATCATGGCATCCGGTCCCATCACTTCATGGGAAATAGATGGGGAAACAGTGGAAACAGTGTCAGACTTTATTTTGGGGGGCTCCCAAATCACTGCAGATGGTGATTGCAGCCATGAAATTAAAAGACACTTACTCCTTGGAAGAAAAGTGATGACCAACCTAGATAGCATATTCAAAAGCAGAGATATTACTTTGCCAACTAAGGTCCGTCTAGTCAAGGCTGTGGTTTTTCCTGTGGTCATGTATGGATGTGAGAGTTGGACTGTGAAGAAGGCTGAGTGCCGAAGACTTGATGCTTTTGAACTGTGGTGTTGGAGAAGACTCTTGAGAGTCCCTTGGCCTGCAAGGAGATCCAACCAGTCCATTCTGAAGGAGATCAGCCCTGGGATTTCCTTGGAAGGAATGGTGCTAAAGATGAAACTCCAGTACTTTGGCCACCTCATCCAAAGAGTTGAGTCGTTGGAAAAGACTCTGATGCTGGGAGGGATTGGGGGCAGGAGGAGAAGGGGATGACCAAGGATGAGATGGCTGGATGGCATCACTGACTCGATGGACGTGAGTCTGAGTGAACTCCGGGAGTCGGTGATGGACAGGGAGGCCTGACATGCTGCGATTCATGGGGTCGCAAAGAGTCGGACACGACTGAGCGACTGAACTAACCTGATTTCAACAAAATCAACAGTCCTGGTGTTGCCTTGGAGTATTGTTTGTTTGTTTGTTAGAAAAACAGACTCTCAGGCTCCACCCAGATCTCCTGAGTTTTAGTACTCATTTTACCAAGAAGGGTTAGTTAGGGAGTTTGGGATGGACATGTACAAAACATAAATGCTATAAACACATGTGATTACATCTAAATAAATTCTGGTAGCAAAGATAGAAAGGATCAATTTGATTTTATTTTTATATTTTAGTTTCTTAAATGAGCAGAGTTGCTTAAGTTTTCAGGGATGGTAGGTGGTAATATTTACAGTGTAGGATACCAGTTTCAGTTAAGTAAGATGACAGAGGTAATGCAGTGAAGATATTTTTAAGTCCCAAACCCTACATGGTGCCATGCATCCTATTTCTTATATTATTATATAAGAATAATAATAATACTTCTATTATCAGTTTTCTCATTGTTATAGTCTATCAGAATGCTACTTGGAAAATGTTTAATACATGTTTATTTTTAGATATTATCCATGTTATTCAGTTAGACTAAATACTACTTAGTTCATTCAAATTAGCAGAAAGACAATGAGACATAACTGTCTGTTGGAAGACCCAGAAAAATAAATACAGGAAAATATGATTGTTGGTCAGAAATATCAATGTATTTAAAATGTATAACCAACAAGGAACTACTGGATAGCACAGGGAACTCTGCTCAATGGTATATGGCAGTCTGGATGGGAGGAGAGTTTGGGGGAGAATGGATACATGCATATGTATGGCTGAGTCCCTTCATTGTTCACCTGAAACTGTCACAACATTGTTAATTGGCTATACCCAATACAAAATAGAAAGTTCAAAAGAAAAAAAAAAAAGGGCATCCAGATAGTTTGTATGCACAAAAAGTCTGAGATGCACCGTCCTTCTCTGAACGCTGCTAACAGGAGCAGCCTGGTTCCCTCTCTTCATCTTGTGCATGAAGTGAAGTGGAGTGAAAGTTGTTCAGCCATGTCTGACTCTTTGCAACCCCATGGACTATACAGTCCAGGGAATTCTCCAGGCCAGAATACTTTAGTGGGTAGCCTTTCCCTTCTCCAGGGGATCTTTCCAACCCAGGAATTGAACTCGGGTCTCCTGCATTACAGGCGGATTCTTTACCAGCTGAGCCACAAGGGAAGCCCCATCTTGTGCATAAGGAACTGCAAAGCTGGTAAAGTTCAGCTGGCATCATCCCATCTTACTGTGACCACCATTCACTGAACATGAAGGAAGTCAGTAGCATGGGTTATTTTCTGTCTTACTGTGGGCAAGTTGGAGACAGTTGTTTCTGTAAGGAGGAAGATGGGAGATGGTAGGGGCAAAACAGGGTGGTGGGGAGAGGCTGTCATGTGGGCCTGCAATGTCCCACCAGAATTCAGTGATGGAGCCTGTTGTGGGGGGAGGGTGCACCCTTGTGTTACAGGGATTCTCACCTCTACCAGCAGCCAGCAGGTTTGTTCATTACTGTCACTTCTTACAACAGCAAGACAGACCAGGATTATTATGCAAATTTCTTGTAGACTTTCTCTCATAAATAAATGACTATTTTGGTCCCCTTTAAACATGTAAAATATAGGGTTTGAGTAAAACTTTCCCCTCCATTTCCCCTCTCCAGGTCTCTAAAGATGACTTCTAACCCTGTACCACCATATCTAAGCAGATCCAACTGCAATAACCCGTAATCACAAAGGGTCTTTCATTGAATTAGGAATTCTTCTTTTATCCTGGACTTGCCCTTTAAGGGAAACCAATTTTCCTTAACTCCCTAGACAGAGGAATTTCTGAAACAAGAAAGCACTAACTTTAGTGATTGTGAAATCCTTTCCTTTGTCCACTTTATCACAAGTGGTGTTACATGAGAAGAAGCCATCATCGTGGCGAGTTTAAGGTCATTTTCTGGAGTGATCTCTGTGAAAAACAAGGGGAAAGCTATCTCTAGCAGGGACAGTCATCTGAAGAGGTAAATATAGGAGAATGTCTGGGTGCTACCTGAAAAATGAGAGGTTATTGTATGATTTGGGACTGGACCAGAAACAAGGATCCCATATCAGATCCTTCCTGGAATTTAGATTTAATTTTCTCTGTATCAACTTTTATATCAACTTGAAATATACTGATTATCCCCAATAGCAGCTGGTTAGGAATGAGGAAAACCTAATGGACAGGAAAATAGTATTTATCAATGTCAATATCCTAAATTCTTTTGAGGAAAACGCTCCATCTTTTCTGGGTTTATTTGGGTTTATTTACTTATTTGTTTTTGTTTTGTTTTTATTCCTGTTTCTGTTTTACTTTGCTACTCTAAGTCTCTCCTACATAAAACCTTACAAATAAAGATATTTTTGCCATACTAAGTAATCATTTAACTCAAATTTCACTCAGAATATATATGCATTTGTGATTCACAGATGTTAGTCAAGCAGGCTCATACACTCTGCTGCTGACTGTAACACACACACACACACACACACACACACACACACATTGAGGTTGTGATTACAGATCTGGCAGGGCAATTTGTTCAGAATGAGCCAACTAATACTTTTTGGTCATATAGAATCATGTTATCATGTAGTTAAAACACAGATGATTAAATTTCTCTATAATAACTGTCAAAGAGATTCTGGAATCATTAATTATGAACAGTAATAAAAGGGGAAATACATAGCCTCTCAGTTTTAGGAGGTTCCTACTGCTGAAAAAGAGGCCTTTTTATATCCTCAGAGAAAATCCACAGGTATTAGAATTTTGTTGTTGTTTTTGTTGTTTTGTACACACCCTGCATGTTTCTTAGCCTTCCTGGACTTGGTTCCCTCAAGTTGAATGGATACACTCAGACACACACATTGTTGTTCAGTTGCTAAGTCCTGTCTCTTTGTGACTCCATGGACTGCATCACTCCAGGCTCCTCTGTCCTCCACTATCTCCCAGAGTTCATTGAGAACTCTCTCAAACTCATGTTCATTGAGTCAATGATGCTATCTAACCATCTCATCCTCTGTTGCCCCCTTCTCCTTTTGCCTTCAATTTTCCCCAACATCAGTGTATTTTCCAATGAGTTGGCTGTTTCTAAAAGGAGGCCAAAGTATTGGAGCTTCAGCTTAAGCATGAGTGCTTTCAATGAATATTCAAATTGACTAGTTTGATTGACTTTAGGATTGACTGGTTTGATCTTTCAGTCCAAGGAACTCTCAAGAGTCTTCTCCAGCACCACATTTCAAAAGCGTCAATTCAGTGCCTAGCCTTCTAATGTGTATAAGAAGCTTATATATATATATACTAGAACCTGCTCTATTCTAGTGAGTCAATCCCTTTTCATGTTTAGCTAATGTCCTGTGTGTCATGAACACTTAAAGACATAGCAGGAAATGCAGCCGTGTTTAAAGGAGTATAGCCATGTATGACCTTCAGGGAGCATGTAAACACTTCTTCAGAGCAATCAGAGCCTGCCGTTCATATAGCAGGTTCTTGCCTGCATGCATGAGCCTGTTTGTCCTTGGAATACCTTTTTATCCCCTTCATAGACAAGGCCAATAATTCATGAGAGAGCTGGGAATAGAATACAATCCTCCCTTTTCCCAGCAGAGTATTCTTGCCACAAGATTTTATTGGCTCCTTACACACATTAGCCATTTCGCTTGTGCACTGAAACAGATCAGTATTTTTGATTGAGTTTGACATTTTGAAATTTAACTACAATAGCTTACCCTATAAACAGGAAGTGACTGTAAAACAGATGTTCTTATTTAGAGAACATGTTACCAAAAGAGCAAAACACTAAATTTGTCCTTGCTGTAATTGTGTCATTTAAACCAAGAGAAAAAACTCAGAGTCCTAAGACTGAAGAAACCCTGATAGGAAAATTATACCATCATTCAATGTTATAAGATGTCACCTGAAGAAAGAATGTGATTTAAGGTTCAACACTGTTCCCATGTGATATGAATACCAATTTTCAAATTCTGGTATACAATTACTGAATGAAAGCTTCCAGTATGTATTGAAATAAAGATTAGTGGATAGTTTAATAAGTTAGGGAAAGGATTCATCCTTAAATTCTGGAAGCCCAATGACCACATTTTTAAATTTTGTTTAAAAATCAGTCCTATGCATCCCTTAATTATGAGCTTTTATCTATGAAAGTTAGGAAAGTGATTTTTCATTTGTTTTAAAAGAGCAAATTTAGCATGAAGGCAGTCAATTCTGAAATCAAAATTTATCATGAATGTATATAGTGAGTGGATTTTAAGAACTATTGAAAATTGTTTAAAGGTTTTTTAAAATGATGAAATGAGTATTTTCATGTACTTTATCTTTCTATAATAATTGTGACTACCCTATGATGCCCCCCAAAGTAATCTGTGCTCATCCACAGCCCCTCAGAAAGGGTACATGTGTAGACCGTTTGTGTGCCTAATGGATTAACCCAACTGATTACAGCTGAGGCGACCACGGTGGATGACTGACCCATGGTGAGAAAACATTTGGAATGAGCACATTGGCAGAGTAGATCCATCACACATCGGAAGCCAGATAGTGTATGTGTTCATTGTCTTAAAGTTTTCAGTTAGAGTGCCTTTTGGAGAAGCCATAAGGACACGTGACCAACTGGAGTTGAAATCAGATGGTGCTCATTTGTTCACAGAGGGAAATGAATCAGACACAAGAGGAGATGCTGTGATGAGCGACTCCATAACTCTGCAGGAGATAACGTAGACTTGGTTCTTACAGCTCAAGAATAAGACCTAATGTGAACTGTCTATACTTAATTTCCAGTTCCTGAATGATATGGTGTCTTCTAATTTCTTCCTTGTCAAAAAAAAAAGTAAAAAATAAAATTTGTTCTGCTAATGAAGCCAACTTGACGGGAATAGTATTTGATGTGCAGTAACTTTAATATTGCAAATTTTCTTGGGTCAAGCACATTCAGATATGTAATTTTAAAACTGTGTTTCTAGAACTGACTTTAATTTTTAACTTTGATTTTGCCTCATGGCAGAGAATTTAATCTAGACAGTTGGGCTTTCAATTAAATAGTCTTCTCGAGTTGTATAAATTAATGATAGTCAATTTAGAAACTTCATTTTAAGAATTCCCTGATATTCTTGTCATTAGTGTCCTGCAGAAGAACATGGACCTACCAAAACAGCCTCCAGAAGAATGGACTTACAGAATTGGGCACATGCCAGTGGTGGGCATTAGAAGGGACCACAGGTTCATTGTATTTCTGAGTACAGTGGTTCTGGGCTGGCATCAGCCCCTGATTTTCTATCTCGTTGGAGACCCAGGTTCAATCCCTGGGTCAAGAAGATCCCCTGGAGAAGGGAATGGCAACCCACTCCAGTATTCTTTTCTGGAGAATTCTGTGGACAAAGGAGCCTGGCAGGCTACAGTCCATGGGTGTACAAAAGTCAGACACAACTGAGCGACCAGCACTTTCACTTTCACTCATAGTGGCCCAATGAAAGTGATTCATTCTAATTTGCTGGGTGCAACCTCTGATTTTCCTGGTGTGTTTGGCCACTTATTTTAGCTACTCTGAGGGAGGGATATTATAAGGCATTTTTCTAACATGCTGTTCTTTGACTCGGGATGATGATGCACACTTCAACTATTACTGGCTTCTAAGTTCATCAGTAAATGTTAGACTTCTTCAGGTCTTTGAAAAACACAAAAATCATAAGGAAGGGGATTAAGAAGGGCCACCTCTCATATCCAGTTACAATGTTACCTCCTTGGCTGTTCTCACCAGACATCGAAATGGAAAATTTCCATTATATTTCCTCACTTAGAATTCTCTTTTCTCAGAGAATCCCTAAAATTCAGGGATCACCTCTCATATTTTACTGGTTAAACTTGCAGTATCAGAATGGAGTCTTTGATCCTAAAGAACTTGTTATTTTATTCTTCATGTATTCCGTGTATGTATTTATTTGCAGATAAATATCAGAAAACCATTAAGTGAAATTGAAGTCACTCAGTCGTGTCCGACTCTTTGCGACCCCATGGACTGTAGCCTATCAGGCTCCTCTGTCCATGGGATTTTCGAGGCAAGAGTGCTGGAGTGGATTGCCATTTCCTTCTCCAGGGAATCTTCCCGTCCCAGGAACTGAACCCGGGTCTTCCGCATTGCAAGCAGACGCTTTACCGTCTGAGCCACCAGGGAAAACCATTAAGCATGGATTAATTGAAGAGGTAAAAGTCATAAAATCACCACTGAGCTGTTTACAGAAGTATAGAATTGTAATGAAATGATATGTAAAGTTCTAACTTTTGTAAAAGTACGTATAATCAACCACCCACTCAATAGTAATGACCAAAGGGGCGGAAGGATTTTTTTTTTTTTTTAGCATACTGAATATAAGAGAAAGGTTAGGAATAATGAGAGAAAGTGAGAAACAGCAGCTGTTGCCCTTTATGTTGGGATAATCTGTATAAGAATAAAATGTGAAAATAAGTTTTGATTGTCCTTTGAACTTCTTATCTATTCCCAAAGATTTCAGCAAGAATCATCCCATGACCACAGTAGATAGTGATAGCCATTTGGTGGAATAAATCAGAGTGGTGCATAAGCATCCTACTTGCTTTTCTGCCCCCAGTCTCAAGAAGTAAATTGCCGAACATGTCACATCATTTTTCACTCCACCTTGCTTGTTCACCTCTCTACCCTCTACAGACATTCTCGGTTCTGAGATTATTAGAGGAAGCTTAAGGCCAATAGTTCAAAACAAGTAATTTTCATCTATTAGGAAGAGAAAATGGATGAAGTATAAATGATTGTTTTGGATCTTTGTATTCTTTTTCTGACTGATTCTTTGTGATAACTCTGTACCCTAAGCACAGTACTAAGGACTCAAAAAAGAATCACAAGATACTTCTATACCTATAATTCATCTCATTAAAGATGCATGATTTATATATTGCCTGTATCTAAAAGCATTCAAGAAATTTGATGCAGCTCAGCTGTAAGAAGCATAAACATTATTAAAATTAAATAGTGTAGCTAGTAATGATAAACTAATAATTTATTGGTGTGATTATCAACCCTTCTCACAAGTACATTTCTGTATTCAAGGTTAAAGAGGTTATATTTCTAAAATGCTACAAAATTACCAAATAAAAAAGGAAAATATCAAAGGATGGTACAAAAAAAGTTTCCTGAACTACAATGTAATGGAAATATGTTTTATTGGTATTCTAATAAGGTGATAAAATATATGACTTTACATATTAATTTATAGAATATTTTAACTTTAAAGAACTTTTACCCTAGAGTCTTCTGATTGAAATTACTTTATTAATAATCAGAAGAATAAAATTTGCTATAAAATTAATTAAAATAGTCAAGAATGTTTGTGGGAGCAGAGACATGACATAATAAATTTTACAAACTCATCTTTAAAGTCTTGAAAAATCATGTTTTAAGAGATTACTTCCCAAGAATATGATTCAAAATTGATCATCATTCTTTTATTTTAAAAAAATTATAACATTCTAGAATGTGTTGAGAGAATTTTAGCAAGGGTTTAGTATAGAGTGCCTAATTCAGACAACCATTGATTCCATTGCGAGTGTCGCGAATTTCTGTTGATGTTTTTTGTAGAGGCAGAGAAAAGACTGAATGACTTTAGAAATAAAATAACCTGAACTTTTATTGTTCACACTAAATTCCTTTTAGTGCATCACCCAGAGCTGATATAATTCTTCTATTATTATACACAGATTGGTAAAGGAAATGCTTCTGCCTGATAACTCCAGGCAAAGTCCCAAATCTGGTCAAGGGAAAGTAGACTTAATAAATCCCAGTCCACTTAGAAGTGTCAAATCTTCACAATTCCACATGAACTTACTTCCATATTCTACCTGACCTCCCTTTTATTTACTTTGTAAGAAGGAGTAGATGATATGCCAGCTTCTCTCCAGGTTTTCTTCTGTGGCCTCTTTGCATTTGATATGTTCATCATTTAAATACATCCTCTCTCTGTAGGGACTGTTCTTGAGGAAGACTGATTTTTTTGTCTTTACTTCCTTCATGGAAAAATCTTTCAGACTCCTTTCTTTCTTCTTCCAGGTTAATTTGTTTGAACTTCTCTTATTTTTGTTCTATAAATTGTATCAAAGAGCAGCCAGTCCCAAAGTTACACAGTTCTTTATGTTATGGAGACTTGCTCAAAATACATGTATCTTGTTTGCTGTCTTAATGTTTATAATTCTAAAATCAACTACACTGTATTTCCAAAGATGAACTAGGATTCATGTGATAGTGACATTTATCCAGCAAACAAACAAACAAAAATAGTACACATTTTCTTATAGGGATCAGGTTAAATGTTCACTTCAGCCAACATATCAAAAATGTAAAATGCACCTCAGCCCAAGACTTGGCCCCAGGAAAATAAACCACCAAACCAACCACCACTATGGTCACCACCAAAATGCTCTCATGTAGAAAAATTTTCATAGATAATAGAGATCTAACATACTATGCATATACACACTTTCCCATTTTTGTGTATCAAATACTTCTCCAAAAAATGTAAGAAATTTGAGATCAATAGTTTTCCTCCATTTCAGTTTTAGATATATTTGATGAAGAAACTCATCATCTTCTACAATGATAACCAGGTCAACATATTAACCATCATATTAAATGCGTCAGCTTCAGTGGCTCTATTAGAAATAATATGGTGTTAAAAAACTGCCAATAATGTGGTATACTAGCTCCTCTGTCCGTGGAGTTTCCCAGGCAAGAAAACTGGAGTGGGTTTCCATCTTCTTCTCCAGGGGATCTCCTGACCCAGGGATCGAACTTGATTCTCCCGCATTGCATGCAGATTCTGTACCACTGAACCACCAGGGAAGCCCATAGGTAATATAGATATTAGTCTAGTAATGAAAAATGTAAATATTCTTATGAAATTCAAAAGAGATAGGAATTTTTCTTTTTTCTCACAAAAGGAGTGCTTTCACTTTAAGCTCTTCAGTTCAGTTCAGTTCAGTTCAGTCGCTCAGTCGTGTCCGACTCTTTGCAACCCCATGAATCACAGCACACCAGGCCTACCTGTCCATCACCAACTCCCAGACTTCACTCAAACTCACGTCCATCGAGTCCGTGATGCCATCCAGCCATCTCATCCTCTGTCATCCGCTTTTCCTCCTGCCCCCAATCCCTCCCAGCATCAGAGTCTTTTCCAATGAGTCGACTCTTTGCATGAGGTGGCCAAAGCACTTTCCTGAATCAAACCAAATACCTCCTCTAATATTTGCATAGTCAAGTTGAACTTATTTTCCAGGCTTCATGACTATGCGTTAGAAGTGTCTAGACTCCATTTCTCAATTTTACCACTAAACTCTTTCCTTCCAATATGCCTCATGCAAGATTCTCATTTTATTAAATGAAAGGCTTATAGACCTATGACAGCCATAATCTACCCTGTGTACTTTTGTTTTCAATCTTTTTTTTTTCAGTTTCTCTGTTTTCAGTTTCAGAAATGATGTCAGTTCTAAAAAGGTGGATGAACCTAGAGCCTATTATACAGAGTGAAATAAGTCAAAAAGAGAGAAACAAACTGAACTGAATGTACCTATTTGCAGGGCAGCAATGGAGAGGCAGACAGAGAAAAGCCTTGTGAAAACAGTGAGGGAAGAGAGTAGTATTGAAATATATGTGTTACCATATACAAAGCAGACAGTGGGAATTTGCTGTATGAGGCAAGGAGCTCAAACCCGGGGCTCTGTGACCACCTAGGGAGGTGGGATGGTATGGGAGGTGGGAAGGAGGTTCAAGGGTGTGGAGGGGGGCCTAGGTATACCTATGATTGATTCATGTTGATGTATGGCAGAGTAAACACAACATTTTAAAGCAATTATCCTCCAATTAAAAATAAATTTTAAAAAATGATAGTCTCCAAGTAGGCATCCTTCTCAGTTTCACCTTTGTTGTGAGTGAAGTGAAAGTCACTCAGTTGTGTCCAATTCTTTGAGACCGTATAGACTATACAGTCCATGAACTTCTCCAGGTCAGAATGCTGGAGTGGGTAACCTTTCCTTCTCCAGGGGATCTTCCCAACCCAGGGATCGAAACCAGGTCTACCACATTGCAGGTGGAGTCTCTATTAGCTGAGCCACAGGGGAAGCCACAGGGAAGTATCCACAAGAATACTGGAGTGGGTAGCCTATCCCTTCTCCAGAGGATCTTCCCAACCCAGGAATAAAATCGGGGTCTCCTGCATTGCAGGTGGATTCATTACCAACTGAGCTATCAGGGAAGCTCTGAAGTGGATGAATAAGTACAATCCATCCACCTGGTGAAGCCAGGACAGGAGGTCACTGTTCTGAGGTTTGCTGCAGAAATCAGATCCATGTTCTAGTCAAGGCTTTGTATTATCCCAGGTGTGGACCTGCAAGCTGTGCCACTGAGAGGTGTGTCCCTCTTGTTTGTTTCTTTTGTGAAATAGCATTGTCCTGGTGGTTTCACACAATTTTTTTTTTATTATATATTTGTTTTTAGACAAATTGTCTTTTGAATTTACAGATCTCCTTAGCTCAGAGAGCAAGTAGATCTGAGTCAGGGGCTAAATGGAGTTTGGGAGAGGGGATGAGTGGGATCTAGGTTAGGACCAAAAAAAAAAAAAAAGATAGATATCTGCTTGGTGAACAGAAAGGCAGAGTATGACAGCATGTGGGTGCAAGTTTTCATGTCCTTATTTTTTAGACGCACAACTACAGCCTATTTTTCATTCTTCTTTTTAATGTCCTTGTGACTGAATTCTGGTAAATGAAGTATAAGTACGTGCTGTGTTCCACTTTTAGGTAAATGGCCTTCTCCCACGCATGCACACAAAATAATAAAAAAATTTCCATGTAGTCATCTATCCATTTTTTCCTGGTAACTTGAGTGGCCCTAACACCCAGGATCACCTTGGAAACAATGTGAAAATGGCAGCTCCCTGTCAGCTTAAGTTGCTGAGCGGGCAGACACTCGCAAATGTGAACACACACTGGATAAGACCTTACCTGAATGAGAAAAAGACTTATTATGCCAATTCACTGAGTTTTGGGGGGTTTATCTGTTTCAACAAACAGCATCATCTTAATTAAGAGTAGTTTTCAATCAACTCCCAGATTTAACATGATAGAAAAGCTCAATAAAAGTCTGTGATCCCCCAAATATCATTTAGCATCCTTCTAAAGAACATTTTATTTCCATGCGTTTCAGTCCTCTTTATACTTAAAGTGCATCAACATTTCTCCACTACAGAACATGACCTGCCACACATCAACATGAATCCTTCACGGATGTACACGTGTTCCCCATCCCGAACCCCCCTCCCACCTCCCGCCCCATTGATATGTGGCAGAACCAATACAATATTGTAAAGTAATTAGCCTCCAAATAAAATAAATACATTTAAATTAAAAAAAAAAAAACACAACCTGTCTTTTCTGCTGATGTGACCTGGGATCATACTTTCGCTCCTGCCCTTCTTGCTGCCTACATCAATATATTTACTCCAGGGCAGCTTTCCTATAACTGCTTTTTGGATCTAAAAGAACATCTATTTTTTTCTGCTTGGAAAATGATAACCCTGATTAATTTATTTCCATTTCTCATCTTCCCTGTGAATTGTGAATTCAGTTCAGTCGCTCAGTCATGTCCAGCTCTGTGATCCCACGAACCGCAGCACGCCAGGCCTCCCTGTCCATTACCAACTCCCGGGGTTTACACAAACTCATGTCCATTGAGTCAATGATGCCTTCTAACAATCTCATCCTCTGTTATCCCCTTCTCCTCCTGCCCTCCAACTTTCCTAGCATCAGAGTCTTCAAATGCAGTTCTTTGCATCAGGTGGCCAAAGTATTGGAGCTTCAGCTTCAACATCAGTCCTTCCAGTGAACACCAGGACTGATCCCCTTTAGAATGGACTGGATGGATCTCCTTGCAGTCCAAGGGACTCTCAAGAGTCTTCTCCAACACCACAGTTCAAAAGCATCAATTCTTCAGCACTCAGCTTTTTTTATAGTCCAACTCTCACATCCATATATAACCACTGGAAAAACTATATCCTTGACTAGATGGACCTTTGTTGGCAAAGTAATGTCTCTGCTTTTTAGTATGCTGTCTAGGTTGGTCATAACTTTCTTTCTAACGAGTAAGCATCTTTTAATTTTGATGGCTGAAGTCACCATCTGCAGTGATTTTTGAATTCCCCAAAAATAAAGTCTGTCACTGTTTCCATTGTTTCCTCATCTATTTCTCATGAAGTGATGGGGCTGGATGCCATGATCTTAGTTTCCCGAATATTGAGATTTAATCCAACTTTTTCATTCTCCTCTTTCACTTTCATCAAGAGGCTCTTTAGTTCTTCACTTTCTGCCATAGGGTGGTGTCATCTGCATATCTGATGTTATTGATATTTCTCCAGCAATCTTGATTCCAGCTTGTGCATCTTCCAGCCCAGCATTTCTCAGGATGTACTCTGCATAGAAGTTAAATAAGCAGGGTGACAATATACAGCCTTAAAGTACTCCTTTTCCTATTTGGAACCAGTCTGTTGTTCCATGTCCAGTTCTAACTGTTGCTTCCTGATCTGCATACATGTTTCTCAAGAGGCAGGTCAGGTGGTCTGGTATTGCCATCTCTTTCAAATTTTCCACAGTTTATTGTGATCCACACAGTCAAAGGCTTTGGCATAGTCAATAAAGCAGAAATAGATGTTTTTCTGGAACTCTCTTGCTTTTTTGTTGATCCAGCGGATGTTGGCAATTTGATCTCTGGTTCCTCTGCTTTTTCTAAAACCAGTTTCAACATCTGGAAGTTCATGGTTCACATATTGCTGAAGCCTGACCTGGAGAATATTGAGCATGACTTTACTAGCTTGTGAGACAAGTGCAATTGTGCGGTAGTTTGAGCATTCTTTGGCATTGCATTTCTTTGGGATTGGAATGAAAACTGACCTTTTCCAGTCCTGTGGGCACTGCTGAGTTTTCCAAATTTGCTGGCATATAGAGTGCAGCACTTTGACAGCATCATCTTTGAGGATTTGAACTAGCTCCACTGGAATTCCATCACCTCCACTAGCTTTGTTCGTAGTGATGCTTTCTAAGGCCCACTTGACTTCACATTCCAGGATGTCTGGCTCTAGGTGAGTGATCACACCATCAGGATTATTTGGGTCATGAAGATCTTTTTTGTACAGTTCTTCTGTGTATTCTTGCCACCTCTTCTTAATATCTTCTGCTTCTGTTAGGTCCATACCATTTCTGTCCTTTATCAAGCCCGTCTTTGCATGAAATGCTCCCCTGTGAAGGAGGTGACTAAAAGTAATCTATGTATCACAATAAACAACGTTAACATTTTTGAAATATTTTCAGGTAGAACGTTTTATTTGATACGCATATAAAATCCCAAGTCAGAGGGGAGGCCACTTCCATTTGTCTCATTCTGCTAATAACTGAATGCCTGGGAATTGTTGAGTTGTAGGTCCTCCAGTGGTTGGAGGACCCTCAGATTCCTAGATAGGGGTACTTAAACTCAGCAAAGTGCCATCAAATTGTAAAGCTACCACAACTTCACTGCCAGGTTTTCTTTCTTTTTAAAAAATTCATGATTGAAGTTCTAGAGAGTATACTATATCTGTGTACTCTTTAGCATCTATCACAGTTCATCAGATATCACAGACCCCAATTTCAAAAAGTCAGTTGTATAATTCTTTCCAGCTTCATCTCAGTTATTCATTCATTATTTCCTTCTTTCATTTCTCTGTGAAGAGTTGCTCTTGACCTTCCGGTGACCATTAATAGCTATCTTCTCTCTCAGGAGTGTAATTCTACATATAGTGTTGTTTAATGAAATTTTCTATCAGTTTTTTATTCCTATCTGATTACCAAATATTTGGAAATAATATTATAGAAAAGAAGTTATACTTCAGCATAGTCTGTGTAATTGTGTATCTGTAGCCTTTGAAAAAAACTTGGGAGAATAATGTGGGAATTTTTCCTGCATCTGATAATTTAATGCAAATATCTATAAAAGTACACTAACTGATATCAGCCTTTATAACTATTATGGAAAGACATGTCTATTCTTACTAGATAATTTGCTACTTCTAGTTCTACTGCTTACTAATTAGCTGTTGTTGATCGTATCTTGTAAAAACTTAAATGTATCTGTCTGTATATCATGTGTCTGGGTTTATATGTTTACGGGGAAGGGAGGCTCATACGGCCACCCTCATGGACTTGATAGACAGATTAAGTGAGAAACACAGGAGAAAAGGATATTACAAAGAATGCAATGATCTCATGTTGATGTATTGCTTTTAGATACACGAAGAAAAGTGTTTTACTTAAATTTTCAGATTTATTAAAAATGAAAGAGAGAACAATAAAAAGCAATGATACCATGATTAGAATATTTGAGTTGGTAATGCTATCTAACCATCTCTTCCTCTGCCACCCTCTTCTCCTTTTGCCTTCAACCTTTCCCAGAATCAGAATCTTTACCAATGAGTTGGCTCTTTGCATTAGCTGGCCAAAGTATTGGAGTTTCAGCTTTAGTGTCAGTCCTTCCAGTGAATATTCAAGGTTGATTTCCTTTAGGATTGACTGATTTCATCTCCTTGCAGTCCAAAGGACATGAATTTGAGCAAACTGAGAGATGGTGAAGGACAGGGAAGCCTGGCATGCTGTAGCCCATGGGGTCACAAAGAGTCAAACCCAACTTAGTGACTGAAAAACAACAACAAATTAGGAGATTGGATTGTGGGGTCACATTGGAGGAGAGTGGGTCAGCTCTGTCCATCCCAAGCAAGGCTTTCTTTGAACAACCTGGCACTATGAATGTCTGCCTTATTTGGTCATGCCTCAAGCTCTAGGCCAAATAGGATGCGAGCTGCTCCTTCAATGAGATGTTAAGACTTGTGAGGATCTTGTGAAACTTGGGTCACATCATCTTCTCCAGGAAGGTCAGATCAAGGAAGCTTTTAGCCCACATGAAATAAGTGGTTCTATTGGAACCTTGCAGCCAAGGATCTATCTCTAGGCTAGAGAAGTCCAGTTCAGCTCAGTCACTCAGTCATGTCTGACTCTTTGTGACCCCATGGGCTGCAGCATGCCAGGCCTCCCTGTCCATCGCCAGCTCACAGAGTTTACTCAAACTTATGCCCATTGAGTCAGTGATGGCATCTAACAATCTCATCCTGGGTCGTCCCCTTCTCCTCCTGCCCTCAATCTTTCCCAGCATCAGGGTCTTTCCAAGTGAGTCAGCTCTTCACATCAGGTGACCAAAGTACTGGAGTTTCAGCTTCTATATCAGTCCTTCCAATGAACATTCAGGACTGATTTCCTTTAGGATGGACTGATTGGGTCTCCTTGCAGTCCAAGGGACTCTCAAGAGTCTTCTCCAACACCATAGTTTGAAAGCATCAATTCTTTGGCGCTCAGCTTTCTTCACAGTCCAACTCTCACATCCATACATGTATGGACTAGTGGACTAATGGACTACTGGAAAAGCCATAGCCTTGACTAGATGGACCTTTGTTGGCAAAGTGATGTCTCTGCTTTTTAATATGCTATCTAGGTTGGTCATAACATTTCTTCTAAGGAGAAGCATCTTTTTATTTCATGGCTGTGGTCACCATCTGCAGTGATTTGGCAAAGAAGGGAACAGCAAACCACTTCAGTATTCCTGCCTTGAGAACCCCATGAACAGTATGAAAAGAGAAAGTCCAAGAGTGGAGCAAAGTATTCTCAGGCAGGAAAAATGCTGCCAGTGAGCTAGGTGGCCCACTCACTTCTCTTCACTCCCTCCTAACCCATGTGCTGTCATGAGATTCATCTTGCTCCTTTCTTTAGTCTCATAACCCAGAGTCACCTGGAAATTATCTCCTTGACTTCTCACCACAGCCCTGTGATTTCTGTATTGTCAGCCTCCTCCTTCAGATAGGCAAATTGAGTTTAATGTCTTAACTGCTTTCAAGAAAAATAATAGCGAAACTAGCAATGGAAGAAGGTAAACTTGAATAGAGTTCTGTGTGGGTCCCCAAGTTACTACGTTCTTTACAGCACACTTTTCCCCAGTAACATCACACATAAACCTTTTCCAGAGAAGGAAAGTGAAACTTGGATGGGTTGATTTCTCATTGTTGTCTTGGCCTGGACCTGGCTTACCAGGTCATGGACCTTTGTCTTCAGTTTCTAAACCTAAACTTAAATCATTCAATCCCAAAGAAAATCAATCCTGAATATTCATTGGATGGACTGATGCTGAAGCTGAAGCTCCAATACTTTGGCCACCTGGTATGAAGAGCTGACTCATTGGAAAAGACCTTGGTGCTGGGAAAGATTGAAGGCAAGAGGAGAAAGGAATGAAAGAGGATGAGATGTTTGGATGGCATTATCAACTCAATTGATATGAGTTTGAGCAAACTCTAGGAGATATTGAAAGACAGAGAAACCTGGCGTGCCACAGCCCATGGCGTGGCAGAGTCAGACATGACTGAGAGAACAGCAATAATCATGTGAAGTGATAGATAAGGTAACTAAGCTTATTGTTGTGTTAATCATTTTGCAGTATATACGTATATCAAATCACCATATTGTACATCTTAAATTAAGATGTTATATAACAACTACAGCTCAATAAAGGGGCTTCCCAGGTAATGCTAGTAGTAAAGAACCTGCCTACAAATCCAGGAGACATAAGAGACTCAGGTTCGATCCCTGGGTCGGGAAGACCCCCTGGAGGAGGGCATGGCAACCAACTCCAGTATTCTTGCCTGGAGAATCCTACAGACAGAGGAGCCTGGCAGACATAGGGCCGCAAAGGGTCAGACACAACTGACGTGATTTAGCACGCACAAAAAACTCAATAAAACTAGAAACGAATTTTAAATGAAAATTTTAATAGTTGTCATTTTGCATCAAGTTTACATGAGAACTGGTAATGTTCCCAGTAATATTTAGCTTATTTATTATTGTAAACAGTAGAAATTCTGGATCAAAGCCTTGGTTATAACATAAGCCTTTAAAAATGTTTTAACTTCTATGACTAGGATTTTTGGTTAGATATTTTTTAAAAAAATCTGCTGTGTTATCCACATAATTTTGTATCCAAAATATAGGAAACCTTATCAGTTTGATCCTTTTGAGTCAAAGAGCCAGTTAGTGGAAGTGCATGTAATAAAGACTCCTGTCATATTTTTCTAGTGATTTCTTATGTCAGCAAACCAGGTATTCATTCTCTGTGCTGTTTTAAAATAGTAGCATGAAAATATTTCTAGCCTTATCTTGTGGCACTGCTCCATAACATGGGCTTATTCCTGAGGAGCCATATGGCAATGGGGCTGCCATCTGCTTATCCTGACATTCCTTTTCCTGGCAAACCTTGGACCCATATGGGTTCTTTGTGTTTCTCTGTGTACATCACTAGGAGAGGCAAAATCAATACCTACACTTTTCCCTGGAAACAACTTTTTATAATTACTCGGAACATGAAGACAATTTTCTTTCCTATTTACCGTCTTCTTCTTCTAGGTTTGATACACCTGCCTGCTAATAGAAGCAGAAACAGTTTGGTTTCAGGAATATGTGAAAGCTGTCAGGACAGGCTGTCGGGTTTGAGGCATCATAATCACCTCAAAGGACTGACGGCCTGTGCTTTGTGGATTTGAAACTTCATCAGTCAGGAGATAAAGTGATCCCTCCTTTTACATGTTGACAAGATAGCAATTTGGTGTCAATTTGGAGAGTCACACATTCAGACAATAGGCGACAAACGGTCTATGAACAGGCCTTATATTTCCAGTGACAAGCATTTTCAGTGATGCCTAAAATATTTGATAAGGGCTGTTTAGAATAATTTTAAGCAGCTATGTCAGTTTCTTGGGTGACACATTCTCTTGCTTCAGTGTAAATATTGTAAAGGCCCATTTGCCATTAATGTTTGCCTTCAAACAAATAGTTTTCTTCCTTAAATTATGAAAGTATGATAGCACATTTACAGGAGACCTGGAAAATACAGAACAGAGTTACATATTGTTCACCTATATATTACAATTATCTTTTAAGTAGATAAATTAAGATTTTTACATGGAGTTTCAGTATCAATCTATCAAAAATTAATAGAATGAATATACAGAGAAGTAGGATATAGTAGACCTGAAAAGCACTATGAAACAATTCAACATAACTAAGATTTATACAATTTTCACCCAATAGTAGGATACAAGTTCTGTTCAAGGTCCCACAGACTATAAACTAGATGACACTATTTATGTTATTAAAATATTTCAATGTATCTATGCATATCTTTTTAAGTGTGGTATATTTCAATTCAATATGAAATATTTTTTAACTGTAGCATATTTTAATTCAATTTGAAATCTGTTTTAAGGGGTATATAATTTTTAATATAAATTTGTTAAAACCTTAAAAAGATCTCTTTAATAGGAAACAGTTAATATGAAAAAAAAATCACTACCATGTTGGGAATAATTAAGTGAATGGATATAACTCATTCAGGAAACTTAATGTTTACAGCAAGAAAGAACTGGCCCATAGACTTGCTCTGTGCAGATCTATCCTAGGCCAAATAATGTTCTAGCAAATATAATTATGAGTGACATCATATTCATAAAGGAAATTTCTCTAAAATGCAAAGTCCACCTTTCGACTTCTGCAGCTGTCCCCAGGGCCTGATGTGAGCTGTCTCTGTATTTGAGAAGTTACACAGGTTCTCTGGCAAGAATCTCTAAGAGATTGTTTTTTTACTACTTCTCCAATTACAGGAACTTAAAAAAAATTGAACAACCATAATACAGCCAACTCTCTAAAGAAAACAGATTCTAAATTTGAGAGAACAGTAAGTTGAAACCAGAAATATAACTACGTATTTTGAAGATGGCTAATCTGAAAGATGACTATTTAGAAGAAAGTGAGTGGGTGGTGATAGAAAGGGCTTCCCCAGTGGATTAAGCTGTAAAGAATCCACCTGCAATGAAGAAGACACAGGAGATGCAGATTCCATCCCTGGGTCAGGGAGATCCCCTGAAGAATAAATGGAAACCCACTGCAGTATTCTTACCTGGAGAATCCCAGGGACAGAAGAGCCTAGTGGACTTCAGCCCTTGGGGTTGCAAAATGTTGGACCCAACTGAGTTCCATGATAGAAATCAAAAGTTACTAGAACAAAGCCCAAAATATGCATTTTATGTTCTTTCAAGGAAGGAAAACATGTCTAAGAATTTGAAAAAGAGGAGTCAGAATGCATGGAGTGTTTTCAAATAACTAAGAATATTAGTTTATCCTGTTTAGATTGGCTAGAAACAACTATGGAAAGCTCCTAATAAAAGCATATTTTGCTGTTTGGTGTGATTTGATTCTGGGCATTTCTAATTTAAGGCTTCTTCAATGCTACTGGGTGAGAAAGTTGTATGGTAACACTGTTACAGAAAACATTGTGGAGATATGAGAAGTGACACTAAATTCAGTTTCACTAAAAAAAAAAAAAATTGATGTTCAGATTTTATCCTAAATTTATATTTTAAAAAAGACTTACTAAAATTCTTTCAATATAAAGTTATTTGATAACCTATTCTCTAGTGAATTTTGGAGAAAAAGCTATGCAAACATGTTATTAATACTTAACACTATATTGACCAGAGGCCTATCAGGATGTCTTCTGTTATCTCAACGTTATTGACCTGATATGTTTCAATATTCACTTACTTAACAAATCACCGGCCACAGATATTAGTTTCTGAAAAAAATCCCCCAGTCAATAATGAGTTAATAAAGAATACAGGTTAGAATACAGGTAACATGATAACAGCCTAGACAGTACAAGGAAATAGTAGCTGCTCAGTCGCTCAGTCATGTCTGACTCTTTGTGACCCCATGAACTATAACCCGCCATGTATGGAATTTCCCAACAGGAATACTGGAGTGGGTTGCCATTTCCTTCTTTATGGGATTTTCCTGACCCAAGGATCCAACCCAGGTCTCCTCTATTGGCAGGCAGGTTGTTTTGTTTTGTTTTGTTTTGTTTTTTTTACTACTGAGCCACCAGGGAAGCCCTATAAGAAAGTAGAAGGCACAGGAAATAATTTTAGCTGCCACAACCTCAGATCCCATGAAACCTGAGAGCCAATCAGGATGCAGTAAAGATCCAGAGGTCACAGTCATTTTACTAGATGGTTTTTACTAGCCCATGACTTTACTAGATGGTTGCAGTAGAGTGTGATTTCCTATGGTCCTCGTACATGAGGACCTGGAGCTACAGCTCCAGGGAAGGATTCAGTCTGACTAGGCTAAGGGAACAGAACACAGAGATGTGTCTGAGGTTCAGCAGAGAATAAGCTCATTAGGTATTTAAGAGTCAGAAGCCTGAATCATCACCATCTTTCTCCTCTGCTGAGACTCTGAACCTGGTGCCTCAGTATACAGTGGAGATTTCAAACTGGACAGTTTGGAGATGTCAAAACGATGACATAGCTGACACAGCCAAGCTACTCCATCCCCAATTGGAGAATAATGAAATAAATAAAAATCATTTTAATTATTGTCTAATAAACATAGAGGATTATGTGAGATATAATGGTTCATATGAAGCATCAATTTAAATAGTTTTTTGGAATTTGAATTGCAAACCTTAATATATTGTTTTAGAGTATATACTGTTGCACTATGTAGGTATTTTCACTGTGTATATCCGTGTTGAAATTAAGACTGCCATTTTTTGAAGGTCCAAATATGAAAATTTTAATAAAAAAAATATTTCTACATCACCTGCACTTATAATATGCTTGCTGTTTTTTACCCCCCCAAAATATTTCTGACTATGGAAATACCTATTGATACTTCTGTTTATCCATAGTCCATTACTTACATTGCTAAGTAGCATTCCACTATATGGATTCACCATATTTTTCTTTATCCATTCACCTGTTGAGGGAACTTTGAGTCATTTCTAGTGTTTTGTCTGTTAAAAGTTAAGCTGATATGTACAATTTTGTTCAAGTTTTTGAACAAAAACGTTCATATGTTTTCTTTTTTATTTTTCTGAAATTAACAAAGTGAAATTGCTGGATCCTATGTGAGAAAATGTTCAACTTTTTAAAATAAACTGCAATTTTTTTTCAAAAAAAGATTCTCATGTTATACTGTCAACAGGACATGATCATTCCAATTCTTCCTCACTTTTACTGAGACTCTTACTCTCAGTGTTTTGAATGTTGGCCATTCTGATATATGTGCAGTGATGTAAGGTTGCTGCTGCTAAATCACTTCAGTCGTATCCGACTCTGTGCGACCCCATAGATGGCAGCCCAACAGGCTCCCCAATCCCTGGGACTCTCCAGGCAAGAACACTGGAGTGGGTTGCCATTTCCTTCTCCAATGCATGAAAGTGAAAAGTGAAAGTGAAGTTGCTCAGTCCTGTCCGACTCTTAGCGACCCCATGGACTGCAGCCTAGCAGGCTCCTCCACCCATGGGATTTTCCAGGCAAGAGTACTGGAGTGGGTGGCCATTGCCTTCTCCGATGTAAGGTTAAGGGGGTTAAATTGTGTTTCCCTGTTGATTCATGGTGATAAACTTCCATCCATCTGCTGCTATGTTATTTTTCTTGAAGTTTCTGCTCAGATAATTTACTCATTTTAAAAATTTGGTTGTTCATTTTCTTATTGAATTTTGAGAGTTCTTTATATTGGATGAAAGTTTTTTTTATAAGGTATATGATTTATTAATGCCTTCTCCCGATAATGATGTTTTTTTGAGAACAGAAAATTTTAGTTATGATGAAATTCATTTTATCACTTTTTTTAATGGATGGTTCTTTGGTATCATCTATCAAAATAATTGTGTTGATTGAGAGAAGTCAAACAAAAATGAGGAACACATGTACACCCATGGCTGATTCATGTCAATGTATGGCAAAACCACTACAATATTGTAAAGTAATTAGCTGCCAAATAAAATAAATAAATTTTTTAAAAAGTGACCAAAGTAATTATAATATTAGAAAAAGCAATGGGCTTTTTTTAAATAAAAAATGATTATATACTATGTATATTACAAGTTTATATATTATGTATTTACATGTAAATAATGCAATGTTTTATAAATGTTTAAACTCTAGAATATTTAAACTTATCTATAATGACAGAAAGTGGATCACTGATGGCCTGGGGATTTAGGATTACAAAAAGGATATGAGAAAACTTTGAGAGCACTGGGTATGTTCACTGTATTGATAGTGGTAGTAATTTTTAGTGTATATTGAAGACAAAACTCATCAGGTTATAAGTTTATGTACTAGGTTTTATGTCAGTTATAGCTCAATAAAGTTGATAAGACATACATATTGCATGGAAACAAGTGAATGCTAGGAGCTCAAATCAAATTGAACAAAGCATAATATATTGTTGCTATCATCATGGCTTGTATAGTTTTTGAATGGTCCTGTGAACTGATCTTTAAATAGGAAAACAAGTCACTCACAGAAGGATTCGAAAGGTAATGAGATGTATGGATACACAAGTTTGTATTTTCCAGTAATACAGGAAAGTTCAGCTCTTTTCCCCCTTGTTAACTGCAGATACAGCCCTGACTGTATCTGGTAATAATCACAGTTAAAATAGTCCTCTACTGAATCCCCTTATTTTTCCCCAAGTGACTTATTATTGCACTGAATTGCTGTTAAATTCTGTTTCTGCAGTTTACGCTCTGGGTAGAATGCAGATTGTTTGTTTTCCACAAGACTAGCCTTGGAATAACTCCTGGTCATAGTGTTCTGACAGCCTATTTAGAGAAAGAAAAAAAAAAGTAGGAAAAAAAATTGTAAGTAAAGGGCAGACTGTATGGCAATGAAAACTATAATTAATTTTCTTTTATTTAGAAAAGGAAATAGTGACAATACAATCAAAATGTGCTTGTTTCCAGGACAGTTTGGTTTAAAAAAGATTATCACTTTAACAACAAATGCCTTTGCCTTGGGCATACAAATGGGGGGAAAAAAAAAAAAACAAACCATAGACAGTAAAAGCATATAAATTCCAGCCCCAACACTTGCTAGGTGAGAGACTTCACACAGGCATTTAATTCTGAGTAGCAGATTCCTAAACTAACCTATTTGTTTAAAAAAAAGGAGGAAAATATTGATTCTTTTTTCTTCTACCAGGATTAAATCTATCAATTGTTTACTCATTCTGAAATGAAATTTTAAGAAATTACAACCATTTAAAAGCAATACTTAAAAATGGAAGTGTACTACTTAGGGGTAAGACAAAGAATTGGCAAAGGCTTGAAACAAAATTTAGAACAATGATGAGTGAATATATTCACTGAAAATTGCTAGATGTAAAGGATAAGTCACCTCTGGGCTTTACTATGGTAAGTACCAATCCCATCCTTCACAATAAAACAAGGGTCACAAAAGTATTACTTTTTCTGTAAACTTTCTCTGTGCTCTTTTACCCAATAGACCCTTTTCTGGACACGAATGCGTCTATTCCAACCAGATAATATCTTACAAATCCTACTATGCCCTTCAAGTCTCACATTTACATGCTGTCCTCCTATTGTCTCCTGAAAATATTCTTCACAAAAACAGCTTTTCTCAGGGTAAGAATCAGTTTCCTGTAGGTGTGATATCAACTACACAAAGATAAATTTATACACATATTATCCCTCCATGCAAATGTGTTGCTTTTTATGATAATTGTGGTTAGAAAAACACGTAACATAAAATTGACTACATTAACCATTCTTAACTGTTCAGTTCAATAGTACAAAGTATATTTGTATTGTTACACAATGATTCTCTAGAACTTTTTTTTAAAATTGGAACTCTATACCCATTAACAACAACCTCTCATTTCTCCCTTCCCCAATCCTCTTGCAACCACATTTCAACTTTTTGCTTCTAGGAGTTTGACTATTTTAGATATATCACATAAATGGAATTATATGGTATTGACTTTCTGTCACTAACATATTTTATTTAACATAATATTCCTTAAGGTACATCCATATTGTAGCATATGACAGAATTTCCTTCTTTACTATAACTAATATTTCACCGTATGTATATACCGCATTTTCTTACATCCATTCATCAGTCTATGAATATTTTGTGTTGCTTCCAGCTCTCAGGATAATGCTTCACAGCTCTATTGTGAATAGTGCTTCAGTGAGCATGTTCAGTTCAGTTCAGTCACTCAGTCATGTCTGACCCTTTGTGACCCCATGAGTTGCAGCACGCCAGGCCTCCCTGTCCATCACCAACTCCTGGAGTTCACTCAGACTCATGTCCATTGAGTCAGTGATGCCATCCAGCCATCTCATCCTCGGTCGTCCCCTTCTCCTCCTGCCCCCAATCCCTCCCAGCAGCAGAGTCTTTTCCAATGAGTCAACCCTTCACATGAGGTGGCCAAAGTACTGGAGTTTCAGCTTTGGCATCATTCCTTCCAAAGAAATCCCAGGGCTGATCTCCTTCAGAATGGACTGGTTGGATCTCCTTGGAGTCCAAGGGACTCTCAAGAGTCTTCTCCAACACCGCAGTTCAAAAGCATCAATTCTTCGGCGCTCAGCCTTCTTCACAGTCCAACTCTCACATCCATACATGACCATAGGAAAAACCATAGCCTTGACTAGAAGGACCTTAGTCGGCAAAGTAGTATGCTGATAACTCTTCAAGATGCTGCTTTCAATTTTTTTTTTATTTTTTTACTTTTTTAGACATGTCCCAGGTGTTAGGTTTCTGGATGACAGCGTAATTCTGTTTTACACATTTTGAGATATCACCATACTATTTTCCATAGCAGCTGCCCCATTTTACATTCTCTCCAACAGTGTGCAAGAGTTCCAGTCTCTCTGCGTCCTTGTCAATATTTGCTATTGTCTAGTTTTCATTTTTTCCCTGCGTTGTTTTTTTTTGTTTGTTTATTAAAGGTGGCCACTCTAATGCCAATAGTGTGAAATGACAGTGTTGTGGTTTTGATTTGTATTCTTTTTAATGATTAGTGATCTTGAGATTCATTTAGTATACTTGCTAACTTTTTATATATCTTTATGGAAAAATGTCTATTCAAGTCCTTTACCCATTTTTATTTGGGTTATATGCTTTCTCTTTGCTGAGTTGTATGAGTTCTTTATTTTAGATATGAATTCCTTATCAGATATATGATTTGCAAGTATCTCTATCTATTGTATAGATTTTCTATTCACTCTGTTGGTTTTTGTTTTTGATGCATGGAATTTTTTGAAATTTTTGGTAGTCTTTTGTGTATTTTTGCTTTTTTTGCCTGTTTTTTTTTTTTTCTTTTTTGTGGCATAGACACAAAGTCTTTTGTGTATTTTTGCTTTCTTTGCCTGTTTTTTTTGTGTGTGTGTGGCATAGACAATAAGTACCCAAATAAATTGATAAATCACATCCACACAGAAATCCACACGTAGATGTTTATAGCAACTGTATTCATAATTGCCAAAATGTACACCTGTGACTGATTTGTGCCGATGTATGGTGAAAGCCACTACAATATTGTAAAATAATTAGCCTCCAATTAAAAAAGATAAATTAATTTAAAAAACTTGGAATGACCTTCAGTATGTAAATGGATAAACAAACTCTGGTAAATCCATGTGATGGAATATTCAGTCAGTTCAGTCGCTCAGCCGTGTTCGACTCTTTGCAACCCCATGAATCGCAGCATGCCAGGCCTCCCTGGCCATCACCAACTCTTGGAGTTTACTCAAACTCATGTCCATCGAATTGGTGATGCCATCCATCCATCTCATCCTCTGTCATCCCCTTTTCCTCCTGCCCCCAATCCCTCCCAGCATATTAATCATTACTAAAAAGAAATAAGCTCTTGAGCCATGAAAAGACATGGACAAAACTTACATGCATATTACTAAGTAAAACAAACCAATAAGAAAAAGCTACATAGTGTATGCTAGTAAAAACAACAGAAGTTTCCAGACATTTGGTGGGAAAGGTGATCAGGAAGCAAAAAGTCCAAGTACCTGAACACAAAGGCTTTTTAGAGCAGTGCAAATACTCTGTAGGAAACAATGACCACAGATATATGCCTTTACCAGTTCACTTCAGTCCCTCAGTCGTATCCAACTATTTGTGACCCCATGGACTGCAGCACACCAGGCTTCTGTCCCCATCATCAACTCCTGGAGCTTGCTCAAACTCATGTCCATTGAGTTGGTGATGCCATCCAACCATCTCATCCTCTGTCATCCCCTTCTCCTCCTGCCTTCAATCTTTCCCTATACCAGTGTCTTTTCAAATGAGTCAGTTCTTCACATCAGGTGGCCAAAGTATTGGAGTTTCAGCTTCAGCATCAGTCCCTCCAATGAATATTCAGGACTGATTTCCTTTAGAATGGACTGGTTAGATCTCCTTGCTGTCCAAGAGACTCTCAAGAGTCTTCTCTAATATCACATTTCAAAAGCATCAACTCTTCTGTGCTCAGCTTTCTTTATAGTCTAATCTCACATTCATACATGACTACTGGAAAAACCATAGCTTTGACTAGATGGACTTTTGTTGGCAAAGTAAAGTATCTGCTTTTTAATATGCTGTCTAGGTTGATCGTAGCTTTCCTTGTGAGGAGAAAGCATCTTTTAATTTTATGGCTGCAGTCACCATCTGCAGCAATTTTGGAGCTTCAAAAGAATAGTCTGTCATGCTTTCCATTATTTCCCCAGCTATTTGCCATGGAATGATGGGACCAGATGCCATGATCTTAGTTTTCTGAATGTTGAGCTTTAAGCCAACTTTTTCACTCTCCTCTTTCACTTGCATCAAGAGGCTTTTTAGTTCTTCTTCACTTTCTGTCACAAGATTGGTATCAAGTGCATATTTGAGGTTATTGATATTTCTCCTGGCAATCTTGATTCCAGCTTGCACTTCATCCAGCCCAGCATTTCTCCTATGGTATTCTGCATATAAGTTAAATAAGCAGGGTGACAATATGCAATTTTGATGTACTCCTTCCTGATTTGGAGCCAGTTGGGTGTTCCATATCCAGTTCTAAATGTTGCTTCCTGACATGCATATAGATTTCTCAGAAGGCAGATCAGGTGGTCTAGTATTCCCATCTCTTAAAGAACTTTCCATAGTTTGTTGTGATCTACCCACAGTGAGAGGCTTTTACATAGTCAGTAAGGCAGAAGTAGATATTTTTTCTGGAACTCTTTTGCTTTTTCAATGATCCAACTAATGTTAACAATATTGTGAGCATTACTTTGCTAGCGTGTGAGATGAGTGCAATTGTGAGGTAGTTTGAGCATTCTTTGGCATTGCCTTTCTTGGGGATTGGAATGAATACTGACCTTTTGTTGTTCTGTGGTCACCACTGAGTTTTCCAAACTTGCTGGCATATTGACTACAACACTTTCACAGCAACATCTTTTTGTATTTGAAATAGCCCAGCTGGAATTCCATCACCTCCACTAGTGTTGTTCATAGTGATGCTTCTTAAGGCCAACTTGACTTCACATTACAGGATGTCTGGCTTGAGGTGAGTGATCACACCATCATGGTTATCTGGGGCATAAAGATCTTTTTTTGTACAGTTCTTCTGTGTTTTCTTGCCACCTCTGTTTAATATCTTCTGCTTCTGTTAGGTCTATACCATTTCTGTCCTTAATCATGCCAATCTTTGTATGAAATATTTCCTTGTTATCTCTAATTTTCTTAAAGAGATCTCTAGCCTTTCTCATTCTTTTGTTTTCCTCTATTTCTCTGCACTGATCACTGAGAAAGGCTTTCTTATCTCTCCTTGCTATTCTTTGGAATTCTGCATTCAAATGGGTATATCTTTCCTTTTCTCCTTTGCCTTTCGCTTCTCTTCATTTCTCAGCTATTTGTAAGAGCTCCTCAGACAACCATTTTACTTTTTTACATTCCTTTTTCTTGGGGATTGTCTTGAACACTGCCTGCTGTATAGTGTCACAAACATCCATCCATAGTTCTTCAGGCACTCTGTCTATGAGATCTAATCCCTTGAATCTATTTCTCACTTCCATTGTATAATCATAAGGGATTTGATTTAGGTCAAACCTGAATGGTCTAGTGATTTTCCCTACTTTCTTCAATTTAAGTCTGAATTTGGCAATAAGGAGTTCATGATCTAAGCCATAGTCAGCTCCCAGTCTTGTTTTGGCTGACTATATACAGCTTCTCCATCTTTGGCTGCAAAGAATATAATCAATCTGATATTGATATTGACCATCTGGGGATGTCCATGTGTAGTCTTCCCTTCTGTTTCTGGAAGAGGGTATTTGCTATGACCAGTGCTTTCTCTTGGCAAAACTATTAGCCTTTGACCTACTTCATTTTGTACTCCAATGCCAAATTTGCCTGTTATTCCAGGTATCTCTTGACTTCCTACTTTTCCATTCTAGTCCCCTATATTGAAATGGATAACTCTTTTGAGTGTTAGTTCTAGAAGGTCTTTTAGGTCTTCATGAATTTGGAAAACTCAGCAGTGGCCACAGGACTGGAAAAGGTCAGTTTTCATTCCAATCCCCAAAATGGCAATGCCAAAGAATGCTCAAACTACTGCACAATTGCACTCATCTCACATGCTAGTAAAGTAATGCTCAAAATTCTCCAAGCCAGGCTTCAGCAGTACGTGAACCGTGAACTTCCAGATGTTTAAGGTGGTTTTTGAAAAGGCAGATGAACTAGAGATCAAATTGCCAACATCCACTGGATCATTGAAAAAGCAAGAGAGTTCCAGAAAACATCTATTTCTGCTTTATTGACATGCAAAAGCCTTTGACTGTGTGGATCACAATAAACTGTGGAAAATTCTAAAAGAGATGGGAATACCAGACCATCTGACATGCGCCTTGAGAAACCTATATGCAGATCAGGAAGCAACAGTTAGAACTGGACATGAAACAACAGACTCCTTCCAAATAGCAAAAAGAATATGTCAAGGCTGTATATTGATACTCTGTTTATTTAACTTCTATGCAGAGTACATCATGAAAAACGCTGGGCAGAAAGAAGCACAAGAAGGAATCAAGATTGCCGGGAGAAATCACAATAACCTCAGATGTGCAGATGATACCACCCTTCTGGCAGAAAGTGAAGAGGAACTAAAAAGCCTCTTGATGAAAGTAAAAGAGGAGAGTGAAAAAGTTGGCTTAAAACTCAACATTCAGAAAACGAGGATTATGGCATCTGGTCCCATCAATTCATGGGAAATAGATGGGGAAACAGTGGCTGACTTTATTTTTCTGGGCTCCAAAACTACTGCAGATGGTGACTGCAGCCATGAAATTAAAAGACGCTTGCTCCTTGGAAGGAAAGTTATGACCAACTTAGATAGCATATTCAAAAGCAGAGACATTACTTTGTTAACAAAGGTCCGTCTAGTCAAGGCCATGGCTTTTCCAGTGGTCATGTATGGATGTGAGAGTTGGACTATGAAGAAAGTTGAGTGCCGAAGAATTGATGCTTTTGAACTGTGGTGTTGGAGAAGACTCTTGAGAGTCCCTTGGACTGCAAGGAGATTCAACCAGTCCATCCTAAAGGAGATCAGTCCTGAGTGTTCATTGGAAGGACTGATGCTGAGGCTGAAACTGCAGTACTTTGGCCACCTCATGCGGAGTTGACTCATTGGAAAAGACCCTGATGCTGGGAGGGATTGGGGGCTGGAGGTGAAGGGGACAACAGAGGATGAGATGGCTGGACGGCATCACCAACTCAATGGACATGAGTTTGAATGAACCCCGGGATTTGGTGATGGACAGGGAGGCCTGGTGTGCTGCGATACATGGGGTCACAAAGAGTCAGACACGACTGAGTGACTGAACTCAACTGAACTGAACTGAAAACCATCCTACTTCAGCTTCCTCAGTATTACTTGTCAGGGCATAGACTTTGAATCCTATAATACTGAATGATTTGCTTTGCAAACAGAGATCATTCTGTTATTTTTGAGATTGCATCCAAGTGCTGCAGTTCAGACTCTTTTGTGTCTTGTGTCTTATGTCTTTATGAATCTCCCAAACCCACAGAAGATACAACACCAGGAATGAATTCTTATGTAGACTATAGACTCTAGGTAATAATGTGTCAGTGTAGATTCATCATTAAAACAAATGTGTACAACCTTGGCAGTAATGGGGAGGCTATACATGTGTTGGGGTATGGGATATATGAGAAATCTGTTTCCCCTTTATGTGTATATGATCAGTCATGTCTGACTGTTTGTCATTCTATAGACTCTAGCCCTCCAGGCTCTTCTATTCATGGAATTCTCCAGGGAAGAATACTGGAGTGTGTTGCTATTTCCTCCTTCCAAGGATCTTCCCAATCTAGGGATTGAACTTGTATATCCTTGTCTCCTCAGCTGGCAGGTAGATTCTTTACCACTGAGTCTCCTGGGAATCTCATCTTCCCTTCAGTTCAGTTCAGTCACTCAGTCATGTTTAAGTCTTTGCCAGCCCATGGACTGCAGCATGCCAGGCCTCCCTGTCCACCACCAACTCCCAGAGTTTACTCAAACTCATATCCTTTGAGTTGGTGATGCCATCCAACCATCTCATCCTCTGTCGTCTCCGTCTCCTCCAGCCTTCAGTCTTTCTCAGCATCAGGGTCTTTTCAAATGAGTCAGTTCTTCACGTCAGGTGGCCAGAGTACTGGAGTTTCAACATCAGCATCCGTCTTTCCAATGAATATTCAGGACTCATTTCCTTTAAGATGGGCTGGTTGGATCTCCCTGCAGTCCAAGAGACTCTCAAGAATCTTCTCCAACACCACAGTTCAAAAGCAACAATTCTTCACCTCTCAGCTTTCTTTATAGTCCAACTCTCACATTCATACATGACTACTGGGAAAACCATAGCTTTGACTAGATGGACTTTTGTTGGCAAAGTAATGTCTCTTCTTTTTAATATGCTGTCTAGGTTGATCATAACTTTCCGTTCAATTTCATGGCTGCAGTCACCATCAGCAATGATTTTGAAGCACCAAAAAATAATGTCTGACACTGTTTCCACTTTTCCCCATCTATTTCCCATGAAGTGATGGGATCAGATGCCATAATCTTAGTTTTCTGAATGTTGAGATTTAAGTCAACTTTTTCACTCTCCTCTTTCACTTTCATCAAAAGGCTCTTTAGTTCTTCTTCACTTTCTGCCATAAGGGTGATGTCATCTGCATATCTGAGGTTATTGATATTTCTTCCGTCAATCTTGATTCCAGCTTGTGCTTCATCCAGCCCAGCGTTTCTCACCTTCCCTTAATTCTATTCTAAACCTCAAACTGCTTTTAAAATAAATTTTAAAAAGCCACCCTTTCCTGTCTCTATAGACTGACTGTACAGATAAGGGCCGTTCACCAGTTGGTCCAGATAGAGTTTCTGGGGACCTCCCAAATCTACTTGGGATTTATCATCCCTGTTCTGTTTATAATTGCCCAGTTAAAGAGGGTTGGCCTGTTTCTTCTCTGAAATTCATGGTCTCTTCACTCCTGAGTTGTAAGCTGCAGTGTTCCTTACCTTCTTTCTCAGCCTCCTCAGCCTGGCATCCAAACCACACTTCCTGTCAGAGCTCCAAGTCAGATGATATGAAAACCTGTCTCTGGGGCAGCTCTGCCACACAATCAAGAACCTGAGGTACATAGTCCCTTCTCTCCTCCTAAGGAAGAAGCTGCGAGTTGTGAATTTTCTCCTGATCATACTGTGATGTGCTGGTGATGAGAAGTGCCTGGAGTGGGTTAAAATGCTGTGAATTTCCCTGCAGGCTTTGATGCACCTCTCCTTGCCTTTTTAAAAATTTATTTATTTTTTAACTGAAGGATAATTGCCTTACAAAATTGTGTTGTTTTATGCCACAGTGCAACATGAATCACCTATAGGTATATATATGCCACCCTCCCTCTTGAACCTCCCTCCCACCTCCCACCCCATCCCACCCCTCTAGGTTGTCACAGAGCACTAGATTCGAGCTCCCTATACCATGCGGCAAACTCCCGCTGGCTATCTATTGTACATATAGTACTTCACGTGTTTCAGTGCTACGCTCTCAGTTCATCCCTCTCTCCTTCCCCCACTGTGTCCTCAAGTCTGTTATCTATATCTATGTCTCCATTGCTGTCCTGCAAATAGGTTCATTAGTACTATCTCTCTAGATTCCATATATATGCTTCGTTGTTGTTGTTCAGTCACCCAGTCATGTCCAGTTCTTTGCGACCCCATGGACTGCAGCGTGCCAGGTGTTCCTGTCACTCACCATCTCCTGAAGTTTATCCAAGTTCATGTCCTTGCATTGGTGATGCCATCCAGCCATCTCATCTCTGACACCCTCTTCTAATTCTGCTCTCAATATTTTCCACCATCAGGGACTTTTCCAATGAGTCAGCTATTTGCATCACATGACCAAAATCCTAGAGCTTCAGCTTCAGCATCAGTCCTTCCAATGCATATTCAGGGTTGATTTCCCTTAAGATTGACTGGTTTGATTTCCTTGCTGTCCAAGGGACTTTCAAGAGTCTTCTCCAGCACCACAGTTTGAAGGCATTGATTCTTTGACCTTCTGCCTTCCTTGTGATCCAGCTCTCACTACCATATGTGACCACTGGAAAGACCACAGCCTTGACTATACAGACCTTTGTCAGCAGAGTAATGTCTCTGCTTTTCAACACCCTGTCTAGATTTGTCATAGCTTTCCTGCCAAAAAGCAATCATCTTCTGAGTTTATGTTTGCAGTCACCATTCTCAGTGATTCTGGAGCCCCCAAAGAGGAAATCTGTCACTACTTCCAGCTTTCCCCCTTCTATTTGTAATGTAGTAATGGAGCTAGAAGCCATGATCTTAGCTTTTTTTAATATTTGGTGTTAAGCTGGTTCTTTCACTGTCCTCCTTCACCCTCCTCAAGAGGCTGTTAAGTTCCTCTTCACTTTCTGCCATTAGAGTGGTGCCATTCACATATCTGAGGTTGTTGATATTTGTCCCGCCTATCTTGTTGATTCTTGTAACTCAACCAGCCTGGCATTTCTCGTGATGTGCTCAGCATATAGGTTAAACAAACAGGGTGGCAATAAACAGCCCTGTTGTGTGTATATATATATATATATATGCTTTAATATACAATATTTTTCTCTTTTTGACTTACATAACACTGTATAATAGCCTATAGGTTCATCCACCTCATTAGAACTGGCTCAAATGAATTCCATTTTATAGTTATCATTCCATTGTGTGTATATATATATATATATATATATATACCCCACAACTTCTTTATCCATTCATCTGCCGATGGATGTCAAGGCTGTATATCATCACCTTGCTTATTTAATGTGTATGCAGTGTCCATCATGTAAAGTGCTAGACTGAATGAAGCAAAAGCTGGAATCAAGATTGCAGGGAGAAATAACAATAGCTTCAGATATGCAGACGACACCACCCTTATGGCAGAAACAGAAGAGGAACTGAAGAGCCTCTTGATGAAAGTGAAAGAGGAGAGTAAAAAAGCTGATTTAAAAATCAAACATTCAAAAAATTAACATCACGGCATCCAATCCCATTGCTTCATGGCAAATAGATGGGGAAACAATGAAAACAGTGACATACTTTATTTTCTTGGGCTCCAAAATCACTGCTGATTGCTGACTGAAGTCATGAAATTGAAAGATCACTTACTCCTTGAAAGAAAAGCTATGACCAACTTAGACAACATATTTAAAAGTAGAGACATTACTTTATTGACAAAGATCCATATAGTCAAATTTATGGTTTTTCCAGTAGTCATGTTTGAATATGATAGTTGGACCATAAAGAAAGCTGAGTGCCAAATAACTTTGGAACTGTGGTGTTGGAGAAGTTTCTTGAGAGTCCCTTAGACTGCAAGGAGATCCAACCAGTCCATCCTAAAGGAAATCAGTTCTGAGTGTTAATTGGAAGCACTGATGCTAAAGCTGAAGCTCCAACACTTTGGCCACCTGATGTGAAGAACTGACTCATTTGGAAAGACCCTGATGCTGGGAAAGATTGAAGGCGGGAGGAGAAGGGGACGACAGAGGATGAGATGGTTGGATGACATCACCCACTCAATGGACATGAGTTTGGGTGGACTCCAGGAGTTGGTGATGGACAAGGATTCCTGGCGTTCTGCAGTTCATGAGGTGGCAAAGAGTCGGACGCGACTAGCCACTGAACTGAACTGAACCTCTTCAATGCATTCTAGAGTCCTCACAGTAATGAGAGATAGTAAGACATAAGAGACAGGTTTTGATAAGAATACATGAGAGACTACAATAATGTCACCTGCCCATTGTTGTTAAATTGCTGATTCTGTGAGCAGTGAGAAATATTTTCTGTATATTCCAGCAGAAAAGCATTTAATCTAGGAGTTCAGTTCAACTCAGTTCAGTCCCTCAGTCATATCCGACTCTTTGAGATCCCATGAATTGCAGCACACCAGTCCTCCCTGTCTATCACCAGCTCACGGAGTTTACCCAGACTCATGTCCATTGAGTCGATGACGCCATCAGGCCATCTCATCCTCTGTTGTCCCCTTCTCCTCCTGCCCCCAATCCCTCCTCCAAGCATCAGGGTCTTTTCCAATGAGTCAACTCTTCGCATGAGGTGGCCAAAGTACTGGAGTTTCAGCTTCAGCATCAGTCCTTCCAGTGAACACCCAGGACTGATCTCCTTTAGGATGGACTGGTTGAATCTCCTTGCAGTCCAAGGGACTCTCAAGAGTCTTCTCCAACACCACAGTTCAAAAGCATCAATTCGTCGGCGCTGAGCTTTCTTCACAGTCCAACTCTCACATCCATACATGACCACTGGAAAAACCATTACCTTGACTAGATGGACCTTTTACTAGAGCAAAGTAATGTCTCTGCTTTTAATATGCTATCTATGTTGGTCATAACTTTCCTTCCGAGAAGTAAGCGTCTTTTAATTTCATGGCTGCAGTCACCATCTGCAGTGATTTGGGAGCCCCCAAAAATAAAGTCTGACACTGTTTCCACTGTTTCCCCATCTATTTCCCATGAAGTGATGGGACCAGATGCCATGATCTTAGTTTTCAGAATGTTGAGCTTTAGGCCAACTTTTTTACTCTCCTATTTCACTTCATCAAAAGGCTTTTTAGTTCCTCTTCACTTTCTGCCATATGGGTTGTGTCATCTGCTTATCTGAGGTTATTAATATTTCTCCCAGCAATCTTGATTCCAGCTTGTGTTTCTTCCAGCCCAGTGTTTCTCATGATGTACTCTGCATAGAAGTTAAATAAGCAGGGTGACAATATACAGCCTTGACATACTCCTTTTCCTATTTGGAACCAGTCTGTTGTTCCATGTCCAGTTCTAACTGTTGCTTCCTGACCTGCATACAGATTTCTCAAGAGGCAGGTTAGGTGGTCCGGTATTCCTATCTCTTTCAGAATTTTCCACAGTTTCTTGTGATCCACACAGTCAAAGGCTTTGGCATAGTCACTAAAGCAGAAATAGATGCTTTTCTGGAACTCTCTTGTTTTTTCAATGATCCAACAGATGTTGGCAATTTGATCTCTGGTTCCTCTGCCTTTTCTAAAACCAGCTTGAACATCTGGAAGTTCTCAGTTCACGTATTGCTGAGTTAGGTGATTATGAATTGTGGGGTTTTAAAACCACCTTCTGAGTGATCTAGAGTCAGGTTGCCACAGCTATTAATGGGTTCCTGAGTTCTAAACTACATCTTCATAGCAGAGATGAGAAATATTTTTCTGCCTTCACTATATCTGAAACCACTTTTCCATTTCCAAGAAGTCTGACAACACTTTACAGCAACCCTGGCCAGCTTCTAATCTCCCATGTCTCCAAAAATAAGAAAACATTTCCAGTCACCTGTACCTCCCAAATGCCATTAAGTGTTTCCAGTTGAAAAAATTCACTCACAGACTCTTAACCACAAGAAACTCCAGAAGTTTCCATTTGTTTGAAAAATATAGACTGAGTGCCAATTGTCCCCAAAAACCACAGTCCACCATCTGGGTTGCTTAGTATTGAAATATATCCTTCCACTCATAAATTTGAAAATAATGTGCTTATAACAATATAGTGAAAAAGTCCTCTTACATAATACAATTCCACTCTTCTCATTAAAAGGAAGTATTTGATGACCAAGTTATTCTCTTCTCTAGATGTTCTTTTCTCTAAACTAGATTAGTTTAGTCATAGTCCAATCCAATACAATCTTGAATTACATCTAATGTAATAAATTGAAAGTTGACTAATAGCTTTAAATTAGCTGAGACTGTTCATGTTCCCCTTATACCTCAGATGTAGAAAATGGTAGTGAGAGTTTCCCTAATTTAAGAAAAAGAAAAACTGGGTAAACTTTTTTTTTTTTCTGAAAAACAAAACAACTCTTTTTTGAACTCATCGCATAGTTGAAGTCACAAGTCAACCAGATAGAACAAAAGTGCTGTGGCAAGCCAACTCAGAATGATGAGATACGGGCATGGGCACACCTATGCTGGGAATATGCAATGGTTTGGAGAATTCACTGACTATTTTTAGTATTTTGCTAAAAACTACATGTAGACTAGGAAGTGGTTCATAATCTCTGGAAGCCACAGATATAAATGGATTTTCAACCCACTCACAAGCTGTTCTTCGCAGATCTACACTGGACTTCATGACAATAAGATAGACATGAATATACAAAGAGAACTTATATTGATTACCTTGTTTTCAGTCACCCAACGGGTAATTATTTGTTACAAGAATTGTAAATGATGATAACCCAGCAGGTCATAAAACAGACATAGCCCTGCTTTTCTTAATAATAGTAAACAAATGATAACATTAAAAGTAAAGGCAGCTTTAAACTGATGATATTCATCCCATGATTATGAGAAAGCTATTGAAGTCAAGTATGGAAGTTTAAAACATACAGTGAATGCTGAATGAGGATATAATAAATTTCTTGTGTTTTATGAATTAGCAAAGATTAAGATGTGATTTATAAAATTTAATTAAAATATGTATTTTATATATAATTTTTAATGAATTTATTTAAATTGAAGGCTAATTACTTTACAATATTGTATTGATTTTGCCATACATCCACATGAATCCGCCACGGGTATACACGTGTTCCCCTTCTTGAACCTTCTTCCTACCTGCCTCCCCATACCATCCCTCTGGGTCATCCCAGTGCACCAGCTCCATATTTTATATATAATTTTAAGTAACTGTAAAATAGTTGTTTCTTTTTTTAATGTAGCATTAAAGTAGACTTGTTTCGGTAGATACATGAGTGAAAATATGTTTTTCTTTCTCTTTCTTGATTATATATGCATAGACAAACACTTTCTTTCATTTCAATCCCTTTCTCTTTTCCTTTCCTTCATATATTAATTACATTTTATTACTAAAGAGTTTTAGCATCATTAACATTCATATCATCTTATGGAAACTGTAACCTGAAATGTAGCCTATTTATACTTCGTTTCATTTCAGAGAACAATTTATTTGTCCTCTGTCAAATATATAATTAAGAAATGCTTACTGTGAATGCCAATACAATTTTAGGAGACCCATTGTTTGCTGAGTGGTAGACTGATTAACTCGGCAAATCATGTTCCATCTCAGGCATTCTGTAGCTGACAGACTCAATCTATATGTATAAATATAAAACAGGTAGACCATATCAAATTTAATTGCACACTATTTTACCATTTGAACAGAGTTACAAAGAAAGCAATATAAAGTATTATTATAGTTATTTATTTGCTTTGAAATATTGAGACCAGTGTTAATATCTTCAGGTAATCAGTTTATCAAGGGTTCTATGTGAAAATAAGAATGTAAAATAATTTATTGAGTTAAATATGTAATTAACCTCAGAAGCAGTACCTAATCTTTCAAATCAACTCCAGAATATATTAAAAAATATTTTACTTCACTATTTTATGTTTAAAGATCTTTTAGATTAGAGATCAAAATTTAACATTTAGTCCTGTAATCTTCATTTGTTCCGGGTCTGTATTTGATACTATGATAAAAATGAATGATATTAATTCAAAAGTGTCTTAAAAAATCAAAATGTGTAAAACCCCACTTGAGTTTAATTATATGATGTATAGCTTTTCTGGGAATAGGGATGTTGTAGTAAAAGAGAAGAGATCCAAATGATATCAATTACGAAGATAAAAGTATAAATGAAAAAGTTTTCAGAGTGTTTCATATGTAATCTCCATGACAACGAGCCCTAGTAAGTTTTGTTCATCATTTCATCCCCAAGTGTTCATATGAAATTTGCTCAATAATTATTTTGCAATGAAAGGGTAATGAAAAATATAAATATTTATAGCCATGTCAAATTTTTTTTTCTTCCTTATGAGGTATGCCATTTCTACTTTGAGAGGAAAGGACAGAAAATAGGAAATATAAATACCAGAAACCCAGTATGTCCCTTTGCAAATATTTTTCTCATTCACTATTCACATTGACATTGTGTAGAAGTTGTTGCCTTTATTTTCCAAAAAAAATGAGGCAAATAGCATTGAAACAATGTAACCAAGATTGCACAGTTGGAAAAGTAATAATTTTGAAGGTGTTTGCCAGTGGAATTTGTTCCATTCCCTCTTAGAACTTAATCCAAGGCTTCATTCACAGAATTTGCAAGTAAGACATAGTCAACTTGGTCATCCTAGCCATTCCAGTTATCTACAACTGCAACTGAGTTAAGTATACAGGTTTTAATAGGCATCTGTTAATGAGAAAATTCAGTTCATATGATTAAAGCTTTAATCATGTATATTTAATTACATATATAGATATATTGTATTAATCTTGAAGAGCTGAGTTTATGATCTCTGTCCCTAACTGCCTAGAATTCTTCAGTTCAGTTCAGTAACTCAATTGTGTCCAACTTTTGTGACCCCCATGGACTGCAGTGTGCCAAGCTTCCCTGTCCATCACCAATTCCTGGAGCTTGATCAAGCTCATGTCCAATGAGTCAGTGATGCCATCCAACCATCTCATCCTCTGTCGTCCCCTTATCCTCCCACCTTCAATTCTTCCCAGCATCAAGGTCTTTTCAAATGAGTCAGCTCTTCACATCAGGTGGCCAAAGTATTAGAGTTTCAGCTTCAGCATCAGTCCTTCCAAAGAACATTCAGGACTGATTTCCTTTAAGCTGGACTGGTTGGATCTCCTTGCTGTCCAAGAGACTCTCAAGAATCTTCTCCAACACCACAATTCAAAAGCATCAATTCCTCAGCACTCAGCTTTCTTTATAGTCCAACCCTCTCATCCATACATGACTACTGGAAAAACCATAGCTTTGACTAGATGGACTTTTGTTAGCAAAGTAATGTCTCTGTTTTTTAGTTTGCTATCTAGGTTGGTCATAACTTTTCTTCCAAGGAGTACGCGTCTTTTAATTTCATAGCTGCAGTCACCATCGGCAGTGATTTTGGAGCCCCCCAAAAATAAAGTCTCTGTTTCCATTATTTTTCCATCTATTTGCCATGAAGTGATGGGACCAGATGCCATGATGTTAGTTTTCTGAATGTTGAGCTTTTAGCCATCTTTTCACTCTCCTCTTTCGCTTTCATCAAGAGGCTCTTTAGTTCTTCTGCCATAAGTGTGGTGTCATCTGCATACTGAGGTTATTGATATTTCTCCTGGCAATTTTGATTCCAGCTTATGCTTCATCCAGCACAACATTTCTCATGATGTTCTCTGCATATAAGTTAAATAAGCAGGGTGACAATATACAGCCTTGATGCACTCCTTTCCCAATTTGGAACCAGTCTATTGTTCTATGTCCAGTTCTAACTGGTGCTTCTTGACCTGCATACAGATTTCTCAAAATTCTTAAGTTCTAGCAAGAGTCACATAACACAAGTTTTTAAGAAATTAAAACCATGAGATATACTCTAGTAAATTTATTCACTTAATTCCCAGCAAAGACCTCTAGTGTGATTTTTTTTTCATCACTGTAGCTAAAGAAGAAAGATTAAAAAAAAAAAAAAAACTTTACAGTGAAAATTGAAGATTCACTGGAAAATGAAGATTCTCTCCATCTCTTTGCCAATTGGATCCTGATATGATCCTTTAAGGGACTTCCCAGGTGGCACAGTGGTAAAGAACCTGCCTCCAATGCAGGAGATTCAGGCTCGATCCCTGAGTGGAGAAGATCCACTGGAGAAGGAAATGGCAATGCACTCCAGTGTTCTTGCCGGGGAATCCCAAGGACAGAGGAGCCTGGCGGGCTACAGTCCATGGGGTTCCAAAGAGTCAGACATGACAGAGACTGAGCGTGCACGCATACATGATCCCTGAAAATACCTGAGAGTAAAAGAGTAGAAGAAAACAGTAGTTTCTAAAGCTTTTCACTTCAAATTCCTTTAGCCCTTTTCTGGAAAGTACCACCCCATAGTACAGAGAAGATACGTTGCTCTTCTCATGACCAGCAGTGCATGAGAATGCAGAGTTCTCTTGTCAGGTTTTACCCTTCCATCACATTCTAGGTAGAAGACTGGCCTACAGACTGAAAAGACGCATCACTTTATAATCCTTATTTGGTGCAGTTCAAATGATGTTTGTGTAATCTTCCATGAAGATTATATCTTCTTTGATTATAATCAAGTCATTGAAACTAGTCAACACACTGAATCCTTCAATTCAGATAATCCATGAAGTAAAATTTGCATGTGTAGTTAATTTTATCTTGATGTTATAGATGTAAATCTGAGACGCTCTTATTTCAATATATAATGCTGGGAATTCCATTTCATCAAAAGGGAACATCACCAATGATAACAAATAAAGATGTTCTATCTTTAGGTAACATTTTAGAAATAACTGACATGACATTAATGATGTTTACAGGAAAGTGATGTAGCAAGATTACTAAATTGGCCCATTTCAAAACTAAAATAATTGCTTCCCTGGTCAGTTTTACACCTAGATTTGCTTGGTTTGGGGAATACCATTTTAAAAATAATTATGTTAATAGCAATAATATTAGCTCTCAAATACTAAGGACTTGCAGCTCAACTGGAAAAGAATCTGCCTGCAATGTAGGAGACCCTCAGGGGTTCAATGCCTAGGTCAGGAAAATCTGCTGGACCAGGGACAGGCTACCCACTCCAGTATTCTTGGGCTTCCCTGTTAAGATCCCCTGGAGGAGGGAATGGCTACCCACTCCAGTATTCTGGCCTGGAGAATTCCATGCACTGTATAGTCCATGGGGTCGCAAAGAGTTGGACACAGCTGAGCCACTTTCACTTTACTCTGTGTAAGACTTTGTGCATGGAGCTTCTAGTTTATTGTTATAGCTAATCCTTAGAACAATCACTTTTACTATGTATTATAATTTCCATTTTATAGCCAAAGAAACTGAAGAACAACAACAAAAACAATGTCACATAACTTGCTTAATATAACTAATTTAGCAAATGGTAGAGTCAAAAATTGATTTATTTTCTTGATTGATTCACTATTAACAACTCTTGTATATATGCTATAATTGAAATTATCTTCAATGTGATATTATACTTGAATAAAATTATTTGAAACTTCTAACTCCAAAATTTAAGATATATTTTATTGAAAATATTTAGAAATGAAATATAATTTTATTAGAATTTATATTGACTTTAAATGCCAAAACCCTCTATTATAAGTGATGCCAAATATTTTTAATGTAGATAAATTAATATACAAATATATTTTCACATAATATCTATCATTATAATTATTTTAATTGGTAAATTCTATCATCCTAGTACACATTACTTTCTACTGTTTAAAAAAAATGAATGTGGTTTTTTTTTTGGATAAACTTTATTTTTTATTTTTTTATTTTTAATTTTAAAATCTTTAATTCTTACATGCGTTCCCAAACATGAACCCCCCTCCCACCTCCCTCCCCATAACATCTCTCTGGGTCATTCCCATGCACCAGCCCCAAGCATGCTGTATCCTGCGTAAGACATAGACTGGCAATTCGATTCTTACATGATAGTATACATGTTAGAATGCCATTGTCCCAAATCATCCCACCCTCTCCCTCTCCCTCTGAGTCCAAAAGTCAAATGTGTTTTTTGTATCTGCTTAATTTGTTGTTCAGTCACTTAGTCATGTCCAACTCTTTGTGACCCCAAAGACTGCAGCATGCCAGGCTTTCCCTGTCCTTCACTATCTGCTTGTGTTTGCTCAAACTCTATTTTTAACAATATCATCATTATTCACTTAATTGAAGATGTTTAGACAGATTTGGTTGTTTAGCTTAGGTAATACAAGTGAAGTCGCTCAGTCATGTCCGACTCTTTGTGACCCTGTAGACTGTAGCCCACCAGGCTCCCCCGTCCCTGGGATTCTCCAGGCAAGAACAGTGGAGTGGGTTGCCATTGCCTTCTCCAATGCAGGAAAGTGAAAAGTGAAAGTGAAGTCGCTCAGTCGTGATTAATCTCTTACTGTGCCTAATTTATAAATGAAATTTTACCATAGGTATGTATGTACATTAAAAAGGATTTGTGCATGTGTGTGTATATGTATGTATGACAGAAAGGTAACTGGAATTACTGTTAATAGGTTCTAGAAAAAGAAAAAAACCTGAACTTGTATATTCTTATGCTGATGATCATTCAGTGTGTGATATGTCAATAACAAGTACTCTTGCTGCTTGATTGACCAAAAAAAAGTCGTGTGTGCATGTATGAGCATAATTCCTCAGCTATTGAAATAAGATTAAAATATTTTCCCACCACTAATTTTAGTTACTCTTTCAATTAATATGATTTTTGAATTATTTTGATATCCTTCTTTATAAAAAGTACAATATCTAAATAATTCTGGATAGGTTTTCTTGTTCTTATTTTTTAAAAAAGAAAAGTACATTATATAGAGTTGCTTACTCATTTATAAGTGGAATCAAGCCATTCTGATGACTATACTTCACATCATGTTTCTGTTTAATAATTTCTGTTTCCCTGGCATTTTATGGAGAATAGCTACAGTATCATGCTTACAGTTTTAATTTATACATTAAAAAAATTGCATTACAGTAATGTTTTACTGCATCACAAATGCATTACAGGAGGTAAATCTTACTCATATAACTACTTGAAAATAAAATGTTAATGACATAGATTTATTTTCTTCTATTAGCTATGGAGAAAGTTAACAAAACTCTTGAACTTGAAAATAAAATGCTTGAATGTCTTAAGTTTGTCTTTGAATTTTTAATTCTTCCATGATTATTTGGGCTTGTACAGCTGACTTTTAACATAGATAAGTATTTGGGTTTCATAGTCTTTCTACCTGACCCAAGGACACTTGTTCAGTTCAGTTCAGTCGCTCAGTCATGTCTGACTCTTTGCGACCCCTGGACTGTAGCACGTCAGGCTTCCCTGTGCATCACCAGTTCCCAAGCTTGCTTCCCAAACTCATATCCAAGTTGGTGATGTCTTCCAACCATCTCATCCTCGGTCATCCCCTTTTCCTCCTGCCTTCAATCTTTCCCAGCATCAGGGTCTTTTCCAGTGAGTCAGTTCTTTGCAGCTGGTGGCCAAAGGACACTGGTAGACATGACTATTTTCTGAAACTGTGTTAATGGCCCCTCAAAAATTAAAGAGACATAGCATGAAAACAAAATATATTTTAAAATAATAAAGATAGGGTACCTGTTAATTTGTTTCTGTGTTTCCAACCATAAATATGGAAAAACACATACTCTATGTGTGTCCTTGCCCCCATACATTCCTAGGAGCTAGTCTGGTATTAGCTCAGGAAGAATTATTTTTATTAAATGTCTAAGTCACATATTCTGAAAAGAGTGACCTGTGCTAGTTTATTCCTTTCAATTTCTTTCCATTTTAGAGTTAGAACTATGGATTAGAAAGTGCTAGGCAACCGGAGGGCTTTAGGGTTAATAAAAATATTGGTTATTTGAAGTGCATTCTTTATTTACTACATAATGGGTCAGGATTCCATGTATATTGTTGGGAATTTGTACTATCTGGTCTTAGTTGTAGTATTGGTTTAAAAATGGATAACATCTACATCACAGGATTTAAGTTTTAATTTTGACATAATTTCAGACCTTACAGGCAAGTTGCATGGACAGCACAAAGAACTTCCATGCATCCTTCCCCCAGATTCCCAAATCTTAAGATGTTATTACATTTATTGATTCTTTCTCTCCTTACCATATGTGTTTGTTTGTTGACACACATACATGGTCCTTAACTGAAAGCTGATGATGCCCCTTTAGTTAAATAGATCAATAGGTATTTCTTTGTTGCTATCTTACGTAGTAAAAGTATCAAAATCAGGAAATGTGTATTAATATGATACTATTACATAATCTACTGACTTTAATCAAACTTCATCAAGTAACCCAGCAATATTCTTGATAGCAAAACAAATCTAACATCATGCATTACATTCAGTTTCATGTATCACATGTCTCTTTAATCTGGCAAATTTGCTCGAGGGCTTGTTTATATCTCATGACTATGTTTTCTAGGAGCGCAAGCCAGTACATGTATCTATGTAATACTGCCCTGTAATTGCATTCAGGTATATGCTTTTGGCAGGAATACCTCAGAAGTGATTGTGCACCCTCAGTGATTTATAACTGGACACGGATGTTAGTCCTGTTACTATTAGTCCTTAATCCTGTTACTATTCCTGTTAACTTTAATACCTTGGTTCAGATAGTGTCTATTGACTTTTTGCACAGTGTTTTACTATTTTAACCCTTTTCTATTTAATAGTTATTGTGAAGAGATATGTAGAGACAAAGTATCTTGTTGCTCTTCAAATGTCTACCTACTAGTTTAGCATCCATTGTTGTATCTTGCCTAAATCTATTCTTGCGATGTAAAATTCCATCTCTATTTGGAAATTCTGGACTTTCTATATTGTTGCAAAGGTCTAGCTATATAGTCATGTGTCAGTACCACACTGCTTTAATTATAGAGGCTTCATAGTGTGTTTTATTATCTGATATTGGAGCCAATTGAATTGATTTTTTAAAGTGTGTGTGTGTATGTGGTGTAGTGTGTTTTCTTGGTTGTTCTTTAATGTTTAGATATTCATATGAATGTTTACATCAGACTCTAGTGCCAATAAAATACAAATTAATGTTTAATTTATGAATTAATTTAGGGAATCTGAGTCCTCTTTTGAATTATCATATCTAAGAGTAAGAAATATCTTCCTACTATTTTTGTTATTGTTGTTATCAGTCACTTAGTCGTGTCTGACTCTTTGGGACCGCATGGACTGCAGCACGCCAGGCTTCCCTGTCCATCACCATCTCCTAGAGCTTGCTCAAACTCATGTCCATTGAGTTGGTGATGCCATCCAACCATCTCATCCTCTGTCATCCCCTTCTCCTCTTGCCTTCAATCTTTCTCAGCATCAGGGTCTTTTCTAATGAATCAGCTATTCCTAATACTTCATTTTAATGTCATTCAAAAGTGTTTTAAAAGTTTACTCATACAATAAAAATTTTGCATATTTTCTGTTAAATTCCCTTTTAGTTTGTTTTCTTCCATTCTGATACTAACCTTTTCTCTTGTATCTACTATTATTTATGTATATGGAAAATGCTGATTTCCTATTAAGAGGGAGAAAACTTACAAAACCCCTATATGTAAAATTATAATCTTGAACTGAAGTTTTTTCATTGAATTTTTTAGCTTTTTAAGTATTGTTTGAGCATTTCGGCTAACTCTAACATGTAAAAAGATTTAGTTTTCACACACTTTCTATCTGTGCAAAGAACATTTGTAGACATGACTATTTCAGATTGTTTTCTAAAAATGTATGTGTTTTTTCTTGACTGTGCATCAGAAATTGCAAGAATGTAGAGTGAAGCAGCACTCTGCACTTGTTGTTTCTGCTGAGCTCGGGTGGCCTTGCAGCTTCATCATGCATGAACACCCTCTTGTTAAAGCCTCCTCTGTACTGAAGTGTTTTGGTTGGGAACTCACTTGGGATACTGACTTCCACTTGGCCTCTTCTTGTGGTTTACTGAATCCTTTTCTTATGTGAGTTAATTTTATCATTGTGTATCTGGGATTTTCCAGATACCTGAATAGACCATCTGCACATAGAGATCATTTTGTTGCATGTCATCTATTTGCTGTTCTAATTAGTTTTCCTATTTAACTGAATAGTACTGGAGATAATGGACACCTTACTTTGTTTCTAATGTTAGTGAAAATGCCCTTGGTTTCTCCCCAAAAGTAAGTTAGTGTATTTAGGATTAAGATATACTGCATATAATCATAGAAGAAAATAAATATTTCTCATTCTCTTGTGCTTTTATTTTTGTAAATCAGAAGTGAATATTGAAGTTCCTCAAAAGGTTTTTCAGGATCTATGGAGATATTTATATGATTTTTTTCCTTAAGTATTAACATAGTATATTACATTATACAGTAACATTACATAAACATATTTACTAATACCAAAACAACTGAGTTCCTGAATAATTTTATTTGCTCTTAATATATCATTTTCTTACTGTGATACTAGATTCTATTTATTTTTGTTCAGTATGTACTTTTAGTTACTGTATAATTTTTGTTACAGTATTTGTAAATGATATTAATATATTTTTTCCTTTTTTGCACAGTCTTTTCAGGTTTAGGTATGAATGTTATATTTAGAAATAATTCATGATACTTTGAGACAATTTGGCCTTTAAGACAGGGTAGATTCTTTTGTGATACCACCTTGCCCTTTTGGTCTTTCCTGAGGTATTTTTTAATAACATTCTTAATATCTCCAAGGAAAATTTACAAGTTGAATTTTTTAATCTTTAATGTGTTGTTTTAGAAAATTGAATTTCCCTAGGATATTCTCTAATTTATTTGCAAAAATTGAGCTCATAGTTTTTGCAGATTAATTTTTTTTCGAAGGTCTTTTTCTCTTAAGAATCTTTATTATGTTATTGTGTATTTTCTCTGTTTTTCTTATAGTTGCATTTTTAAGCAACATGTCTATTTGTTTATCAGGACTATGCACACATCTGATAAAAAGGACCCCTGACCATACACATTTCTTGAACTTTAAGGTGAATAAAGTGAATAACTCAGACTTTAATAATGATTCCCTTGGAGAAGGGGTGTTTTATATGTCTAGGAAAGGGTATGTGCAGATATTTGGTGGCCAAAGTGATGCACTGTTAGGAATTGATAACTATGCTAAAATATTCATTTATTGTCTCTGTCTTTAGTCTTCTATATATATATAAGTGGAAGTGTCAGTGTTTAAGTCAACATGTCACCACATAAAAGAAATACTGCGTTACTAAGTTCCCTTATAACAGAACTTAGCTAATGGTTGATGGTGAGTTATATGTGCAGATTCTAGGAGGGGCCCACAAAGGAAGGAAGAGGTTTCTGTGTCTTTTCTCCTGTACTTTCTATCTTCATATTGGCTAGACTTTGGATATTGTGCCTGGAGCAATCACTTTTGGCTCTGAAGATGATCTTGTGAATGGAATTTATGCATAAGGAAAAACTAAAGATGAAAATGTCTTGTTCTCTAATGTAATCTATACCACAGCATTCATGGAGAAATGAATGCATGTCATCCTTTTGTTTTGGGCTATTTTGAACTTTAATAAATGAAACTATTTATTTATAATAAATAAATATATGCATGTTCAAAAATATGCATATATTTGTAGTATATAGCAATAATTTGGTCTTTTTAATATTTATAACTAGTTCATTTTATGAATTCATCATCACTTATTTAGCTATATTATTGATGAGTATTTGCTCTGTTTCTACATTGAAATTAATGCTATTAAGATATTACTATATTTCTCTTTGGTAACTGTATATGTGTTTGTGTGTGTGTCTTTTGCACTTATTGAATACTATAAGTTTATATTTAGTATTAATATGACTTCCAGTTTACTGCTAAAATTCATCAATTTATTATTTCTTGAAATATTAATCAAATTAATTTTAAAGTTCACGCCTGAAAACTCGAATATCTAGAACTTCTGTGTATCATCCTCCATCGCTTGTCTTTCTTCCTAATTTCAACTTACTTATAGTATGCCCACAGTCATTTTGTATTACTTTATTTTTTAATGACAGTCCTCCTAGGTGAAAAATTATAAATAATTCAAAGCTTCGGTGATGTCATTTTCTATCTAAAAGGATTAACTTCTGCCTCTGGTTAACAGTTTGCAAGGAAGTTATCTTAATTCAATCAGATATTGAATGTATTTGAAGGTTGGTTTCATTTATTTTAAAGCCTTCTTTATTTATAGCTTGCTCTTACTCTTATGCCAGAACTTTTGAATCTTCAAAGGAAAGCCTGGAGTATTTACAATGTCTCCTTTCTGCACTGGCCCCTTACACTAGGTTTGTCTTTTTTTTTTTTTTTTCCTTCCAGCACTTTGAACCTCCTAAGTGTTCTATTCTCATAGCTATTGCTTCCAAATCAATAAAAGTCATTCCACACATTGAACTCTTATTTTTTGGCTTTAATTATCATTAGCATCTTGCCACTACAAGTCCATGAGAGCTCTCCAGTGCTTCCAAACAAATTTATTTTTGTTCCCACTTTAAAGTTTTTCTAAGCTAGTCAACCATTTCTGAAAGGGAAATCTGCATCTACAACCTCCTATAAGCCAGTGTTGTTTGGGTTTCACTTCGCAATTTAGATGAACATAATACAGATAGTGCGAGCCTGATAATAAAGCTTTAGAACAAATTGCCTGGCAAATAACTATCCTTATGTTGATAAACAATACGGATTTGCCTACATATTAGAGGCTGAATTTCTCATTTTTGGACATCATGTATGTTGTGACCTGACATCCATATGAAAACTGGGTGTTTTATCCAGAAGCACTTTATTATCACGGAATTAGACTGAAGTGGTCCCTAAAACACACTTCCTGTGGATCTTAATATTTCCATGTGAAGTGTTACATATAACTATAAAGTTTATTAATAATTGCTTGAAATGAGTCTGTTTTACAGAAAGCAGTATACCACATGTCAACACCCTGACATTTACAGTACTACAGCTGAGCCCAGGAGCATCCTAAAAGCCCCGTGATGCTTGAGTGGCCTCTCATTGGTCAGAACTTCAGGTGGTATACTGCCCTGGCCAGTTTTCTTGAAAGAAAAAATGGCCTGCTGTATAGTAACCCATGACTTCACCAGTTGTTTGGGGATTTGGAAAGGATATGATAGGATAAGATTTACAATAAGATAATTTGTGCTAGAGAAGTTTGGGAAAGAGTACTGTTGAGGAAATCTTTAAAATGAGTCTAGAATGTTGAAGTACTTTATCCTAAATGAGTTCTCGTCAAAATACTCCAGTGAGGAGGTGACTCTAATAATCATGAGAGTTACCTGTGCATGACATTCACCCCAAAGCTTGCTTAATGGCCCAACAGTGGTGGCCACAGTGACAGAGAATATAAACTACACATGGACTCAAGCTCCAGGTCCTCCTCTTCCTGGAGCTAAACTGGCTGCAGTCAGCACTGAACTCCCAGTTTGATATTAAGCCCCTGAGGTGAGGCATATTGCTCAAATTAGACCCCTGCTAATCATCAAGATTGCTGCAATTTATTCACACTGATTTAAACATTTATTCTGTATATGGAATTTATTCCCTACCTAGCATAAATTTTCCATGACAACATTTTTATATGTAATACTTATGAATGCATTATAGCATACAACATTGCTTCTGAATAAGAAACATTTTATGTTACAGATCTCACCACACTTTCCATCACTCAGAAGCTTCTAGCCTTGTAGAATTATTGGACAGTCTACCAAAGACATGTATATGGAACTAGCTGGGATAAAATAATAGACAATTCAACTGTGATCTACTATAGGATATGCTATATGTCCTGAACTAATGAAAATAAGTGTTTATTTTCTTCCATAAAAAATATAAAAGGGCTCAGACACGAAGAGGTAAATATAGATCCCACCTTCTGCAATTACAATCCTTAAAAAATGCTGGGAATGTTTTCTTCCTTATCCCTGTGTGTGTGTGTGTGCTAAGATGTTTCAGTCTTGTCCAACTTCTTATCCCTAGGAAGGGCTTATTGAAAAATCATAGAACTTAACAAAGAAATTCCAGCAATACTGTCATTGATTCAGAAATAATCTGACCATCTAAGTTTTCTCAAACCACTTGTTGAGGCAAAAAAAAAGTAGTTATGTATTATCTCTTGCAGTTGATTTTAGTGATGAGGGGGACTATAGTTGCTAGCCTTCAAAGGAAAAGTGTATTTGAGAAAATTGTGATTATTTCCATAATTAAAGCAGAAAAAAATTAAAAACTAAAGTAAATTCTACTTTTAGGGCCACTGAGGAACAGATTCTTTCAGCTTGAAGGTCCTGTTCACCCTGAAAATTCACACAACAAACAAAAAACTGAGATTCCTGCTGGGTAGAAAGGAACCTGATTTAGGTTATTAACATTGGTAATTCCCTGTAAGTAACTTCATAAATAAGAAGGAGGATCACCAAACTTTCTTCCTTGATGTGATGTGCATTTGCTTATGGATGAGTTACTTTTCCTTCCTTGTTCTCCATTCTCATAACTTTGTTAATCAACCTATGTCATGTATATGCTATTTGACTTTGAACTTCAGGAGAGAATATAAATGTGATATCTACATGAGAGGATTACAGGCATCACCCGGAGGTCCCGAATTCAAGCTGGACAACATTGGGGTCACTCATATTGGTGAGACAATGGATAGATTGTAGTGGACATCTGTCATTGTTATTGCTTAAAATCCAGGCTTCCCAAAATAGAATCGTGGAAATTTACTCTGGTAGTATTCTTTGTAGCTAAAATGTAGGCAAATAACTGCTGTTCGTCCAATCAAATGCACTTTCAAGAGCTTTTGAACTGGCTATGAATAGCATGAATAAAAGAGGCTTTAAGAGATACTGTATTTTACTTACTTACATATGAGAAAGAAAAAGCACCCTAATGTTAGTTTTATCATGATTCTTGTGAAGTGTTTGCTGCTTTTGATTCTGTGAAGTTAAGCCTACTGTTTTTTAATGATTTTTTAGAATTGAGTTGCCAGATGGATTCTATTATTTGTAAGAACCCTGAGCAATATTGAATGACTGTTCCGTTTCTTGAAATATTTCTCTCCTAACTTGCTTGAATATAGGCATGATGATAATTTAGAAAAGTTTTCATACAATGGAGGTTTGTAAAGATACATTCTCTGAATCTTTAAAAATATGATAAGGTATAATGACAGCATATACCATTATAGCTATCACATATGTGATATCACATATATATATTTACATATTATATGCACTTATTTAATTAAAAGAAAGGAGGAAGTAGAACATAGTTTCTATAACTCCATCTAGGAATGAATCAGAGCAGAGGAGCTTTTTTCAGAAGTAGATAGTTTAAATTTGTGCACAATATAAATCTTATTCTCACTCGTTCTTTTTTTCTATATGTGATTTTATGTTACTTTTGTAGTATAACTCACTGTTTGTAACTTTGTTAACTCTTTTGGGGGGAGGACGGTGGTTAAAATGAAAGTAAACACAATCCTAAAAGTTCCTATTATTTTTTAATAGAAGTGAAATATTAAAGTTGGATGTTATTTATATTTTCATTCAAATTTCCTAATTTCTAGAAGAAGGTCAAGCCTATTTTCTGGGTTTTAAATACTATTTCTTTTAAATTGCTTTTCTTTCTTGTTTATAGCAAATTTATATAACCCTGCCCATTCTTATTCCATATATGCATTGGCTCATTATCTCAGTGTAAAAAAGAAATCAAACTGTTAAAATTCAGAATTATTTTTCTTATGGAAAAACTCTTTCCTATCTTTTCATAATATAATAGTTTCTCCATAAGTAGATAATAATACAGAATATATTAATTGCTTACTGTTTAAAATTGGAGCAGTACAGTCATCATTTTTTATGTGATTTTACCTTCCACTTACTGTAGTTTTTCTATATTGCAATAGAATGTCTGTTCTTAATATGTTGTGATACAACAAAAAGTGAAAATATGTCATTCTCTTATCTATCCTCAGCTTACATATATGTTTACATATTGAATAAAACAGCACTAACCCAAAGTTCGTGCATGTATATGTGTGTAGTTACTCAGCTGTGTCTGAGTCTTTGCGATCATATGGACTGCAGCCCACCAGGCTCCTCTGTCCATGGAATTTTCCAGGCAAGAATACTGAAGTGAGTTGCCATTAGCATGTAGTTAGTGATGTTTGCCACTGAGAACCTTGTTCTTAACTAATTTTTCATTGTGTTTCATATTCTTGATGTATTCCTCTATAAACATTGTCTTAATTTCTACTTTAATTCTTTGTTTCTTTCTAAGTTTTCAGTTTTTAATAAGAATTTTGATATATACTTCAAAACCTTAACTTTCTTAAAACCATAAATACTTTATCTTTAGATAACCATTTTATTGTATTTTTGATAAGTAAATGTTGTTAATTAATGTTGTGGTATTTTATGTGTATATTGGAATATGCCTACTTCTTAACAGAAATTCCCAGATTACAAGAACGTGAGTGTAACTTCCATATGATCAGGATTTATGTAATTTTGTTAATTTCTCTTTTTCTTATGTAATGCCTAGTCACATTAGTCACATAAATTAATTTTGACCAATAATTGCTTAATGTAGTGAAAATGAGTATACTACCCAAAGCAATCTGTAGATTCAGTGCAATCCCTATCAAGCTACCAAAGGTAATTTTCACAAAACGAGAACAAATAATATCATAATTTGTATGGAAATATAAAAATCCTCAAATAGCCAGAGCAATTTTGAGAAAGGAGAATGGAACTGAAGGAATCATCCTGCCTGACTTCAGTCTCTACTACAAAGCCACAGTAATCAAGACAGTATGGTGCTGGCACAAAGACTGAAATATAGATCAATGGAACAAAATAGAAAGCCCAGAGATAAATCCAAGCACCTATGGACACCAAGGCTTCCCTGAGTGGCTCAGAGGTTAAAGTGTCTGCCTGCAATATGCGAGACCTGGGTTCAATCCCTGGGTTGGGAAGATCCCCTGGAGAAGGAAATGGCAACCCACTCCAGTATTCTTGCCTGGAGAATCCCATGGACGGAGGAGCCTGATAGGCTGCAGTCCATGGGGTCACAAAGAGCCAGACACGACTGAGCAACTTCACTTTATGGACACATGATCTTTGACAAAGGAGGCAAGAATATACAATGGAGAAAAGACAATCTTTTTAACAAGTGGTGCTGGGAAAACTGGTCAACCACTTGTAAAAGAATGAAACTAGAGCACTTTCTAAATTAAAAGACACTTACTCCTTGGAAGGAAAGTTAGGACTAACCTAGATAGCATGTTGAAAAGCAGAGACATTACTTTGCCAACAAAAGTGTGTCTAGTCAAGGCTATGGTTTTTCCTGTGGTCATGTATGGATGTGAGAGTTGGACTGTGAAGAAAGCTGAGCGCCGAAGAATTGATGCTTTTGAACTGTGGTGTTGGAGAAGACTCTTGAGAGTCCCTTGGACTGCAAAGAAATCCAACCAGTCCATTCTGAAGGAGATCAGCCCTGGGATTTCTTTGGAAGGAATGATGCTAAAGCTGAAACTCCAGTACTTTGGCCACCTCATGCGAAGAGTTGACTCATTGGAAAAGACTCTGATGCTGGGAGGGATTGGGGGCAGGAGGAGAAGGGGACGACAGAGGATGAAATGGTTGGATGGCATCATGGACTCGATGGATGTGAGTCTGCGTGAACTCCAGGAGTTGGTGATGGACAGGGAGGCCTGGCGTGCTGCGATTCATGGGGTCGCAAAGAGTCAAGTACGACTGAGCGACTGAACTGAACTGAACTGAGAGCACTTCTAACACCATACACAAAAATAAACTAAAAATGGATTAAAGATCTAAACGTAAGACAGGAAACTATAACACTCCTAGAGGAAAACATGAGGAAAAACTCTCCGATATACATCACAGCAGGATCCCCTATGACCCACTTCTCAGAATATTGGAAATAAAAGCAAAAATAGATGAATGGGGCCTAGTTAAAATAAACACTTCTGCACAACAAAGGAAACTATAAGCAAGGTGAAAAGACAGCTTTCAGAATGGGAGAAAACAATAGCAAACGAAGCAACTGACAAAGAATGAATCTCAAAAATATACAAGCAACTCCTGCAGCTCAATTCCAGAAAAATAAATGACCCAATCAAAAAATGGGCCAAAGAACTAAACAGACATTTCTCCAAAGAAGACATACAGATGGTTAACAAACACATGAAAAGGTGCTCAACATTGCTCATTATCAGAGAAATGCAAATCAAATCCACAGTGAGGTATTATTTCATGCCAGTCAAAATGGCTGCTATCCAAAAGTCTTCAAGCAATAAATAATGGAGAGGGTGTGGAGAAAAGGGAACCCTCCTACACTGTTGGGAATGCAAACTAGTACAACCTTTATGGAAAATAGTGTGGAGATTCCTTAAAAAACTGGAACTAGAACTGCCTTATGACCTAGCAATCCCGCTGCTGGGCACACACACTGAGGAAACCAGAATTGAAAGAGACACATGTACCCCAATGTTCATCGCAGCACTGTTTATAATAGCCAGGACATGGAAGCAACCTAGATGTCCATCAGCAGATGAATGGATAAGAGAGCTGGATATAAACAATGGAGTATTACCCAGCCATTAAAAAGAATCCATTTGAATCAGTTCTAATGAGGTGGATGAAACTGGAGCCTATTTTACAGAGTGAGTTCAGTTAGTTCAGTCCTCAGTCGTGTCAGACTCTTTGCGAACCCATGAATCGCAGCACGCCAGGCCTCCCTGTCCATCACCATCTCCCGGAGTTCACGCAGACTCACGTCCATCGAGTCAGTGATGCCATTCAGCCATCTCATCCTCGGTCGTCCCTTTCTCCTCCTGCCCCCACTCCCTCCCAGCAGCAGAGTCTTTTCCAATGAGTCAACTCTTCGCATGAGGTGGCCAAACTACTGAAGCTTCACCTTTAGCATCATTCCTTCCAAAGAAATCCCAGGGTTGATCTCCTTCAGAATGGACTGGTTGGATCTCCTTGCAGTCCAAGGGACTCTCAAGAGTCTTCTCCAACACCACAGTTCAAAAGCATCAATTCTTCAGTGCTCAGCCTTCTTCACAGTCCAACTCTCACATCCATACATGACCACAGGAAAAACTATTAGCCTTGACTAGACGGACCTTAGTCGGCAAAGTAATGTCTCTGCTTTTGAATATACTATCTAGGCTGGTCATAACTTTTCTTCCAAGGAGTAAGCGTCTTTTAATTTCATGGCTGTAGTCACCATATGCAGTGATCTTGGAGCACAAAAAATAAAGTCTGACACTGTTCCTACTGTTTCCCCATCTATTTCCCATGAAGTGATGGGACCAGATGCCATGATCTTCATTTTCTGAATGTTGAGTTTTAAGCCAATTTTTTCACTCTCCTCTTTCACTTTCATCAACAGGCTTTTTAGTTCCTCTTCACTTTCTGCCATAAGGGTGGTGTCATCTGCATATCTGAGGTTATTGATATTTCTCCCGGCAATCTTGATTCCAGCTTGTGTTTCTTCCAGTCCAGTGTTTCTCATGATGTACTCTGCATAGAAGTTAAATAAGCAGGGTGACAATATACAGCCTTGGCGTACTCCTTTTCCTATTTGAAACCAGTCTGTTGTTCCATGTCCAGTTCTAACTGTTGCTTCCTGACCTGCATACAGATTTCTCAAGAGGCAGGTTAGGTGGTCTGGTATGCCCATCTCTTTCAGAATTTTCCACAGTTTCTTGTGATCCACACAGTCAAAGGCTTTGGCATAGTCAATAAAGCAGAAATAGATGTTTTTCTGGAACTCTCTTGCTTTTTCCATGATCCAGTGGATGTTGGCAATTTGATCTCTGGTTCCTCTGCCTTTTCTCAAACCAGCTTGGACATCAGGGAGTTCGCGGTTTATGTGTTGCTGAAGCCTGGCTTGGAGAATTTTGAGCATTAGTTCACTAGCATATGAGATGAGTGCAATTGTGCAGTAGTTTGAGCATTCTTTGGCATTGCCTTTTTTGGAATTGGAATGAAAACTGACCTTATCCAGTCCTGTGGCCACTGCTGAGTTTTCCAAATTTGCTGACATATTGAGTGCAGCACTTTCACAGCATCATCTTTCAGGATTTGAAATAGCTCAACTGGAATTCCATCACCTCCACTAGCTTTGTTCATAGTGATGCTTTCTAAGGCCTACTTGACTTCACATTCCAAGATGTCTGGCTCTGGATTAATGATCACATCATCATGATTATCTGGGTCATAAAGATCTTTTTTGTATAGTTCTTCTGTGTATTCTTGCCACCTCTTCTTAATATCTTCTGCTTCTGTTAGGTCCATACCATTTCTGTCCTTTATCGAGCCCATCTTTGCATGAAATGTTCCCTTGGTAGCTCTGATTTTCTTGAAGAGATCTCTAGTCTTTCCCATTCTGTTGTTTTCCTCTATTTATAGAAATAAAAACACCAATACAGTATACTAACACGTATATATGGAGTTTAGAAAGATGGTAATCATAACCCTGTATGCAAGACAGCAAAAGAGACACAGATGTATAGAACAGTCTTTTGGACTCTGTGGGAGAGGGCGAGGGTGGGATGATTTGGGAGAGTGGCATTGAAACATGTATATCATATGTGAAATGAATCGCCAGTCCAGGTTCGATGCATGATACAGGGTGCTTGGGGTTGGTGCACTGGGATGACCCTGAGGGATGGGATGGGAAGGCGGGTGGGAGGGGGGTTCAGGCTGGGGAACACATGTACACCCGTGGCAGATTCTTGTCAATGTATGGCAAAACCAATACGATTTTGTAAAGTAATTAGCCTCCAAATAAAGAAAAAAAGAAAAAGAAAACTATTGAAAATTTCAAACAATGATATTTCAATCTCTTAGATAAGCATCTGTCAATATTTTCAATGGATTCCCTTTCAGAGGAAAAGATAAAATAGTATTTCTTGTCTCCGGTTTTGTTCTATTCCATTTGGAAAATTCCTGTGAACTCTCAATTTATTTTTAAAATGTATGGATCTTGATTTCTGTTTCTTAATATGTCTGTGCCTTTTAATGTGAAAAAAAATCCTGTTTTCCTAGTTTGTGAGATTATAAAAATAAAATCAAAGTTTCTAGGATGTCAGCACACCATCACTGAGCCAGCTAGCTCCATTGTGGAGTTTGCCCATGTAAACCCCTGACTCCTCATTCACTCCACTACCCACATTCAAAGGGATAGAAAACTATTCCTTTCCTTCAGGATATTTCCAGAGTAGTTTTGTGTAGGCTGTCTTGGTGTTTGGCACTGTTCTTTTTTTTTTTTTTTTTAACATGAATAAATGTGTTTATCCAATTTGCCATGCACTATGTATAAACTAAATTTGCAGATATGGATCTGAGTATGATGATAATAAGTACCTGTCTGCATTTTTTATGTAAATTAGAATGCTATTCATTTGCACTTCTGTTATTATTTATAATTATAGTTGTTTTTTTTTAAATTCATTCCAAACAACTTAAAATATTTACTTTAAAATTTCAGATCAAATCAGTTGACCAGTAGCTAGTGTTATTAAACAAAATATATTGTTTTTACTAGCTGTATTTCTTCATATCTTTAAATCCTGTGGATATCTTAACTTTTTCTTGAATGAAAGAGTAGATGATATGTGTTGTAAGAGAAGGAAAATAGATAAAGAAAGCTTTATTTTATTTTCCAAAGTTGGATCATGCCATCTCAGCATCCATTTGTCATTCCAGGAGCACAAAATATTTCAACATATGATTCGGGCAGTAATTGTATTTTATTTTTAAAGTTCAGTTATCTCTAGGTTGGAAGCTCACTTAAATACTGTTCTCTGTAAACTAATTGAGGAAAGGAGTGAGACTGAATTCTTAGGGCCTGATACAGCACCAGATACCTTGTAGTCATTTTTCTTTGCAGAGAAAATTTAACTTATCTTCCCCATGGCTCATTCATTTGGTCACTTGAAAATATTTCTTTATTGAATGCTACAGTAAACCAGACACTTCTATTCTACAGCAGAGGAAGGTAATAAACAGACTACATCAAAGAGAAATATGAGTATTTTATACTGAAATAAATACTAAAGACAAAATAATTATGGAGAGAGCAAGTGTTAAAGAAGGGACTCTTAAGACCATGGGTAATGAGTCAAATTCACTTCACCTGCTTCACTAGTGAAGGTTGCTTTAAGACTTGGGGCACACAGACTAAACAATAAGATGCTTGCCTGAGTTCTTTAGAAACTTGGAATCAGCTGTGTCTAGTTGGAGCTGAGCTGGTAAAAGGGGCAGAATCCCGGCCCTCCAGCTGGGCACATGCCCATGTCCCTTGGTGACCTTTTGAATGAGCTGAAGACTGCAGCTTAAGTTATACCTGCACAGAACCAGGATAACCACACTTTCTTCAGCCACCTTTCCCTGCCGTCCCCACATTCCCTGTGCCTTGCACCTTCTGCTTTTTATTACTTATCCCCCAAATACCCCTAGCCCCTTGTCTTCAGTGGGTGGACTCGAGATGGAGACAGCGTGTTCTTCGGTCTGCTGTGCTGTGTGTGAATAAGCCCTGTTTGCTGAAGACCTCGACATCTCGTCTCAAGGTTTGGCTCCTGTCTCTCAGGAAGAACCTGGTTTGTAGCAGTCTTTATATTATAAAATGGGCAAGGGGAAGCTCAATGTTATTTAAATGACAACGTAAAAGAATTGACTGAGTTAATCATGTCTTTATTGGGAGTAGAGACTTCTAGGCAGACTAAGATCAGGAACAGAGACACTATAAAGGAAGTGTGTTTAGCAAGTTCAAGAAAAACGGGTGAAACCAGAGGCTGGAGCAATGTAGGGCATAGGAATAAAGTCAGCTGATCAGGGTTTCACGTCTCTTGAGGCCTTTTTAGATCATTGTAGGGAATCTGGTGTTTGTTCTGAACAATAGGAGAAGCTGCTAAGGGGGAGTTAAACAGAAAAGCGGCCTGCTGAATTAGGCCTATTTTTCTAGCTTTATTGAGGTATAATTGAGAAAAGTTATACATGATTAAGGACAGAAATGGCATGGACCTAACAGAAGCAGGAGATATTAAGAAGAGGTGGCAAGAATACACAGAAGAACTGTACAAAAAAGATCTTCATGACCCAGATAATCATGATGATGTGATCACTAATCCAGAGCCAGACATCTTGGAATGTGAAGTCAAGTGGGCCTTAGAAAACATCACTACGAACAAAGCTAGTGGAGGTGATGGAATTCCAGTTGAGCTATTTCAAATCCTGAAAGATGATGCTGTGAAAGTGCTGCACTCTATATGCCAGCAAGTTTGGAAAACTCAGCAGTAGCCATAGGACTGGAAAAGGTCAGTTTTCATTCCAATTCCAAAGAAATGCAATGCCAAAGAATGCTCAAACTACCACACAATTGCACTCATCTCACATGCTAGTAAATTAATGCTCAAAATACTCCAAGCCAGGCTTCAGCAATACATGAACCACGAACTCCCTGATGTTCAAGCTAGTTTGAGAAAAGGCAGAGGAACCAGAGATCAAATTGTCAACATTTGCTGGATCATGGAAAAAGCAAGAGAGTTCCAGAAAAAACATCTATTTCTGCTTTCTTGACTATGCCAAAGCCTTTGACTGTGTGGATCACAAGAAACTGTGGAAAATTCTGAAAGAGATGGGCATACCAGACCACCTGACCTGCCTCTTGAGAAATCTGTATGCAGGTCAGGAAGCAACAGTTAGAACTGGACATGGAACAACAGACTGGTTCCAAATAGGAAAAGGAGTATGTTAAGGCTGTATATTGTCACCCTGCTTATTTAACTTCTATGCAGAGTACATCATGAGAAACACTGGACTGGAAGAAACACAAGCTGGAATCAAGATTTCCAGGAGAAATATTAATAACCTCAGATATGCAGATGACACCACCCTTATGGCAGGAAATGAAGAGGAACTAAAAAGCCTGTTGATGAAAGTGAAAGAGGAGAGTGAAAAAGTTGGCTTAAAGCTCAACATTCAGAAAACGAAGATCCTGGCATCTGGTCCCATCACTTCATGGGAAACAGATGGGGAAATAGTAGAAACAGTGTCAGACTTTATTTTTTGGGCTCCAAAATCACTGCATATGGTGACTACAGCCATGAAATTAAAAGACGCTAACTCCTTGGAAGAAAAGTTATGACCAACCTAGATAGTATATTCAAAAACAGAGACATTACTTTGCTGACTAAGGTCTGCCTAGTCAAGGCTATGTTTTTTCCTGTGGTCATGTATGGATGTGAGATTTGGACTGTGAAGAAGGCTGAGCGCCGAAGAATGGATGTTTTGAACTGTGGTGTTGGAGAAGACTCTTGAGAGTCCCTTGGACTGCAAGGAGATCCAACCAGTCCATTCTGAAGGAGATCAACCCTGGGATTTCTTTGGAAGGAATGATGCTATAGCTGAAGCCCCAGTAATCTGGACACCTCATGAGAAGAGTTAACTCATTGGAAAAGACTCTGATGCTGGGAAAGATTAGGGGCAGGAGGAGAAGGGGACGACCCAGGATGACATGGCTGGATGGCATCACTGACTCGATGGATGTGAGTCTGAGTGAACTCCGGGAAATGGTGATGGACAGGGAGGCCTGGCGTGCTGTGATTCATGGGGTCGCAAAGAGTCTGACACGACTGAGTGACTGAACTGAACAGAACTGATACACGTTTAAGATGTACACATGATGTTTTGATATACGTAATATACTGTGACACCACCAGTGCTCCCTGGAGGCTCAGACAATAAGGAATCTGCCCACAATGCAGGAGACCTGGGTTGGGAAGATCCCCTGGAGGAGGGCATGGCAACCCACTTCAGATTCTTGCCTGGAGAATCCCTATGAACAGAAGAGCCGGGTGGCTACAGTCCATGGGGTCACAAAGAGTTGGACTTAACTGAGTGGGACTAAGCACAGCACCATATGCTGTGAAATGATCCCCACAATCAAGGCCATTAATGGATCCATCATCTCACATAGTTCGTGTGTGGTGAGACCACTTAAGATCAATTCTCTTAGGAAACTTCGGGTATCCATTACAGTATTGGCTATAGTTAACCAGGACACGTGCCTTAGATTTCCCAGAACTTCTTCATCCTGCCTACCTGAAACTTTGTATCCTTGGGGCCACACCCTATTTCCCTGCACCACATCCTTGACAGCCCCCTTTCTACTTCTGCTCTTAGGAGCTTGAGTTCTATTTTTAGATTCTATATACAAATGAGATCATACAGTATTTGTCTTTTCCTAGCTGGCTTCTGATTTTAAATTTAACAGTAATGCTCTAACTTCTGAAAATACATTGGAAGGAAGCCAAGGGTGGAAAGAAGAGCTAAGCTTCTAGAGCAGCACCCCAGATGAGAGATGTGCAGAAGCAAAGGGAAAGGACATGGAAGGAGCCAGCTTCACTGTGTCCTTTGCTCCCATTTGTACACATTTTCCATATCCCCTCATTATTCTAGCCCGCTGCTCACCTTGTGTATAACATGTTGGTGCCTTGTCCTGGGCTTCACACAAGAAATGCCCCACTGCTTCTCTAACAAAAGATATTGATCAAGAAGATGCTTCTAAAAAGCAAATTTTCCCCCAAAGTTTTTTGATTCTTCCCAAATCTACGGTCCTCCCAGGTTCAGTTTGTGGAATAATGACTTCCCCCTCACTAACTTGCATGATTGCTGGGAGCATTATATTACTTGTGATTTTTACAAAAGCCCTCCAAAGAAGGAGGACACTATGTGTCCCTCTCTTCCATACATAGTGAAATATAAGACACCGTGTTTAAATATATTTCAGAAACTGTCCAATTGACAAAGTGTGGTGCCAGATCTTAAAGCCAGTTCTGTTTTGTTTCAAAGCTCAAAATTTTCTTCACCCCACCCTGCCACAGAACCACCTCATGTGTAATTTTCATCCTCATAGGTAATAGCGGCAGCAGCAATTCTAGTTAATATACCCTATGCAGTTAATGTAGGAACTCGTCCTTCCTCGCCTCGGAATGTCTTTAAATAGACCAGTGTACAACTGAAGTTTTCTATGATTTAAACTTCTCTTTTGGAATGGGAGGTAATACTGATGTGTATTTTGATAACTTCCAAGTTTTTATTCTCCTCCTAAAGAACCTGAGCTATTCTGTTCAATTGCACTGTTCCAACTATGTGTTTAGTTAGGCTTTTGCTCTTAAATTCTAATTTAGATGTTTTAATAATATAAAGTAATTCAAAATGTCTAAGTCAATTTAACTTACATCAAGTTAAATAATTAAAAATTAGCCCACTGTGTAACTTAAGCCCTTTCTCCACTGTTTAAATTAGGATTTAAATTGACTTTTATGTTTTGGATTGGATTTTAGAATTTCATTTAAAAATAACATAAATTTGTAACAGTTGTTTATTACATTTTGAAAGTTTTATGGCTAACACCTCAGTCATTCTTATGATATTATATCATATAATGGTGATTATTATTATGGTGAGATTATTTTTAAATGAAAGATTCTAGGGATTCTAATTATACAAATTTCTTCACATTTTTCATAATTTCACTAATGGAGATATATGTGAGATTAGGTGAACTATAATTAGTCAGATATTATTAGAATTGAACTTTTCAAAAGGAGTAAAGAGAAGAATGTTTTTCTGAAAGAATCCATAATACAGGCACATCCTGTGATAGAAAAGTATTAAATAGTCTTGGGGAAATGCTCGAAGCCATTAGGTTTCATTGTAGTTATTGAACTTTAAAATATTGTGTTCCAAAGGACATTTTTTATTTTGAATATATTTTGCCTTCAAGTATATGGTAACAGAGAACATTTTTTAAATATATAATAAAATAGAAATATCTTTGGGATGCATATTAATATTTTATTTCTAATTTTATCAAATAATTAAGTTTAAAATGAATGTCTCCTTAAGATCATCAGATTTATGGAATGGACGTATAATTCAGTGCTGAAGGAATTTATCATTAAAAGGGCAATTTTGGTTGGTCATGCCATTTCTTTAATCTGTCTGTCCAAAATTTCATTAACTCTCTTGGCATTGAGGAAATCTTATACAAAGTTCTAAAGAACTGAGAAAAGTTTATATGCCTTATATATGTATAAAATTTTAAAAGAGGAAGCCACAAAAGGGTACTTATTAGATTCTTTTCTCTAATTACATCTGAAATTTCAATCAGCTTAAGTTTGAAATATTAGAATCATTATTAATGTGGATGTCTTATAGTGGTAATTATTAAAATAATATTAACCATGGTATCTAAATAATAGACAATTCTCTTGCCTTAGAAGCATGACACTTTGCAGTGTATAGCACCTAACAATTAATAATCAAAAGACCAACGTCATCGTTTTTAAAAAAACATTTATTGTGTCAGATTTTAGTTGCAGCACGTAGGGAGGTCCATCTCCATTGCAGCCTAAGGGCTCTTAGTGGAAGCATGTGGGCTTTTTAGTTGAATATTAACCTGTGTTCAGACACAAAATTGGGGAATGATTTCTAGAATGTAGTTTTGGAATATTTCTACTCATATGTTATCTATATCTGATATCTGTATTAACACATATTATGAATACATAAATATATACATATATAAGCCTTAGATTCTTTAAGGTTATAAATAACTGGGCTATGTCTTTTATTAATGTCCAAGCTTGCTAGCTCCTATATATCCTAGAAGAAAAGTTATACATTACATATTTACTTTTTTTTTCCAGATTAGTGGCATTTACTAGAATAAAGTTTAAAATGCACTTTAAACCGTGATTGACTAGAATGGAAAGGATGCGGTCAATGCTTCTTTGTTAGTGCCCTTATAAAGGTCAGCTTCATAAATATTTGTGCAACTCAGTAATTGTTTCATAAGTTTATATTATATGGAATTCTATAATTTGTTTAACTTTGATTTTTTATTCTGTCACAGAAATAACTTCTTAAAGAGCTCTAAGAATTTTACTATGTAAAAATATAGTATGCTCCCATTTCTACAGGTACCATGGTGCATTTTTTAGATTTTTCCTACTTGAATTATTGAAAGGTAATTCCATGTACCCAAAAGAACTCTATTTTCTGTATGAGATTGTGATTTCTCCTAATATGTCATATATGTAACTTCCAGAATAATCAATTCTTAATTACTTTTCTTTTTCAAGATTGAGTAGTTTATTTTCATCTTGTATCAGTGAACTTTCCATCTATAGATTTCCATGATAAAAATACATATAATTATGGCTGCCCCTGTCTGCTAATATGTTATTTTGACAAACTTCTCTTTAGTTTTATCTGGATCCTTCAAGAAAATGAAACTCAAGCTTGTTTTGGATAATCCATATTAACATGAAATGCACAAGTTTGCCTCAAAAGAATATAATTAATTCACAGATTATTGTTAAGCCAAACCCAATATATAACATCTGTCATCATCACTGATATTTACAGTAATGGCTTCCAGACTTAAAGGTTTGTGCTGCAGAGTTGAAGGAAATTTTATCTGAGCAACTGAATTAGTAAAGTTTCCTACGATTATAAGTAATAAAAATCCACAGAGACTAGTTTAAATAACAAGGAGGGGATCATTTATTATATACTTTTCTTTATAAGCAGAAAATATACAAACACTAGATTAAATGAAGAGAAATGGTTATTATAAGGTTGTAGAATTGGTTCATGGAATGCAAGGCCAGAGGTGGATCTAGAATTCAGATTAGACTAAAATTAATGACTGCTGTGCTTCAGAGTTGGCTTCCCTGGTGGTGCCGTGGTAAAGAACCCAGTCTCCAAGCAGGAGATGCAGGAGACGCAGATTCAATGCCTGGGTTAGGAAGATCCCCTGGAGGAGGAAGTGGCTACCCGGCCCAGCATTCTTCCCTGGAAAATTCCATGGACAGACAGCCTGGTGAGTGCAGCCAATGGGGTTACAAAGTGTTGGACACTACTGAGTATGCACACAGATAGACAGGCGTGTTTCAGGGAAATACCTGTCAAACTCTAATCTGAATGCACGGTGCCAGGAAATATAAAGTATGAAAGTGTTAGTCACTTCCTCGTGTCTGACTCTTTGTGACCCCATGGACTGTAGCCTGTTAGTCTCCTCTGTCCGTGGGATTCTCCAGGCAAGAATGCTAGAGTGGGTTGTTATGCCCTCCTCCAGGGTATCTCCAGGGATCAAACCTAGGTCTCCTGCATTGCAGACAGATTCTTTACCATCTGAGCCACTAGGGAAGCCCCAGGAAAACATAGACTCACATGTTAAGACTTCTATGCCCGTAACTGTTGTGGTCTGTGCGTGGGTGGAAAAAGAATTGCCAGACACAGAGTATTTCAGAACAGAGTGAGTTTACTAAGAACAAAGAGAAGAGATAATGAAGATGCTGCAAACACAGCAGGCAGACCTCCTGACAGATCAGGGAGGGGCAGGAGGAGCTGACCCCTTTTGTGGATTAGTAGTCAGTTTTTACAGCCTCAAGACAAAGAAAATTCCTGCTGGTAGGGTGGCATTAGGTGATTGGTCAGGATGCTATAGAGTGGGTATTTTACCTAATAGAGGAGCCAGGGACCTGGACAGTTTAGGTCAGGAGATTTCACGACAACAGTTTCTATGGGGCTCGGTCAGTTCTGAAGATTTTTGCCCTGTGACCTTGGTACGAGGCTCCACGTCTGTGACCTTGGTATACGGGCTCTGCAATAATCACTGCAGCTTTATTTGTAACAGTCAATCACTAGGGAGAAAATCAGATGCTCATCAACAGATAAAGGGTTGAGCAATGTTACTCAGCCATGAAGAAGAATGAACTGAGATAAAAATGTTAGATAAAAAGAGTACGTTCTGCATGATTCCGTTTATATAAAATTCTAGAAAATGCAAACTGACGATAGAAAAGAAATCAGTGAATTTCTGGGCTTGTGAGGGGACAGGGAGACAGGGGTAGAGGACTTTGATGATGATCTATTCATAAATGTTCATTGCGCATATAGTGTTTATAGTTTCACAAGTATAGGCATTTGTTAAAATACATCTAAGTTCCACTTCATTGCATGCCAATTATATCACAATTAAGTATTTAAAAATAAAAGAATATTCACAGTAGGCACAACATGGTGAAGCTGAAAAAATGCTGCTAGATGGAAAGGAGAGAGAAATCTTAGAATCAGTCAGGGAAGAAAGACATTTAAAAGAGCAGTAGTGAGGTTGGTATCTGATTTTGAAATATTAAGATTGAAAGGAAGCAGATCAGAGGATAATAGTTTGTGCTAGCTGGCAGTATGTAAAAGAGAAGTGGTAGACTTGCTGAAGTAAAATGCTACAAACAGCATTTTTTAAACAAACAAACAACAACCCCCCCAAAAAAATTGAAAGAGCAGAATGAATTTTAGGCAGAAGGAAGGTGCTCTCACATAGGATGTCTCATATGCAGAACAGAACACAGAGATGCATAATCTAAATATATGTCTACTGTATTAAACAATAGAATACTAATGTATCACAGGGATTAAATATGAGATACCTTCTTCAAATTTGGGAAGAGATAAAAAACATCATAGTGTTAAAAGGTCCAGGGTGAGAGCGAAAACATAAAAAGGGGCAGTGGACTTCCCTACTGGTCCAGTGCTTAAGATTCCATGCTGCCACTGCAGAAGGCGTGGGTTCAATCATACGTCAAGGAACTAAGATTCCCTCATCATATGTGGTGTGGTCAAAAAAAAAAAAAAAAAAGAACAAGTGGATGGGAGATTCTAATAGAAAAAAATTGGCAAACATTCCAAGTAGTTATCATTCAAAGAGTGGGTCAGAAAACCTCAGTAAATCCAAAGCTATATAGCAATTAAAATAAATAAAGTAGATCATATAGGTTAGCATATATAACTGAAGTAAGTTAGACAAAAAAAAGTTATAAAGGCTATTTTTTTGTTATATGGTTACATATAGATAATGTAATTATAAAGGCTCCATTATAAAAAAGGACAACAACCTTACTTATATAATTCAGGAAGGGGACTAGATAGGAGAAAATGATTTTTTGGTTTCTGTTCAATATTTCATTTTTTTGTAAGTGCAAGACTAAGAAGTTTAGCTGAAAATTAATGTGGTAAATATTTACTCTCTCATATTCTCTACTTTAAAATTAGAAATTACTTAAAAATATTTCCAATGAATCAGCTTTTCTCATCATGTATCCAGAGTATTGGAGCTTCATAAATATTCATTGGAAGAACTGATGCTGAAGCTGAAGCTCCAATACTTTGGCCACCTAAGGCAAAGAACTGACTCATTGGAAAAGACCCTGATCCTGAGAAAGATTGAAGGCAGGAGGAGACGGGGATGACAAAGGATGAGATGGTTGAATGGCATCATTGATTCAATGGACATGAGTTTGAGCAAACTCCAGGAGATGGTGAAGGGTAGTGAAGCCTGGCATGCTGCAGTCCATGGGGTCACAGATTTGGACATGACTGAGCGACTGAACTGAACTAAAGCATTTGATGCAAAACATCACTTCTAAGAGTTTTAAGAACAGGTTACATGATCAAAGTAATATAAAGAATGCAAATGCAATAGTTTTCCTCCTGGAAGGTGGCAAACACATTACTAATGTGAAAGATTGTAAGAAATCTCAGGGGAAAGAACTATTTAATTTTGTTCATCCTAACCCATGCTAATTTGATCACCAGAGATTTTTTTTTTTTTTTTTAACTAAGCATCTCATGAAACACTCTAGTTACCTTGGAAAATTCATTTGTAAAATGAACCTTTCAAGAGAGTGTCAAATAATGCAGAGATGTCAATGAATATGGATTAAGAGAAACCATCACATATGGTGAATGGGAATTCACTGGTGTTTTCCAAGACAGAGCTTTAGGAGAAAGTGAGTTATAAAGGAGAAAGTAGGAAATTTCACAGTATGTGTGGAAGACTCAGTTAAAGGGAGAAGGAATGTTTATAATTTGAAAATGAGGAGAAGTGCAATGCATATTTTTTGTCAAAGTTGATTTAATATTTATAGTTTCATTTATGCTATAGATATGGATCTGAAATTGGATATAGTCTTAAGCATGGATATAAATTTCATAATCACCATATCTTGAGGAAGATGGAATGGAAAAACAGAAAAAGAACTCTTAAAGCAATGTCTCTCAAAATTTTGAGGCACTAGCTTAAAATTACCCGAAGACATGGGTCCAAATAAATAGTGTTTCAGAGATAAATCTTAGGTGAGAAAAGTCTGTTCATTTTCTGATTCATTTAATTTGAAGACAAAAAACTTAACTGTCCGTTAACAGTGACTTTGCTCAGAGAAGCTAGGTAACAACTAATGTGATATGGAATTATCACCATTAAAAACAGTATAATCAGGAATTTTTTAAGTTTAAAATTCCAAGCTCATTAAAGGTAGGTATCAGCTTCAAAATTACTGCAGTGTACTCAGAGGGCACAGAAAGATGTGGATGAACTCATCCCTCTAGGCCCTTTTGGTCATGCTGCCTTTGAAGGTCACCAGCTCTGACAATGCACTTGGAGAAGTTCTGCAGAGGAGACGCAGGTCAGCTCTGTGTACAGAAAAGTCTCCACCGCTCTCATTCAAATGAGGCTTCAGATAATCAGTCCACTCAAGGAAGATCTGAGGGAGGTTACATTACATGCTGCTTTAGTTTGATGATTTTAATACTTCATAGAATATGTCCTTTCCTTTCAGAAGCTTTTCTGCTTTTGTTTAAATTAGAGAGAACACTGTTTTTTGTTCTGTTGATTTCTTACTGTAAAATTTAATCAATCGTGCTTCTTGCATTTTAAATCACATTAACTATGATTTTCTTATAGTAATCATGTGATCTTAATATTGAGTATACATGGGAAATGTGTGTGTGATGGTTCTAAAATACTAATGAATTATTGAAAATCAAGACAGTGTTATTTCCTTTTCATCAAAACATATTTATTCAAACTGCATTCAAAAGTCTATACCCTTACGTATGTCTTTGTGAATATAAATATCTCTTACCTGTGGCTTAATATACCACCAAAAGAGAAGATATAAGAACAAATAAATCAATAACAAGAATTTTAATTTTGGTAGTATAGAAATTGACTTTCTTTTGGTTTCTGCTAAAAATAAATAAATATACTTTTAAATGATCAACTCTCTGACCATATGACTTTCCGTGATATTTGAAGGCATTATTTAATTTCAGATAAATATTCAGAATAAACCATTATATGATGTTACAGACAGTGAACAAAGCCTGAAAATTTTTGGAGGAAATAAAATTAGGATAATTCTTTGCCAATTTTTAAAATTATAATATTATTAAATATAAATGTATAAGCATAACCAGTAATTTTCTAATGCGTGTCTTTTAATAATCAAACACGTTTTCAGTAACTCAAAATTTTAATTCATTTACTGAGATGGAGAATATTTATCCTTAATTCTTGGGCAAGTGAGATTTTTCCTCACTGATAGCAATGCTGTAGTTTGGATGAAATATCAAATCAGTCCTATGACGCTGGCTAGTTTTCTCCACAACACTGAATGCCTTACACTTGCTTAAACATCTATGACACCTATTGTCTTAGTTTGGACTGCTATAGCAGAATGATGTGCACTGGAGTTTAAGCAGCAAATGTTTATTTTTCACAGCTCTGGAAGTTGAGAGCTCTGAGATTAAGATGCTGGCATATTTGGTGACTGATGACGCCTTGGTCAGCGAGTGGCCGTTTACTGCTGTGTCCTCACATGGCAGAAAGAGGCGGGCAAGTCCTCTAGTCTCTGCTTGCAACTGTGCTCAGCTGCTCGATCAGATCTGACTCTAAATCCCCATGAACTGTAGCCCACCAGGCTCCTCTGTCCATGGGATTTTTCCAGGCAAGAATACTGGAAAATGAAAGGGAAAGTGTTAGTTTCTCAGTCATGTTGGACTCTTTCAACCCCATGGACTGTAGACCGCAGGCTCCTTTTTCCAAGGAATTATCCAGGCAAGAATACTGTAGTGGGTTGACATTCCCTTCTCCAAGAGATCTTCCTTACCCAGGGGTTGAACCTGGGTCTGCTGCATTGCAAGCAGAGGCTTGGAGTGATTGCCATTTCCAATCTCATCATGAGAACCCCACCCATATAACCTTATCTAAACCCTCCTAACCCTGGAGAAGGAAATGGCAGACGGAGAAGGAAACGGAGAATCTTGGTAGACTTCATGGGGTTGCAAACACGACTGAGCAACTTCACTTTCATTTTCACTTCCAAACTCTCCCAAAGACCTATTTCTCAATACTATTGCACTTGGAAGTCTGATGTGGAGCCTAGAAGCTTCACAAAGTGTGAGAAGTTCATTTGGTATTATTGTCCTCCAGTTCGTGGGTCGTACACCAGATGAGTATGGGATTTGACTGTATCATGATTGCGTCCCTCCTGCCATCTCATTGTGGCTGCTCCTTTGTCCTTGGACTCGGGGTATCTCTTTTTGGTTGAGTTCCAACACCCTTCTACTGATGGTTGTTGAACAGCTAGTTGTGATTTTGGTGTTCTCACAGGAGGATGAGCACAGGTCCTTCTACTCCACCATCTTGAATGCACGGGGGTTACATAGGGGGTTAGAGCTTTAGCGTATGACTGGGAAGGAATGCAAGCATTCAGTCCTTAACACCAGTCCTGCTCCATCTTTGTTCTGTGCCCTTGTAGAATGTGGACAGATATATCTATAGAGTCTGTATCAGTAAACTTATTGAATTAAAATATTGGTTCCTTCTAGTAACGGAGAAGGCAATTACAATCCACTCCAGTACCCTTGTCTGGAAAATCCCATGGATGGAGGAGCCTGGTAGGCTGCAGTCCATGATGTCGCTAAGGGTTGGACACGACTGAATGACTCACTTTCACTTTTCACTTTCTTGCATTGGAGAAGGAAATGGCAACCCACTCTGGTGTTCTTGCCTGGAGAATCCCAGGGACGGAGGAGCCTGGTGGGGCTGCCGTCTATGAGGTCACACAGAGTCGGACACGACTGAAGCGACTTAGCAGCTGTAGCAGCAGTAACTGCTCTAAATTCATCATAAAGTTGATTTTGCATATTTTTATGTTTTAATATGAATTGTGTTATATATTCTTAGAAAGCAGTGTTTCCTTTAAAAATATTATTTATAAAATAAGCACAATGTTCACACTTTCTTCTGACACACATCTTCTGATGTTGTGTTCAAATTTCTTCTTTTCATTTAATATGCAATTGTTCTGCACTTTTATTTTCAACCCATATTATACAAAAAAAAGAAGATGTATATTTTCCACCCCAAGAAGGATTATACAATCTGTCCTTTAATTTTAAAATAAATATTAATCTTTATTCTGTTCTTCATTTTTATTTTTTTGCCATTTAAATTCTCAGGAATTTTGAGAATTAGGGGACTATAAATATTTTTTAAATTGTATGTTTAAACAAGATTAGTACCTGATTACTACAAGTTTTTTATAATAAAAAGAATATATAATTATAAAACTTTCTTAAATATTTGTTTTCCATTATTATTCATTTGTAATAGAGTTTATTCTCATACTTCATAACTGTATGACTTTCAGTATCTCTGGTCATCAGTGTAGGATATTTATTTATGTTTCACCTCTCCAATAATGAGATGTCAGCCCATAATCCTTGCTGTTGAAAGAATTGTCAGAAATGATTGAATCCTTGGTGATGTGACCTCAATGCCATTTAAAGCTTGCCTTCATAAAAGAGTACATACTATCTGAGAAGCCCCTCTTCTTCTTAGCTTTTCTTGTTTTTTTGTTTTGCATAATATGTGAGTAATTCAAACTGAAAATCAATTCAGTGATAATTATACACACGGAGAACATTTATTAAGCAACATACATTTTGAACACCTAATATGAAGATATATGGATATCATGGTAATTTTTCTTTCTTGAAATCCATCATGGGTTGTTAAGGCTGCTAATTTTAATGTTCAGTTGCTCCATGGTAGTTGCGTTTGCCTGCTAGGATATCTGTTTATTTGTTTAAATATTATATCCTTGATGATTATTGAAATAAAAACATCCACCAAAATGATTTTATATCCAAATCAGAGAAGGGGCTTGCCAGCAAAACACAACTAGTACAATATCCAGATTATAAGACTTACTTCAAGGTATTGAGTTGCAAAATTTTGTGGGCTGGCTAAGCAATTCTGAAATTGACAGGACAGGTCTTCAGGAAGAACAGCCTAGAACTCTTAGGAAACAGCTGAAGCTGCAGTCTGTAGGCACATTCTTTTTCCGGGAAGTCTCAATTTTGCTCTTAGCTTCTATAAATGTTTGAATCATATCCACCCAGATTATCTCGGATAACCTCCTTTACTTACTGTTGACTCATTATGGACCTTAATCACATCTAGAGTATCTTATACCATGAAATATAATGTTTGAGTAACTGGGGACTGTCCTCTAGTAAATTGACACAGAAAACTAAACACTACCGGTTATTTCCTATTTTACAGGATTAGTATTCACCTGACTCATGAAGGATGGAAGTATAAATCTTAACTCTCAGTGAGCTTAGTTCATATCACTGGAAGTGGGAAGGTACCGCAGTATCTTAAAAAAGTTTTTTTTTACTATATTGAAGATTTATATAATGGTCAGATGTATTTCAGCACTACTTATAAATTTGAAGATCTTAGGGTTGGTGGATGCTTAAAGTTTCAACAGATCTTCTATATCATACTTTGACCAAGATGAGGTTGTGATTGTAGAAAAAAGATTTAATTATATTTATACCATATATTTAAAAATTCAGATCAACTATATCATGGACAATACTCCAAATTTAGTTCATTTGTTCTGTGTTAGTCATGCAAATAGATTAAATAAATAAATAATAAATAACAGAGGTTGGTCAGTGTATATAAGAACAATTTTTTTTTTGCCTAAATCATGCATAATAGATATTCAGATTTAATCTTTCACTTAAAAAACTTTATGATTTGTGAAGTTAGTGGACAGTGACTAACATATAGAACTTCTAGCTTGGGAAATTCCTACAAATGGTAGGAAACTTCCCACCAGACATCTTATGCTTCAAATTTTCTTTATTTTTCTTAAAAATATGTTTTTAGTTCTTTGGCCCATTTTTTTATTGGGTTGTTTATTTTTCTGGAATTGAGCTGAATAAGTTGCTTGTATATTTTTGAGATAAGTTGTTTGTCAGTTGCTTCATTTGCTATTATTTTCTCCCATTCAGAAGGCTGTCTTTTCACCTTGCTTGTATTTTCCTTTGTTGTGCAGAAGCTTTTAATTTTAATTAGATCCCATTTGTTTATTTTTGCTTTTATTTCCAGAATACTGGGAGGTGGATCATAGAGGATCCTGCTGTGATTTATGTCTGAGAGTGTTTTGCCTATGTTCTCCTCTAGGAGTTTTATAGTTTCTGATCTTACATTTAGATCTTTAATCCATTTTGAGTTTATTTTTGTGTGCGGTGTTAGAGAGTGATCTAGTTTCATTCTTTTACAAGTGGTTGACCAGTTTTCCCAGCACCACTTGTTAAAGAGATTGTCTTTACTCCATTGTATATTCTTGCCTCCTTTGTCAAAGATAAGGTGTCCATATGTGTGTGGATTTATCTCTGGTCTTTCTATTTTGTTCCATTGATCTATATGTCTGTCTTTGTGCCAGTACCATACTGTCTTGATGACTGTGGCTTTGTAGTAGAGCCTACATTTCTCCAAAGAAGACATACGAATGGCTAACAAACACATGAAAAGATGCTCAACATCACTCATTATTAGAGAAATGCAAATCAAAACCACAATGAGGTACCACTTCACACCAGTCAGAATGTCTGCGATCCAAAAATCTGCAAGCAATTAATGCTGGAGAGGGTGTGGAGAAAAGGGAGCCCTCCTACACTGTTGGTGGGAATGCAAACTAGTACAGCCACTATGGAGAACAGTGTGGAGATTACTTAAAAAATTGCAAATAGAACTACCTTATGACCCAGCAATCCCACCGCTGGGCATACACACCAAGGAAACCAGAATGGAAAGAGACACATGTACCCCAATGTTCATCACAGCACTGTTTATAATAGCCAGGACATGGAAACAACCTAGATGTCCATCAGCAGATGAATGGATAAGAAAGCTTTGGTACATATACACAATGGAGTATTACTCAGCCGTTAAAAAGAATTCATTTGAATCAGTTCTGATGAGATGGATGAAACTGGAGCCGATTATACAGAGTGAAGTAAGCCAGAAAGAAAAACACCAATACAGTATACTAACACATATATATGGAATTTAGGAAGATGGCAATGACGACCCTGTATGCAAGACAGGAAAAAAGACACAGATGTGTATAACGGACTTTTGGACTCAGAAGGAGAGGGAGAGGGTGGGATGATTTGGGAGAATGGCATTGTAACACGTATACTATCATGTAAGAATTGAATCGCCAGTCTGTGTCTGACGCAGGATACAGCATGCTTGGGGCTGGTGCATGGGGATGACCCAGAGAGATGTTATGGGGAGGGAGGTGGGAGGGGGGTTCATGTTTGGGAACGCATGTAAGAATTAAAGATTTTAAAATTTAAAAAATAAAAAACTAAGAAAAAAAGGAAAAAAAAAAGGTTAAAAAAATGTTTTTATTTTACAAATCGAATATGTCTCTAAATCCTTTTCTTTATAGTCTAGATTAGTTTTCTATTGCTTCACTACAAATTTTGTTGCTTGAAACAAAGTGTATTATCTCACAATTTCTCTGGGATCAGGGAGATAATTCGGTCTTCTGCTGAGAGTCTCACTAAACTGAAATCTAGATGTCAGCCAAGGCTGCTCTCTCATCTGAGTTTTCCTGCAGCCAACTGGTTATTGCCAGAATTCAGCTCCTTGCACGTGGAGAAATGGAGCTTCTACTTTTTTGCGCACTATTGACCTGGGATTACTCTCAGCATCTAGGGACCGCTCTTAGGTCCTGGCCACTTAGTGCCCTCCATGGACAACTCACAATACACGCATCTGTTTGTTAGAAGCTGGGAGGAGTAGCTCCTTTGCTTTGCATGTGTCTGTGGCTTTGAGTCTCTTTAAAAGATTCACCTGATTAGGTCGTTCCTATCCATGGTCATCTTTCTTTTGGTTAAAACAGAGTCAACCGGTTGTGTGCTTAGTCACTCAGTCTGGTCCAAATCTTTGTGACCCCATGGACTGCAGCCTACCAGGCGCCTCTGTCCGTGTGGATTCTCCAGGCAAGAATATTGGAGTGAGCTGCTATGCTCTCCTCCAGGGGATCTTCCCAACCCAGGGATCAAACCCAGGTCTCCTGCACTGCAGGCAGATTCTTTACTGTTTGAGCCACCAGGGAAGCCCTGGGTAGGGAGGACCTAGTTCACCTGATTAGGTCATTGCTACCCATGGTCAGCTTTCTCTCGGTTAAAATAAAGTCAGTTGGTTAGGAACCTTAATTATGTCTGCAAAAAGGAGTCACGTATGGCAACATTTCAAAAAAGCAACCATTATGATTCTCTGTTTTCCATATCTTCAATTCTGAGCAAATATGTAGGCTTCCACAGGATACGAGGGGAAAACAATCAACCAAGCAGAATCAGTTTAACTGAGAGAGAAGCATTACATCTGTTCATTAAAAAAAAAAGCCTATATATATTTTAACACATACTTACATATGCCTATGTGTGTATTTAAATACATACACTTAATTAATAAATAAGACATACTATTACTAAGATTTCTTCTCCATTGATAATTGAATAGGTGAAAGGATATGATTTTCAAGTAGGTTTTAAATTTGCAAATCACCTATTAATAATGTATATAAAGGGAAATTGTGGATAGTATAACTTGTTGCATGCTATGTTGCTTCAGTCTTGTCTGACTATTTGCGACGCTATATAGACCATGGCCCACCAAGCTCCTCTGTCCATGGTATTCTCTAGGCAAGAACACTGGAGTGGGTTGCCATTATTTTATGTCGCCTGCATTGGCAGACCAGTTCTTTACCCCTAGCACCACTTGCGGAGAAGGCAATGGCACCCCACTCCAGTATTCTTGCCTGGAAAATCCCATGGGCGGAGGAACTGGTAGGCTGCAGTCCATGGGGTCACGAAGAGTCAGACACGACTGACTGACTTCACTTTCACTTTTCACTTTTATGCATTGGAGAAGGAAATGGCAACCCACTCCAATGTTCTTGCCTGGAGAATCCCAGGGACAGGGGAGCCTGGTGGGCTGCCGTCTATGGGGTCGCACAGAGTCGGACACAACTGAAGCGACTTAGCAGCAGCAGCAGCAGCAGCAGCAGAAGCGCCACTTGGGAAGCCCATTACCCTCCAAAATGTAAGCTTAAAATATAAATCATAACTACTCCTTTTGTAGATTTGAAGTCCTTTGAGAAAGGGTTATGCTTCATTTGTAAAGTGTACCATTTTATTGTCTCCATTCAATAATTATGTATTGTTGTAATTTTTAACATAGCTATGCTTTCTTTTATGATACTAAGATGTAGCTTATTGTTGCATGGAATAAATATATTTTAGTTTCATGTTACTTGGAAAAGTAATGGATGAATCAAATTACAATTTACATATAATCATTCCCTCTGAAGCATTCAGTTGGTATTGAACACTGCAATGCTAACTGCTTTGATATACACAATATTGTCCTGAGTCAAAAAAAAAAGAAAAAAAGCTTATTCCTCAGAATACCTATAGTAATGTAAAAGAGTAATGTTCCTTAGCAGAAACAAGCAATATATACTTTGAAATATTTTTGGAGGAAATTAGAATCTGTCACTTTTGACTATATGAACTCACAATTTTATGAGAAAAGGATTTCAAATAGTTACAGAATAGTGAATTGTACATTAACAGCAAATTAATAATTATTAATAACTTTTTAGCTGTATAAAATTACATCATGCTTGAGCAATTTACTGCAAAAAAAGATGAAAATTAATCTATAGGTTTTTAAAATGTAATTATCAAGCAATAATGAAAAGCAGATCATTTGCTTATAAAAATTACAATTTAAAATACTTGGTTAAATTAAAATGATTTATTAGCTACAGCTATGATTAGATAAGTAGAAAGATATCAAGGTAAAAATAGAATATGTAAAGTTATAATAGGAAGTACAAAGACACAAAGGCAGCAAAATAAACATTACCAAACATAAGTAAGAATTTATGAAATGAATATTGGCAGCAATATAATTAGATATCTTAAAAATGTAAAGATACTTTTTATAAAGTATATTAATGAGTTGTCATTACTTACTAGCCTGGGATAAAACCTAGAGTTGAATACCACATCATAAAAACTGCTTTGCAGAATAATATGCTTTTGAAACCCTATATGAAACACTAAATAGTGTACCTTTGGGAGGTGATCTGATGATAGCAATTATACAACACACATTAGGATGAAGGTTGATGTCAATTATCTAGGAATTAAATATTGATGTCGAATATCTAGAAATTAAATTCATAGTTAAAGCTATAAGTGCCATATGAGAATTAAATACTTTAAAAGAAATATTGTTTGGAAATACAGTGGGAGACCATCTACAAATTTGTATATTACCATAAATGAGTTTATATAGGGGTTTTGACTTGATAGAGTAAAAGTAGCTCACCTAGTTCATAAGAATAAGGAATTTCTATGATGAATGCATAAATAACTTGAACAAATACAACTTCATAAAGCAGAAGTTTCTAGTGGCATATATTCTAGAACTAAGGTTTACTGGTATGAACCTAACAGAAGCAGAAGATATTAAGAAGAGGTGGTAAGAATACACAGAAGAACGGTACAAAAAAGGTCTTCACAACCAAGATAATCACGATGGTGTGATCACTCTTCTAGAGCCAGACATCCTGGAATGTGAAGTCAAGTAGGCCTTAGAAAGCATCACTATGAACAAAGCTAGTATAGGTGATGGAATTCCAGTTGAGCTACTTCAAATCCTGAAAGATGATGCTGTGAAAGTGCTACACTCAATATGCGAGCAAATTTGGAAAACTCAGGACTGGCCACAGGACTGGAAAAGGTCAGTTTTCATTCCAGTCCCAAGGAAAGGCAATGCCAAAGAATGCTCAAACTACTGCACAATTGCACTCATCTCACACACTAGTAAAGTTATGCTCAAAATTCTCCAAGCCAGGCTTCAGCAGTACGTGAACCGTGAACTTCCAGATGTTCAAGTTGGTTTTACAAAAGGCAGAGGAACCAGAGATCAAATTGCCAACATCTGCTGGATCATGGATAAAGCAAGAGAGTTCCAGAAAAACATCTATTACTGCTTTATTGACTATGCCAATGCCTTTGACTGTATGGATCACAAGAAACTGTGGAAAATTCTGAAAGAGATGGGAATACCAGACCACTTGACCTGCCTCTTGAGAAACCTATATGCAGGTCAGGAAGCAACAGTTAGAACTGAACATGGAACAACAGACTGGTTTCAAATAGGAAAAGGAGTACGTCAAGGCTGTATATTGTCACCCTGCTTATTTAACTTCTATGCAGAGTACATCCTGAGAAACGCTGGGCTGGAAGAAGCAAAAGCTAGAATCAAGATTGCTGGGAGAAATATCAATAACCTCAGATGTGCAGATGACACCACCCTTATGGCAGAAAGTGAAGAGGAACTAAAAGCTTCTTGATGAAAGTGAAAGAGGAGAGTGAAAAATTTGGCTTAAAGCTCAACATTCAGAAAACTAACATCATGGGATCCAGTCCTGTCACTTCATGGGAAACAGATAGGGAAACAGTGTCAGACTTTATTTTGGGGGGCTCCAAAATCACTGCAGACGGTGACTGCAGCCATGAAATTAAAACGATGTAGAATACAGCATGCTTGGGGCTGGTGCACGGGGATGACCCAGAGGGATGTTGTGGGGAGGGAGGTGGGAGGGGGGTTCATGTTTGGGATCGCATGTACACCCGTGGTGGATTCATGTCAATGTATGGCAAAACCAATACAGTATTGTAAAGTAAAATAAAGTAAAAATAAAGATAGGAAAAAACAATTAAAAAAATAAAATAAAAACAAAACAAAAACAAAAAAAGATGCTTACTCCTTGGAAGGAAAGTTATGACCAACCTAGATAGCATGTTGAAAAGCAGAGATATTACTTTGCCAACAAAGGTCCATCTAGTCAAGGCTATGTTTTTTCCTGTGGTCATGTATAGATGTGAGAGTTGGACTGTGAAGAAAGCTCAGTGCCAAGAATTAATACTTTTGAACTGTGGTGTTGGAGAAGACTCTTGAGAGTCCCTGGGACTGCAAGGAGATCCAACCAGTCCATTCTGAAGGAGATCAACCCTGGATGTTCTTTGGAAGGCATGATGCTAAAACCGAAACTCTAGTACTTTGGCCACCTCATGCGAAGAGTTGACTCATTGAAGAAGACTCTGATGCTGGGAGGGATTGGGGCAGGAGGAGAAGGGGATGTCAGAGGATGAGATGGCTGGATGGCATCACGGACTCGATGGACGTGAGTCTGAGTGAACTCCGGGAGTTGGTGATGGACAGGGAGGCCTGGTGTGATGCGATTCATGGAGTCACAAAGAGTCTGACATGACTGAGCTACTGAACTGAACTGAAATGAACTGAATGTGAAAATGCAAAGGAGTAACATCATTATATTCTAATTATGTAGATTCAAGAATCAAAATTCAAGCCTTGATTTTAAAGTCATGTTATAATTTGAATGCTGTTCAAAGCAACCCAATGTAACAGAATCATTAATAAGTTACTTCTATTTTCATTAAAATAAAAACAGTTGTATTCACATAATTATAAATACCACAAAGATGTATGTTTGATGTATGTCTAACTGAACCATTTGATTTTATCCATGATCGTTATTTTTATTAATAATAATTTACCATGAAAAAATTTGAAAGAAAAATATTTCAGGGAAGTATACATTTATGACATTTTAGGGAAATAATACTCTATATGACACTCTAAATTCTTGTTCTGAATTTAATACCATATAATGAAATAGCCTCAAAAATATGGATCTTATTAAATGTATGTACTCAATGTTAATATAAATGAACAATCATTTATTTATAAAACATGGTATAAACAAGAAAGGGAAAAAATTAAGAATGCACAGTAATTTAGAATAATCATGGGCAAAAAATAAGCCTTCAAAATGCAAAATGTAATATAGATGGAGTGAACAGTAATGGGAAAGAGAGAAAATATGTAAGAGCCCTGTTTAAACTGTTTCTCTTCCAGTGTAATTTGCATCAATTTATTTTCTTGCAAAATATTATAGGTTTCAAACTATGTATTAAAGACTAAAACATAACTAAACACCACTGACAACAAACCCAACCTGATGGCAGTGCTAATACAATGCTGTTGAGGAAATGGATTTGACATTTTTAAATCGGATAAAATGCAAAATTCGTGGTAATCCTCTCTGAATTTAGACTTATTTGAGCTTAAGGGAGGCTTGACATTCTTCAGAAAAAAAGGAGGAGGGGATTAGTACTAGCTTCATGTATTTTGTGCAAAGAAAAAGTAATATGAAAAATGAAGACATAAATACCATTCTTTGTAATGCACCAGTGATTATTTCCTAAATTGGATAAATAACTTTATGCTCAATCCACTACAAGATGCTTTTTGACATAATGTCAATTTTCAGTTTTCATTCAAGTCTTAATTCAGACTTTTCTATGCAACTTCTGTTAGAACAATGGAGACATTTCTAGGCTCTAATGTGCTTGTTAGCAGAGTGCAATAAAATCTACTGCCTATCTTTCAGTTTACTTGCAGCAATGCTTTTACATCAGGTAATACCATATCAGTATGTGATCATCAATGATTTTCATTTTTGCAGTTATAAAAAATATTTTTGGGGAAATTTTCAATGTCCATGATTTGTTTTATTCTATTCAAAGTTTTTGCTTTAAGAGGAGAATTTTTAAAAGTTCTTTTCACTCAGTAGCTGAAAATAGCAGATGGAGACGGGATAAAGGAACTTCTGATTGTATTGGGAGGCGAGAGATGTGTGGGATCCTGAAGTGATGAAGAGGACCATCACCAGTTTTCTGTCCTTTAGAAAAGGATCAATGTTGAATCCGTTTTCTAAATTGGAATCAACAGAGAAGGGACTGTTTTCTGAGGAAGCTTATGAGATTTTGTGCTTGATTTCGGTAGAGGCATCCAATAGCAACATCAAGGAGGCAATTTTTTGCACAAATATGGCTCAGAGCTATTTAAACTTGAAGATTGTTAACATAAAGCAGTTATCAGATTCTGGATAAAATTGCCTAGACAGAGGCCATTTGGATGATGAGAGTGTAGAAGAAAGCTGTAAAAACCCTACCATTCGAAACCAAACTTTCAGAAAGGATATAAAAGAAGCGGGGTAAGTCATCATAGGGAAAATAAGGAGACTGTGATGTCACAGAAATAAGAATGAGGTGCCTTCTCCCGTGTTGTGGATTTTCCTACAAATACTGAGTGGGTTTGGGGACATACAAAGGATTGTGCACTGGGGCAGCTGTCCTATTTCAACTTTCTCACAAAGTTTGAGTTTGCTAGCTTCATATGAACTTTAACAACCCTGTGTAAAACAAGTACATCACTGCCACTTTCTTGCATTTTATGCTTCCTAATACAACAGTGCCTTCAGTCTCTAGCTATAAAGAGCCAAGACGCTATTTTAAAGTACAATTTCCTTATATTCTATAAAAGAAATAATTACAGGGCAGTCACCAGCAGGAATGGTTGAGTCCTTTCTAGTGAAGAATTATAAAGGAACTACAAAAATAAAAACTTTTCCTGCTAATGTATCATTAGTCTCATTTCCATTCCCTTCTCCAAGGGGAGGCTTATTAGGGGAGGGGTTAATGACACTGACCTTGAACACCTGCAGTTATGTTCATTTAATCTACATCACTTGACCAGTAGAGAGCATAACTAATAATATCATGGTAATCCAAGCCTATCCTGAAGAAGCCTATGCTCAGTAATGCTGAAGAAGCTGAAGTTGAACGGTTCTATGAAGACCTACAAGACCTTGTAGAACTAACACCCAAAAAAGATGTCCTTTTCATTATAGGGGACTGGAATGCAAAAGTAGGAAGTCAAGAAACACCTGGAGTAACAGGCAAATTTGGCATTGGAATGCAGAATGAAGCAGGGCAAAGGCTAATAGAGTTTTGCCAAGAGAACACACTGGTCATAACAAACACTCTCTTCTAACAACATAAGAGAAGACTCTACACATGGATATCACCAGATAGTCAATACCAAAATCAGATTGATTATATTCTTTGCAGCCAAAGATGGAGAAACCCTATACAGGCAGCAAAAACAAGACCAGGAGCTGACTGTGGCTCAGATCATGAACTCCTTATTGCCAAATTCAGACTTAAATTGAAGAAAGTGGAGAAAATCACTGGACCATTCAGGTATGACCTAAATCAAATCCATGATGACTATACAGTGGAAGTGAGAAATAGGTTTAAGAGACTAGATCTGATAGGCAGAATGCCAGATGAACGATGGACAGAGGTTTGTGACATTGTGCAAGAGACAGGGATCAAGACCATCCCCATAGAAAAGAAATGCAAAAAAGCAAAATGGCTGTCTGAGGAGGCCTTACAAATATCTGTGAAAAGAAGAGACGTGAAAAGCCAAGGAGAAAAGGAAAGATATAGCATCTGAATGCAGAGTTCCAAAGACGAGCGAGGAGAGATAAGAAAGACTTCCTCAGTGATCAATGCAAAGAAATAGAGGAAAAGAACAGAATGGGAAAGACTGGAGATCTCTTCAAGAAAATGAGAGATACCAAGGGAACATTTCATGCAAAGATGGGCTCGATAAAGGACAGAAATTGTATGGACGTAACAGAAGCAGAAGATATTAAGAAGAGGTGGTAAGAATATACAGAAGAACTGTACAAAAAAGAGTTTCATGACCCAGATAATCACGATGGTGTGATCACTCACCGAGAGCCAGACACCCTGGAATGTGAAGTCAAGTGAGCCTTAGAAAGCATGACTATGAACAAAACGAGTAGAGGTGATGGAATTCCAGTTGAGCTCTTTCAAATCCTGAAAGATGATGCTGTGAAAGTGCTACACTCAATATGCCAGCAAATTTGGAAAACTCAGCAGTGGCCACAGGACTGGAAAAGGTCAGTTTTCATTCTAATCCCAAAGAAAGCCAATGCCAAAGAATGCTCAAACTACCGCACAGTTGCACTCATCTCACACGCTAATAAAGTAATGCTCAAAATTCTCCAAGCCAGGCTTCAGCAATACGTGACCCATGAACTATCTGTTTAAGCTGCTTTTAGAAAAGCCAGAGGAACCAGAGATTAAATTGCCAACATCTGCTGGATCATCAAAAAAGCAAGAGAGTTCCAGAAAAAACATCTATTTCTGCTTTATTGACTATGCCAAAGCCTTTGACTGTGTGGATCACAATGAACTGTGGAAAATTCTGAAAGAGATGGGAATACCAGACCACCTAACCTGACTCATGAGAAACCTATATGCAGGTCAGGAAGCAACAGTTAGAACTGGACATGGAACAACAGACTGGGTCCAAATAGGAAAAGGAGTACATCAAGTTTGTCTATTGTCACCCTGCTTATTTAACTTCTATGCCGAATACATCCTGAGAAACACTGGGCTGGAAGAAGCACAAGCTGGAATCAAGATTGCTGGGAGAAATATCAATAACCTCAGATGTGCAAATGACACCACCCTTATGGCAGAAAGTGGAGAGGAACTAAAAGCCTCTTGATGAAAGTGAAAGAGGAGGGTGAAAAATTTGGCTTAAAGCTCAACATTCAGAAAACTAACATCATGGCATCTGGTCTCATCACTTCATGGAAAATAGATGGGGAAACAGTGGAAACAGTGTCAGACTTTATTTTGGAGTGCTGCAAAATCACTGCAGATTGTTACTGCAGCCATGAAATTAAAAGACACTTCCTCCTTTGAGGGAAAGTTATAACCAACCTAGATAGTATATTGAAAAGCAGAGATATTGTTTTGCCAACAAAGGTCTGTCTAGTTCAAGGCTATGGTTTTTCCTTTGGTCATGTATGGATGTGAGAGTTGGACTATGAATAAAGCTGAGCACGAAGAATTGATGCTTTTGAACTGTGGTGTTGGAGAAGACTCTTGAGAGCCCCTTGGACTGTAAGGAGATTCAACCAGTTCATTCTAAGGGAGATCAGCCCTGGGATTTCTTTGGAAAGAATGATGCTAAAGCTGAAGCTCCAGTACTTTGGCCACCTCATGCAAAGAGTTGACTCATTGGAAAAGACTCTGACGCTGGGAGGGACTAGGGGCAGGAGGAGAAGGGGACGTCAGAGGATGAGATGGCTGGATGGCATCACTGACTCGATGCACATGAGTTTGGGTGAACTCCAGGAGTTGATGATGGACAGAGAGGCCTGGCATGCTTGATTCATGGGGTCACAAAGAGTCAGACACGAATGAGTGACTGATCTGAACTGAACTGAATAATATCATGCAGTCACAGATTCTTAGCTTATGGGGCCTTTGATGCTATTTTGGCCTCATGAATTTTCTATTACTAGTATCTGCTATATATTGAGAGATTGTATTCAGAGTCACTGGTGGTATCTGAGAAACTGTTCATCCCCTGTGAATACTCATAACTCACGTGATTATATTATGATAGTAGATCGTTTAGAATATTAGATGAGGTAACTGAAAGAAAAAAGATACTTTTTACAAACCACCTGGTATATTATATTGGATTATATTGTGAAGCCACTTGTATTGGAAAGCGTTGGCTTGAAATTCCATTTGATCTAATGCTACACTGGAATTACTCTTCATTATTCACACTCCCATCACTTGCCATTCTCAGAGAATTGATTAACCCTAAATTCTGAGTCTAATTCTTCCTCAACACTTTGGAAGCAGATGTTTAAATTCTGCCAACATTTTTTAAATGGAACCAATCCACTCGGAAGATCTATGGAAAGTTTCAGTCAGTGGCCTTCCAGTATTTGAAGAAAAAAGATCCTTCTAGTCTGTTTGTGACTTCCCAGTCTGATAAATGAATGCTCCTTTGCACTTTTGTTGCATATTTTAGACCATTTTTTCCAACTGAAAACGCTTTTATTGCTTCATCTTCTGTCCAAATAATCGATAAGAAGGGGCTTATTTTCAGGCTTTCCATGGTCTCTCCAAGTAGTAGATCCAACAGTAATATCAGAAACTGAGTTGACAGCTGTATAAAATACCTGTGTTTTGGGCTTCCCAGGTGACTCATTGGTAAAAGTCCACCTGCATTTACTGAGTCCACTGGAGATCCACTGGAGAAGGAAACGGCAAACCCTCTCCAGTATTCTAGCCTGGGAAATGCCACGGGCGGAGGAGCCTGGCGGGCTGCAGTCCGTGTGTCGCAGATTTGGACACGGCTTATTGACTGAATAACAGTGTTAAGTTTGCCATTTCTCGTGTGGTCTTTAACTCTTCCACAAGCTTGTAAGCTCGTTGAGAAAAGATACTTCTCGTCTATTCGCCCCAGTGCACCACACCGCTAGGTTTGTCGTCAGTTAGGTTGGACCCGAATTTAATCTGCTTGTGCTCATTCTCTTGAGGATTTAAGCTCAGCTGCTTTACTTGCAGCCTCTGTATCTCAATGTCCTTCCCTGTACAGTGGAGATGGTTGCGAATACCGGCCCCTGGAGCGATTTGCGAGGAAGAACTTAAGCAAGTCATACAATAAAACTATTAAAGTACACATACATATTTTCTCACTGTAATTGGTGATTATGTGATAAAAGGATGTACAATAAACTGATCCTCTTCCTTATTGTAAAATTCAGAGAACATAGCGTTCAATATAAATCGCTAATTTGAGGAAGGAAAATAGTAGTATTCCTTTTATAACATATTTCTTCATAAAGAATATATATTTAAAAGATTTCATATTCAGAATTCAAATACCACTATTGTTATGCATTACTAAACCCATAAATTGAACCAGTTTTGTAGTAAATAAAAGACTTTCAGTAAATATGCCTATAGTTGAGGGAATATGTATTTTTCATAATAAAAATTTACCTGTAACAATTAACACTAAGTCTTTATAAATGTAGAGGAGAATCTAATTCAAATATGTGAGTAATAGAATATTTATACAGTAAGTGTAGAATATAAATTTTAGCTTATTGAGTCATTTTTAAAGCCTTAGAAAAGTGACAAATGATAGTGATCAAAGAAGTAAATCTTGATCAATAAAGACATAGGATTTATAAAGAAAAACAGCATCATTCTTTTATATATTGTCTTCAATTAATTTCACAAAACCTTAAAGATATGTCATTATCATCCTTCACAAAACACTGAAATAAATATATTCAGCAGAATTCACAGGCTTAAACCAGAACGACAGCTAATTGCATCTTAGTTTTATAGTATTTGGAGAGTTTGATTAATACTTTCAGTCAAAGTTGAACCAATTTACAGCTAAATTAGCTTGTTCTCTGGATGATTCCTAGGGGTTATACATTTGCTTGATTTAAAGACAAATATTCTAAAATAAGAAGAAGATATTCATTTTGACTATACAATTTAGCACCAAGGGATTTAGTATAAATAAACTATTTCCTGTCTAACATGTTTTATTTAAGTAATATAAAATAAATTGTGGTGTGTAATTATGACAGTAGAATAGACGCAAATATTTTGTTTCCTTTTTTTTTTTTTTTTTTTTTGGCTTAATTGCTTAGCTTGCTTTAGGTTTTTGTCTAAATGTAAATGGCTGAGTGTGCTTCCCAGGTGGATCAGTGGGTAAAGAATGCACCTGCAGTGCAGGAGACGTGGGCTTGATCCCCTGGAGGAGGACAGGGCAGCGCCCTCCAGCATTCTTGCTCAGAGAATCCGAAAACAGGAAAGCCTGGCGGGCTACAGTCTATAGAGCGGCAGAGTCATGACTGAAGCAACCGAGGACACACGAATGCTAAGTAAAAGAGGGTGTGTGCGGATGGGAGAGATGGACAGTGGGTTTATTCTGCTGTAGGTGTGAAATTGAGTCAGTAATTAGTGACCAGACACATTTGGATCCCTCATTTTGTTTAATCTGTTTTCAGTGTACCCAAGATTTAACACATCCTCCTGCTTGGCAGAATTATGTCTAAACACTAACTTTCCTCATTGTAAGACTGATGTTCTTTCCACAAATAAAGACAATTAATGTAATAAAGACAATTAAGGTATCTAAACAGTCCCATAGTATGATATATAGTCCTAGTATCAGTGAGTTATTTATTAAGAAAAATAAGATTAGTTTTCATTGAGCCAGATTTCATGATACTGTCAAAATTCTTACCGAAGTTCTTCTGTTACATAAGTATAAATATTAGTCGGTGAAAGTTGTACAACAGTAAGAGTATTTTTAATTCTACTAATCTGTACATTTTAAAATGGCTAAAATGGCAACTTTTTAATTATATATATTTTCTTACAATTCAAATATTGCTGCTGCTGCTGCTGCTGCTGCTGTTGCTACTGCTGCTAAGTCGCTTCAGTCGTGTCCGACTCTGTGCAACCCCATAGATGGCAGCCCACCAGGCTCCCCTGTCCATGGGATTCTCCAGGCAAGAACACTGGAGTGGGTTGCCGTTTCCTTCTCCAGTGCATGAAAGTGAAAAGTGAAGGTGAAGTCGCTCAGTCGTGTCCAACTCCTAGCGACCCCATGGACTGCAGCCTTCCAGGCTCCTCTGTCCATGGGGTTTTCCAGGCATGAGTACTGGAGTGGGGTGCCATCGCCTTTCTATTACTACATATTAGTCATATTACTATTATGACTATATTTCTGAAGCTTCTCATTAATTTGACAAATCTTAAATATCCTGCATTACACTTTACATTTATTTGACTTTAATTTGTTACTTTGCATTATGATATATGATAAGTTCAATGGGAAAATAAGGAAATTTGTTAAATCTACATTTACTTCAGATGAAAGCAAAATATCAAAGGGGTTAATGTTAGATGTATGCATCATTTGAATTAGATTAATTCTTTGTGATTTTGGATGCCTTTTTTTTTTCTTTTTTTTAAATAAGTTTTTGTGTTTTGTTCCATTCAATTTGGCTATAACCTTAGCCCTTTTAAATGCCAAAGTAGAAAGAATCAAATAAATAGATAATATAAAAACATGATGCTGAGATATTTATTAAATCATTGCTTAAGGTCTACCACTGGTAGGCCTGTTCCAGTGGAGATTGTTACACTGTTCCTATAGAAAATATTTAGCTGGTTTTTATATTTTTGTTGTTTTCATTATGCAAGTGTGTTTCCTTTTGAAAAATTGTTTTTTGGGAAAGTGATATTTCACTATGAATTGAAGTGAAAGTGAAAGTGTTAGTCACTCAGCTATCCACTCTTTGTGACCCCATGGACTGTAGTCCACCAGGCTCCTCTATCCATGGAACTCTCCAGGCAAGAATACTAATACTAAAGTGGGTAGCCAGTTCTTTTTCCAAGGGCTCTTCCTGACCCAGGGATCAAACCCAGGTTCAAAGCCAGGTCTCCTGCATTGCAAGATTCTTTACTGTCTGAGTGACCAGAAAAGCCCAGTTCATTCATTTCACTATGAATTATGGAGCCTCATTTTGGGAGAAGTCTATATAAGTGATTAAGTGCACTGGACCAACTCAGGAGCAGTCCCTGTTATATATGGTGTATTTTTCATTGACGTGCTGAGCTAACAGGATGAACATACTCAGAATATACAGGTCTACCTCATTTTATTGTGCTTCTCTTTATTTCACCTCGTCAGTATTGTGTTTTTGCTTTTGTGTGTGTGTGTTTACTTAATTTAGTTTCTTTTTTTAACTTAATTTAGTTTCTTTCTTCCTTCTTTTTAAACAAATTTATGTTTTGTGGCAACCCTGCCTCTCAACAAGTCTATTGCACTATTTTTTCAACAGCATTTGCTCACTTTATCTCTGTGTATCCCATTTTGTTAATTCTTGCAATATTTCAGACTTTCTCATTATTATTACATTTGTTATGTGATCGATAATCTTTGATGTCACTGTTGTGATTGTTCTGGGACATCATGAACTGTGCCCAAGTAACATTTAATCCATAAATGTTTTGTGTATTCAGACGGTTCCTCCAACCTTTCCCCTGTCCCTTTCCTTCCCCTCAGGCCTCCCTGTTCCCTAAGGCTTCGCTGTTCCTTAATTTGAACTTGTGCTAATTAACAAACCTGCAATGGCCTCTGTGTTCAAGTAACAGAAAGTGTCCCTTGTCCCTCACTTTAAATCAGAAGTTCAAAATGATTAAGCTTAGTGAGGAAGTCACATCAAACACCAAGGTAGGCTGAAAGCTAAGCCTCTTGTTCCCAACATTTAGCCAAGCTGTGAATGCAAAGGAAAAGTCCTTGAAGAAAATCAGATGTACTCCTCCAGTGAACATGTGTATGATAAGAAAGTGAAATAGCCTTATTGCTGAAATGGAGAAAGTTTGTCTGGACAGAAGACTAAACCAACCACAACATTCCCTTAAGCCAAAGCCTAATCCAGAGCAAGGCACTAAGTCTATTCATTTTAGGAAGTCTGAGACAGAAGCAAGCAAGTTGCAGAGGAGAATAGGTTGGTTCATGAGGTTGAAGGAAAGGAGCCGTCTCATAACACTGAAGCGCAAGATGAAGCAGCAAGTGCTGATGTAGACGCTGAAGCAAGTTACTCAGAAGCTCTGCCTCAGATAAATAATGAAGGTGGCTGCACTAAATGGTGATGTAAATGAACGGTCTGCTATTAGAAGAAGATGCCATCTAGGCTTTTCGTAGCTAGGGAGAAGCCAACACCTAGCTTCAAAGCTTCCAAAGACAGGTTGACTCTCTTGTTAGGGGCTAATGCAGCTGGTGACTAAAAGCTGAAACCTAGATCCAGTTACCATTCGGAAAATCTTAGGGCCATTAAGAATTATGCTAAATCTGCCTTGCTGGTGCTCTATAAATGGAAAATACCAAGCCTGGATGACACCACATCTTCCTACAATATGGTTTCATGAATATCTTAGGTCCCAAAAAGGTTTCCTTTCAAAATCTTACTGCTCATTGGCAGTGCACCTGGTCACCCAAGACCTCTGATGAAGATGTACAAAACGATGAACGTTGTTGTCATGCCTGCTAACACAACACCCATTCTGCAGACCATGGATCAAGCAGTAATTTTTATTTTCAAGTCTCATTATTGATGAAATGCATTTTCTAAGGCTATAGCTGCCATATATAGTGATTATTCTGATCAATTTTGGCAAATTCAATGGAAAACTTTTTGGAAAGGATTCACCATTCTAGATGCCATTAAGAACGTTTGTGATTCATGAGAAGAGGTCTAAATACTAACACACACTGGAGTTTGGAAGAATTGAGTCCAACCCTCATGAATTGAGGGGTTCAGTTCTTGAGGGGTACAAGCTTTCAGTGGAGGAAGTAACTGCAGATGTAGTGGAAATAGCAAGAGCACTAGAATTAAAAGTAGAGCTAAAGATGGGACTGAATTGTTGCAATCTCTTGGTAAAACCTGGACAGATGAGAAGCTGCTTCTTATGGATGAGCAAAAAAAGTGGTTTCTTGAAAAGAAATCTATTCCTGGTGAAGATGCTGTCAAAGTGAAAGTTGTCAGTCATGTCCAACTCTTTGCATCCCATGGACAGGCTCCTCTGTCCTGCCAGGCTCCTCTATCCACGGGCCATAATTATTGAAATAGTAACAAAGGACCTAGAATTTTCTGTAAATTTAGTTGTTAAATTTTTGAGAAGACTGACTGCAGTTTCAAAAGTTCTACTGTGGGTAAATGCTATCAAACGCCATTGCATGCTACTGAGAAATCTTTTGTGAAATGAAGAGTCAGTTGATGTTGCAAATTCATTGTTTTCTTATTTTAAAAAATTGCCACACACACCCTACCCTTCAGCAACCACCACCCTGAGCAGTCAGCAGCCATTAGCATCATGGCAAGGCCCTCCACCAACAAAACATGAACTCTCTGAAGGCTTTCATGAGGTTTAGCATTTTTAGCTATAGAATATTTTAAAATTAAGATATGTTTATTATTGTAGTCCTAACATTCTTGCATAGTTAATAGATGATATTATAGTGTAAAAGCAACCTTTATATGTCCTGGCAACCAAAAATGTGTGCAGCTCCCTTTATTGTGATGTTTGCTTTATTGCAGTTGTCTAGAAGCACATCCAGAATATCTCTGGGGTTTGCCTGTATAAGAAACCATCCATAGCACCCCCGAGCCCTGAAAGATACTTAGATGGTAAAGACTTCCATTCTGATAGGAAGGAAATTAGTGCTTTCTATTGTTGTTGTTCACTCACGAAGTCATATTTGACTCTTTGAGACCCTGTGGAATGCAGCACACCAGGCTTCCCTGTCCTTCACTACCGCCCGGAGTTTGCTCGTATTCTTGTCCATTGAGTCGGTGATGGCGTCCAACTGTCTCATACTCTGTTGCCCACTTCTCCTCCTCCCTTCAATCTTCTCCAGCATCAGAGTCTTTCCAGATGAGTCACCTCTTGGCATCAGGTGGCCAAAGTATTGGGGGGAGCTTCAGTTTCAGCATCACTCCTTCCAATGTGTGTTCAGGGTTGTTTTCCTTTAGGATTGATAGGTTTGATTTCCTTGTTGTCCAAGGGATTCTCAAGAGTCTTCACTAACACCCCAATTCAAAGTGTCAATTTTTCATCACTCAGCCTTCTTTATAGTCCACTTGTGGTCTATGGTCTACTGTTACTATGTAATAAAATAGCATTTTTTTTGGTTATTTTGCTCTCTTTCATGACACATATTTTTCTTTCTATTTTTTTTTCTCATCTTAGATGCAGCTCAGTATATTTCATATTATTTATTTTATACAGCATAAAGGTATTTAGGAACTCTTTTAATCAATACAACACTCTTAAATATGAAACAGCAGAATGTTTGATAGTACAATAGTTGATGTTCTAAAAAACCAGAAGAGTTAACAAGATGTGATAGACTCACTGTGAATAGTATTAGTGTTTTATCTCCTTGGATTATATTCCAATATCATTCTAAAACATCAACCTCCAATTAAACAGAAAAGTTATCTTACTAAGACAAGGATTGAGGTGGGGAAAGAAAAGGACTACATTCTCATCTGTTACTCACTGTCAAGAAACAAACAGCTAAGCCACAGACTGGAGGAAATGTTTGCAAAAGATACCTTTGATAAAGTACTCTTATCCAAATATATACAAGGAACTCTTAAAATTCAATCATTAAGGAAACAAGTAACTCAGATGAAAAATGAGCACAAAACCTTATCTGAGGGGGGGAGGGAAAGATGGCGGAGGAATAGGACGGGAAGACCACTTTCTCCCTCACAAATTCCTCCAAGAACATTTCAACGCCAAGCAAACTCCACAAAACAACTTCTGTAGGCTGGCAGAGGACATCAGGCAACCAGAAAAGCAGACCATTGTCTTCAAAAACAGCGCGACTGAACTAGTGAGCCTAAAAAACCAGCAAACAGAAGAAGTTGAGGGAACCACCTAGGAAGTGATCCCACACGGCCCATAACACCAGAGAAGGGCCAGATTTTTAATCTTTGCTCTTAGGTGTTTGTTGTCAATTTTGTACATTTAAAAACCCAAACTTCACTACCCAAGTTTACCTGAGAGCGAGATTACTGGCTTGACCACTCTCTCCTCCTCTGGACTCTCCTTTTTCTCCACCAGGTGGCCTCTGTCTCTTTTCTCCCCCATCCCTTCTCTATCCAACTCTGTGAATCTCTGTGTGTTCCAGAAGGTGGAGAACACCTAAGGAACTGGTTACTGGTAGGATTTGTCTCTCTCCTACTCATTCCTCTCTCTTATCCTCCTGGTCACCTCTGTCTACTTCCTCCTTCTCCTCTGCCCCATATAACTCTGTAAATACCTCTGAGCGGTCTAGACTATAGAGCGCACATAAGGAAGTGACTACTGGCTAGCTTGCTCTCTCCTCTTTTGATCTCACCACATCTCATTCCAGTTACCTCTAACTACCCCCTCCATCTTCTCTTCTCCTTGTAACTCAGTGAACCTCTCTGAGTGTCCCTCAATGTGGAGAAACTTTTCATCTTTAACCTAGATGTTTTATCATCGGTGCTGTATAGATGGAGAAGTCTAGAGGCTACTGTAAAAATAAAACTGAAAACCAGAAGCAGGAGGCTTAAATCCAAAGCCTGAAAACATTAGAGAACTCTTGAATTCAGGGAACATTAAGCAATAGGAGCTCATCAAATGCCTTCATACCTACACCAAAACCAAGCTCCACCCAAGGGCCAACAAGTTCCAAAACAAGACATACCACGCAAGTTCTCCAGCAACACAGGAACACTCCCCTGAGCTTCAATATACAGGCAGCTCAAAATTATCCCCAAACCTTTGATGTCTCATAACCCACTACGGGTCACTCCACTGCACTCCAGAGAGAAGAAACCCAGCTCCACCCACCAAAACTCCAACACAAGCCTCCCTAACCAGGAAACCTTGACAAGCCACTGATAGAACCCCACCCAAAGTGAGGAAGCTCCATAATAAAGAGAACCCCACAAATTACCAGAATATAAAAAGGCCACCCCAAATGCAGCAATATAACCAAGATGAAGAGAGAGAGGAATACTCAGCAGGTAAAGGAACAGGAGAGTTGCCCACCAAACCAAACAAAAGAGGAAGAAATAGGGAATCTACCGGAGAAGGAATTCCGAATATTGATAGTGAAAATGATCCAAAATCTTGAAATCAAAATGGAATCACAGATAAATAGCCTAGAGACAAGGATTGAGAAGATGCAAGAAAGGTTTGACAAGGGCCTAGAAGAAATAAAAAAGAGTCAAAATATAACGAGTAACGCAATAAATGAGATCAGAAACACTCTGGAGGCAACAAATAGTAGAATAACGGAGGCAAAAGATAGGATTAGTGAAATAGAAGATAGAATGGTAGAAATAAATGAATCAGAGAGGAAACAAGAAAAATGGATTAAACGAAATGAGGACAATCTCAGAGACCTCCAGGACAATATGAAACGCTCCAACATTCGAATTATAGGAGTCCCAGAAGAAGAAGACAGAAAGAAAGATCATGAGAAAATACTTGAGGAGATAATAGTTGAAAACTTCCCTAAAATGGGGAAGGAAATAATCACCCAAGTCCAAGAAACACAGAGAGTTCCAAATAGGATAAACCCAAGAAGAAACACCCCAAGACACATATTAATCAAATTAACAAAGATCAAACACAAAGAACAAATATTAAAAGCAGCAAGGGAAAAACAACAAATAACACACAAGGGGATTCCCATAAGGATAACAGCTGATCTTTCAATAGAAACTCTTCAGGCCAGGAGGGAATGGCAAGACATACTTAAAGTGATGAAAGACAATAATCTACAGCCCAGATTACTGTACCCAGCAAGGATCTCATTCAAATACGAAGGAGAAATCAAAAGCTTTCCAGACAAGCAAAAGCTGAGAGAATTCAGCACCACCAAACCAGCTCTCCAACAAATTCTAAAGGATATTCTCTAGACAGGAAACACGAAAAGGGTGTATAAACCCAAACCCAAAACAATAAAGTAAATGGTAATGGGATCATACTTATCAATAATTACCTTAAACGTAAATGAGTTGAACGCCCCAACCAAAAGACAAAGACTGGCCGAATGGATACAAAAACAAGACCCCTCTATATGCTGCTTACAAGAGACCCACCTCAAAACAAGGGACACATACAGACTGAAAGTGAAGGGCTGGAAAAAGATATACCACGCAAATAGAGACCAAAAGAAAGCAGGAGTGGCAATACTCATATCCGATAAAATAGACTTTAAAACAAAGGCTGTGAAAAGAGACAAAGAAGGCCACTACATAATGATCAAAGGAACAATCCAAGAAGAAGATATAACAATTATAAATATATATGCACCCAATATAGGAGCACCGCAATATGTAAGACAAATGCTAACAAGTATGAAAGGGGAAATCAACAATAACACAATAATAGTGGGAGACTTTAATACCCCACTCACACCTATGGACAGATCAACTAAACAGAAAATTAACAAAGAAATGCAAACTTTAAATGATACATTAGATCAGTTAGACCTAATTGATATCTATAGGACATTTCACCCCAAAACAATGAATTTCATCTTTTTTTCAAGTGCTCACGGAAACTTCTCCAGGATAGATCACATCCTGGGCCATAAATCTAAACTTGATAAATTCAAAAAAAATCGAAATCATTCCAAGCATCTTTTCTGACCATAATGCATTAAGATTAGATCTCAATTACAGGAGAAAAACTATTAAAAATTCCAACATATGGAGGTTGAACAACACGCTTCTGAATAACCAACAAATCACAGAAGAAATCAAAACAGAAATCAAAATATTCATAGAAACTAATGAAAATGAAAACACAACAACCCAAAACCTGTGGGACACTATAAAAGCAGTGCTAAGAGGAAAGTTCATAGCAATACAGGCATACCTCAAGAAACAAGAAAAAAGTCAAATAAATAACCTAACTCTACAACTAAAGCAACTAGAAAAGGAAGAGTTGGAGAACCCCAGAGTTAGTAGAAGGAAAGAAATCTTAAAAACTAGGGCAGAAATAAATGCAAAATAAACAAAAGAGACCATAGCAAAAATCAACAAAGCCAAAAGCTGGTTCTTTGAAAGGATAAATAAAATTGACAAACCATTAGCCAGACTCATCAAGAAGCAAAGAGAGAAAAATCAAATCAATAAAATTAGGAATGAAAATGGAGAGATCACAACAGACAACACAGAAATACAAAGGATCATAAGAGACTACTATCAGCAGTTGTATGCCAATAAAATGGACAACATGGAAGAAATGGACAAATTCTTAGAAAAGTACAATTTTCCAAAACTGATCCAGGAAGAAATAGAAAATCTTAACAGACCCATCACAAGCATGGAAATTGAAACTGTAATCAGAAATCTTCCAGCAAACAAAAGCCCAGGTCCAGACGGCTTCACAGCTAAATTCTACCAAAAATTTCGAGAAGAGCTAACACCTATCCTCTTCAAACTCTTCCAGAAAATTGCAGAGGAAGGTAAACTTCCAAACTCATTCTATGAGGCCACCATCACCCTAATACCAAAACCTGACAAAGATGTCACAAAAAAAGGAAATTACAGGCCAATATCACTGATGAACATAGATGCAAAAATCCTCAACAAAATTCTAGCAATCAGAATCCAACAACACATTAAAAAGATCATACACCATGACCAAGTGGGCTTTATCCCAGGGATGCAAGGATTCTTCAATGTCCGCAAATCAATCAATGTAATTCACCACATTAACAAATTGAAAAATAAAAACCATATGATTATCTCAATAGATGCAGAGAAGGCCTTTGACAAAATTCAACATCCATTTATGATAAAAACTCTCCAGAAAGCAGGAATAGAAGGAACATACCTCAACATAATAAAAGCTATATATGACAAACCCACAGCAAACATTATCCTCAATGGTGAAAAATTGAAAGCATTTCCCCTAAAGTCAGGAACAAGACAAGGGTGTCCACTTTCACCGCTACTATTCAACATAGTTCTGGAAGTTTTGGCCACAGCAATCAGAGCAGAAAAAGAAATAAAAGGAATCCAAATTGGAAAAGAAGAAGTAAAACTCTCACTGTTTGCAGATGACATGATCCTCTACATGGAAAACCCTAAAGACTCCACCAGAAAATTACTAGAGCTAATCAATGAATATAGTAAAGTTGCAGGATATAAAATCAACACAGAGAAATCCCTTGCATTCCTATACACTAATAATGAGAAAGTAGAAAAAGAAATTAAGGAAACAATTCCATTCACCACTGCAACGAAAAGAATATAATACTTAGGAACATATCTACCTAAAGAAACTAAAGACCTATATATAGAAAACTATAAAACACTGATGAGGGAAATCAAAGAGGACACTAATAGATGGAGAAATATACCATGTTCATGGATTGGAAGAATCAATATAGTGAAAATGAGTATACTACCCAAAGCAATTTACAAATTCAATGCAATCCCTATCAAGCTACCAGCCACATTTTTCACAGAACTAGAACAAATAATTTCAAGATTTGTATGGAAATACAAAAAACCTTGAATAGCCAAAGTAATCTTGAGAAAGAAGAATGGAACTGGAGGAATCAACTTGCCTGACTTCAGGCTCTACTACAAAGCCACAGTCATCAAGACAGTACGGTACTGGCACAAAGACAGACATATAGATCAATGGAACAAAATAGAAAGCCCAGAGATAAATCCACACACATATGGCCACCTTATCTTTGACAAAGGAGGCAAGAATATACAATGGAGTAAAGACAATCTCTTTAACAAGTGGTGCTGGGAAAACTGGTCAACCACTTGTAAAAGAATGAAACTAGATCACTTTCTAACACCACACACAAAAATAAACTCAAAATGGATTAAAGATCTAAATGTAAGATCAGAAACTATAAAACTCCTAGAGGAGAACATTGGCAAAACACTCTCAGACATAAATCACAGCAGGATCCTCTATGATCCACCTCCTAGAATTCTGGAAATAAAAGCAAAAATAAACAAATGGGATCTAATTAAAATTAAAAGCTTCTGCACATCAAAGGAAAATATAAGCAAGGTGAAAAGACAGCCTTCTGAATGGGAGAAAATAATAGCAAATGAAGCAACTGACAAACAACTAATCTCAAAAATATATAAGCAACTTATGCAGCTCAATTCCAGAAAAATAAATGACCCAATCAAAAAATGGGCCAAAGAACTAAATAGACATTTCTCCAAAGAAGACATACGAATGGCTAACAAACACATGAAAAGATGCTCAACATCACTCATTATTAGAGAAATGCAAATCAAAACCACAATGAGGTACCACTTCACACCAGTCAGAATGTTTGCGATCCAAAAATCTGCAAGCAATAAATGCTGGAGAGGGTGTGGAGAAAAGGGAACCCTCCTACACTGTTGGTGGGAATGCAAACTAGTACAGCCACTATGGAGAACAGTGTGGAAATTCCTTAAAAAATTGCAAATAGAACTGCCTTATGACCCAGCAATCCCACTGCTGGGCATACACACCGAGGAAACCAGAATTGAAAGAGACACATGTACCCCAATGTTCATCATGGCACTGTTTATAATAACCAGGACATGGAAACAACCTAGATGTCCATCAGCAGATGAATGGATAAGAAAGCTTTGGTACATATACACAACGGAGTATTACTCAGCCGTAAAAAAGAATTCATTTGAATCAGTTCTGATGAGATGGATGGAACTGGAGCCGATTATACAGAGTGAAGTAAGCCAGAATGAAAAACACCAATACAGTATACTAACACATATATATGGAATTTAGGAAGATGGCAATGACAACCCTGTATGCAAGACAGGAAAAAAGACACAGATGTGTATAACGGACTTTTGGACTCAGAGGTAGAGGGAGAGGGTGGGATGATTTGGGAGAATGGCATTCTAACATGTATACTATCATGTAAGAATTGAATCGCCAGTCTATGTCTTACGCAGGATACAGCATGCTTGGGGCTGGTGCATGGGGATGACCCAGAGAGATGTTATGGGGAGGGAGGTGGGAGGGGGGTTCATGTTTGGGAACACATGTAAGAATTAAAGATTTTAAATTAAAAAAAAATAAATTAAAAAAATAATAAAATAAAATTTAAAAAATAAAAAACTAAAAAAAAAATGGCAAATAGGCATATTAAAGGATGCTCCACCTCGCATTTCATTAGGGAACTGCAACTTAAGACAATGGGACACCCCTAAACATCTATCAGAAAGGCCAAATTCTAGAATATTGACAACAGTGATTGCTAGTAAGGATATGGAGCAACAGGAAGTCTTATTCATTGCTGGTTGGAATGCAAAATTGTATAGTCATGTTGGAAGACAGTTTGGCAAGGTTTTTTATTTTGTTGTTGTTGTTTATAAAACTACACATATCCATACAATGTGCTTACCAAGGAGTTGAAAACATATCCACACAAAAACCACACAGATGTTTATAGCAGCTTTATTCATGATTGCCAAATCTTAGAAGCAACCAAGATGCCCTCCAGTCTGGGAATGGATAAATAAATAGTAGTACATCCAGAGATAATAGAATATAATTCAGTGCTAAAAAAAATGAGCTATCAAGCCTGGTAAAGACACAGAGGAAACTTAAATGCATAAAACTAAGTAAAAGAAGCAATCTGAAAAAGCTACAAATAGTATAATCTACTACTATGTTTCATTTTGGAAAAAGACAAAACTATGGAAACAATAAAAAAGGTTAGTGTTTGCCAGGGATAAGCAGGATGAATTACTAGGTGAAAGTGAAAGTGAACGTGAAGTCGCTCAGTCGTGTCCGACTCTTTGCGACCCCGTGAACTGTAGCCTACCAGGCTCCTCCGTTCTTGGGATTCTCCAGGCAAGAATACTGGAGTGGGTTGCCATTTCCTTCTCCAGGGATTACCAGGTGAAGCACAATGCAATTACTCTGTATATTACTACTGGGATGGGTGAAGTGTGAAGTGATGTGAAGTGCTAGTCACTCAGTGGTGTCTGACTCTTTGTGACCCCATGGACTGTAGCCCACCAGGCTCCTCTGTCTATGGGTTTCTCCAGGCAAGAATACTGGAATGGATTGTCATGCCCTTCTCCAGGGGATCTTCTAAATCTAGGGATCAGACCTGGGTCTCCAGAATTTCAGGCAGATTCTTTACCAAATGAACCACCAGGGAAACCCATACGAATAGATACATGTATGTTTTCCCAAACCCACAGCATGTACAACCCCAAGAATAGTGAAGTATAACATAAACTGTGGACTTTGGGTGATTATAATGTATAAATGTGGGTTCGCCACTGGTGACAAATGTGCCATGTTAGTGGGTTGTTTATGATGGCAAATATTATACATGCATTTGGTCAGGAGTATACAAGAACTCGCCATACATTTTGCTCAGTTTTTCTGTGAACTTAAAACTTCGGTAAAAAATAAAGTATATGTTGAAAATAACAATATCACCACTAGTTTAATTGTAGCATTTCACATTATTTAAATGATTCTGATTGATTTTACATTTATTTCTCTGGGAGGAATTATTTTAATGGGAAAATATTTTCTTTTTATTAAATTCTTAATCATCAAGATTGTATTTTGTAGCGTTGTGGAAGAGCTGTGGAGTTTAGAGTCATCTAGAGCAGTTTGAGACTCATTGTGCCATATGATTTTTAGCACCATGTGCAAATGATTAAACCTTTGTGCTCATCAGTTTACCCACATATAATATGGGGAGCAGAATACCTCCTCAGAGTTGTGAGGAGGATACAGTGAGATGAAAAGGCAGCCACCATGGAAGCTGGCTCAGAATATGCATTAATAAATATTAATTACCTGCTAAGTTTGTCTCCAAAATCCACTAATTAGGCAGTGAAACTTTTCTTACTTCAAATTGTATCTTGGCATCTGGATTTCTAAATCTTTTCACCTAGTTGGAAAGTTAGCAGAACCCTAGAGTTATCTATAGAAGGGAAGCCTTTACCCAGCACAGCTGAAGGATAGAGTGTATACCTCAGACATTCTTTCACTAAAATTAATTGTTATATATCCAGTTGAACTTTTTAACCAATGATATTCCAGGAACTTACTGATTGATCTGTCAGTTGCTTTTTAAATTTATTTTTCATTAAAACATTCTGAAAAGGGTTTTATATAAATATAAAATTATGTATCTTGAGAAGTTTTGGGAATACCCTGAGAGTCAAAACTAAATTAGCCACATGATGAGACTTCGCAAATTCACTGAGAATTCCACAATGGTAGATGTTTTTGAATTCAAGTTGGATTAGAAATGTAAAAAGAGATAGGAAATTGTGAAAATTAAATGTCAGTCTTTCCTGGTAGTTAATTGTTGAAAGAGTATAAACAAGACAAATCTTCAGTTCTTTTCAAGCTCTATGGTAAATAAAGAAATCCTCTATATCTGCTGAACTGCAAAGCAGAAAGTGCCAAATGTCCCTGGGAAATTAAATATAAATGAGTCAGTTAGCATTGTGGAATGCTGCAAAGCCTACCCCACCTCCTCACCCAGATTCTGTCATCCTGCACATTTGAAAATTTATTATTATTATTTTTTACTTTACAATATTGTATTGGTTTTGCCATACATCAGCTTTTACATCTAGTTTGTGACTGGCCTTTTCCTAAAGTTTTTGCGTAGTTCATTTCACTTAATTCCTTTACTGGTATGTAATTAAAGATGTTTATATAATTGTGATATGAAAATCTTTCATAGTGGCTTTCTAAACTTTTTGGTTTTATTTCTGAAGGCTGTAGATAAGTAAATTTTATCTTACTTTATAGATAAGTAAAGTGCATGGATGTAGCCATGTGCTTTAATTGCCTCTAACACCACTTTGTCTTTGATTTCACTATGGTGCCAGCCACATACTCCATTATTTGAAAAATTTTGACCATTTAAAATCACTATTACTATTGTAATCAAAATTGGAGAAATATTTCTTTTTGATGAAACATTAAATGTATTAGAAATGCTACAAAAAATAATGTAGCATACTTTTTTTCTTAATTTGTATGGGTTAAAACCTACTGAATAATTTGAAGATTGAAAACAAGAAAACATAACACTTTTTTTATTAGTTTGTTAAGCTTTCTGTTTCCTTATATTTAAATCTGATTACCAATGTTAATTTCAAAAATATGGACTTCTGTTTTAGAATAGCTACTTATGACCATGAAAACCTTAAATCATTTATTTTGAAAACAGAACATGTATGTCTTCTTCTCAAACATAGCTCTGATTTTCAAATTTTTTGTTAAAACTGTTTCTTTCACAGACCTTTGACTAATTTGAAAACATCTCATCTTTAATATAAAGTTCACTACCTGCCAGCATTCCTCTTTCTGAACTCATCACTTCTGTGAAAGCTGAAGATTTGAGTGCCCACTCTGAGTATATTGTTTCCTGCATAGTACTTAGTGCCATTTTATTTCTGTCAGGAAAATGCATACTCTCTGCATCAATTTCTACTTGCTCATTTCCTTAGAATTCTAACAAAATTTCTAATGCATCCTTGATATTACCATTTAGTGTAAAAACAATGAAAACTGACCACTTTCTAAGTTTCTTACAGTCAAGTAAAGAAAATTTCAGAGTGAAGGGAAAGCTTGGAAAAAGGATAGTAGGAATCAATAGGCTTTGAAGGAGTGTTAAAAGATGTGTGAGCCCTTGACAGACGAGAAGTGGGAAGGAGTGCTCCAGTTATGTAAAGGGGCGTAGCCAGTGAATAATAGAAGCATGAAATACTATGGCAGTTAGGGGAACGGCACACTTCAAGGCAGCTGGAATGAAGAGAAATACCTTGGATATCAAGCTGAGCCGATGGGCATAAAACAATCTCAAGAAGAGTTTCTATGTCCTATGCAGGCATTTAGATTCATCCTGACATCAAAGGGAAAATTTTTTTTTTAATTGAAAAATGACCTTGTCAGAATGTCATCTTCAAAGTTCTCCCAGAGGGTGACATCAAGACTGTTCAAAGCTGGGCAGGTGGGCAGATGAAGAATTGGAATCAGATTATAAAACTAATATAAAAGCACAGAAAAAGTACATCTAATATGTGCAAGAGAAAGAAAGAGAAAATGTAAATTATAATTTAGAGTGAAGATTGACAAACACTGATGACTGCTTACACAGTGATTGGGAATGGGATGGGAGATAATCTTGGAATCCAGATTACAGACTTGAGCAGCTCTGTGACTTTTGTGGATATCAACTGAGACAGAGAATCTGGCAAACAAGACCTTTGGTGGAAAAGTGATGAGTGTATCTATTTTGGGCATATAGAGGGTCTTGGGAGAAGTCCTAAGGGAGATATCCAAAGGTTTGAGACTGAGGCATGGATTTAGAAATTGCCTCTGTATATCTTGTAATTAAATTTTGGGGTACTCATGGACTAATTTAAATGGAACCTGAAGTATCAAAATTGGAAAGACCAAGAAAGTTGCATTAGGGGAACTTGAAGGCAGAATGCTTCCTGTTTAAAGGATAAGTGGAAAGAGAATAGCCCATGAAAGAAATTGACTAAGGATATCCAGGGAGTTATGAAAGAACCATAATAGAATGATGTCAATTTGTCATGTTTCTTAACCTTTGTAACAATTACATTGTTCTTGATGACTAAGATCATTATTCTAATAACTATAATTAGTTATAATTATGCAAAACGGGAATGTAAGTTAATGTGTTCTCTATTTACTGTTCTCAATAGGTCTCATTAATAGTGTTTATGAACAAAGTGTTTATCTCCATCTCCAGACTTGTCTCTAAGGTCCTTCCAGCTGTAAACATAGCCTGAACACGAGCTCATGCTGTACTTAGAGTCATAGGCTAACTTCTAGTGATGCAAGTGGCTTGCACAGAATTTTGCACATAATAGTTGCTGTAAAAAATCTAGGCAACATATTTTCCAGTCTAATACTTTTTTATAGATAAGTGAATCAAAGCCAAAAAATGGTAACTCAAAAAGATCAAAATGATATCTAATACCATAGTTGGGAGGGAAATGGAGAAGCCTTTATTTTCTAATTTCATCATCATTATTTTTTTCTCACATTCTGCTGCCTTTTCTTAGGTAATTTGGAATTTTTACAAATTAATACATCTTAATTGATGGCAAAAGAACTATTCAATGAAACTTATCTTTTAATTACATCATAAGTTTACATTAAGCCAAGCACTCAACTTATTATTTTTTAATTTATTTAATAAGCTGGTTTTAGTATGACCTGACCTTCTCAAGTAGCACGGCAGTCTCCTTAACCATCTATAAACTGCAGGATGAGCACTTTCTTAAGCACTCTGTTAAGTGCTTAAATGATCAGATACTACTCTTGCAAAATAGATGGGAGTTATTTCTCCTGTTTATATTCTGTATGTATTTATAAGTGCACTGGCAAAATCAATGTTAGGATCATGCTGGGATGAGGAAGGAGGAAACCCAGGGCGTGAAAAGTTCACTAAGCTGAAGCCACCTCGGACCGCTTGCCGACCGGCCGCCTGCTTCTTCGCGTTAGTGCCTTTGCTAATTTGCAGATGCATTGTGCATTTCCCCTTGTCTATATTATTTTCTGAATGTATTTATTTTTTTGTTTTGGTTTATGGTTTTATAAGTTAAATAGTAAAATGCCTGAATATAGTTATTGCTGAAGGCTAGAAGCCCCTAATAAAATTCTGCAAATAACTCTTTCTTCCCCTTCCTGTTTGAGCTATGAAACAGCTTCCTTGTTTTTCTGACACAAGATGATGATAAGGGATGTATCAATCAATCCTAAAAGATAATGTTTCATTAAAAATGATGTCTGTGATTTTGAATATAATATAGTAATAGTCTAAAATTATATATTGTTCATTATTTATTTATATATAACATATAACATGATTATGTCATTAATGAAATTATATAGAAATTATCTAAAACACTTGTAGCGTAAACTACTCTTCAAAAATATTAAGAAGTTGAGAACATGTATTTTGCCACACTTTAAAATCTGCTGATACTTAAAATATAATTTTTAACCAGTAATTATTTATAAAGGAAAATGAACGCAAGTATGTAAGTGCAAATCATGTTGTTGTCCAGTCCTAAGTTGCGTCCTACTCTTTGTGACCCCGTGGACTGCAGCGCACCAGACTTCCCTGCTCTTCACTGTCTCCCATATTGCTCACTCATGTGTACTGAGTTGGCGATGCCGTCCAACCATGTCACCTGCTGTTGCCCCTTCTCCTTTTGCCTTCAGTCTTTCGCAGCATCAGAGTCTTTTCCAATGAGTCAGCACTTTACATCAGGTTACTAAAGTATCTCCATTGTAAATAGAATAATTGCCATCAGAAACTTTTAACTTGACTATTTGTATAAATAATCTAATAAGAGGAAAGTTTTGGTGTGGATATATATATGATATAATCTAACTTCATTAAAATCTTTTTTAAAGGTACAATTTGAATTTGAAAAAACTGTAAAAGTGCATACAGGCATGGAGATTTATAAAATCATAAAATTGGACAGATCATTTTGTGTGAACATTTCTTTGTTACACATAAAATTATAAAACTTAGAATGTAGTCTTTTTACTTATAAAGAATCAAAACAAGAGGCATGATTTTTACACTTAAGTGGAAAGCATTTTTATAAACTGCATTTTTTTTTAATTTTAGTTTTTTATTTTTTAAATTTTAAAATCTTTAATTCTTACATGCATTCCCAAACATGAACCCCCCTCCCACCTCCCTCCCCATAACATCTCTCTGGGTCATCCCCATGCACCAGCCCCAAGCATGCTGCATCCTGCATCAGACATAGACTGGCGATTCAATTCACATGATAGTATACATGTTAGAATGTCATTCTCCCAAATCATCCCACCCTCTCCCTCTCCCTCTGAGTCCAAAAGTCCGTTATACACATCTGTGTCTCTTTCCCTGTCTTGCATACAGGGTCGTCATTGCCATCTTCCTAAATTCCATATATATGTGTTAGTATACTGTATTGGTGTTTTTCTTTCTGGCTTACTTCACTCTGTATAATCGGCTCCAGTTTCATCCATCTCATCAGAACTGATTCAAATGAATTCTTTTTAACGGCTGAGTAATACTCCATTGTGTATATGTACCACAGCTTTCTTATCCATTCATCTGCTGATGGACATCTAGGTTGTTTCCATGTCCTGGCTATTATAAACAGTGCTGCAATGAACATTGGGGCATTTTCTATGTTTATTATAAAGGCGTTTACAAATGTCCAAATACTTAAATGTACTTTCTAATAAAAGATAAATGACATAAAAGAATATTGAATAGGACTTCCCCAACGCCTGATGCTTTAAACATAAGGTATATAATACCATCAATCTATGAGATTTACAAGCCAACTTTATAATCAAAGGGAAAGATCATTATACTTCAAGTGCTTCTGAGCTTGGACGTTTCTAAGAAACTTTTGAGTGTTCATGAATTTATGTGATCTTTTATATGGTAAAAGAAAGTAAATGCCCAATGTTGAAAAGTAACACATTATCCTATTTTATTTTGATTCTAATAATTGCTAAAATGTGACAGCTAATAAATTCTGGAATATTTTAGGTTGTAAATCAAGTTTATTTTTCACTGTGTTCATGTAACATGTTGGAGAGGTAGCTTTCAAAGAGAAAAATTGAGGACAAAAGATATGAATTGATTTTAAAAATAGTGCAACTCAAAAAAAGTATTACATAAGAGCTATAAATCCAAACAGCATTGGTATCATATCTTTTCATCTTTATTATCTTTTAAATCTCTATCATGGATAATAACCTGTGAAAAATTTCCTGAATCAACTATGACTCTTTTTCTAATGACTGAGTATTCATGCTCCTAAGTTTGCTACATTTATCAACATGGAAGGACTATTTATGATACTCTCAATAAATAAAATTATCCCAAAGACTCAGACTTTCTAAATTTTTCAATTTCTTCTAATTTAGTTATGCTTATAAATAAATTTGTCTATTGTCCTCATGTACCATATGATTTCAAAGGTAATATTTTTTGTCTGAAATAATTCTCTAAGCATGAAAAAAATACTTCCATTTAAACAGTAAAGTCATTTTTCAGTGAAACATTTTTCACTATGTGTCAGAAAATATATTTTGAAATAAATGTTTTAAAAATTAGATGTACTTTGGGGCTTCTCTGGTGGCTCAGATGGTATAGATTCTGCTAGCAATGCAGGACACCTGGGTTTGATCTCTGGGTTGGGAAGACCACCTGGAGAAGGGACTAAGTAGCCATTCCAGTATTTTTGTCTGGAGAATTCCATGGAGACAGATGCCTGGTGGTCTACAGTCCATGGGGTTACAAAGAGTCAGAGACGACTGAGTGACTTTCACTTCACTTCACTTACTTTCCATATTCAGAAGCTGAATCACAGGGTCCAAGTTGCTGAGTTACTTTTCAGCATGTTCACTTGATAGTATTCAGAGTCTCTGTGACCTCACATGTCAGAGGTCATGTCATAGCACAGAAAGTTTGAATTTGGGGTGTGGCTTTTGCATTTTCCTCTTCACTGTTTTGAATTATGTTTCTCTTATTATGCTTCCTTTGTGGCTCAGCTGGTGAAGAATCCACCTAAAATGTGGGAGACCTGGGTTTGATTCCTGGGTTCGGAAGGTCTCCTGGAGAAGGGAAAGGCTACCCACTCCAGTATTCTGGCCTGGAGAATTCCACGGACTGTATAGTTCGTGGAGTCGCAAAGAGTCGGACATAGTTGAGTGACTTTCACTTCCCTTCATTTAAAATCTTAACTGAAGGAAGAGAAATCTCAAAACCAATCTTAGAGCTTCAGAGTAGGAGAGGTGTGTATGGAAGGACTTCCAGACTGTCAGAGTGTCAGTCCATCTAATTAAGGAAGAGCTGCAAAAGGGATTGATTCCCTTGCCTCAGATCAATGTGATGAGTACTTACTGAGCATATACTTTAGCCTAGAGCTGAGTTCCTCTAAACCATTCACTTTCTGGACTCATAAATCACAAGATCTACATCATATGGAGTTTTTCTAAACCATGTTCATGAATAATCTTTCAATGTGGTAGAAAACATAAAATCTCTGTGCAGATGTCCTACTAGCAGAGGAAACCATTTGGTTAACTGTTGAGCATTCCTTCAACTTTGTTCACATCTCAGCCAAAGGAAGAACAAACTGACCTTCTCTAAGGGTAGTCAACACATTTTCTTATTAATAAAGATGAACTATTATCATGGAAAAAAAAAGACTGCTGATTCCTAATAAACCTGGGACAAAGCGATACTGTGTTTTAGACTTTTCCTTGCCCTCAGAACTCCACAAAATATTTGAATTGTGACTACAACGACTTTATACAGTGACCATAAAATGAGGCACCCTACAACTATACAGGAAATTGTATGGTGAGCTTCCCTGGTGCCTCAGACAGTAAAGAAACTGTCAGCAGTGCAGGTGATCTGGGTTTGATCCCTGGGTTGGGAAAACCACCTAGAGAAGGGAATCGTTACCCACTCCAATATTCTTGCTTGGAAAATTCCATAGACAAGGAGCTTGGTGTGTTATAGTCCAGAAGTTTGGCCAGAGTTGAACATGAGTGAAGTGACTAACTTTTTCACTTTTTTTTTTTAAATTATAAATCAAAGAAAGGAAGAAGAAAATAAGTGAAAGGGAGGAAGAAACGAAAGAAAAAGGAGAAAAAATAAGGAAGTTAATAGCAGAAATAATTCAAGGACCTCTCAAAAAGAAGTAGAAAAAAGAATTCACTGTTATGATTTCATGGCCAAGACCATGATACATTAACAGCCAAATACATTAAAGTTTCATATATGTACATATTTTTAAGCAATAAAAATATTTATTGTATGAATATAAGATTTATTTTGGGTCCATAATTTAATGAAATCAGAGCATCAACATGTCATGAAATCCAGAAGCAATGAAAAACAAAAATATTCTAAATTTTGCTACATAAAATTTTGTTAGAGTATATATAGTAAACAAGCACAAAGCCATTAAAGGCAAATTACATAAGGGGACATTTTTGGTAGCATCCTTAAAATATCAAATCCTTTAAAAAGTTCAAAAAAGTTCAAGTCTGATAGAAAAAAAGAGCAACAATTACTAAGAGTTTATGATTACAGAGAGGCCCTCATGAATATGTGCATGTGATAAGCTAAAATTAAAAAACAAACAAAACATGTGATGATAAAATTGGCAGATGAAGTGGATTAAGGACGTACTATGTGCCAGGCAATTTAACACCTTGTAGGAATTATCTTTTGCATGCCTCAACCTTATCAGGTCAATATAATTAACATCCCTATTTTACAGAAAAGTGTAGTTTAGAGTGTTAAGGACTGAATGTGTGTGTCCCTCCAACATTCATATATTGAAACCTTGTACGCCTCTTCAAGGTGTTAGGAGATGGGCTTTCGGAGGTTTTAAGGAGTCAAGGTCATGAGGGTGGATCCCCGTGGAGTGACTGGTGCCCTTTGAGAGTCATGAGAGACTCACTTCCCCTCTCTGATGTCTCGAAGTGAGGCTTCAAAGAGACATTGTCCATTGCAAACTGTAAGGTAGCTTGCACCAGAACCAGACCACACACACACCCTGATTTCAGACTTCAAGCCTCCAAAACCATAAGAAATACATTTCTGTTGCTTTTAAGTGTACATTTTATTGTATTTTGTTGTAACAGCCTGAACAGACTAGGAAAGCCTATGCTTCTTGTAAACTGGATTAGATGAACAAAATTTAGACCATGTTCAGTTCAGTTCAGTTCAGTCGCTCAGTTGTGTCTGACTCTTTGTAACCCCATGAATCACAGCATGCCAGGCCTCCATATTCATCATCAACTCCTGGAGTTTACACAAATTTATGTCCATCAAGTCGGTCATGCCACCCAGCCATCTCCTCCTCTGTTGTCCCCTTCTCCTCCTGCCCCCAATCCCTCCCAGCATCAGTGTCTTTTCCAATGAGTCAACTCTTTGCATGAGGTGGCCAAAGTATTGGAGTTTCAGCTTCAACATCAGTTCTTCCAATGAACACTCAGGACTGATATCCATTAGAATGGACTGGTTGGATCTCCTTGCAGTCCAAGGGACTCTCAAGAGTCTTCTTCAACACCCCACTTCAAAATCATCAATTCCTCAGCACTCAGTTTTCTTTATAGTACAACTCTTAAATCCATGCATGACCATTGGAAAAACCATAGCATTGACTAGACAGACCTTTGTTGGCAAAGTTATATCTATGGCTTTTAATATGCTGTCTAGGTTGGTCATAACTTTCCTTCCAAGGAGGAAGCATCTTAATTTCATGGCTGCAATCACCATCTGCAGTGATTTTGGAGACCAAAAAAATAGTCTGACACTGTTTCCACTGTTTCCCCATCTATTTCCCATGAAGTGATGGGACCACATGCCATGATCTTCGTTTTCTGAATGTTGAGCTTTAAGCCAACTTTTTCACTCTCCTCCTTGATTTTCATCAAGAGGCTTTTAGTTCCTGTTCACTTTCTGCCATAAGGGTGGTGTCATCTGCATATCTGAGGTTATTGATATTTCTCCCAGCAATCTTGATTCCAGCTTGTGCCTCTTCCAGCCCAGCATTTCTCATGATGTACTCTGCATATAAGTTAAATAAGCAGGGTGACAATATACAGGCTTGACGTATCCTTTTTCTATTTGGAACCAGTCTGTTGTTCCATGTCTAGTTCTAACTGTTGCTTCCTGACCTGCATATAAGTTTCTCAAGAGGCAGGTCAGGTGGTCTGGTATTCCCATCTCTTTCAGAATTTTCCACAGTTTATTGTGATCCACACAGTCAAAGGCTTTGGCATAGTCAATAAAGCAGAAATAGATGATTTTCTGGAACTCCCTTGCTTTTTCGATGAACCAGTGGATGTTGGCAATTTGATCTCTTATTCCTCTGCCTTTTCTAAAGCCAGCTTGAACATCTGGAAGTTCATGGTTCACATATTGCTGAAGCCTGGCTTGGAGAATTTTGAGCATTACTTTAGTAGTTTGTGAGATGAGTGCAGCTGTGCAGTAGTTTGAGCATTCTTTGGCATTGCCTTTCTTTGGAATTGGAATGAAAACTGACCTTTTCCAGTTCTGTGACCACTGCTGAGTTTTCCAAACATGCTGGCATATTGAGTGCAGCACTTTCATAGCATCATCTTTCAGGTTTTGAAATAGCTCAACTGGAATTCCATCACCTCCACTAGCTTTGTTTGTAGTTATGCTTTCTAAGGCCCACTTGACTTCATATTCTGGGATATCATATATTTGAATTGTTCTAAAATCTTTGTGCAGAAAGAAAAGACAGACATACTTTTCCCTGTTCCTCCCCCAGGAACAACTGAAATACCTGGATATTATATATAAAGAAAATACAAGCAGACTCGGAATGAAGATGGACTAACTAGGTACCTAGTGACCCAAGGAACAGGAACAGCATGGTGGTGAGTTCCTTGGTTTTTCTCTTTTCCTCATTTATCACAGATTCTGTTGGAGTAATCAGCCAATGTGTAAACACAATGGGTGAGGAAAACAACAACAACAAAACTAAAACCAAGTAAACAAACATCCCTGGTGGCTCAGATGGTAAAGCGTCTGCCCGCAATGTGGGAGACCTGGGTTCAATTCCTGGGTCAGGAAGATCCCCTGGAGAAGGAAATGGCAACCCACTCCAGTACTCTTGCCTGGAAAATTACATGGACAGAGGAACCTTGTAAACTACAGTCCACGGGGATGCAAAGAGTCGGGCACGACTGAGCGACGTCACTTCACTTCACTTCACTTCACTTCAAGCAAACATACTTTCTGTAGCCAAAGGACCAGTCGTAAAGGACAAAAAATATTCATCCAGTAATAGTAACTCTATTCCAGCCACATACTACACAAACAGAATCCAACATGCTTCCCCTCCCTCTGCAGACAAAGACATAGTTGCCCGCTCTTATCCTGTGGTAAACAGGGTAATGAGATGCTCCTGTCCTTCCCAATCCCTCACCCTCCTCCACGTGGGTCAGAGAATGATGAATGGGGAGTGAAATGGCTAACTCAAGCAAATTAATAAGCCCCACGTTCCTTGCCTAGAGGTGTCATAACTATAGAGAAGTCAAAGATTTGATAATGGTCAACCATTGGTGTTGAAAAGGCCAATTAATTCTAGCTTCAGATGCTTGTAAATGTCTTTTGATGAAATACATTTAAATACAGAAGTCAAAGCAAACTATATTTCTTCCTAAGGATTATACATTATAGTTCAGTTTAGTTCAGTCTCTCAATATTGTCTGACTCTTTGTGAACTCATGTACTGCAGCATGCCAGGTTTCCCTGTCCATAAAACTTCACAACTGCCGAAACTCATGTCCATCAAGTCAATAATGGTATCCAACTATCTCATCCTCTGCCGTCCCCTTCTCCTCCTGCCTTCAGTCTTTCCCAGCATCAAGGGCTTTTCAGTGAGTCAGCTCCTCACATCAGGTGGCCAAATATTGGAATTTCAGCTTCAGCATAAGTCCTTCCAATGAATATTTAGGACTCATTTCCTTTAGGATTGAATGGTTTGATATCCTTGTGGTCCAAGGGACTCTCAAGAGTCTTATCTAACACCACAGTTCAAAAGCATCAATTCTTTGGTGCTCAGCTTTCTTTATGGTCCAACTCTCACATCCATAAATGACTAATTTCCAGAGTCCAGCTCCAGCAGCCACGGAATCAGCCTAAAGGGATGAGCAGTGTCAGCGGGGAATGATGTAGTCTCTGACTCAAGGTGCGGGGCTACATGTTTATTTCAAGCTTCAGGTTTTCTTTTATACTTTGAGAAAAGCATTAGGTCAGAGGTTTGACATTTTTAGTTCCCCTACCAAGATTTATTGTCTCCAGAAATCACTGTTGCCCTTCAAACAGAGTTCCTGCTTCAGCGATTCAGAATCGGCTTTACTATCTATTGGCTACTTCCTCTTATGCCTCCTATACTTAACTTGAGATTACATTGTAACTCATGCTTATGTCTGGGCTGCATACCATATTCCTCAGTTTATCTCTTATCTTTCTACATCCTGCTTGCCCCTAGCATCCTAAGCTCACTATCTCCAGAAAGGCTTCTGGCTATTCTTAATTAACCCTAAGCTCAGCAAACTTCTTTTGCCATAAACATTCCCCTCACAAACAGGTCTCAGATAACAATCCTTCCCATGGCCTCAAGCTGCAGTCTATGTGCTCATCCTGGAACATTCTTTGTATAGATCCTTGAACCAATGTCAGTGGTTACTTTATAGATTATTTTCTGGGCACAACTGCAGAAGGCTTTGTGCTTTCTCATGCTTCTCTCGAGAACAATAAGTACCCTAACATTCTTTCCAGCCAACTCAGCCGAAGAAAGGAAAGAACAAGTCAGAATCATAAGACCTAACTCCTTCATCTTGGAACCATGCCTGTGGGACAAGGAGAGGGGGTTGGGGACATGCCTCCATTTTGTCAGTACCGCCTAAAGCAGCTCCTGACAACTAATGGAAAAACCATAGCTTTGACTATACAGACATTGGTTGGCAAAGTAATATCTCTGCCCTTTAATATGCTGTCTAGGTTGGTCATAGATTTCTTCCAAGGAGCAAGCATTTTTTAGTTTCATGGCTGTAGTCACCATCTGTAAATGATTTTGGAACCCAAGAAAATGAAGTCTGTCACTGTTTCCATTGTTTCCCCATCTGTTTGCCATGAAGTGATGGGACCAGATGCCATGATCTTCATTTTCTGAATGTTGAGTTTTAAGCTGGCTTTTTCACTCCACTCTTTCACTTTCATAAAGAGGCTCACTAGTTCTTCTTTGCTTTCTGCCATAAGGATGGTGTCATCTGCATATCTGAGGTTATTGGTATTTCTCCTGGCAATCTTGATTCCAGCTTGTGCTTTATCCAGCCTGGAATTTTGCATGATGTACTCTGCATATAAGTTAAATAAGCAGGGTGACAATATATAGATAGCCTTGATGTACTCCTTTCCCAATTTGGAACCAGTTCGTTTTTCCATGTCTAATTCTGACTGTTGCTTCTTGACCTGCATGCAGATTTCTCATGTAATATGATCTGGTATTGCCATCTCTTTAAGAATTTTCCAGTTTGTTGTGATTCACATAGTCAAAGGATTTAGTTGAGTCAATGAACACCAGAAGTGGATGCTTTTCTTCTGGAATTCTCTTGCTTTGTCTTTGCTCTAATGGCTGTTGGCATGTTGATCTCTGGTTCTTCTGCCTTTTCTAAATCCAACTTGAACATTTGGAAGTTCTCGGCTCAAATACTGTTGAAGCCTGGCTTGGAGAAATTTGAGCATTACTGTGCTAGTGTGTGAGGTGAGTGCAATTGTGCGGTAGTTTGAATATTCTTTGGCATTGTCTTTCTTTGAGATTGAATTGAAGACTGACCTTTTCTAGTCTTGTGGCCCCCGCTGAGTTTTCCAAATTTGCTGGTATATTGAGTGCAGCACTTTCACAGCATCATCTTTCAGGATTTGAAATGGTTTAGTTGAAATTCCATCACCTCCACTCACTTTGTTCCTAGTGATGCTTCCTAAGGCCCACTGGACCTTGCACTCCAGGATGTCTGGCTCTAAGTGAGTGATCTCACCATTGTGGTTACCTGGGTCATGAAGATCTTTTTTGTATAGTTCTTCTGTGTATTCTTGCCACCTCTTGTTAATATCTTCTTCTTCTGTTAGATCCATACCATTTCTGTCCTTTATTGTGCCCATCTTTGCATGAAATGTTCCCTGGGTATCTCTAATATTCTTAAAGGGATCTCTAGTCTTTCCCATCCTATTGTTTTCCTCTATTTCTTTGCATTGATCACTGAGGGAGGCTTTCTTACTATTCTTTGGAACTCTGCATTCAGATGGGTATATATATATATATATATATATATATATATATATATATATATATATATATTTCTCCTTTGCCTTTGCTTCTCTTCTTTTCTCATCTGTTTGTAAGGCCTCCTCAGACAACTATTTTGCATTTTTGTATTTCTTTTTCTTGAGACAGTTTTGATCATGGCCTCCTTTACAATGTTATGAACCTCCTTCCATATTTCTTCAGGCACTTTCTCTATCAGATCTAATCCCTTGAATCTATTTGTCACTTCTACTTTATAATCATATGGGATTTGATTCAGGTTATACCTGAATGGTCTAGTGACTTCCCCTACTTTCTTCAATTTAAGCCTGATTTTGGCAAGAAGGAGTACATAATCTGAGCCACAGTCAGCTCCCATTCTTGTTCTTGCTGGCTGTATAACGTGTCTTCAACTTCAGCTTTTCTTTTCAGCTGCAAAGAATATAAGCAATCTGATTTTGGCATTGACTATCTGGTGATGTCCATGTGTAGAGTCATTTCTTGTGTTATTGGAAGAGGATGTTTGCTATGCCCAGTGTGTTTCCTTGGCAAAACTCTGTTAGCATTTCCTCTGCTTCATTTTGTACTCCAAGGGCAAACTTGCCAGTTACTCCAGGTATCTTTTGACTACCTACTTTTGCATTCCAGCCCTCTATGATGAAAAAGACTTTTTTTTTTTTTTGGTATTAGTTCTATAATGTCTTTATAGGTCTTCATAGGACCGTTCAACTTTAGCTTCTTCATCACTAGTGTTTGGGGCATAGACTTGGATTACTGTGATATTGAATCTTGGAACAGAACAGTGATCATTCTGTCATTTTTCAGATTGCACCAAGTACTGCATTTCAGACTCTTTTGGTGACTCTGAGTGTTACTCCATTTCTTCTAAGGGATTCTAGCCCACACTCATAGATGTGATGCTCATCTGAATTAAATTCACCCACTCTGGTGCATTTTAGTTCATTATAGTACACAAACCTTTTAAATTCTCATTTTAAAAATCCCTACATTGCATGCATTCAGTATTTATATTGTGGAGAATGTATATACCCATATGTGTATATATCTGTATACATACATACATATGAAAGTGTTAGCCACCCAGTCATGTCTGACTCTTTGTGACCACATGGACTGTAGCCCACCAGGCTCCTCTGTCCATGAAAGATTAATAAATGTGACTGTGTTAAAGATATATGATCAGAAACTTGTAACTTTGGATAAATTATCACCTGAAAGCATAATGAATTTAAAAATCCATTGTATATCAAGCATTTCTAACAGAGAAAAACATGAGTAGTAAAACTGTTTTGATTATTGAAAGGCAGTTCATGTAATAATGAAGAAACTGATGGGAAATGTGAAAGTTAAGAGAATCAGTAAGTGTATTTTTTCATAAATTGTGATAATGGTTAAAAGTTGTATACAGACAATATATTATACATGCTATTATATGATGATTATAGCTTGGTTTTTCCCCTAAAATACATTTTTCTATGCTAGAAGGTAATATGTCCACCAAAATATACTCCTTTTTCCATTTCTAAAATATATAATAAGCCTAATAAATGTGTTTTGGTGGGTTAACTAATATATACTTTTACTTTAAAAAATTTAATGTGATACCTTTTTAAATAAACATTGAAAGTTTTATTCTCTGCTGGTATAGCAGTGTGTCCATAGACACTGTGCATATCAGCATTTCTAACAACTCTTTTAAGTACATAAAGGTGTCATTTCTCTGGTAATATATTGCAAAAATCTTGTGCTTGATTTCCTCGTGTCTTGGGCAGCACCAAGGCCAGGAGTGCTGGCCCTCACACGGGCTCTTCCGAGTGCAGGCGGGCACTGGGCGGCACACCGCAGAAGGCCACTCTGTGTGTGGGGAAGCAGCTCTCCGACTGCTCACCGCCTTGACCGTCCCTTATGGGAGCCACCTCCTAGCGAGGAACATCTGCCCTGAAAGAGCCTCACCTGGCCTTTGCGATCATCCTCAGAACAGGGGAGGGAGCAGCAGGAGGACTCAAAGGACCATCGTGACCTTCATCCCACCTCCGCCAGAGAGCAGTGGTGGAGTGAGGACACTGAGCTGGTGGAGCAGACTGGAGGGAACCGCTAGTCGGCATCGGCCTCTGAGCGGATCTCCGCTGCTTTATCTGCACAGGGTCAGGCGATGTGACAGGTTCCTTCTGGCCCTGGGCTTCTGTGGAATTGTGATTAGTGACAGTCACCACCATTTGTGAGGTCCTTACTGTGTGGCAGGCAAGCGGTCAAGTGCTTTTGCACGTCTGGTTTAAACCTCACGACCCCTATGTGGGGTCATCCTGTTATTGCCACCCCAGCTTTCAGGAGTTATTAATAGCAAGGGCACACAGCCCACACAGGTGCACCGGGCTCAGACCCCTATCTGTGTGAATCTGAAGACTTGGGCTTTTTAAATTTTGGTTCCTGTATTTGCATACTTATTTTAAATAGTTTATTAACTATTTCAGAGGCATTTAGCAAAATTCACAATTTTCTGCTGCCCCCACTGTGTATCTAGTTATACAACATTTCTGTCCCTCCAGGCAAAGCCCCATTTATCCCCACCATCCTTCTCTCTGCCCCTGGAAACCACAAATCTCCATTGTGTCTTAAGCAATTGACTATTCTGAATATTCAGATTGCATGCAAAGGAGTCATAAGATATGTGTGATTTTTTTTTTAATTAAGTGAATAAAGCCAAGCTTGTAGAATTTTTTAAATCTTATACTTAAATAGACAGAGCAAAGGCATCTGGGAATGTGTGGAATTTCTCAAATCTCTACTAAGCAAGGCAATTTTGTTCAATGTGTTAATTTGGTTTTATTAGAGAGGCATACCCAGAATCCTTATTGTGTATTTCTGGTCTAAGATTTTCGCATTTCTCTTCATTTATGTTGTTTTGTTCTTGTCTTTTGAATCTTCTTTTTGGGAGAGCTCAATTTATCTTCCACATTACTGATAAAGTTTTCTACAAAACAAACTCTGCTCTTCTCTGATTCCAATAAAAATGATAATTTTGTTACTATACTTTAAAGTTCTGAGCAGCTAATCTTACTGTCCTTTACGTTGGCACATTTACCTTTCTGCTACCATTTCATGAAAACTGTAATTCTTTGCCATTAACAAATATTAAGTAATTTACTAAGACAATTTTCATTTCTTTTTGTATTTGCAAAGATTTAATTTATTCATAGATAATACAATTTTTTGCTATGGTAATCTAAAGACAAGGGATAAAAGAGTAAAGCTTAATTTTACCAGCACTTACTTGAATGCATATATAACTCTTATTTAATAATATGAAATTATTAATATTCTGATAATCTTAGAAATATTATTTTTGTCCAAATAGATATAAATATTTTTTATGATAAACTGGATATACTGAAGACATTGTATCATAAGCATGCAATTATATTGGAAGTGCAAAAATGGCTTTTAATAGAAGATTTTTTTCTTTAAACATAATGGTTATCTATCTTCTTCACTTATTATAAAGTTACTATATAGCGCCTACCCAATATAAAATGGTATGGAACTACAGAAGAAGAAGATATTAAGAGGAGGTGGCAAGAATACACAGAAGAACTGTACAAAAAAGATCTCCACAACCAAGATAATCATGATGGTGTGATCACTCACCTAGAGCTAGACATTCTGGAATGTGAAGTCAAGTGGGCCTTAGAAAGCATCACTACGAACAAAGCTAGTGGAGGTGATGGCATTCCAGTGGAGCTATTTCAAATCCTGAAAGATGATGCTATGAAAGTGCTGCATTCAACACTTTTGGAAAACTCAACAGTGGCCACAGGAGTGGAAAAGGTCAGTTTTCATTCCAATCCCAAAGAAAGACAATGCCAAAGAATGCTCAAACTACTGCACAGTTGCACTCATCTCACAAACTACTAAAGTAATGCTCAAAATTCTCCAAGCCAGGCTTCAGCAATATGTGAACCATGAACTTCCAGATGTTCAAGCTGGCTTTAGAAAAGGCAGAGGAACAAGAGATCAAATTGCCAACATCCGCTGGATCAACAAAAAAGCAAGAGAGTTCCAGAAAAACATCTATCTCTGCTTTATTGACTATGCCAAAGCCTTTGACTGTGTGGATCACAATAAACTGTGGAAAATTCTGAAAGAGATGGGAATACCAGACCACCTGACCTGCCTCTTGAGAAACCTATATGCAGGTCAGGAAGCAACAGTTAGAACTGGACATGGAACAACAGACTGGTTCCAAATAGGAAAAGGAGTACGTCAAGCCTGTATATTGTCACCCTGCTTATTTAACTTATATGCAGAGTACATCCTGAGAAACGCTGGGCTGGAAGAGGCACAAGCTGGAATCAAGATTGCTGGGAGAAATATCAATAACATCAGATATGCAAATGACATCACCCTTATGGCAGAAAGTGAAGAGCAACTAAAAACCCTGTTGATGAAAGTGAAAGAGGAGAGTGAAAAAATTGGCTTAAAGCTCAACATTCAGAAAACTAAGATCATATCATCTGGTCCCATCACTTCATGGGAAACAGATGGGGAAACAGTGGAAACAGTGTCAGACTTTATATTTTTGGTTTCCAAAATAACTGCAGATGGTGACTTCAGCCATGAAATTAAAAGATGCTTATTCCTTGGAAGAAAAGTTATGACCAACCTAGATAGCATATTAAAAAGCAGAGACATTACTTTGCCAACAAAGTTCTGTCTAGTCAAGGCTATGGTTTCTCCAGTAGTCATGTATGGATGTGAGTTGGACTGTGAAGACAGCTTAGCGCCGAAGAATTGATGCTTTTGAACGGTGGTGTTGGAGAAGACTCTTGAGAGTCCCTTGGACTGCAAGGAGATCCAACCAGTCCATTCTAAAGGACATCAGTCCTAGGTGTTCTTTGGAAGGAATGATGCTAAAGCTGAATCTCCAATACTTTGGCCAGCTGATGCAAAAAGTTGACTCATTGGAACAGACTCTGATGCTAGGAGGGATTAGGGGCAGGAGGAGAAGGGGACAACAGAGGATGAGATGGCTGGATGGCATCACCGACTCGATGGACATGAGTCTCAGTGAACTCCAGGAGTTGGTGATGGACAGGGAGGCCTGGCGTGCTGCGAATCATGGGGTCACAAAGAGTCGGACACACCTGAGCAACTGAACTGAATATCAAAGTAAATACACCTGTCAGACTTAATGTATTGATTCAAATTCTATCAATAAGTTAAGAATTTATCCTGTTGTCCACTGAAAACAATGCATAACCTAAAAATTGAGAGTTTTGTTTTATCCCAGGACATTCTTAGATCTTCAAGCCCAGGAGTTAGCATCTCAGATAGCACTGAGAAAAAGGCTTGGAGGAGGTGAGGGCTAGGGTTTTGTTTTTTGTTTTTTTTTTCTGCAACAAAGGGCAAGTAGTAGGAGTGTCAAAAATTATCATTAATGAAAGAAAACCAGATATCTCAAGGTAGGGGATTTATCTCTTTTCTGTGTTTGGGAAGGTGTGATAGTCTGGGCTCAGAGAAATCAGTCCTTTGTGGTGCTCCTCAGCTCCCTGCGGCCAGTGTCCTGAGTTTTCTCAAGCTGCACCCACAGAAAGTTGCTGCAGTCTGGTGGCTGCTAGATCACAGGCATTCCTCGTTTCTTTCCTGAGTTCCCTCAGGGCTCCTCAGTCCAGAGTGGCTGCAGCTGCTAATAGTCACAGCATCCTGTTAATGGATAGGGCGGGCAGCACCCACTCCAGTATGCTTGCCTGGGAAATCCCATGGACAGAGGTGGAGCCTGGTGGGCTGCAGTTCATAGGATCACAAAGAGTCAGGCACGGCTGAGCACGTGCATACCACACATGCTTAGACTACACTGTATACAAGTTATCTTTTTCAACTTTTGTGTTCATCATCACTGCACATTTTATTTGGATCTTGAAATTCATAAACTAATCAACCAGTTAAATGAATAAAACTATCTTTATGTTGGTGAAGAAAAGTTACAATCATGATTTATTTAGCAGGAAATTTAGGTTGGCATGAACTGAATTGAATTTTCTGCAATATTGTAAAATAAATAAACATAAGATTTCATAGTTGCTCAAATTATTTTCAGACATCGAGTTCATACACTAGATGGGATTTCCATTATTATAGCCCTTCTCACTGTGATACTATTTAAGATACAAAGACTAGGAAAACTGAGAATGCACAAATTTGTGATGAATACAGTACTAAGAACCAAGTAGATAATTCATTTTAATCAAAAAATTACTTTGTTTGACTGTTTATATCAACTCAAATTAATCAGATAGTTGCACAGCTTTGGTTTCACAAAAGAGTATATATTAGCTGAAATAGAGATACTGGGGAAAAAAAGATGCCTGATGTTTGCTTGACTTTATGTTGGGAAAACAATTACATTGGATTTCACTTTCAGAGAAAAGTGGCTTCCCTGATAGCTCAGTTGATAAAGAATCTGCCTGCAATGCAGGAGACCCCAGTTTGATTCCTGGGTCAAGAAGATCCACTGGAGAAGAGATAGCTTACCCACTCCAGTATTCTTGGGCTTCCCTTGTGGCTCAGCTGGTAAAGAATCTGCCTGTAATGCAGGAGACTTGGGTTCCATCCCTGGGTTGGGAAGATCTCCTGGAGAAGGGACAGGTTACCCATTCCAGTATTCTGGCCTGGAGAATTCCATGGACTGTATAGTTCATAGGGTCACAAAGAATCCGACACAACTGAGTGACTTTCACTTGCTTTCACTTTCAGATGCCAGATGCCAGACGCTGGCAAGGGCTGACTGAGAATAGACCTCTGTTTGAAAAAAAAGAACAGGATAGTTTTGGGGGGGCAGGGGGGAGTAGTGGAGTGATGGAGAAATGGAGATTGCTCCAACAGTTACATCCAATTAATCAAGAAACAATATGAACACAAATCAGTCTGAAGGCCGGCTCTGGTAGCTTTCCTTGCCTATATGTGACTAATGGATAAAAGCATAACTTGATGCCAGAAAGTAAATGACCAGCAATTAAGTTAATCTAATTGATTTTAGTGTCACTCAGAAGCATTTTCTTACTATATTACAAAACATTTTACTTAAATGATCATTAAGAAAATATCATTCTTTAATGATTCTACAGATTTTGGGCCATGTATTTTAGCAAATACAGATTTGTTGTTGCATAGTTGTTGTCCAGTTGTTAAGTTGTATCCAACTCTTTGAGACCCCATGGACTGTAGCCCGCCAGGCTCCTCTGCCCATAGGATTTCCCAGGCAGGAATACTGGAGTGGGTTGCCAATTCCTCCTCCAGGGATCTTCCTGACCTGGGATCCAACCTATATCTGCGTCTCCAGCATTGGCAGGTGAATTCTTTACTGCTGAGCCACCAGGGAAGCCCCAAATACAAAGTTGCAGCATTAAACGTAGAAAGAAAATTGAAAGTATTGTGGAGAATCTTCATACCATGGTGGACTACAGTGCAGAATTTCATATGACATGGCTCTGCCTTGGATTAGTTGCCAGGGAAATAATTCACTAGAAGGAAGACATTATAGCTAAAATAAGACCCATTGATTCATTAATGTAGAAATACTTAAATATCAAGAGAATAAAGAAGTCTCAGTCCTCTACTGATTTGTGTGATTCCAATAAAACAAAATTTAAAGACACTGTTACTCCTCACAAATTCTAAGTGTTTAATAAAGAGTAATGAAATTATAGTGAAATGAGTTTAATGGTCTAGAATCAGCTTGCAGGCATCATTTAATCAGCATTTTGTTCACAGCCTCTGTGGAAGAAATCATTAGTGGGGAGAAGAGCAAACAAACATCAAAGAAAGATGGAATCATCTGAAGCATCAAAGTGAGGCTATTCCTTCTTTTTTGAAAGGGTAGTCTGCCATTTATAAATTCAAATAAATGACCTTTTCCAACATATTTGAAACAGAAATACATAAAGAAAGAAAGCAAATATGTTTTATGATTCTAGTTTGGGAGGAGGAACCTATATATGGGTCATAAAATAAGTTTCAAAAGTTATATTAGAATTGAAATCTTATAAGGAGAGGTCTTTGAAAAGAGTGAGTGTGAAATGAATGTGAAAACTAACAAAAAGTGATACCTGGAAAATCACCAATAGCCTAAAATTGAACCATAGACCTCCAAATAACCTGGGAATCAGGAAGAAATGACAATGTACATTACAAACTGCTTAAAGAAAGTAATGAAAGGAGCATCTATTAAAATTGGGTAACATAGCTATAACATTATTTCTAAGATATTTATTGATTTTACATGCATGTATTAGCAGTGAAGGAGAAGGCAATGGCAACCCACTCCAGTACTCTTGCCTGGAAAAATCCCATGGATGGAGGAGCCTGGTAGGCTGAAGTCCATGGAGTCACGAAGAGTGGGACACGACTGAGCGACTTTGCTTTCACTTTTCACTTTCATGCATCAGAGAAGGAAATGGCAACCCACTCCAGTGTTCTTGCCTGGAAAATCCCAGGGACGGCAGAGCCTGGTGAACTGCCGTCTATGGGGTCGCACAGAGTTGGACACAACTGAAGTCATTTAGCAGCAGCAGCAGCAGCATTAGCAGTGAAACAAGGCTGAAAATCTAAAAGCTACCTTCCAGGTCAAGAGTCTAGAAAATAAAAAGAAGGAAGAAAATAATAAAGGAAAATCAGAAATTAATGAAATAGAAAAGAAGTTACAATAGAACAAATTAACTGTGTTGGTTCTTTGAGAAGTTTAATAAGATTGATATACTTCCAATGTGAAGTTAATAACATTGATAAACTCTCAAAAAGACATGACAATTAGAACATACAATAGCAATAACAAAAAATGAAGAGAAATGAAACAAGCAATTGAAATGATGATTTGCAACATACTGTACAGACATAAAAATAATACAAGGGTATAAAGAGCCACTTTAACTCATTAAATTTTTAATTTTGAATACAATGGGGAAAATTGTGTTAAAAACACAAGTTACCAATATTGATGCACAATGAAAATATGAAATGCAAAGTGTTGAATGTGTATCAAAGAAATTGAAACTGTTAATAGCTAATAAATTTCCCACTAAAATTTGAAAATGGAAAGTGGTAGTCTTAAAAATTTCAAAGAAAAATAGAATGTAGTAGCACAAATAATTTATAAAATTATCTTTACCATGGTACATAACTTAATGACAGGGGCATTACAAGAAATGAGCGTTACCAGTCAACCTTTCTTGTGAAATAATTGTATGTTGGTGTTTCCCAGGTAGCCTAGTGGTGAAGAACCCATCTGTCAATGCAGGAGACATGAGACGCAGGTTTGATTTCTTGTGTCTGGAAGATTCCCTGGAGGAGGGCATGGCAACCCACTCCAGTATTCTTGCCTGGAGAATCCCATGAACAGAGAAGCCTGGTGGGCTACCAACAATCCATAGGGTTACACAGAGTCACACATGACTCAAACAACTTAGCACACACGCATGCCTTAAACAAAATAGGATTTTTAAAATTAATTTTGGTGTTTATTCCAGAAACACAACACTGATTTATTGTTTGAAAAGTAATAAGTATAATGTATCTACCACATTCATCAAAAAGTAAGAGGTATACTTATTTCAATCAGTTCAGTTCAGTCACTCAGTTGTGTCTGACTCTTTACAACCCCATGGAATACAGCACGCCAGGCCTCCCTGTCCAACTCTCAGAGCCTACTCAAACTCATGTGCACTGAGTCGGTGACTCCATCCAACCATCTTAGCCTCCGTCATCCCCTTTTCCTCCTGCCTTCAACTTTTCCCAGCATCAATGAGTCAGTTCTTTGAATTAGGTGGCCAAAGTATTGGAGTTTCAGCTTCAGCATCAGTCCTTCCAGTGAATATTCAGGACTGATCTCCTTTAGGATAGACTTGTTGGATCTCCTTGCAGTCCAAGGGACTCTCAAGAGTCTTCTCCAATACCACAGTTCAAAAGCATCAATTCTTCGGTGCTCGGCTTTTGTTATAGTCCAACTCTCACATCCATACCAGAGTAGGCAATGGCACCCCACTCCAGTGCTCTTGCCTGGAAAATCCCATGGACAGAGGAGTCTGGTAATCTGTGGTTCATGGGGTCTCTAAGAGTTGGACACGACTGAGAGACTTCACTTTTACTTTTCACGTTCACGCATTGGAGAAGGAAATGGCAACCCACTCCAGTGTTCTTGCCTGGAGAATCCCAGGGATGGCGGAGCCTGATGGGCTGCCGTCTATGGGGTCACACAGAGTCGGACATGACTGAAGTGACTTAGCAGCAGCAGCAGCACATCCATACATGACTACAGGAGAAACCATAGTGCCAGGAGCCAGTGTGAGGAATCCCGCCCGTGACAAGGTCATGAGGAAGGAAGCTGACATACGCAAGGCGTGCTCAGACTTCAGGGGCCCCTCTGGAAATTCCTAAGCATGTACCCCAACAAAAATCTGCCGGTTTTTGTGCTCTGCTTTTCCACTCTTCTGACATTTTCTAGAAAAAGTCAATTCAGGGCTTTAGTCTTCTGCATTTGAAAGAGTGTTTCAATCCAAAAAACCCTCTGATGGCTTTCTAGCCTGCCTGCAGGACTCGTACAGCTGCGCATGTGATTGTTTGAGGCCTCCTGACTGCAGGAGGCACAGGAAGCTTAAAACATCCTAGGAATGTAGGCGCTTCCGAGGAGTCAAAATCTTTAGAATAGGACTGATTAAAAGTTTCATTTGTTGGGTCAATGCTTGCTGCCAAATTTTCATATCCTTTATTTTTAGATATAGTTGGTATATAGAAAAACAAGTAGTAGACCTGGTATTAGCAACATTAGATCTTTGAGTTAAGTACCTTCTTTGTTATAACCCACTGCACCTTTGTTCTATAGAGATGTAACTTTAGTGCTTTAAGGAGATGTAGATTAAAGAAAAACACTTCAGGGGAAACAAAATTAACATTCATTAAGGGAGAGAGCCAAAAAGTGTTAACAAGCCTCTTGGCCAAAAGATAATGTAAATCACCTGAGACCTTTTGTATACAAAATGATAGACGGAAAGAATCTGGGTTGCGAATGATACATAATTTTGTGTTACCCATTGATCTCCATATTTTATCAAAAGTATAAAAGGGCTTCTGAACAATAAAGGATGGGATCAGTTTCTCGGACCAGTTTCTCGAACTAGTCTCTCGGCCTGGTTTCTTGGGAATCTGGCTCCCCCGTATCTTTCTCTCTCTTCTTCTCTCCCTTTCCCTCTCTGCTCTTTACTTTAATTTCAGGCTGACTCTCCACCTGGGGTGGGGAGGCTCGCCAGGTCTACTTACTTGCCCTGGCTGTTAAGACCCGCGCGAAAGGGAGCTTAAGGCGAGGCACCCTTAGATATTCAAGCGGGCGCCGGTGGCCCAACGTAGATGGTGCAAATTCCTTGTCTGGAATTTTATTGGTCTTCCGTGTAAACCAAGCTATTCAGCCCTCTTCCTCCACTTAATCTTCCTACTACACTATAGTTTCTTAATCTAATCTTATATCAATCAATAAACAAGTCTTTCCACGCCAACGCTGTCCACCCTTTGAATTCCCTGGATCCACCGGGGCTGGACCCCGGCACCATAGCCTTGGCTAGATGGACCTTTGTTGGCAAAGTAATGTCTCTGCTTTTGAATATGCTGTCTAGGTTGGTCATAGTTTTTCTTCCACGGAGTAAGCATCTTTTAATTTCATGGCTGCAGTCACCATCTGCAGTGATTTTGGACCAAAAAATAGTCTCTCACTGTTTCCATTGCTTCTCCATCTATTTGCCATGAAGTCATTGGACCAGAAGCCATGATCTTAGTTTTCTGAATGTGGAGCTTTAAGCCAACTTTTTCACTCTCCTCTTTCACTTTCATCAAGATGCTCTTCAGTTCGTCTTCACTTCCTGCCATAAGGCTGGTGTCATCTGCATATCTGTGTTTATTGATATTTCTCCCAGCAATCTTGATTCCAGCTTGTGCTTAAATGTTGAAACTTAACAGCCATTCATGATAAAGATTATTTGCAGACCAAGAATACAATAAACCTTAATATTATAGATAACTGGTGCAAAACCTATAGTGAACATCATCTTAATGATGAAATATGAAAATATTTTATTTTAATCAAGGATATCTATTATCACTATTCCATTCTACTCTATCCTGGGAATCCAAGTTTGTCAAAATCTTGGATTAAGGCAAAAAAACAAAATATGTTTTAATTTGTGCAAACCAGAAAGAAAAAACTGCAACTGTGATTATTTTCAGGTGGCAGAATGTTTAAATAGAAAATCTGAAAAATTCAGTCAAATTATTAAATTTTAGTGATGAATTTGGCAAGGTTTAGGGGACTAGGTCAATATTTGAATAAATTTGATTTCTACTTCTCAAATAAAATAATAAAATTAATTTGTCAAAGGGACATCATTATTTTCAATCTCTTTGAAACATGTTAAATACCTAGGTACATCTCTTAAAGATTATGCAAGAAATAGAGAACCCACAAAACAATTTTGAGAGAAATTTCAAAAGACCTCTATTTTCAATGGAGGATTATATTATATGTATATGTTTTAAATACATAAAAATATTTTTCTATATGATTTTATATTTTCAATGCAATTCCAATTTAAATTTCACCCACTTTTAGGGAGGAGCTGATGAATGACAATCAGTTTGTAACTTTTACATGAAATAGGGATCCTAGGAACTCAGACTCCCTGCAGTGGAAATGCACAGTCCTAACCACTTGAACTAACATGTGTCTTACTTTGGCCAAAGGCCATTGAATAGAAGTTATGTACACTAGTTCATTAGAAAGGATTTTAGAAGCTCTGCAAATTTCTGTATCAGTGAGTGAGGGCTCTCTTTCAGTCAGTTTTCTGGAAAGAGAAGTTGACTACATCAGTACACCAAACTTGGCTTGTAGCTTGAAGCAGAATCTCACAGACATGTCTGTATTTGCTGACATGTAGCCTCTGTAAGAAATAATGGTTTGTCATAAGCCAGTGAGATTTGGAGACTGTTACATAGCATAGCATGGCAAAATTTAACACCTGAGGAATTAGGAGTTGCCTTAATACTAACCTGACTAATACTACATGATAGTTCAGTGTATAAATATATAGTGTGATATATGCACTCTTCTGATGAAGGATATTTAGCTAAGGGTATTACCAACAAAGTTAATGTGACATGTATTTTCTTGTGAACATGTGCAAACATTTCTGAGTTATATACTTAGAAGTAAAATGCAGGAGCATTTATAATTGTATATCCATCTTTATTAGATGTTAAATTGCTCTCTAAAGTGGATACATTATATAAACCCCAACAAGTGGGTTGGTAGAGGCAGTTTCTCATTCTTCAGGAAAGTTTAATAATTATTTTTTTTCTTTTTGGCCACTGTAATAGCTGTGAAATGAAATCTGACTTTTGTATCCCTGAACAAAACCATAATATCTGTTCAAGTTTCACCCCTGCCCCTTAACACTAGCATCATATTAACATGTCAACTATGGCTCTTTTGGTTAAATATGATGCATTTAGACCTGGGTCATACACTTTATGGGCTTCCCACATGGTATTAGTGGTAAAGAATCTGCCTGAAATGCAGGAGACTTAAGAAACTCAGGTTTGATCCCTGGGTTGGGAAGATCACTGGGAGGAGGGCATGGCAACCCACTCCAGTATTCTTGCCTGGATGAGACTGACAGGTTATAGTCCATAGGGTTGCTCAGAGTTGGACATGACTGAAGCAACTCAGGATGCATAATTTATCCCTTGGGGCAGAGCGAATGGTCAGATATAAAAACTTGCTGATTGAGAGCAGCAAAATCTAGATTCCCCAACAAAATTTATGAAAACAATAGAGAAAAGAGTACAAGATATATAATGGAGAAGCTGAAAAAAATTACAGTACATATAACTCTCTCCTTGAATGCAGAAAAACAGATATACTCCAAAGAGAAAAAAATGCATAACATAACTATTCAAAACATTAACCAATCACATAATATTTTGTGTTGCATCAATGCTTTGTGGTAATTGCAAATACAGACTGAATTTCAAGAAGCCAGAATCTCAGATAACTTGCTGTGCAACTGAAATGAAAGTATGTTGCATCATTTCTCATAATTTGTATTCACATATTAACCTGTTTTTTCACTTTATGCTCTATGACAAAAGGAATTTGACAATTTTGTTTCAAAATTTAAGGACTTTAAAAATTATCTTTCCACCAGGAAGTCAGTAAGTACTAATTCACTAGTAATGATGTTTCTGTTAAAGTAGGGCTAATTTTGTATGGTGTAGGTTCACAGCCCAGACCTTGCATTTGAGTCAACAGAGAAGCTTTTTAAAAATAATAATGTTCATAATCCCACTGGGTAGAGCTTGACTTAATGGATTTGGCTCAGGTCCAGATAAAATGACAACACTCATCAAGTTGGTAATGAGGAAGTTTCAAAAAATAGCTCTTTTAAAATATTCAAACATATACAAATTAGAAACTATAGCATAGTAAGCTCCGTCAGTCAAATTAATCAATCCATGGCCAGTTATCCAATTATATGACTCTACTACTCCCATCCACTTCCCCAACTTGTTATTTTGAAGCAAAACAAGATATGATATGTTTTATTATGTAAACACTTCTATATTTACTACTTAAAGATAAATATTCAAAAATTATACCCTTAACACTGTTATGCCTTAATTAATGAACAGTAATTCTTTAAACATCCAGCTAGTGATTATATTTGCCTTGCTGTATCTTCTTTAAGAAAATTTTAAAATTTGAACAATTCAGCTCCAGAGATTCACTTGGTGGTTTTGTCTTTTAGAGTCATATGTCTTACATGATTGGGTACCGTCCCTGTTTATCCCCCTTGTTCATGCATAATTTATAATCACAATCACATTTTTTCTCTCAGTGTCTTAGCAGGAGGACCAATTATACAGTTTTCTTTAAGAATCTTTTAATCTGTAGCTTCTGTTATTTCTTTTATTTTCCCCTAAAATGTATTTTGTTGAAGAAAGCATGCTGGCTATCCTATAGATGTTTTTGCAATACATATTTTGCAAATTGCATCCTTGCTTTATTGTTGAAAAGTTATTAATTTTTTGTCCCCTGCATTTCCTGTAAATTTGTTGCCAGATATAGAGGCGTGGTTAGATTCAAGTTTGATTTTAGGGAGAAATAATATTTCCTGGATGATATTCCATTGTTGCAACAAGTGGTTATCTCTTTTGATGTTTGCAGGCATTGATGATCATTCTCTAGACTCATTATTTCATACGAATGGTGAAATTTGTCATTCCTCCATAATTTTTGGTGGACTATTTCTTCAAAAATAAACATCCCCAATAAACAATTAGATTCTCTGAGGCTTAATTTTATAAGAAATACAGCTTAGATGCCTGATGTTTTTGTTTGCTTGCTGACTCTCAGAATGTTGAGTTACTTTCTTTTGCAGCCACAGAACTGACAATTAGGAGTTCATGGATTTAAAATATTGGATGTGATACAATTTGCTTCAGTTTTTTTTTTTTAGCTCAGATTTTTTCCACCTTCTGCCAATGGTTGGTTCCTCTTGCTGTCTTCTTTGTACATACAACAGGAACACCATAATTTTGACAGCTTGCTTGAATTCAAGAATAGATAGTCCATGTTCATTTTAATCATGTCCTAGCCCACACATGATATCAGCCAATTTATTTCTCTATAAAATCCTTATTCCCTTTTCTGAATAGGAGGAGGGGTGTGGATACAGAAGGAAGCAATGGTATTTTATACTAATATGTTATATAATATTTATAAGAATATATAATGCAATATATGTAATATATAGAGATACAATCAAGACATTAGTGATGCCCATTGCTATAGGGTAGTCACTTTAGAAGACAGAGGAAATGTGTTTTATGAAAGATTATACACAATATGTGCTTATTCTGGTACATTCAGAAATATAGATTTTTTTTTTTTAGTTGTCCTCATTAATCTTTTTTCTGCAATTCCTTTGTACACAGAGAATCACGACTGGCTGGACATCAGCATAGCTATTTCCATTAATTTACAATACTCTCAAGACAGTCTCCAAATAATGATAGCTACACTTTTACCAAGAATTGTGAAATAGTTTAGGCTATTATTGTCAATTCACCCTTTAAGATGTATTATAGAAAAGGTTATATTCAAATTACTATATTTTAACTTAAAAAAAAACTTTCTATGTATTATGTAAGCACTCATTATGCTAATACTAACTGGCTTCATTTTTAAATGTTTTTAAAGATTACATTTTAAGATAATATTTGCTTTTTTATAAAAACTATTTACATGGTTCAAATCAAATGTACTAAAGAAAGTAAAGTGAAAGTGAAGTCACTCAGTCAATCTCCCATGGACTGTAGCCTACGAGGCTCATGGGATTTTCCAGGCATGAGTACTGGAGTGGGTTTCCATTTCCTTCTCCAGGGGATCTTCCCAACCCAGGGATCGAACCTTGGTCTTCCACATTACAGGCAGACACTTTACTGTCTGAGCTACCTCCTGGTAACCTACAAACTGTGCACTTGAATTCCATCCCTCATGTGTAATCATTTTTTTTAAATAGTTCAGTTCAACTTTCAATTTCTATAATGATTCAATATATGTATAAATGTAAGGCATATATGCATAAATGTAATATACATAAATTCTATGTGTCTATAAATTAATGTGTATACATATGAATTTCTTATATATAGGAAGTTGTAGCATGTTTTATGTACTTTGCCTGCCTTTTTAATTATAAATATCTTGAAGATAGGGCTTCCCTGGTGGCTCGGTGGTAAAGAATCCACCTGCCAATTCAGGAGATGCAGATTCGATCCCTTAGTCAAGAAGATCCCCTGGACAAGGAAACAAGAACCCAGTCTGGGTTTCCCAGGTAACGCTAGTGATAAAGAACCTTGCCAATGCAGGAGACATAAGAACCATGGGTTTGATCCCTGGATTGGGAAGATCCCCTGGAGGAGGGCATGGCACCCCATTCCAGTATTCTTGCCTGGAGAATCTATGGACAGGGGAGCCTGGAGGGCTCCATAGGATTGCAAAGAATAGGACACAATTGAAGTGACTTAGCACACATGCACACCAGTATTCTTGCCTGGGAATTCATACGGACAGAGGAGCCTGGCAGGCTACAGTCCATGGGGTCACAAACAAGTCGGACATGACAGCGATTGAACAACAATCTTAAAGATGATGTCATAGATTGTATACAAAAATGCACATGCTTCCTTTTCAGAATTGCCTGGTACCCACTCTAAGATTGTTCTGTGACTTGTTCAACATTCCCCAACTGAGAAATATTTGTAGTTTTCTTGGTCTTCTGTTGAAATCGTACAAAAGATAACTTTATGTTTATTAATGATTCTACTAGAAAGACAATGCAAAACTACTTTGTGCAACCAAGATGCCAAAAGAGAGAGCTTTGGACTAACTCTATGGTCACTATGGTCACTCAAAATTGTTTTTTTTTTCCTTCCCTTCCCCTCTATTGAGAGGCTATATTTGGATTGTTTTTATTGCGTTGACTGGGAAACTCTTGACATACGAATCAGAGACCACCTGAGTTACTTTGCACATTAAATACTTTGTCAAATACTGGAAATGGCAACCCATTCCAGTATTCTTGCCTAAGAATATCCCATGGGCAGAGGAGCCTGGTGAGCTATGGTCCATGGAGTCGCAGAGAGTCAGATACAACTGAGCACAAACATATCTAGCTATTACATTGCATCCAGTCCTCTGAATGAAGGAAGGGGCAGCTGGTCACTGTAACAATACTATATCCTGGGATTTTTGCTGTGGAATACTGGATATCTGGTGGATTGTGTCCTAAACCCAATGCCCCATTTAAGTACCACATGGTATTTATAATCCCTTTAATTGCTTTCTGCAAAATAGAAACTACAGGCTAATTATGAAATTCAGTCACACATTTCTGATATGTTCTTTAGATACAAAGGAAGAATGCCATTTTGGTTTGTTCCTAATTTGTAAGTGAAGAAATCATATACAAATTGTGAAAAATTGAATTGTTTTCAAGCAAAAGGACTTTGGGCAGGGATTTGCAGATATTTCTTTTCTGTCCTCAAAAAAGATAAATCTTGGCTATGTTGTATAAGTGGGACACCCGAATGAAGCAGATCTTAAAAAACAACGGTTCTGGTCTAATAGTCACATTTCTTTCTGCAAAGAGAAACAATTTCACATGGTCTAGTTAAGTTCTCAGGCCAGATTTGAAGACATTTTTGTCTTACATAATAACAAGAAAAATAGAGTGGTTTGAGTCCAAACTTAATCAAAGTTTTGTGTTTAAAAACCTCAACTGCTTCAGCCTTTTCCCAACTGGGAAATATTCCATGGAAAGTTTGTATTAGGGGGGCTGTATTTACATGTCGAAAATATACTTGAAAAAGTATACATTTGTTTATTACTTTCACTTCATTTATTGGGGTCATATTGAATATTTACTGTATGAAATTAATTTTTAGTAACAGTATTCCAATATAGACCATTTATTATAAATGAAATCAAAATTTTATTGCAGTTACTATGACTGCTAGTTTTTTGAACTAGCAGTATAGCTTAACCAGCAATATAATCTAAAAACAATCGAGAAATTCTCTTCTAACAATGTCCTATGAATACACATTTTATTTTCTTTAATGTTATTAACAACATTGTTTACTTCATCAAAAATATCTTTTAGTGGAGGAAAGTTGAAAATAAATTATCTTTCATTTTTCTATGAGATATAGTTTTCTTTTGAGTAACTAGGTTTTTGTCTTATGAATACAGCAATTTATATTACTAATATGCTTTCTCCTTTAAGCTTTAATTGCTAAAACTGGGGACCAAATCTAGTCATGCATGCATAATTTACATTCCTGAACATTTTTATGTGCTTATCATTATTTTACTTTTATCTTTCTCATAAGATATAATTTATATTATCTGATTAGCTGATATATCAACCTACCTTTTATTGCTGAAGGAGATATATTATTATAACCATGTCATTATTATTAATAATGGCAAGAATAATTATACTTTGTTTCCAAGATCACTCTTTATCTACAATGTAAAGTAGCTGATCAACTTTTTTAAAAATACTGATACATTAAAAAATAGTCTATTTGTCTTGTCACTATTTATTTAACTATCTAAAATTCTTCTTCATTAGAAATCTACATATGAGAAAAAGCACACTTTTTCTCTTTTATTTGTTGAAGTTTTTTGGCACATGTAATCAAGTCTTTTTTCTTTTTTTCAGAGATTGTCAGCAGTAAAAGAAAATTTAGTATGCACATGATGACTTCATAAAGTGCAATTATGCACATAAATAAATTAAAACAAAATGATGTAGTATCAATCTTAATGAACACTGTAAAACTGAGAGAGACATTAGTACAATGACAGGTCAATTAGTTGGTTGAGAATCGGTGATGTTAGATTTACTAAGATGTACTTTAGAAATGGTGACCATAGAATGAAATGCTAAATCCACCTCCAGCCCCACAAGTATATCTCACACTTTATTTGACCACAAAACAGTTGAAAGAACCTGTGTATCCAACCCAGCAGTTACAATCAGAGGCAATTAAGGATCCGTAAAAGGGGATCAATCTTCATGTGTAGCTTACGTGATTTCCTTCAGAACAATGCCCAGATTGAACAAATTAAGATAATACAAAGTACTACATGAAGATGTTCCATATACACAGATTTAAAAACCTTATAGAAATAAGAAAAGCAATTTCATATCAAGAAGGCCTTCAAATTTAAGAAAAAATATAATCCTTTCCCTTGATTCCTCTAAAATACTAAATATTATAACACATGATTCTCAACAAAGTTACCTATTTGGTTATAAGAAGTAACATGACATTTGTAGAGTTAACTTGCAAATCCTTGTAAATCATCTCACATTTTCTTATTCACTTTAAATTAAGATTTTCATATATAATAATATATTTCTAAATCTGATAAATTTTACATACATACCATGAATACTTAATAATAAACAAGAATCCAATTATCTCATATGAGACTTAGACTACTTTTAATTGTGTATATGGGTCCTTTTTTTAATCATATTTATAATTGAATTGTTGTAATAAATACTTAACTTAGGAATTCTGATTTTTAGATCTTCAAAATTAGCAGAATGTGCATATGATTATGTTAAAACGTTCTGGAATTTCTAGCCTGATTTTGAGGGTAAGCAATCTGTATAATTACAATTCTGTACCCATACAACCATTCTGTTATTCACTTTCAGTACAGTATTCAATACATTATATGAAAATTCAACATTTTATAATAAAATAGGCTTTGTGTTAAGATGATGTTGCCCAAATATAGGCTAATTTAATGGTTCTGAGCATTTTTAAGGTTGGCTAGGCTAAGCTATGATGTTCCATAGGCTAGGTATATTAAATGCATTTTTAGCTTAAAATATTTTCAGTTCACAGTGGGTTTATTGGATGTAACCCCATTGTAAATGGAGGAAGATCTAAACATATTTATAGCTCACTAATTCAGCTGTAACATCTATTAATTACAGTTTTATCAACAAAATATTGTAGACAACTTTGCAACAATTTTGTTTTCTGAACCTGTGTTTTACTTACATTCCACAAAATAGCAATAATGTAACTATTTACAGCTATTCTTCAAACATGTATAGAGTTGTTTATCCTAGAAATCAACATTGCCATTTTCAATTGCTGTTGGTAAGAAAAATGTCATTTTTTTTCCAAATCTATATACTCTACTTCTGAAAGTCACACACAAAAATGAATGTATTATTTTCAACAAATCTTGTTTCCCAATAGATATTATATAAGCAGGTATTGGGGCTCTCCATTTTACGATGTTTACTATGAGTGTGATAAATATTTTTGGTCTAGGAGGTGTTTAAGCATTCTGAATGTCCAATTCTTTACTAGTCAAAGATGTGAATCAATAGGTTATAACACAGAGATTGTTCTAGACTTGTAGTAAGGTGAAAAAAATGTAACACTTGTGGATTTTTTCTACTTGATCTGTGCTGTTCATGCTTCAGTCAATTTTTTAAGCACCTCTTTGCATGGAGAATGCATCCTCTGAATGTATTTGCTTTATGATTGCATATCGAAAATCCAATAATTTTCAAGCTTTATATAGTTTTCTTAACTCTCTTTACATTGTTTTGACTACCTCTTTCCTTGCAGTTTCTCTTCATACTTTCAACATATTTGTTGTCTAACTTTCCTAAATTCTAATGAACTTACTTGCTTGTGCATGTCTCTATTATTGAATATATCAAAGAGATATGTGCATTTTATTTATTTTTGTTATTGTTCTTTAGTCACTAAGTTATGTCTGACTCTTTGCAACACATGGACTGTAGCCTGTCAGGCTCCTCTGTCCGTGGGATTTCCCAGGCAAGAATACTGGAATGGGTTGTCATTTCCTCCTTCAGGGAATCTTTCTGACCCGGGGATTGAACCTGCATCTCAGGCATTGGCAAGCAGATTCTTTATCTATCCAAATATCTGAAGTCCTTATTTAAACATTTCTTATGTGGTAATAATAAGTAAGATTACTGTGTTCCATTTATCTTTCATATTACCTGTCACAGTATAGTCACCTAAGAAGTGTTAAAATAAGGACTTCAATGCAAAAATACTTGGTGGAAAACCTGATTCTGGCATTGATATAGCCAGAGGTTCACAAAATTTGGTACACTGTAAATATCTCTGGAATTTGTTTTCTCCTATATTATTACCTTTACCCTAAGGTGGTCCCATTCTTTGTTTTGGCAGAACAAGTTCCAACACCAAGTCAGATTCCTACTAACTCAGCATCTTTAGCAGGAAGACAGATGTCATCTCCCATAACTTTCTACTAAACTATTAGAATGGCCCCCGAATAGCCTTGTTTTGGTTATAGTGTCTCAGTGGTAAAGAATCCTACCAGTGCAGGAGATGCTGGTTCAACCCCTGGGTTGGGAAGATCCCCTAGAGGAGGAAATGGGAACAGTATTCTCACCTGGAAAATCCCATGGACTGAGGAGCCTGGTGGGCTACAGTCCATGGGGTGATGAAAGAGTTGGACACAGCTTAGTGAATAAATCACAAAACCCAGAACAGACCATATCTGTAGTAAATGGTGGAGTTAGTGGGATGAGGAATGCACAGCCTGGCCAGCCCTCATCGGTGTGTGCAGTGCACTCCGTGTAGTGAGTGACAGCTAAGGCCAGCCCCACTTCCAGGGACAGTCTGGGAAGAGTAGAGAGTTTAGTTTCCCAAAGCGAGAAAGCAATACTTAGCAAACAGAAACAACAGATGATCACTACATATCCTAAAGGTGTTAGAAAATGACCTCATCAACATGAACAGCTCATGTTTCTCTATAGTCCAACTATCATTACTTAGATAATATTAACACTAACTTAATACACTGTAAAATGTTAACTGGCAATCACTTGCCATTTGTTTCTATTCTCTGAAAATTTGTATCTCCCTCAAAACACCTGTGATTATCTATTTTTCATTGAACCTCTTTTCATGTTAACAAATGAGTTGTAAAAAGATGTTTATACTTTCGATATGTAGTAAAGAGTTAAAATGCATCTGTGGCTAATGAAGACCAATTATATTATTATATTATTAAATGTATGCACAAGATTTCCATTAAGAAAGAAAAATAAAATGTAGCAAAGGATTTTTCTTTCTCTTTGATATAAATACATACATATCTACACACAGAAAGAGAAAAAAAGAGAAGCATTGAGAGAGTAAAAGGTACACATAAACACACATGCACACACACACACACAATAAATCCATGAAAATATCTTGCCATTGTTCCAACTGGGTATATAAAACTTCAAAATAAGAAAATAGAATTCCTAGGCTAAAATATATGTGCAATCCCAAGTTATTCTTTTTTTTCATTATTTTATTTTATTTTATTTTATTTTAATTTTTATTTTTTTAAAATTCAAAATCTTTAATTCTTACATGCTTTCCCAAACATGAACCCCCCTCCCACCTCCCTCCCCACAACATCTCTCTGGGTCATCCCCATGCACCAGCCCCAAGCATGCTGTATCCTGCGTCAGACATAGACTGGCAATTCAATTCTTACATGATAGTATACATGTTAGAATGCCATTCTCCCAAATCATCCCACCCTCTCCCTCTCCCTCTGAGTCCAAAAGTCCGTTATACACATCTGTGTCTTTTTTCCTGTCTTGCATACAGGGTCGTCATTGCCATCTTCCTAAATTCCATATATATGTGTTAGTATACTGTATTGGTGTTTTTCTTTCTGGCTTACTTCACTCTGTATAATCGGCTCCAGTTTCATCCATCTCATCAGAACTGATTCAAATGAATTCTTTTTAATGGCTGAGTAATACTCCATTGTGTATATGTACCACTGCTTTCTTATCCATTCATCTGCTGATGGACATCTAGGTTGTTTCCATGTCCTGGCTATTATAAACAGTGCTGCGATGAACATTGGGGTACATGTGTCTGTTTCAATTCTGGTTTCCTCAGTGTGTATGCCCAGCAGTGGGATTGCTGGGTCATAAGGTAGTTCTATTTGCAATTTTTTAAGGAATCTCCACACTGTTCTCCATAGTGGCTGTACTAGTTTGCATTCCCACCAACAGTGTAGGAGGGTTCCCTTTTCTCCACACCCTCTCCAGCATTTATTGCTTGCAGATTTTTGGATCGTAGACATTCTGACTGGTGTGAAGTGGTACCTCATTGTGGTTTTGATTTGCATTTCTCTAATAATGAGTGATGTTGAGCATCTTTTCATGTGTTTGTTAGCCATTCGTATGTCTTCTTTGGAGAAATGTCTATTTAGTTCTTTGGCCCATTTTTTGATTGGGTCGTTTATTTTTCTGGAATTGAACTGAATAAGTTGCTTGTATATTTTTGAGATTAGTTGTTTGTCAGTTGCTTCTTTTGCTATTATTTTCTCCCATTCAGAAGGCTATCTTTTCACCTTGCTTATATTTTCCTTTGTTGTGCAGAAGCTTTTAATTTTAATTAGATCCCATTTGTTTATTTTTGCTTTTATTTCCAGAATTCTGGGAGGTGGATCATAGAGGATCCTGCTGTGATTTATGTCGGAGAGTGTTTTGCCTATGTTCTCCTCTAGGAGTTTTATAGTTTCTGATCTTACATTTAGATCTTTAATCCATTTTGAGTTTATTTTTGTGTGTGGTGTTAGAAAGTGATCTAGTTTCATTCTTTTACAAGTGGTTGACCAGTTTTCCCAGCACCAGTTGTTAAAGAGATTGTCTTTACTCCATTGTATATTCTTGCCTCCTTTGTCAAAGATAAGGTGTCCATATGTGTGTGGATTTATCTCTGGGCTTTCTATTTTGTTCCATTGATCTATATGTCTGTCTTTGTGCCAATACCATACTGTCTTGATGACTGTGGCTTTGTAGTAGAGCCTGAAGTCAGGCAAGTTGATTCCTCCAGTTCCATTCTTCTTTCTCAAGATTGCTTTGGCTATTCGAGGTTTTTTGTATTTCCATAAAATCTTGAAATGATTTGTTCTAGTTCTGTGAAAAATGTGGCTGGTAGCTTGATAGGGATTGCATTGAATTTGTAAATTGCTTTGGGTAGTATACTCATTTTCACTATATTGATTCTTCTGATCCATGAACATGGTATATTTCTCCATCTATTAGTGTCCTCTTTGATTTCTTTCATCAGCGTTTTATAGTTTTCTATATATAGGTCTTTAGTTTCTTTAGGTAGATATATTCCTAAGTATTTATTCTTTTTGTTGCAATGGTGAATGGAATTGTTTCCTTAATTTCTTTTTCTACTTTCTCATTATTTGTGTATAGGAATGCCAGGGATTTCTGTGTGTTGATTTTATATCCTGCAACTTTACTATATTCATTGATGAGCTCTAGTAATTTTCTGGTGGAGTCTTTAGGGTTTTCCATGTAGAGGATCATGTCATCTGCAAACAGTGAGAGTTTTACTTCTTCTTTTCCAATTTGGATTCCTTTTATTTCTTTTTCTGCTCTGATTGCTGTGGCCAAAAATTCCAGAACTATGTTGAATAGTAGTGGTGAAAGTGGACACCCTTGTCTTTTTCCTGACTTTAGGGGAAATGCTTTCAATTTTTCACCATTGAGGATAATGTTTGTTGTGGGTTTGCCATATATAGCTTTGATTATGTTGAGGTATGTTCCTTCTATTCCTGCTTTCTGGAGAGTTTTTATCATAAATGGATGTTGAATTTTGTCAAAGGCCTTCTCTGCATCTATTGAGATAATCATATGTTTTTTATTTTTCAATTTGTTAATGTGGTGAATTACATTGATTGATTTGCGGATATTGAAGAATCCTTGCATCCCTGGGATAAAGCCCACTTGGTCATGGTGTATGATCTTTTTAATGTGTTGTTGGATTCTGATTGCTAGAATTTTGTTGAGGATTTTTACATCTATGTTCATCAGTGATATTGGCCTGTGGTTTTCTTTTTTGTGTGACATCTTTGTCAGGTTTTGGTATTAGGCTAATGGTGGCCTCATATAATGAGTTTGGAAGTTTACCTTCCTCTGCAATTTTCTGGAAGAGTTTGAGGAGGATAGGTGTTAGCTCTTCTCGAAATTTTTGGTAGAATTTAGCTGTGAAGCCGTCTGGACCTGGGCTTTTGTTTGCTGGAAGATTTTTGATTACAGTTTCAATTTCCATGCTTGTGATGGGTCCGTTAAGATTTTCTATTTCTTCCTGGTTCAGTTTTGGAAAATTGTACTTTTCTAAGAATTTGTCCATTTCTTCCATGTTGTCCATTTTATTGGCATACAACTGCTGATAGTAGTCTCTTATGATCCTTTGTATTTCTGTGTTGTCTGTTGTGATCTCTCCATTTTCATTCCTAATTTTATTGATTTGATTTTTCTCTCTTTGCTTCTTGATGAGTCTGGCTAATGGTTTTTCAATTTTATTTATCCTTTCAAAGAACCAGCTTTTGGCTTTGTTGATTTTTGCTATGGTCTCTTTTGTTTCTTTTGCATTTATTTCTGCCCTAATTTTTAAGATTTCTTTCCTTCTACTAACTCTGGGGTTCTCCAACTCTTCCTTTTCTAGTTGCTTTAGTTGTAGAGTTAGGTTATTTATTTGACATTTTTCTTGTTTCTTGAGGTATGCCTGTATTGCTATGAACTTTCCTCTTAGCACTGCTTTTATAGTGTCCCACAGGTTTTGGGTTGTTGTGTTTTCATTTTCATTAGTTTCTATGCATATTTTGATTTCTTTTTTGATTTCTTCTGTGATTTGTTGGTTATTCAGAAGCGTGTTGTTCAACCTCCATATGTTGGAATTTTTAATAGTTTTTCTCCTGTAATTGAGATCTAATCTTAATGCATTATGGTCAGAAAAGATGCTTGGAATGATTTCGATTTTTTTGAATTTATCAAGTTTAGATTTATGGCCCAGGATGTGATCTATCCCGGAGAAGGTTCCATGAGCATTTGAAAAAAAGGTGAAATTCATTGTTTGGGGGTGAAATGTCCTATAGATATCAATTAGGTCTAACTGATCTAATGTATCATTTAAAGTTTGCATTTCTTTGTTAATTTTCTGTTTAGTTGATCTGTCTATAGGTGTGAGTGGGGTATTAAAGTCTCCCACTATTATTGTGTTATTGTTGATTTCCCCTTTCATATTTGTTAGCATTTGTCTTACATATTGCGGTGCTCCTATATTGGGTGCGTATATATTTATAATTGTTATATCTTTTTCTTGGATTGTTCCTTTGATCATTATGTAGTGGCCTTCTTTGTCTCTTTTCACAGCCTTTGTTTTAAAGTCTATTTTATCGGATATGAGTATTGCCACTCCTGCTTTCTTTTGGTCTCTATTTGCGTGGTATATCTTTTTCCAGCCCTTCACTTTCAGTCTGTATGTGTCCCTTGTTTTGAGGTGGGTCTCTTGTAAGCAGCATATAGAGGGGTCTTGTTTTTGTATCCATTCGGCCAGTCTTTGTCTTTTGGTTGGGGCGTTCAACCCATTTATGTTTAAGGTAATTATTGATAAGTATGATCCCGTTACCATTTACTTTATTGTTTTGGGTTCGGGTTTATACACCCTTTTTGTGTTTCCTGTCTAGAGAATATCCTTTAGAATTTGTTGGAGAGCTGGTTTGGTGGTGCTGAATTCTCTCAGCTTTTGCTTGTCTGGAAAGCTTTTGATTTCTCCTTCGTATTTGAATGAGATCCTTGCTGGGTACAGTAATCTGGGCTGTAGGTTATTGTCTTTCATCACTTTAAGTATGTCTTGCCATTCCTTACTGGCCTGAAGCGTTTCTATTGAAAGATCAGCTGTTATCCTTATGGGAATCCCCTTGTGTATTATTTGTTGTTTTTCCCTTGCTGCTTTTAATATTTGTTCTTTGTGTTTGATCTTTGTTAATTTGATTAATATGTGTCTTGGGGTGTTTCTTCTTGGGTTTATCCTATTTGGAACTCTCTGTGTTTCTTGGACTTGGGTGATTATTTCCTTCCCCATTTTAGGGAAGTTTTCAACTATTATCTCCTCAAGGATTTTCTCATGATCTTTCTTTCTGTCTTCTTCTTCTGGGACTCCTATAATTCGAATGTTGGAGCGTTTCATATTGTCCTGGAGGTGTCTGAGATTGTCCTCATTTCTTTTAATTCGTTTTTCTTGTTTCCTCTCTGATTCATTTATTTCTACCATTCTATCTTCTATTTCACTAATCCTATCTTCTGCCTCCGTTATTCTACTATTTGTTGCCTCCAGAGTGTTTCTGATCTCATTTATTGCGTTATTCATTATATTTTGACTCTTTTTTATTTCTTCTAGGTCCTTGTTAAACCTTCTTGCATCTTCTCAATCCTTGTCTCTAGGCTATTTATCTGTGATTCCATTTTGATTTCAAGATTTTGGATCATTTTCACTATCAATATTCGGAATTCCTTCTCAGGTAGATTCCCTATTTCTTCCTCTTTTGTTTGGTTTGGTGGGCAACTCTCCTGTTCCTTTACCTGCTGAGTATTCCTCTGTCTTTTCATCTTGGTTATATTGCTGCGTTTGGGGTGGCCTTTTTATATTCTGGTAATTTGTGGAGTTCTCTTTATTATGGAGCTTCCTCACTTTGGGTGGGGTTCTATCAGTGGCTTGTCAAGGTTTCCTGGTTAGGGAGGCTTGTGTTGGAGTTTTGGTGAGTGGAGCTGGGTTTCTTCTCTCTGGCGTGCAGTGGAGTGACCAGTAATGGGTTATGAGACATCAAAGGTTTTGGGATAATTTTGAGCTGCCTGTATATTGAAGCTCAGGGAAGTGTTCCTGTGTTGCTGGAGAATTTGCGTGGTATGTCTTGTTTTGGAACTTGTTGGCCCTTGGGTGGAGCTTGGTTTTGGTGTAGGTATGAAGGCATTTGATGAGCTCCTATTGCTTAATGTTCCCTGAATTCAAGAGTTCTCTAATGTTTTCAGGCTTTGGATTTAAGCCTCCTGCTTCTGGTTTTCAGTTTTATTTTTACAGTAGCCTCTAGACTTCTCCATCTATACAGCACCGATGATAAAACATCTAGGTTAAAGATGAAAAGTTTCTCCACATTGAGGGATACTCAGAGAGGTTCACTGAGTTACAAGGAGAAGAGAAGATGTAGGGGGTAGTTAGAGGTAACTGGAATGAGATGCGGTGAGATCAACAGAGGAGAGAGCAAGCTAGCCAGTAGTCACTTCCTTATGTGCTCTCCATAGTCTGGACCACTCAGAGGTATTTACAGAGTTATACGGGGCAGAGGAGAGGGAGGAAGTAGACAGAGGTGACCAGGAGGATAAGAGAGAGGAATGAGTAGGAGAGAGACAAGTCCTGCCAGTAACCAGTTCCTTAGGTGTTCTCCACCTTCTGGAACACACAGAGATTCACAGAGTTGGATAGAGAAGGGATGGGGGAGAAAAGAGACAGAGGCCACCTGGTGGAGAAAAAGGAGAGTCCAGAGGAGGAGAGAGTGATCAAGCCAGTAATCTCGTTCTCAGGTAAACTTGGGTAGTGAAGTTTGGGTTTTTAAATGTACAAAATTGACAACAAAAACCTAAGAGCAAAGATTAAAAATCTAGAGTAGAGGTTGGATTTTCAAAGATACAATATTAAAGAAAAGCAGAAGGAAAAAGGGAGAAAGGAAAAAAAAAAGAATTATTAAAAAACAAACAAAAAAAAACACCAACAACCATCCAAAGACTATATATGGCATTTGCCTTTAAAAAAAAAAAAAAAAGTCTTTTTTTTTTTAAATAGTAATAATAGGTTATAGAAATAAAAATTAGAGGAGAAATAGAAGACTTAACAATTAAAAAAAGTTTGAAAGAAGAAAAAAGATAAACAAAAAACGAAAAAGCAAAAAAAAAAAAAAAAAGGAATGATTTTAAAAATAGTCAAAAATATCTGGCCCTTCTCTCATGTTATGGGCCGTGTGGGATCACTTCCAATGTGGTTCCCTCTGTTTAACTTCTGTTTGCTGGTTTTTTAGGCTTAGTAGTTCAGTTGCGCTGTGGGGAGGGAGGATGCTGCAAACAAATAGCACTGTCGTGTGCACCCAGTATCTCAGCCCCGCTTGACCTGTCCTTTCTCGCGGTGCACAAACCGCTCTGGCTCTATGATGCTCAGCCGGGAACCATCTGGGGCCGACCCTAGGCTGCGTGCACTTCCCCGGTCCAAGCCGCTCAGGTTCGGCGCTCAGGCAGCCCTCAGAGGCACAGATTCGGCTGGGACTGCGCTTTGTGCCCTTCCCAGGTCCGAGTAGCTCAGGAGTTTGGCGAGCGTGATCACCGCGGCTTGTCACCTTTTCTGCTGCTGCTGCTCAGCTTTCTGGGTGGACCACTGGCGCACCCCGTGAGGCAGATTGTGACTGTCCAGCACCCCCAGAAGTCTTAGCAAAGGAGCCTGCTTGCAGTTAGGTACGTAAAGTCTCTCCGGGTCTGCAATTGCCCCTTTCCAGTCCTTATGGCTCTGGCTGCCTGTCCCCGGCGGGGGATGGTCTGCAGCCGGCTTTTTCCGTTCCGTCCTTTGTTCTGTGCTCGGTCCTGGCGGTGTCTTATGTTCGAGCTTTTCACGTGGTAGCTATCCCACAGTCTGGTTTGCTAGCCCAAGTTAGATCGTTCTGGTTGCGCGTGGGGCGTTTCTGCCCGATTCTTACAAAGCTCTGCAGCCCGCGCCTCCCGCGCGTCCCTGCCCTGCCCCCACTTCCCAATGGCGGATGCAGGCGTCTGTGCTGCTTTTCCGCTGGGGGAGTTACTGTTGGGCTTGTAATCTGTTGGTTTTAATTATTTACTTATTTTTCCTTCCTGTTATGTTGCCCTCTGTGTTTCCAAGGCTCACCACAGACTCAGCAGGGAGAGTGTTTCCTGGTGTTTGGAAACCTCTCTTCTTCAAATTCCCTTCCCGGGACGGGCTTCCCTTCCCGGGACGGAACTCCCTCCCCACCTCCTTTGTCTCCTTTCTCGTCTTTTATATTTTTTCCTACCTGTTTTTGAAGACAATGGTCTGCTTTTCTGGTTGCCTGATGTCCTCTGCCAGCCTACAGAAGTTGTTTTGTGGAGTTTGCTCGGTGTTGAAATGTTCTTTTGAGGAATTTGTGAGGGAGAAAGTGGTCTTCCCATCCTATTCCTCCGCCATCTTTTTCCAAGTTATTCTAAAACAAGCAAACTGTTGCAAGTCAACTGTGAAAGTGCGTGCAATCAAAGAAATACATATGCCTGGATTTTAATTTTAGAAAGAGTGAAATGCTCTTTTGGCTGACCAGATAGGTCAGTGGGGAAAAAAAAAAAAAAAATTGGTCTGCATTGCAGGAGATGCAGGTTCAATTCCTGGGTTGGGAAGTTCCCCTGGAGAAGAAAATGACCACCCACTGCAGTATTTTTGCCTGGGAAATCCCATGGACAAGGAGCCCAGTGGTCTACAGTCCATGGGGTCGCAAAGAGTCAGACTGACTGAGCAACTGAGCATGCACACAGGATACATTCTTTGCAACCAAGAGGCTATTTTAAAGAAGTATCTAACAAAAATAAGGAATTAGAAAATGATAAAGGCAGCAACCGATTTGTTTAAAACCATGAACCTGGTGGCTCAGAGGGTAAAGAATCCATCTGCAAGGTGGGAGAACTAGGTTCAATCCCTTTGTTGGGAAGATCCCCTGGAGAAGGGCATGGCAACCCACTCCAGTATTCTTGCTCAGAGAATCCCCATAGACAGAGGAGCTTGGTGGGCTACAGTCCATGGAGTCACAAAGAGGTGGACACAACTGAGTCACTAAGCACACACAGCTGAAGACAGTAGAAATGATTTTTTCAAGACTTGAATTGTTTTTCCCTTTGGGCCATGTAGACTATATTAGAAATCACATAAGTGAGTTAATTAAATGTTTTCAAATTATCATGATCTCTATTTCTAAAATTGACCACTATTCTATCTTCACTGAAAGCTTTTCTGACATGAAATCCACAAATGGCCTTTTCCTAAAAAAAGTGTTTAATTTAGAATGACTTTACATTTCTCCTTACTTAAAGACATATAATTATTTCTTGTAAAACTCATCATCCTGTAACTTTAACAAATAACAAATCCCTATTCTACCACTATAACATCTGGATATATGTTCACTGTAGCACTCGTTACTTTATTTAAAATGATTATGTCCATTTCTCTCTCCTCTTTGTGCTATAAACCCTTCAGAGCTCAGACTGTCTTTCAGTGTTTTGTGCCTGTGTGGTGCCTAGAATATAGGAAGTGCTTAGTGTGTGCCTTTTGAATAAATGAATGAGAGAGGGAAGAGTGTGTTGTATGCGTGTGTGTATTGTGAGGTGGGGGAGAGGAAGGGATGAGACAGAGGTCTTGCGCAGATATAAATACTTGTACATCAGTGTGTTTAAGTATATAAATTGGCAGATGGGGAAAATGGTCTGTTCACTCAGGATAATTCCCTTAAATATGCAAGATATAGTTTTCTTCCTTAGGTATGTTAGGACTCTGTTGGAGACTTAATAATCCCTAAGAACTCCTTAAGCCGAGTGACTTAGCAGCAAAGTGTCTCTGGTGGCTCAGATGGTAAAAAATCTGCCTGCAATGCAGGAGGCCCAGGTTCCATCCCTGGGTCGGGAAGCTCCCCTGCAGGAGGAAATGGCAACCCACGTCAGTATTCTTGCCTAGAAAATCCCATGGACACAGGAGCCTGGTGGGCTACAGTCCATGGAAATTCAAAGAGTTGGACATGACTGAGCGACTAACACTAAACTGTTGTTATTTCCGTTTCTATAGGGTTTTTTGTTTTTTAATTTTTATTTTTACTTTATTTTACTTTACAATACTATATTGGTTTAAATGAAGTAAATAAAGTAAAGTTGCTCAGTCGTGTCCGACTCTCAGCGACCCCATGGACAGCAGCCTTCCAGGCTCCTCTGTCCATGGGATTTTCCAGGCAAGAGTACTGGAGAGGGGTGCCATCACCTTCTCCGAGGGTTTAAATAAACAGTGCCTTAAATGTGCAGTATTTTGTTGTGATTTGTATCTTTAATCTTAACTGTTACAAGCAATGAACCAAAGTCAGGAATTTTTGCTGATTAGCAATAAATGATTTTTACAAATGTTATTGTAACTGACCTTCGTTGAAGTTGTTACAATGAATTTAAATCAGAAACAAAGAATGTTTTATTGATCAGTGTCTCCCTTCCTGCTAAGCCAATCAGTCACTTGCCTCTGGAAACCACAAAACACTCCAATAAATATTCAGGGAAGACCCAGTAGTAGGTCTTAAACAGGAAGACATAGACATATTTCATAAACAGGAAGATGCAGACAAGGCTTCATGTATTCTACATGTCTTTGGCAGGAAGTTTGAAGTACAGCTTGAAATGTATGGAAAGACCTTGCCCAAGGCTACAGATACAAATGACTGCCTATATGGAGAAATTCTTTTTAATCAGTAGATTATACAACAAGATGGTAAAATTCTTGGTTGTTTAGCAGTTTGCCAAAGCATTCCTGCAGGTTATCCTATTTGCAAATAGTAAAAATATCTTTCTAACTTCCTCCTGCCACTTGCCTCATTTATTTAATCCCAGAAATTCTATTGGAAATGTATCCTTCACTAAAATTGCAAATCTCTTAAGTGTTTATTTTTTTATTTCTTCCCCAATTGAGAATAATAATAAATAAGAAGACAGGAGAATTGTAATTTCAGTTATTATATCCTATTTTTAAATGTTGAATCCCAAAGCATCAGTTTTCCTTACAATTTTTGTGAAAATTTTGGGTAGAGTATGGACAGAAGGTATGTTTATAATAAAAACACACACAGGAGATATTGCATCTCTGAGACGTTCTGCTCTAAATTGGTTTTGATATTGTCCTGTCAAGCTTCAGTGTGTCAGCTTCTTTTAACCAGAAAAAGTATTTCTAAAATATGTGGGAATTTTGTGATATAAACATATTAAAGATTTATGATTTCTACATTGCACAAGATTGTTTTAAGAAAAATAAAGAGTGAAACTAATGTCAATAATCAAATATTTTCTCAAAACAATTAGTATCAAATGTTTCTTTCAGCAATTTTTTTTAGAGGAATCATTATATCCTTCAGCCAACTATGAAATTGAGTCGTGATCTTTCAGTCATGTCACTGGATTTTTAGATAGCCTTCTCACTTTCACAGATAGAAAAACATAGGCGACATATTAGTATCTAATGTGATTTTCTGGGAGTGGTGATTTGGTATATAAAGTAGAAACAGATTTATTTTCCATGTAGCCCTTGTACTTCAGATTCAGTACAACTTTAATTTTATTAGCCCTGGGGTTAAGAAAAATAAAATAAAACAAAGTATGATCCCAACAAATGCAGCTCACAGAAGAATTTAAGTGAGGAAATATAGGAACAAGAAAGAAAATTAAATGTAATAAACATTTTCCCCAAAGAGGAAACAGTTGATGACATAAATATGTTTTTTTTAATCTATATAAAAGAGGGCACAAAAGTAAAATGAGGAAGTTTATCAAAAAACTAGTTTTAATATGATATGATTACACAGTAGTAATTAGCCATAGCTATTATCTTAGTTACAGTTGTCCTTTTTATTCAAATCCACTTGCCCATTTCCTCAGTTTTGTGTCCATTAAACCAGAATAGAAAATATTGACTTCAAATATTTGAAGTGTGTCTATATTAATAGCATTTTTTCTACTTTTCCTTTCAAATATCTGTATGCATCATATAATACTAATTAGTAGAAAAAAACAACTTTGGCCAACATTTTGACATTTGTGCAATCAAAGAATCCTTTGACCCAAACTGACTAAGATACCTGCAGCCTGTGTGCCTTGCCATGCTCCCCATCTGCTTTGTTCTGGAGTAGATTGTGTCCATTTCTTTTAAATTGAAAGGTGAGCAGTAGCTGGTTGTTTTGTGTTCAGAGCGCCAAGAAACTATCAACCAACCTACATTTAAATCTTGCAGGACTTTGTGGGCTTCCTGGAGCACTAGTGATACCAGGGTCTTCAGCAAGACTGTGAGAAGCAGGAGTGATCAGAGAAGTTTTACCATACACAGTGCTCTTTACAGTCAAAATCTAAAGAGTCAGTGGCACTAATCAGGGAAGGCCAAGGAACTGGGTTAGCTTTAGAGGAGACTAGGGAAGAACAAATCTGGGGTACTTAAAAGATTTAACCACCTAGAGGGGCTGGAAGAGCTGGTTTGCAGAAATCCCAGAGAGTGTGCAGGGCTAAGTCTGGACTGGTAAGAAAACTCCGGAAACTGCCGGTCTTTGTAGACTTTTGTCTTCAAGCTACAGTAATTTACTGGAGAGGGTTAAACAGCACACTGACAAAGTAACAGACAGCATGTTTTAGGATACCAGCTGCAGTATAGAAAACTTGGGAAATGGTAAAGGGATAATATTGATGGAACTCGTGGGTCCTCTGCAGCTCTGCAGCCACTGATGCCTACTGATTGACACATGCTTGATAGTTCTAATCATTTGCTATGATTAAGTCGTGTTTTTATGTGCTCATATTAAAGCTTGGCAACATAGAGGCTTCTTGTGTAAGAACCAGTGCACACTCCTCAGTCCTTGCTCTGCACACTGATATATGGCTTCTAGTTTCAGATCTGAGTGTATATGGCACCTCCGCACCACCTTACTTCAAATAGAAGGTTTAAGCTGAGACTGTCTTCATTTGTTCTTTAATGCCCCTCCTGTATGATGGTATGAATACCAACCCTGCAAAGTATGTTTTCTGCCTGGTGTGTGTCTGCAACATTACCAAGCAAATGGAACTAAGTACTTTAATTGTTCAAAAAGTGTGTTCAGAGCTAGAAGTATTCCTGAACGTTAAAAAAAGAAAGAAAGAAAGACTAGTAAAGAAATTGTCTCATTACTGAGGAGAATATTGACAAAGTTATTGAAAGACCCTAGCATTCTATGGTTGTAATACACAAAGTAGACATTACCAGATGCCTTAGTTCCTCAAGATATGACACTTTGCTGCCAGGAGAGGAGTGAATTGGATGGCATCACCTACTCAACAGATGAGTTTATGTGTAAACTCCGGGGGTTGGTGATGGACAGGGAGGCCTGGCGTGCTCGGCCCATGGGGTTGCAAAGAGTCAGACATGACTGAGTGACAGAACCGAACTGAACTGAGGAGTGCATTTCGAGAAACAAGAAACTCTACACCATAAGGAATCTATTTAATTTATAACTGCTATTACATTCTAGTATCATAGCTAACCTATGAAGATATTTTGATAATTATTCACATTTTAAACCTAAGAAAATTAAGCCACAGAAAATTTAAACAGTAATTTTGATGGCATAGAGTTAATTTGGCTTGTGAAAGAGGAAAAACTTACCTGAAATCTGGCTGACATAATAAAGCCCTTAAATTTGCATAAAGAAATCTCTCAGTTCAGTCCAGTTCAGTAGCTCAGTCAGGTGTGACTCTTTGCAACTGCATGAACCACAGCATTCCAGGCCTTCCTGTCCATCACCAGCTCCTGGAGTTTACCCAAACTCATGTCCATTGAGTCGGTGTTACCATCCAACCATCTCATCCTCTGTCATCCCCTTCACCTCCTGCCCTCAATCTTTCTCAGCATCAAGGTCTTTTCAAATGAGTCAGCTCTTAGCATAAGGTGGCCAAAGTTTTAGGGTTTCAGTTTCAGCATCTGTCCTTCCAATGAACACCCAGGACTGATCTCCTTTAGGATGGACTGGTTGGATCTCTTACAGTCCAAGGGACTCTCAAGAGTCTTCTCCATCACCACAGTTCAAAAGCATCAATTCTTTGGTGCTCAGCTTTCTTTATAGTCTAACTCTTACATCCATACATGACCACTGGAAAAACCATAGTCTTGACTAGGTGGACCTTTGTTGGCAAATTAATGTCTCTGCCTTTTAATATGCTGTCTAGGTTGGTCCTAACTTTCCTTCCAAGGAGTAAGTGTCTTTTAATTTCATGGCTGCAGTCACCATCTGCAGTGATATTGGAGACCAAAAAATAAAGTCAGTCACTGTTTCCACTGTTTCCCCATCTATTTCCCACGAAGTGATGGGACCAGATGCCATGATCTTAGTTTTCTGAGTGTGGAGCTTTAAGCCAACTTTTTCACTCTCTTCTTTCACTTTCATCAAGAGGCTCTTTAGTTCTTCTTCACTTTCTGCCATAAGGGTGGTGTCAACTGCATATCTAAGGTTATTGATATTTCTCCTGGCAATCTTGATTCCAGTTTGTGCTTCTTCCAGTCCAGCGTTTCTCATGATGTACTCTGCATATAAGTTAAATAAGCAGGGTGACAATAGACAGCCTTGACATACTCCCTTTCCTATTTGGAACCAGTCTGTTGTTCCATGTCCAGTTCTAACTGTTGCTTTCCTGACCTGCATAGAGATTTCTCAAGAGGCAGGTCAGGTGGTCTGGTATTCCCATCTCTTTCAGAATTTTCCACAGTTTATTGTGATCCACACAGTCAAAGGCTTTGGCATAGTCAATAAAGCAGAAATATATGTTTTCTGGAACTCTCTTGCTTTTTTGATGATCCAGCTGATGTTAGCAATTTGATTTCTGGTTCCTCTGCCTTTTCTAAAACCAGCTTGAACATCTGGAAGTTCATGGTTCACATATTTCTAAAGTCTGGTTTGGAGAAATTTGAGCATTTATTTACTATTGTGTGAGATGAGTGCATCTCTAACCCTTCCTCAAATTCTTATCAATGCTATAGAATGATCTGAGAGACATAATTTCCTTATGTTAATTTTCTTTATACAAATGACCTGCTCTTCTACTTTAAGACCTACTTCAGTTATCACTTCTCTGTGTTTATTTGCTAGCATGTAAAAAGTGTGTTTCCCTTAATATTTATGTATATATTTAGTGAACAATTTATGCTCATTGTAAAATAATTAAGAAATTCATATAGCAAAAAAAGACAAAGTGCACCCATGATGTCACTCAGTTCAATTCAGTTCAGTTTCTCAGTTGTGTCTGATTCTTTCTGACCCCATGGACTGCAGGCTTCCCTGTTCATTACCAACTCCCAAAATTTACTCAAACTCACGTCCATTGAGTCGGTGATGCCATCCAACCACTTTATCCTCTGTCATCCCCTTCTCTTCCCGCCTTCAATCTTTCCCAGCATCACAGTCTTTTCAAATGAGTCAGTTCTGAGTCAGTTTGCATCAAGTGGCCAAAGTATTGGAGTTTCAGCTTCAGCATCAGTCCTTCCAATGAACATTCAGGACTGATTTCCTTTAGGACTGACTGGTTTGATCTCCTTGCAGTCCAAGGGACTCTCAAGAGTCTTCTCCAACACCACAGTTCAAACGCATCAATTCTTCAGCATTCAGCTTTCTTTATAGTCCAACTGTCACATCCATACTTGACTACTGTGAAAAACATGGCTTTGACTAGACAAATGTTTTTTTGGCAAAGTAATGTCTCTACTTTTTTAATATGCTATCTAGTTTGGTCATAGCTTTTCTTCCAAAGAGCTGCAGTCACCATCTGCAGTGATTTTGGAGCCCAAGTAAATAAATGATGTCACTACTCCAAAATAATCCTATGGTGTATAGTTATCTAATATTTTTATGCATATACGTGTAAATGTTCAGTGGTTTTTGCTTTAGAAATGGAATTATGTAATAGATGCCAGTTTATAGGTTTTCCTTCAACAATATATTGTAAACTTTGAGTAGCAAAATAGTAATATTTACATGAGTTTTAATAGTTGTGTGGTTAACCCACGTAATTTCTGACAATATATTATTTACTCTAGATGAGTTGCCAGTCATTTTATGCAAATGTTTATTATTTCACCACATAAGCTTCAAAAAATGTCAAACTGGGGGAAAGCATAGATCAATCATATTTTAAAGACTAGCACCATCAAGAGAGACTATGCCTCTCCTAACTCAAATAACCAATATTTGAACTTAGAAACAACCATCAGTCATGTCTGTAGGCTAATACTTCTAACAATTTTTTTCTTCAGATGTTATTAGTTGGGGAAGATTTTGTTTTCTTCCTCTATCTAACAAACTCAAACACATTCTTCAAGACCAATTTCAAATGTCTATTTCTACAGCCCCCCTTTTTTTTTTCAGTTTCTCCTGGAGAATGTTATTTCTCCCTCCATGCATTTGAACACACAAAGTAGAGACAATCACAGAATTTATCATACTAACATGTTAATTTCTTCCACAAGATGGCTTATTTTTAATGCCTGAAGTTTCATTCCTTACTCTGTTCTCAGCACCCCTACAGTGTTTGGAATAAAGCAGCAATGTGTTTATGAAGGAAGGTCAAGGACATTTTGTCATTTACACGACTGACATTGTCCTTACACCACTACAATTCTGTGAGTTGTTAGAGCAATGAATGAAACTCTAATGGGGAACTGCAACTCTTCTAAGATCCCCAAAGTTCCCTTCCTTCTCCTGAAACATGTTTTCCTTGGGAACCCTGAACTTCCATGGATCCAAGTACTACATGGTTTTTCCCTAGAATGAAAGTTCTCTAGGAACAACTTGCTCCAGCACATGCCATATTCTGTTCTGATGGGTCTCAGACTCTTTCAGCTGATGCTTTTAATCATGCTGCTGTGCATACATATGTCACCTTACATGTCCTAGTGGACCCTTGTCAGATGGACCAAATCAGAATGGTACCTGTCAGAGCTTTGAGAAGACATATCCAGAGACTTGTTGTTGTTGTTGCAGTTACCTGTATCTTTTTTATTCATTTTAAGAATGTTCAGAAACTGATTTTAAAAGGCCATACTTTTCTCTAAGTCAATTATTGAACTGTAATCACTTGTAAATTCTATGCCCACTGAATATGGAGCAAGCCTTGCCAAAGTTTCCTATTTTTCTTAGGTAGTTTCTGTTAACTGAGTAAATGAACTGTGAGATATGCTGGTTTCTTGCCTTTTTTTAAACCCCTGAGCTGAACTGAGAACTTTGTGAGCAGTGGTGACTTTTGAGACAGGGCAGCAGTGTGTTTGTGGATGGACAAGGATCGCCTGAGTACCTCTGTCACCTTTGAGATCTTTTCCTGTTTAGGCTTTTAAAATTTTAATCTTAATTAACACAATACAGGCTGTGACCATTGTTTTATTTATTCTTTGACACCAAAAATTATTTAGAGAATTAGTTGTTAAAAAAAGAAAAAAAGCAACCAGAGTATCTGTTGGCTCAGAGGTAAAGAATCCACCTACAGGAGATGCAGTCAGGAGATAGGGGTTTGTTCTCTACATCGGGAAGATCCCTTGGAGAAAGGAAATGGCAACCAGCTCCATATTCTTGCCTGGAAAATCCGAATCTTTGGGGTCACAAAAGAGACACGACTGGGCACCTGAACGAAAACAACAAAATCTAGTGTTACAAAAAATATCAACAATAATGCAGACAACTTCTAGTTGACTGAAGTTTTATTAACACAGTTATAACTATTTGATAAAAGGTGTTTTTATTCTTTAAAAACAGTTTTATTGAAGGATAATTATTATGAAAACCTACAATTATTATTCATAATTATTATGTGCATTTGGATAAATTTGGACATGTGCAGTAACTAGGAGTACCTACAGCCCCAAACAAGGGAAAATAAATATTCAACACCTCTCAAAGTTTTCTTGGTTTCTTTTGGGGTTTTATCTTGTTTTGTTTTCTGGTTTCTTTCTTTCTTTCTTTATTATGGCTTTTAAAAGAGTAAAATAGAGGTATATTTTCAATGTGATAAGTATTTTCTTACTAACTTTGAAATCTGAGTCACCTATATTTCCATACTTACTAGGAAGTTTTGTTCGACCTTGAAAATTAGAATGAGACACAAGTGCAATCTTTTGAACTGCATTATAATCTTATTTTCTTTTAAAAAATTATCTAAAGATGTTTTCTCATAATTAACTTATCTAAGTTTGCTAATGAAGTTAAACATTGTTTTTATATTTAGAGATTGTTTGCATTTTCCCCAATTCAGTTTCACTCTTGATATTACTTCTAGAGGACTTAAGGTTAGTGAAGGGAGAAGAGAGATGAAAAATAACATTAGATTTTCAAACATAAGAAGAGGAATAGAGTGGGGAGAACAGGAGAGGACTCAGTTCAGTTCAGTCGCTCAGCTGTGTCCGACTCTTTGTGACCCCAGGCCTCCATGTCCATCACCATCTCCCAGAGTTCACTCAGACTCATGTTCATCGAGTCAGTGATGCCATCCAGCCATCTCATCCTCTGTCGTCCCTTTCTCCTCCTGCCCCCAATCCCTCCCAGGATGAGGGTCTTTTCCAGTGAGTCAACTCTTCGCATGAAATAGCCAAAGTATAGGAGTTTCAGCCTTAGCATCATTCCTTCCAATAAACATCAAGGACTGATCTCCTTTAGAATGGACTGGTTGGATCTCCTTGCAGTCTAAGGGACTCTCAAGAGTCTTCTCCAACACCACAGTTCAAAAGTATCAATTCTTTGGCACTCAGCTTTCTTCACAGTCCAACTCACATCCATAAATGACCACTGGAAAAACCATAGCCTTGATGGACCTTTGTTGGCAAAGTAATATCTCTGCTTTTTAATATGTAATCTAGGTTGGTCATAACTTTCCTTCCAAGGAGTAAGTGTCTTTTAATTTCATGGCTGCAGTCACCATCTACAGTGATTTTGGAGCCCCCCAAAAATAAAATCTGACACTATTTCCACTGTTTCCCCATCTATTTCCCATGAAGTGATGGCATCAGATGTAACGATCTTCATTTTCAGAATGTTGAGGCTTTAAGCCAACATTTTTACTCTCCTCTTTCACTTTCATCAAGAGGCTTTTTAGTTCCTCTTCGCTTTCTGCCATAAGGGTGGTGTCATCTGCATATCTGAGGTTATTGATATTTCTCTGGCAATCTTGATTTCAGTTTGAGCTTCTTCCAGCCCAGCATTTCTCATGATGTACTCTGCATATAAGTTAAATAAGCAGGGTGACAGTGCACAGCCTTGACGTACTCCTTTTCCTTTTTGGAACCAGTCTGTTATTCCATGTCCAGTTCTAACTGTTGCTTTCCTGACCTGCATATATATATGTTTCTCAAGAGGCAGGTCAGGTGGTCTGGTATTCCCATCTCATTCAGAATTTTCCACAGTTTATTGTGATCCACACAGTCAAAGGCTTTGGCATAGTCAATAGAGCAGAAATAGATGTTTTTCTAGAACTCTCTTGAATTTCTGATGATCCAGTAGATGTTGGCAATTTGATCACTGGTTCCTCTGCCTTTTCTAAAGCCAGCTTGAACCTCTGGAAGTTCACGGTTCACATATTGCTGAAGCCTGGCTTGGAGAATTTTGAGCATTACTTTACTAGCATGTGAGATGAGTGCAATTGTGTGGTAGTTTGAGCATTCTTTGGCATTGCTTTTCTTTGTGATTGGAATGAAAACTGACCTTTTCCAGTCCTGTGGCCACTGCTGAGATTTCCATATTTGCTAGAATGTTGAGTGCATCACTTTCACAGCATCATCTTTCAGGTTTTGAAATAGCTCAACTGGAATTCCATCATCTCCACCAGCTTTGTTCATAGTGATGCTTTCCAAGGCCCATTTGACTTCACATTCCAGGATGTCTGGCTCTCGGTGAGTGATCACATCATCGTGGTTATCTGGGTCATGAAGATCATTCTTGTACAATTCTTCTGTGTATTCTTGCCACCTCTTCTTAATATCTTCTGCTTCTGTTAGGTCTGTACCATTTCTGTCCTTTATCGAGCCCATCTTTGCCTGAAATGTTCCCTTGGTATCTCTAATTTTCTTGAAGAGATCTCTAGTCTTTCCCATTCTGTTGTTTGCCTCTATTTCTCTGCATTGATCTCTGAGGAAGGCTTTCTTATCTTTTCTTGCTATTCTTGGAACTCTGCATTCATATGGGAATATCTTTCCTTTTCTCCTTTGCTTTTCATTTCTCTTCTTTTCACAGCTATGTGTAAGGCCTACTCAGACAGCCATTTTGCTTTTTTGCATTTCTTTTCCATGGGGATGGTCTTGATCCCTGTCTCCTATACAATGTCACAAACCTCCGCCCATCGTTCATCAGGCACTCTATCAGATCTAGTCCCTTAAACCTATTTCTCACTTCCACTATATAATCATAAGGAATATGATTTAAGTCATACTTGAATGGTCTAGTGGTTTTCCCTACTTTCTTCAATTTAAGTCTGAATTTGGTAATAAAGAGTTCATGATCTGAGCCACAGTCAGCTCCTGGTTTTGTTTTTCTTGACTGTATAGAACTTCTCCATCTTTGGCTGCAAAGAATATAATCAATCTGATTTTGGTGTTGACCATCTGGTGATGTCCATGTGTAGAGTCTTCTTTTGTGTTGTTGGAAGAGGGTGTTTGCTATGACCAGGGAGTTCTCTTGGCAAAACTATTAGCCTTTGCCCTGCTTCATTCCATATGCCAAGGCTAAATTTGCCTGTTACTTCAGGTGTTTCTTTACTTTTTACTTTTACATTCCAGTCTCCTATGCATCTTCAGCATTACTGGTTGGGGCATAGGCTTGGATCACCATCACATTGAATGGTTTGCCTTGGAAATGAACAGAGATCGTTCTGTCATTTTTGAGATTGCATCCAAGTACTGCATTTGGACTCTTTTGTTGACCATGATGGCTACTCCTTTTCTTCTAAAAGATTCGTGCCGACAGTCATAGATATAACGGTCATCGGAGTTAAATTCACCCATTCCAGTCCATTTTAGTTCACTGATTCCTAGAATGTTGATGTTCACTCTTGCCATCTCCTGTGTGACCACTTCCAATTTGCCTTGATTCATGGACCTGACATTCCAGGTTCCTATGCAATATTGCTCCTTATAGCACCAGACTTTGCTTCTATCATGAGTCACATCCACAACTGGGTATTATTTTTGCTTTGGCTCCATCCCTTCATTCTTTCTGGAGTTATTTCTCCACTGATCTCCTGGAGCATATTTAGCACCTACTGACCCAGGGAGTTCCCCTTTCAGTATCCTATCATTTTGCCTTTTCATGCTGTTCATGGGGTTCACAAGGCAAGGATACTGAAATGGTTTGCCATTCCCTTCTCCAGTGGACCACATTCTGTCAGACCTCTCCACCATGACCCGCCTGTCTTAGGTGGCTCCACAGGCATGGCTTAGTTTCTTTGAGTTAGACAAGACTGTGATATGTGTGATCAGATTGACTAGTTTTCTATAATTATGGTTTTAGTGTGTCTGCCCTCTGATGCCCTCTCACAACACCTACCATCTTACTTGGGTTTCTCTTACCTTGGACGTGGGGTATCTCTTCACGGCTGCTCCAGCAAAGCACAACCGCTGCTCCTTACGTTGTACAGGGTCGCCCCTCCTGACCTTGAATGTGGAGTAGCTCCTTTCGGCCCTCCTGCACCTGCACAGCCACCGCTCCTCAGACGTGGGGTGGCTCCTCTCGGCTGCTCCCATGCCGTCGCAGCCTGGCACTCTTGGCCGCCACCCCTGACCTTGGGCATGGGATAGCTCCTCTAGGCCATATATCTGTGGTCTGTCACAGGTGCCGCGCTTCTGTCCTTCTGAGGAGCACTAGAAACCATAATTCTCACACCTTCCTGTGAACTAGGCTGACTTCATTGCCCTGGGCTAGATTCCTGCAGCCATGAAATTAAAAGACACTTGCTCGTTGGAAGAAAAGCTGTGACAAATCTAGACAACATGCGAAGAAGCAGAGACATTACTTTGCCAACAGAAGTCCATCTAGTCAAGGCTATGGTTTTTCCAGTGGCCATGTACGAATGTGAGAGTTGGACTATAAAGAAAGCTGAGCACCCAAGAACTGATGCTTTTGAACTGTGGTGTTGGAGAAGACTCTTGAGAGTCCCTTGGACTGTAAGAAGATCCAACCAGCCCATCCAAAAGGAAATCAATCCTGAATATTCATTGGAAGGACTGATGCTGAAGCTGAAACTCCAATACTTTGGCCACCTGATGCAAAGAACTGACTTGTTACGAAAGACCCTAATGCTGGGAAAGATTGAAGGCAGGAGGAGAAGTGGATAATAGAGGATAAGAAGGTTGGATGGCACCACTAACTTAATGGATATGACTTTGAGCAAGCTCCAGGAGATGGTGAAGGACAGGGAAGCATGGCAAGCTGCAGTTCATGAGACCACAAAGAGCTGGATACAAATGACTGACCAAGCAGCAACAACAAGGCTAAATTCCATTGCTACCTGCTACTCAGTTATTGTAGGGTCAAGTTCATTATTTTAGAAGGCCTCCCTGGTGGCTCAGCAGTAAAGCATCTGCCTGCAGTGCAGGAGACGCAGGAGACAAAAGTTTGATCCCTGGGTCAGAAAGATTCCCTAGAGCAGGAAATGGCAACCCACTCCAGTATTCTTGCCTGGAAAATCCCATGCTCAGAGGAGCCTGGCAGGCTGTTAGTCCATTGGGTTATAAAAGAGTTGGACATTAATGAGCAAGAAAACAAACATTACTTTGGAGCTTGATTCCTTTTAACTCTAAATTGATTTATTTAGATCAGTATCTCATTCCCCAATAATCCTTTCTAGAAACTCCAAGGGAGAAATGGTTATTCTGGATTATGGAGGTTTCACATTGTATCTGGAATGTCAATGAAATGATAACTATATCTCATTGTTACATAAAATATCACTGTAAATACAGTGTTTAATCATTATTGATTACAATTCCTGGAATATAGAATATTGTATTTTACTTTCACACAGCAGTTACAAGCACACCTCATTTTATTGTGTGTCTCTTCATTTTGCTTCAGACCATGTTTTTTGCAAGTTGAAAGTTTGCAGCAAGCCTGTGTCGAGCAAATCTGTTGATACCATTTCCTAGCAGCATTATTTTTAAATTAAGATGTGTACATTTTTTGATATAGTACTGTTGCAGGCTTAATAGACTACAGTATAGTGCAACCATAATTTTATAAGCACTGGGAAGCTGAGAAAATGTATATTACTTGCTTTAAAGTGACATTCACTTTCCTGTGATAGTCTAAAACATAACCCAGACTATTTTTGATGTATACCTGTCAGTTCAGTTCAGTTCAGTTCAGTTGCTCAGTCATGTCCAACTCTTTGTGACCCCATGAATCGCAGCATGCCAGGCCTCCCTGTCCATCACCAACTCCCGGAATTCACTCAAACTCATGTCCATTGAGTCAGTGATGCCATCCAGACATCTCATCCTCTGTCATCCCCTTCTCCTCCTGCCTCCAATCTCTCCCAGCATCAGAGTCTTTTCCAATGAGTCAGCTCTTTGCATGAAGTGGCCAAAATACTGGAGTTTCAGCTTTAGCATCATTCCTTCCAAAGAAATCCCAGGGCTGATCTCCTTCAGAATGGACTGGTTGGATCTCCTTGCAGTCCAAGGGACTCTCAAGAGTCTTCTCCAACACCACAGTTCAAAAGCATCAATTCTTCAGTGCTCAGCTTTCTTCACAGTCCAACTCTCACATCCATACCTGTATTCTCTTATTATTTGCAAAGCATCTTTAATTCCAGGTAATAGACATTCAAAAGCAAAAATTATATTTCATCCACAAATATCAAATATTCAGAATTGTCTAAGAGTAGAGACAATATTAGGGCTTCCCCTTGGCTCTGTGGTAAATAATCCACCTACAATGCAGGAGCTACAGGAGATATGGGTTTGATCCCTGGGTCTGGAAGATCCCCTGCAGGAGGGCATGGCAACCCACACTTCTTGCCTGGAGTATCCCATGGACAGATGAGCCTGATGGGCTACAGTCCACAGGGTCGCAAAGAATCACACAACTAAAGTGACTTAGCATGACAGGGCAGAGACAATATTTCTGGTTCCAAGAATATTCAGATCGCTAGAATGTGATATATACATGTAATATGGATTCTCTAGCTTCCCCTCAGTTCAGTTCAGTTCAGTCGCTCAGTCGTGTCAGGCTCTTTGTGACCCCATGAATCGCAGCACGCCAGGCCTCCCTGTCCATCACCATCACCCGGAGTTCACTCAGACTCACGTCCATCGAGTCAGTGATGCCATCCAGCCATCTCATCCTCGGTCGTCCCCTTCTCCTCCTGCCCCCAATACCTCCCAGCAGGAGAGTCTTTTCCAATGAGTCAACTCTTCGCATGAGGTGGCCAAAGTACTGCAGTTTCAGCTTTAGCATCATTCCTTCCAAAGAAATCCCAGGGTTGATCTCCTTCAGAATGGACTGGGTGGATCTCCTTGCAGGCCAAGGGACTCTCAAGAGTCTTCTCCAACACCACAGTTCAAAACCATCAATTCTTCAGTGCTCAGCCTTCTTCACAGTCCAACTCCCACACCCATACATGACCACAGGAAAAACCATAGCCTTGACTAGACAGACCTTAGTCGGCAAAGTAATGTCTCTGCTTTTGAATATACTATCTAGGTTGGTCATAACTTATCTTCCAAGGAGTAAGCGTCTTTTAATTTCATGGCTGCAGTCACCATCTGCAGTGATTTTGGAGCCCAAAAAAATAAAGTCTGACACTGTTTCTCCTGTTTCCCCACCTATTTCCCATGAAGTGATGGGACCAGATGCCATGATCTTCATTTTCTGAATATTGAGCTTTAAGCCAACTTTTTCACTCTCCTCTTTTACTTTCATCAAGAGGCTTTTTAGCTCCTCTTCACTTTCTGCCATAAGGGTGGTGTCATCTACATATCTGAGGTTATTGATATTTTTCCCGGCAATCTTGATTCCAGCTTGTGTTTCTTCCTATTGCCCATAAAATACCAGTCTGTTTCTTTTAAATTTTATTTATTTTATTTATTTTCAGTCTACTTTGAAGAAACATGTTCACCAGCCTTCTAGGTACTAGCTTGGTTTTCCTAAGCAAGCTTTAGTGCCTACGGACATCATAGTCCATACACTGTAGTGTACGTGTAGTGAGATCAGTGTAAATTAACGGTAAACCCTTCCACTCTGTGAATAAGACATTATTTGCATTTCAGCAATTAAAGGCTAACCAACTAAAAGCAAGGCAAAAATCTTATTAGTCTAGCATGCAATTTGTTTGTAGTAGTTACACAAATTATTTTGAATGGATAACCTATCTTCCTGAATCAAGTTATCTGTGGATTCTCTCCCATGCTTATATTCATTCCACAAATAAATTAAATTTTCTTGTTAAAAATCTCAGTTGGGGATTAGAAGGAAATATTGACACATTGCTGTCATTGTTTAGTCCCCAAGTTGTGTCTAACTCTTTAGCGACCCCATGGACTGTAGCCCACCAGGCTCCTCTGTCCATGGGATTTCCCAAGCAAGAATACTGTAATAGGTAGCCATTTCCTATCCAGGTGATCTTCCTGACCCAGGGATCGAACCCATGTCTCCCGCATTGCCGGCAGTTTCTTTACCCCTGAGCCACCAGGGAAGTCTCTGTTGACACATTATTTCCTCTCTAATTATATGTGATGATTTCTCCTTTAAATGCAGTTGACCCTTGAACAACATGCGTGTTAGAGGAATGGACCATCAGCACAGCTGAAATCCGAATGTAACTTTGTAGTCAGCCCTGGGTACCTGGTTCTTCTATATCCTTGGTTACATATATGCAGACAGTGTAGTACTGTGACTTTTACTATTGAAATAAATCCATGTATAAGTGGACCTATGTATTTCAAGCCTGTGTTGTTCGAGGATCAACTCTATTTTATCTGAAGATGTGTGAGAGAGAATTCCAATCATAAAAATGCCATTTTTAAAATCTAAAGATTTTAGCAGAAAAAAAAAAGAAATTAAAATTGGGATTTGAATAGTTTGATGACTTTTTTCTTAGATGTTCAAGCTTTATAGTTGAAGAATAATCCTCAAATTATTTGATTGTTAGAATATAACTATTCAAAGGAATTATTTTAAAAATACTTCTTGGTGGAAGGCATGCTGTTAACCTGTTCTTAACAGCCCCCAATGCTTCAGTAGTTATCTTTTGGCTACTCATTCTGAGACTGAAAAGCTAGAGTTATTTCATTTACTTTTTTATTATATAGTCTCTCAAGCACCCATTTTCAGTGTCTTTTTGTATGTGATATTTTTATCTTTTTTGTTTAATGAAGTATTTCTACAAGCTGTATTGTGCATTTTAATGACCTGAAGAAAAAAAAAAAAAACTATCACACTTTGCTTTTAATTTGCTATCAAAAATATTCAACTTAGAATTTGCATTTACCAGTTCACTGTGTTGGTAGTAATCAGTGGAAAGAAATGGTAAATACGAGGAAATGCATCTTTTATGGTTGGACAAACCCATCAATAGGAACAAAATAAAGCTGCCTCTCTTTTTTTAATAAGCTTGAGAAAGCATCTGTCTTACTATAGACAATATACTTCACCAACCATGGAAGAATTTATTTCCATTGTCACAATTTACTTAGTTGGAAAACAGCTTTTACCAGCTTGCAAGTTACTTATTGTTTTTATTAAAGGAAGCTTTTCTTTATGGAAGGCAATGGACTGCAGTAGATAGTAATTTGATACAGTAGAGATTCTAAAACTAGAGCTTTCTTAACTATTTCTTCGATGCTTAAATATCATCAACATAAAGTCAGTTAGAACTGATGACATAAAAATTCTCTCAATATATGCAGTATGGAAAAAAACCTGAGAATTTGAAATAAAAAAAAATATGACTCTTACCACTGTCAAAGTTGAATAGAAATTGCAGCTAATTGCTTGGTGGAAAGGGAGAAAGAACCTTAATCAGCACATGGCAAAATGAAATTTAAAAGAGTACAGTTATGTTACAAGAAGAATGTAGCAGATTTAGCTTAGAAGAATTCCTTTAACCTCATATTCAAGAGTAGATATTTCATTGAAACTATTCAAAGGTTATGAGTTCAACAAACTAGGTATTCATATTTCTCATATAATTATATATTTTAACAGACAGTCAAAAGTGATTATCAACATGTTGGATCTATTTCAATGAAGGGGTGGGTTACACAGAGATTTGTAGATGTGATATTTATCTACGTTTAGAGAGCAGTCTTTGGATGATTGGATGGGAAAATATGGGAGATATTAAGTGTGTCACTGAGCACAAAGGATTGCTTGAAATATTAAATACTGTTACATTTTAGAGGCTATTGGTAGGAACAAAGAAAGGTAAAGTGTAAGGAAGTAGTCAATAAACGTGCCATAGTCGTGGCTTTCCTGGCCTCTCTAAGGGCACTAGCCGAGCCTGTCTGTTTCAGCTCCTCATGCTCTCATTCCCAAGGGGCTCAGCTGAGATTCTCACAATGCAGCACTGAGTTTCCTGGGAGTTGTTAACTGGTGTGTGGCAGTTCTGAGACCCATCTAGGCACCCAACGCCACATGCCCCTACTTTAAGGAGAGGAAAATCTTGATGAGGGTGAAGTTCTTATTCTTGGATATGGTTCTCAGATTCATGATTTTCTCTTGGCACATCATCTGGGTCTTTGCTTTGAAGTCTGAGACGTCTTCATATTTCTAAGAAATGACCTGTACGTTGTTACTGTTCAGTTGCTAAGTCATGAACTCTTTGTGACCTCATGGACTGCAGCATGCCAGCCTCCTCTGTCCACCACTATCTCCCAGAGTTTGCTCAAATTCGTATCCATTGAGTCAGTGATGCTACCTAACCATTTCATCCTCTGCTTCCCTCTTCTTTTGCCTTCACAAGGAGAATTTAAAACTAAATAGCATTCCCAGAGACTTCTCTTGTGGCTCACTGGTAAAGAATCCACCTGCCAAAGCAAGAAAGGTGGGTTTGATCCCTGGGTCAGGAAGATACCCCAGAGAAGGAAATGGCAACCCACTCTAGTAGTCTTGCCTGGGAAATCCCATGGACAGAGGAGCCTTGTGGCTACAGTCCATGGGATTGCAAGAGAGTCAGACATGATTTAGGAATTAAAGCAACACAAAGCTTTCCTAGGTGGTTTCTATCTCACAGAAGTTTGAGGACTCCAAATTGTCTTTCCATTGCAAACTTTCTTGATAACTTTTAGTCCAATTTGTAAAACTCCATATAAACATTGAGGATTTTCTATGCATGCGTCATGTTATGAGTCATTCCATTAGGCAAAAATCAGACCCAGAATTCTTTTGGAAACTGGTCTCATTCTACTTTAGGTGGTGTCTCTGGTTTTTGTGGAAAAATATTCTTAATATTCTCAAAAGACTTTCACATAGTCGACAATGTTTACTTGGTGCCATCTTAAATCTTTGTGAGGTCTTTTCCTTTTTTAAAATTAATTTTTATGGGAATATAGTTGATGCAGAATATTGTGTTAGTTTCTGTTGTACAGAAAAGTTGATCAGTTATACGTATACATATATCACTCATTTAAATTTTTTCCCATATAGATCATTATAGAGCATTGAGGAGAGTTTCTGTGCTATACAGTATGTTAGCCATACTCAGGATTCCAGACAAATTACTTCTTATCTTGAAAATTTCTTGCAGCCTGAGGCATCTAGAAATAGGAATAGTGTTATTGTCCAAAACATCAGCCTACATTACTATAGTTTTTACATCATGGTCTTTTATATTCAAGATGAGGAATCAGAGAATGAAAGATTGATATTAGTTTGTTTGATTCAGCCAGTGCCAGAACTGAGATCATAATCTCAGTGTGTTCAGTTAAATAGCCCACATGATATCCAATAAACCATGTTGGCAGTTTCCTGATTCAGCCTCATGAACCCTTTTTTAATTTTATAATTAAAAGTTTTAATTTTATAGGGAAGTCCTATAATTTTATAAATAGTAATTTAATTTTATCAATAGTAGTAATGGGTAAAAAATATTTGGATGTGTGTAACTACATACAGTCTCTTTACTGAATATTGGGTAAGAACTGTAAGAGTTTGGTGTTGCAAAGTACAGAAGAAAAAAATCTACTGTGAAATACATATTATTAAGAGTAAAGATTAGCTCTTAGTTTGAGTTCCCCAAAATATATGGGCACAAACATTTGAAATAAATCTTGGATGACTTGAATTATTTATTTTATCAAAATACATTTCAAGATGTTTGCAGATTCTCTCCCTGTTCTCACCTGTCTCACCCCATCCTTGCCCCCTTAAATTTCACAATAAAGTTCATTCAGTGGTTAACAAAACAAAAACAAACCAGTTTTTATTATAGTACCTCATTTCTTGCAGGAAGGCCAATGGTAACTGGTTGTCTTTTTTTTTTTTTAAGATTTAATGTACATTTACTCTTAACACGTGGAACATATAGTATAAAGATTTCATACTGAATAAATGATATTCATTAAGCCAAAAAAGGAAAAAAGGAGGAATTTACATCAAGTTTTAGCTACATTGTTTGAAATACAAATATGCAGATTTTATCACTGAAAAAAATCTCAATTGTGTTTCTTCATCAGGAACTTCAACTGAACCTAGAACTTTTTCACACCTTGATTAGAAAGAAAACAAAAACAAAAACAAAAACCCAGAAAAAAATAAACTATAAGTTGATTGGCTGCTGAGACAGCAAGGACTTTTTACAGAGACCTGTACAGCATCGCACCAAGAGGGGCGATGTCTGGCAAGAGATTAAATAGCTGTGTCTCACTTTGTGCAGGTCACCAACTCGTTAACTCGTCATACTATAAAGGGGTACCTGGGAGGGGGACCAAACTGTGGGGATCCAAGGGTATGTGCAATGTACAACGTCATATATATACACAAGTGGCAGCGCAGCGGCTGCAGCTAAGGGTTAAAATCAGTTCTAAGAGGTGATCTCAGGGTTATTCATAAAATCAAGGAGGAGAGAAAGAGGTCAGGGTGTTGTAGGTTCACACATGATACTTTGGGGGAAAAGCCTTTTTTTTTTTTTTTTCTCCTCAATGTTTAACTAAAAACATTTTTTAAAACTACAGCTTGCTGCTGACCCAGCGTTTTCTCTTGTTTCCATGTGAGACATTATTATTACAGTATGCTTACAGTATCAGGTGTACAGTACAGTACATGAAAGGGTCTACACTCTACTGCACAGGCCTCTCCAGTGAACAGGGTCTGTCCACAACTGCGAACTTCTCGGTTCCTGCAAGATGGTGAATGTACAACAATAAAGGTTGTCTTCTTATTGAACTGAAATTGTCAAATAAACAAGAACTTTGTAAGACACCTAGAGAAAAAACCACAGGTTATTTATTGGGGAAAATCCAATTTGAATAATAGTAAATTTCTTATTCCCTTGTGGCTCAGCTGGTAAAAAATTCACCTGCAATGTGGGAGACCTGGGTTTGATCCCTGGGTTGGAAGATCCCCTAAGGGCAAAGGCTCCCCATTCCAGCATTCTGGCCTGGAGAATTCCATGGACTGTATAGTCCTGGGGTTGCAACGAGTCAGACATGACTGAGCAACTTGCACTTTCAGCTTCACTTTCAAATTTCTTATCAGAAACCATGGAAATCAGAAAGGATTGGTACAATATTTTTTCACATACTGAAACAAAAGATAAATCCAGAAATGTAAAACCAGTAACAATATTAATTAGGTGTGACAGGTCACTGAAAACATTCTCAGATAAAGAAAAACAAAGTTTGTTGCAGGCACACCTATCCTAAAAAATGGCTGGCTAAAGGAAGTTCTCTAAAGAGAAAAGAAATGGTTTAAAAAAGAAACTTTGATACTTCAAAATGAAAGAACACAGTAAGCAAAAATATGGGCATATGTGTTTGGCTTTTATTCTGCACTTGAGCATTTAAATTATGTTTAACAGTTGAAGTGAGAATTGTGAAAATGTCTTTAATGGTTTTTAAATATATAGAGGAGAATTTTAAAGCAATTATATTGTAGATGAAAGAAGTTTAACAGGACATGCATTGTCTCCATTTCATTCAAACCAGTGAAGTGTGGAAACCTGCAGACTGAGATAAGTTATGTGCATATATTGTAATGCTTAGAGCAAAGAGTTAAAGGTTTATGCAAAGAATTACAGTCAAACACACTACAGATAAATAAATATAAGATCTTTACACATTCAAGGAAAATAGAAAGGCAAGAAAAATAAATGAAAGAGAAAGAGAAGACCAATAGAAAAATTAAAATGTCAGACTTAAGATCTAACAAATCAATAATTACATTATTACCAAGACAGTGGTTGACAGAGTAGATTAGTCAACATGCTTCCACTATGCTCTGTGTACAAAAGAAAAAAAAAAAAACACCTCATTTCAATTATAATGATATATACAGGTACATGACTGAGCGACTTCACTTCCACTTTTCACTTTCATGCATTGGAGAAGGAAATGGCAACCCACTCCAGTGTTCTTGCCTGGAGAATCCCAGGGATGGGAAAGCCTGGTGGACTGCCGTCTCTGGGGTTGCACAGAGTTGGACACGACGGAGGCGACTTAGCAGTAGCATACAGGTATAAAGTAAAAGGATGGAAAAAGATATATTGTAAAAATTTTAATAAAAGAAAAACTGGTTTGGCTGTGTTAATATTAAACAAGTCACAATTTAATTAATATTACATAGTCTTCCCAGCAAAGAAATTTACCAGAATAAGTGAGGATCTTTATATGATGATAAAGGGTTAATACAATAAAAGGACACTTAAAATGTTTTCAGGAATAGTTTCATATCCAAAGATACAAAAGTATAAAGAGCCATGAAAGATGAAGGCAAACATTTTTAGCCATTATCTGCAAAAAGGATTAACTTTTGACAATGAAAAAGTGTTACAAATTGGTGAATGAAAAACATTGAAGTCTTGAATAGCTACATGGACATAGGTTGCAATCGGGTAATTTTCTCTAGATCAGAATCTAATGACCAGCATAAATACATAAAAATGTTCAACCTCACAAAAGTAATTAAATAAATGCAAATTAAGAGAAAATGTAATTTGTTAAGCTAATGAAATAAAGAAAGATTAGTAAGTTGACTTGAAAATCCACAGACATGTTGTAAAAACATATTTATTATTGTCATTTATCCAATGAAATAGACATACAAATGCCTGTGATAAATTTATAACAACCTCATTCTTAAAATGAATTTGACAACCTTTATAAAAAGCCCACAAATACCCATACCCTTTAACATAATAAGTGTTCTTCCGGGAATCTTAATGAAATAACCTAACTGTGGCAGATATTTGGATGTAACCATATTAATCACAGTGCTATTTATAATAATAATAATAGCTAATCTGTATTGAGTGTTTAATATGGGCAAGATCTTATTATAAAATATTCATATATTTGTGGTAAAGACAGTTAATGCTCATCAAATATTTCAAGTGCCTCCCCATGTTTTCTAGCCTTTACACCACTTAAGTTGAAACGTCGTGACTATTTTGGTCAATAGACTGCCCTGATCTGAAGAGTGCTAATTCTGGGCTGAAGCAGTTATGAACCAGTGTACTCTGTCCACCCTCTGGGTTCTCTGCTTAGAGGACCTGGAAGCCATGTGGACAGATGCGTGTGATGACATAGAAGTATTTCTAGAGGAAGACAGACTTGTTTCTTGAGTTAGGCAAATAGAAGCAATTTCCGGCGATCCATGTCAGGCTTGATCTGGGCAAGAAACATGTTTTCCTGCCAAGTCACTGCAATTTGGCTTGGTAGGTTTTTCCACAATAACTTTGACTGACTAATAAAGTATGTCGACGTATACAATCCATTAGAAAACCCTAACAGGTAGATACAATCATTTCTTTATGTTATATTTTAGGAAATTAAGATAGAGTGTGGTTAAGAAAATATCGTCAACGTGAAACATAGTGAGACTGTAAATGCTTCCTGGTCTACTTTTGCTGTTTATTATGACTGCTGATTTTTGCTCATGGAACTTCATTCCAAATGTGATTTGTATTTTTTTCTAATGTGTAGCTGAAGTTTTACATAATACACAGCTATTGTTACCATTTTTCTCTGTGAGAATCCCTCCTCTCTTTTTGTTGGAGCAAGTTATATCCACAGAACTGGCTTTAAAAACAATTTTTAAATGATTTAAAGTACTAATATTGAAATCAATTAAAGTTCCAGATCTTGTAAAAAAAAAAAGTATACTAATTTAGATTTAAATGACACTTACTACAAATACCTAGAAAAGAAAGATAGTATAGAACAGGCATTGTTTTGAATGTGTACCTGAGCTTCCAAGAAAGGAAAATCATCAAATACTGGAAATAAAGAGGAAAGTGTTAATCAACACACTGTAGTCATTAACAGATCTGATCACTGCTGTGTAGATGTGACCGGTCACCAGGGAGTCATTGGGGTTAGGGTCCATGCTGGAGGAGTGGTGAGAACCCGGGTCATCCTCAAGGGGAGTGAAATGAGAGATGCCTTGAGAGTCAGAATCTTAAAGGAGTAAATCTCACTGCACCAGGGGTTGGGGGGAATAAATCATCTTTTTGCACGGAAAGGATAAATGTCTTTCTCTGCCTCAAATCTGACCAACCAAGAAGTTTCTCATAAGTATGCAAAGGCTTAAACGTGCACTTCCTATGGAAATTGGTTAGAAATTTATACCACATTCATTTGTGTGCTGAAAAATCTCAAGGTGCAAAAGCTATACAACTCAAAGCAGGTTGATGGAACTTGTGCAGCTACAGAGAAACAAAGGCAAATTGCTCAGGAGGAAGGCACCCACCAAGCAGGAGAGGAAGGAGAGGAGGAAAAAACTGCAACAATTACTGTGTGTCATGCAGATTTCAGGCTACACATAAAAAAATTACAAATCATATGCAGGGATGAACTTCCAGGAGCAAGAATCATAAGGCATAATAAGCAGCACAATTAGGCCAAGAAGCACTTAGGACCATAGTATGTTTTACATTTTTATGAAATTTAAGGTCAAGACACTAGGAAAAAAGAACAGGCGGCTTTGAACAATGGAATAAATTGCATAAATAGAATAAAATAGCCACTGAAGCAAAAAGGAAAAATAAATGAGCTAAGTCGCAGATGAGACACATTTGATGAGAGGAAGAGTGAATGTGGAGAGAGAGAGGACATAGCTAAAAATGAGATATGTAGGAAATGAGGATAGTTCAGCGCAGCAGTCTTCCCTTGTCCGTGGTCTCCCCTGCCTACAACTTTATTTTCTGCAATTTCAGGTGTCTGTGGTCAATTGCAGTCTGAAAATACTAAATGGAAAATTATGAAAGTAGACAATTCATACATTGTACACTTTTCTACATAGTGTGATGGAATTCTGTGCATTTTCTCCGTCCTGTCAGGGGTGTGAATTATCCCTTTGCCCAGCATATCGTGTGCTTTGGTCACTTGATAGTATCTGGGTTATCCAATCACCTCTGAAGGTGTCATAGCGCTCATGTCCAAATGACCCTTATGTTACTTGATAGTGGCCCCAAAGCATCAGAAGGGTGATGCTGCCAATTCAGACATGCCACAGAGAACCCATAAAGTGCTTCCTTTAGCTAAAAAGGTTGCTGAGATCTACAGTAAGGATGAATCTTTTATCCGCAAAATGGTGAAGAAAGAAAAAGAAATTTGTGCTAGTTTTACTGTTGCACCACAGTGTGGTCTGATAAGTACTTTGTTAAGGTGGAAAAGGCATTAAATTTGTACAATAAGATATTTTGAGAGAGAGAGAGACCACATTCACAAAGCTTTTATATTAGTATATTGTTATAAGTGTTCTACTTTACTGGTATTATTCTTATTCTCTTACTGTGCCCATTAATAATTTATGGGTACAGTAAATTATGGGTACAGTAATAATTTATGAACTTTATCGTATATATATATATATAGAGAGAGAAAACATTATATATATATGTATATATATACACACACACACATTTATTTTATCATATATATTTAATTCCTTGGTGACTCAGATGGTAAAGAATCATGCAGTTCAAGAGACCTGGGTTTAATCCCTGGGTTGGGAAGATCTCCTTGAGAAGGGAATGGCTACCCACTCCAGTATTCTTGCCTGGAGAAATCCTTGGACAGAGGAGTCTGGCAAGCTACAGTCCATGGAAGTCTGACAAAGAGTTGGGCACAAATGAGCAACTAACACAGGCACACACACACACACACACACACACACACACACACACAGTTTCAGGCATTCTTGGTTTGGTACTATCCATGGCTTCCATCATCCAGTGGGGGTCTTGGAAGGTATCCCCTGTGAATAAGAGGGAACTAGTATGTCTTACTGGATTTTCAGATATACTGACAAAAAAATTGAACAAAAAATATTTCATAGACTGGCTGCTTTATATTTGGTATGTAGGAATAAATAATTTCTGAGATTCAAATAAGCTCAACATAACTTTAGCAAGAAAAAGAAAAAAGCATAAAAACCTAGGTAAAACATAATAACATATAATAGCAAAGAAAAATTAAGTTTAAAAATAATATATTTGCACTGACAACAGACTTCTTTCTTATTAAGGTATGCCTTGGAAATTCTGAGGTAAACCATTATTTAACATAGAATTCTATAAACCTGTAAAAAATAAAATTCAAGTGAAAGGATTAAAAAAAGGAAAAAGAAAAGACTTAAAGAATTTGCTATTAACAGAACCTCATGAAAGAACATCAAATTAAAATGTATTTTAGAAGCAGAGAAACTGAACCCAGAAAAAAAGGTTGAGTTCAAGAAGTAGCTATGAATAAAGATTGTGATGCATTTGCAGGCAGAGATCAAATTATCAACAATCTTTGGATCATGGAGAAAGCAAGGGAGTTTCAGAAAAACATCTGCTTCTGTTTCATTGACTACACAAAAGCCTTTAACTATGTGGATTCCAACAAACTGGAAAATTTGTAGAAATAGGAGTACAAGATCACCATACCTCTCTCCTGAGAAACATACATGGCAGGTCAAGAAGCAACAGAATAGGGCATTGAACAACTGACTGGTTCAAAATTGGAAAGGAGTAGGCCAAAGCTATATAGTGTCACCCTGCTTATTTAACTTATATTCAGAATACATCATGTGAAATGCCAGGCTGCGTGAATCACAAGCTGGAATCAAGATTGCTGGGAGAAGTATTGACAACCTCAGATATGCAGATGATACTACTCTAATGGCAGAAAGCGAAGAGAAACTAGAGGGTCTCTTGGTGGGGGGTGACAGAAGAGAGTGAAAAAAAAAACTGGCTTGAAACTCAGCATTAAAAAAACCAAGATCATGGCATCCAGTCCTCTCACCTGATGGCAAACAGAAGGCAAAAAAGTGGAAGCAGTGACAGATTGTATTTTCTTGGGCTCCAGAATCACTGCAGATGGTGACTGCAGCCATGAAATTAAAAGGCATCTGCTCTTGGAAGGAAAGCTATGGCAAATCTAGACAGCATATTAAAAAGCAGAGACATCATTTTGCCAACAAAGTCTTTTTAGTCAAAGCTATGGTTTTTCCAGTAGTTGTGTACTAATATGAGAGTTGGACCATAAAGAAAACTGAGCATCAAAGAGTTGATGCTTTCTAAGTGTGGTGTTGGATAAGACTCTTGAGAGTCCCTTGAACTGCAAGGAAATCAAACCAGTCAATCCTAAAGGAAATAAACCCTGATTAGTCATTGGAAGGACTGATGCTGAAGTTGAAGCTCCAATACTTTGGTCACCTGATGTGAAGAGCTGACTCAATGGAAAAGATTCTGATGCTGGGAAAGATTCTGGGCAAAAGGAAAAGGAAGCCATAGAGAATGAAATGGTTAGATAGCATCACCAACTCAATGGACAAGAATTTGATCAATTTCAAATAGTGAAGGACAGAGAAGCCTGGCATGCTGCAGTCCATGGGGTTGCAAAGAATCAGACAGGACTTAGCAACTGAACAACAGCAATAGATGTCCAAGCATACTAAAGTTTTTGTTGCTCAGACACCTATTTTGGTTTTGAAATAGTGAATTTTGTTATTAGGCCAATTATCTTTTAAGGACAGGATATTGGATGGGACAATAGAGTGTGGAGGCTACACTTCAGGCCCTTGTCATAACTAGTGGCAGGGTTTCTTGTGGGTAAATTCAGCCAGCTTTCTCATGGTTTCCCACAGGAAGATGCTGAGGCAGGACCTATCTCCACACATGCACTCTCCCCCCTTGTTAAAAGAGCTCTTGCTTGGACAGGATGTCAGAGAAAGCACTGTTTACCACAGAGGAAAGGTCCTGGGACCTTCCCATAAAACTGCCATGATGGAGGCACTTCTGGTTAGAGAAGAATTGCAAATCCTCTGCCTAGGTCTTTACCTCTCTTGCCTTCTTAGTGTGCCCCGATTTGAAGGAGTCAGGATATGGAGGAGAAGGAGGAAGTCAAGAAAGGGCCTCTGAGTGTATTAAACCTCCCTCCCTTCACGGGCTCTGGGACAGGTGAGTGGAGAATGATGGGGTTTGCCATGAGATCAAAGTTTTAATTTAAAGTGACTGAAATTTTAACATGTGTAGGTGCAAATAATTAATACACAAGAGTATCATTTTGAGGCTTTCTATTTCCATTATAGATTGTTAATCAATTATTCACAAAGTAATATGAATCAGTTGAGAAAACAGCGTTGGAGCTGGTAAGTTGTCAGTGTATTTTTTAAGCCGAGGTTGGTTGGAATGTGAAATGGTTGTGTAGTTACAAGGGGAGACCTTCTGACCAGAAGGGAGCAGCTGGCACCTTCTGGCAGATATTGTTCAGAAAATGGCTGAGTTTAATCCAGTTCAGAAAATTTATGTTCTCAGGGATGCAGGAATGTATCTGAAACCACATCCACAATGGACACATGTCACCATTACAAATGCCTGAATCCATTATTAATACTTCATTTTGACTTTTAAATGCATTCTTTTCTTTTTTGTATATAAATTTATTCATTTTAATTGGAGGCTAATTACTCTACAATATTGTCATGGTTTTTGCCTACATTGACATGAATCAGCCACGGGTGTACATGTGTCCCCCTCCTGAACCCCCCTCCCCCCTCCCTCCCCATCCCATCCCTCAGGGTCATCCCAGTGCACCAGCCCTGAGCACCCTGCTTCATGCATCAAACCTGGACTGGTGATTCGTTTCACATATGATAATATACATGTTGCAATGCCATTCTCCCAAATCATCCCACCCTCGCCCTCTCCCACAGAGTCCAAAAGACTGTTCTATACATCTGTGTCTCTTTTGCTGTCTCGCATATAGGGTTATCATTACTATCTTTCTAAATTCCATATATATGCGGTAGTATACTGTATTGATGTTTTTCTTTCTGACTTATTTCACTCTGTATAATAGGCTCCAGTTTCATCCACCAACATATCAGAAAGATCATACATCATGACCAAGTGGGCTTTATCCCAGGGATGCAAGGATTCTTCAGTATCCACAAATCAATTAATGTAATTCACCACATTAACAAATTGAAAATAAAAACCATATGATTATCTCAATGGATGCAGAGAAGGCCTTTGACAAAATTCAACATCCATTTATGATAAAAACCCTCCAGAAAGCAGAAATAGAAGGAACATATCTCAACATAATAAAAGCTATATATGACAAACCCACAGCAAACATTATCCTTAATGGTGAAAAATTGAAAGCGTTTCCCCTAAAGTCAGGAACAAGACAAGGGTGCCCACTCTCACCACTACTATTCAACATAGTTCTGGCATCCTTTTCTTTAATGGTTAAAGCAGTTGTACAGCGTATGATAAACAGGCCATGAGTAAGGCCATTCTAATTAACGTAAAGTTCAAGTTAAATTGTGTCCTAGCCGGAATGACCTCTGTAGACTCCAATATGTGAATATTTCTTCCATCACACTTGTGAGTGAATGGTAACTCTCTAAAAGACAGAACTGACATTCATAAGGAAATTGTGGGTCCTGCCCAAGATGACATCTAATTTGAAGAAGGGCATTGCTACATGGTGTGTTTAAAGAATCAGTGGGGAAAACATTTATTCATGTATTCAAGGAGAAGTGTTCAGGGGTCTGGGTTCTCCATAAAATTGAATGTTTTGTGTTAAAATGTATGCAAATCAAAGAATAATGTGCCCTACCATAAATTTAGCAAATATTTAGGAAATTAAGCAAGTTGCAAAAGGATACATGGAGAATGATACCATTAATATAAAAACTTAAACACAAAAATAATAAGCATTTCTATGTTTATATACTCTTCGGTATCATGTATATTTTGTGTAAATATATAATTCTTGGCTATGTGGACAAATGACTATGTCTAATGTAGAATAAATTTGAAAAGTTAACTATTTATGGATTTCAGCATTTTGTTAATCTCAAAAATAAGTAATAATAATTTAATGTATGTATTTTTACAGTATAAAGTCTATTGAAACCCTTGAAATTGGCTTAACTACAGTTCTGTTTACTGATATTAGAAAATTTCTTAATTTTGCCTACAACATGAAATAAGTTTTCCAGTCTAATGCATTTTTAATAGCACAGCAGCCCACCCATCTATGACCCATCCCTTAATGCATAAAAGGAGATGCCCATCGTCATATGCCATTAAGTTAAGTGTTTATCAATGGAGTGAATGTAATTTCCCTAAAGCATTACTTATTTGCTCTAACATAGTTAAAATCAGTTATTTATTTATAATCATTTTTAGCCTGTGGAACTTGTTAATAAGAAAACGCACTCAGACAAATAACATAAATCCAAAAAGTTATTTTAAGATACCATACTTCAAAATAAATTATCAAGTTTGATACCTTTGTAAATTTAATACATTCTAAAGTTTGAACTGTTGAAGTTTTCAGATGATAATTTCTTTTACTTCAATACTGTAGAGATTGCTTTTTAATCTTACAAGTTTAACTTAAGCTTCCATCATTGAGGTAGCTTAATACATGTACCCTTTGTATTTTAATAGTGATGTAGGATCATAAATATTTAAAATATAAAGGGAATGAAAATATATAATCCAGTTTTATTACAGTTGAATTGACCCAAATAAGAAAGTTGAGAAAATTACCATAGAAAATTAACAAGTGTTTTCCCCATAAATGGTAGTCCTTATTTCTTACATGAATGCGCTGTCTCTCAGAAGACTCTGGAAGCCTACATAAAGAATATAATTTTTACGATAGGGCTCAGTGACTTCCTTTATCCAAGGTGAAGTTTCCCTGAAAATTTGAAGACCTTAAATTCTGAACTTATAAATTTCAAGATTCATTTACTCCTGACAATATGCCACCTCTTAGTTCAAAGGAAAAGAAAGAAAAATACATATGCATTTAAGAGCTAGGGAGTAAAGCCCAATAGAGTATTTAACTTTATATAGCTCTTTAAAATAAAAAAAAGTTTATGACTTGAGTGTAAGATAGTAAAAAAAAATCATAAATTAATTTTTCTTCACCATGGATTTAGGGTTTTAAATGAAAGTTGAAAGTGGTCATAAAATGTTCTACTGGTTTCATACTCTACAGAAAAAAAATATTGGTAATAAAGTATGAAACCAACTATGGACTTAGCTGATTGGGGAGGAATAATATATGAACATTAAGATAGTGTCTACAAGATAGCAATTAATCTTGAAAGAAATATAATTCAGAAAATCAGACACTTTTCTTATATTTATTAAAATTATAAATTGGTTAATGTGTTATCTGAATTGATAGACTGTCTACATTGTTTGATATGTTTATGCTGATTAATTTCCACCTAAATATTATATTAGGAAAAATCCTACATGCAGACCTGGAGGAGGAGTAGATTGATTGCAAGTAGTCTTATGAGAATATATGTGAAAAAAATTCAGTCTTTTCTACATGGAATTAATCATAACAATGAGAGTAACTTTATCCCTGTGAATTAAGTGCTTGGTAAAATTGGCCTAATGTATTATTTTGGCATTAATTCCAATCACAGTGTTTGTTTTTACTTAAATTTAAGAAATGTAATCTTTTCTTTCCTCCTTCCTCCTTGTTATGTAGCTCTGTGATTCCCTTAGCCTAATACTTCTTCCTCAAAAACAAAATCATGAGATTTCTATATAGCAAAAATTATCAGTCTCATAAATTTTGAGTCCAAATGCCCAAAATATTGAGCATCTTTTGACTCTAGATTTTACCTGAAGAAAATTAGATTAAAAATAGAATTATGAAGGGAGCTAAATTTTGTTTCAAAGTTCTTTATTATTATTAAACTTGGAAACTGTCAATAATCAACAAAGAATTATGTAAACATATTATTGTATATGCAGTAAATGGAATTTAGTGGCCTTGTAACCATTAAAAATATCACAGCAGCACACTAGCTTACATGGAAAAGTATCAATGATATTTTAAACTGAGAATAATTAAAATTATTGCATGTAACAAAATGCCCTTCAATATGTGAATGGATGAACAAATATCAAGGCAATGGAATACTGCTGATTAATAACTATTGATTCTTAGAACAACAAAAATGGATCTTAAATATGCTTTGATAAATGAAAGATGCCAGACCTGAAAGGTTATGGATTGTATGAGTCCATTTATGTGATGATGTGGGAAAGGCAAGGCGGGTACAAAGCATGCTTGTGTGGTGGTACAGTACTGTCTTCATTTAACTCCCACACTAGATATCCCAGATTTGGGATATTGGTTTCCCCCCCGCCCCCCATGCATTCTCAGAATGTCTAGAGCCTCGTCATTCCAAATGTTTCTCAGTACTTAAGGTCCAGTTCAAGACCCCCTCCATGAAGAATTCTCTGGGATTCTCTAGCACACAAAGCATTGCCCTTTCTTTTTAAGTCACTGTGAGACCTTCAGTTATAGTTCTTTTCTCTTCCCTTGTGGCTCAGTTGGTAAAAAAAAAAAAAAATATGCCTGCAATGCAGGAGACCCCAGTTGGATCCCTGGCTTGGGAAGATCCACTAGAGACCCAATAAGCTACCCACTCCAGTATTCTCGGGCTTCCCTTGTGGCTCAGCTGGTAAAGAATCTGCCTGCAGTGCGGGAGACCTGGGTTCAATCCCTGGGCTGTGAAAATCCCTTGGAGAAAGGAAAGGCCATCCACTCCAGTGTTCTGGCCTGGAGAATGCCATGGACTGTGTAGTACATGGGGTTGCAAAGAGTCAGAAATGACTGAGCGACTTTCACTTTCACGTCTCTTCCCAGATACTTTTAAATGAATTTAAAGCAGTAGATGTATATTATAGTTGATTATATTCCCCAGACAACCATGCATTTTTTTTTTTTTTTTTAGTATTTACTTGATGCTCTCTGAAGAATTGTTGACTTATCAATTACTTTTGTATCTGAAAATTTAGGGGAAAAAAAGAGTCATACATTGAGATAAATGATACCATTGGAAACCCATACTCACTGGCAGGAAATAAAAATTTTTATTGTCTTTGAAATGGAAATGACAAAGTGTCTTGAATAAAATTATTATTAGGATATAAGGTGCTCTTAAAGGTTATACAAATATGATTTTCACTGTGAGGTTTGTTTATAAATTTTATAAGAAAGTGGAGAATTCTAGAAATTGAATGTAGAAATGTCTTTTGCTATTGCCCTTCTTTGTCAAGTGCAGAAGTTCCTTCTTTTGTTCAAAAACAAAACCTTTTAACATTTACTCATGGAGAGTGGTAACTTTATCTGAGGATTTATTTCAGAAGTATGCTGTTAATATACTTTCACAGGCCAGTTAAAAGACCAAAGTTGCTATAAGGGCCAGAATAAACTCTAATATAAATAATTTAGAATATTGTCATTTTCTTATAAGAGCTATATATTTTAATTGAATAATTTTAAAATTATAATAAAGCATTTAAATATGGGGATAAATAGTAAGACCCAACCATATGTTTTTATGGGCATTACTAATGTTAAGATGTTATTGCATTTCATTCATATTTATATATCTCTATGTTTACCTACTCTATCAATATTTAACTACATAGAAATGTGCATTAATATATTTATATACACATAGAGAAAAAGTGTAGATATTAATACAACTTGAATGTTTTAACATAATGTCAAACTTATTACAATTTAACATACAAAACTGTATTTTATTCTTAAGAAAATTTGATTTCCTTTCAAAAATTCTACTTGGCAATTTCCAATACTTTATTTGGTCATTAGTAATTTTTTCTCCATTCTTTTGTGATCTTTTTGGCCATGCCTTTGTCATTTGATTGATTAGAGCATTTAATGGAATTTTTATTGACTGGTATGAGCTATATTTTGCACCAGCATCAGTGGTCAGGAGTTTGAATTGACAAATATCTCACATCTGCAATATGTCCTTCTTTGCCTGTGTAAGAATTTCTGTGATATGTAAACCCAAGACCAAAAAGAAAAAAAAAAGATTTTATATAGATACAGATATATAAAATTGGATAAAGTGTACCGAATGCACTCATATTTCTAAGTGAGATTTCTCTCATGTAAGTGACATTTCCCTAGTGTATATGTATGTGGGTAGAAGTAAAAATGTGTATGTAAGTGTGCAGCCATTATGAGTTTAACCTTAGTTTCTGATGACATTTGATCCTTTATTGTGTTCTGGATTATCAATAGTTAATTTAACATTAAAGAAACTCAGGTAAAACCATCTGCTCTAAATGTAAGAATGCAGCTGACTATTTTTACAAAATCTCTAGCCTCTTGCACATTATTTGCTTTTATGAGTTTCAATGAATTAAAAATTTCCATTGTCTTTGTATTTATGACTTATTTTCTTTTTATTATTTCTAATGTCTATTTTGTTTATTTCTCTTTTCATTTTGATAACTTGCCTTTGCTGTCTTATTTAATATGTTTTATTAACAACTTGAGACATAGTTTAACTCATTTGTTTTCATAATTTCATGTTGAAGGCCATTATTTTACATTAAAGACCATCATTTATTACATATATTTATAAGACTAAAAAGTTCAAACATATATTATTCCATGTTTATTAATTGCATGCATGGGCTTTTTGTTATATTAATTTTTTCTGTCAGAGAAATGTTAAATTATTCACTGTAATTATGTACACGTTTACCCAGAAGAGTCTTGATATATTACTGTTTTCACCAGTATAATTATAAATAATGATACTTTCATCCTCAAAATATCAATTTGGATTACAAATTATGTGTTCATTCTAACAAAATTACTTCTATTGATCTATTCTGTTATGTTTAAGATTAGCTTTATATATTATGATGCTAATTATGAAAAATTGTAATAAAAGTAAAACTAGCCAAATTTTTTGGAGAACCAAAATTATGTGTATTCTTCCATACTCTGTCCACATGTGAAACAAAGTAATAGTCAAGCCATCCTGTGAGAGGGCATTAATCTCATTATACAGGTAAAGAAAGTGAGGTACAAAATATTAAATATTTCCTTAATTTTCTTTAGTTTAACAAAACTAAAAATAAGTTTCTTATTTAATTATATATCATATAATTTTTATGCAGTTAGTTGTATTTCAGTCTGATGGGTTTTTGCATTATAAAGGATTAGGATTTAAATAAATATTTTAAAATGTGTTTATTTTTGTTCCAGAAAATGACAGAATAGGAATTTCCAAGCCCTTGTTCCGCCAAGGAAACATCAAGCACATTCAAAATGGGCCAAATTAGAGGAACTCTGGTTAGAAAGCCTACCTCAACCAGCTGGACACCCATTCCAGAAAAAAACCACAACATTCAGGTATGAGATCTTGAGATGTTCCCACTTGCTTGATCCACCTGCTCAGCAGCTCACCTTGTCTTTGTCTGCAGGAGGCTGCAGCCCTGTTCCCAGTTCTCTCCGCTGAAGTGGAGGGAGCGGAGAAGACGTGTTTGAAATGTTCTAACTTGACTGGGGGCGGTCTGAAGGGCTGGTCTCTGTTTCACCTAACTTAGATCTCAGCAGGAAAAGCAGTGCCTCCTGGGAAAGCTGCAGGGAGACCACGTGGAGCAGGAGAGTACGGGTGAGACAGACAGTAGACCAAGGCCCAGGGTAGCTCAGGTGACACTCTGACCTTTAAGGCGTTAAAGGCAGCCCTGTGGAAGGAAGGGAGAATCAAAAAAGCCACCTTCAGACCCCGGCAAGACACATGCTCAGGAAAGACCTGAGAAAACCTTGTTATTAACTATTAATATAATCACGGTGAACGTATTAGTCTCTCAGTCATGTCTGACTCTTTGAGACCCGATGGACTGTAGCCCGCCAGGCTCCTCTGTCCATGGGATTCTCCAGGCAAGAATACTGGATGGGTTGCCATGTCCTTTTCCAAGTCTTCCCGACCCAGAGATTGGACCCAGTTCCTCCACATTGCAGGCAGATTCTTTACCATCTGAGCCACTAGCGATACCATATGCAATCACCATGTAACCACCATCTGCTCACTATGCTGCACATTAAATCCTCAGAACTCGTGTAGCTACAAGTTTTGCTCTGACCAGCATCTCCCACTCCTCTCCCATGCCCCCTCCCAAGTTTCTGGTAAAAACTATTCTACTCTAATTCTATGAGTTTGGGTCTTTCTTATTCTAAATGTAAGTGCATTATATGTTATTTGTCTTTCTCTGACTCACTTATTCCACTTAGGATAATGCTCTGAAGTTGAAACTGTATTGTTATAACAGGCAGGAATTCCTTCTCGCTCATGGCTGAGTTTTACTCCACTCTATATACATACCACATGCTCCTTATCTGTTTGTCCATCAGCAGACTCTCAGGTTGCTTCCATTGTTGTAGCCACGTGTTCCGGGAAAGAAACTCACTCAGAAGGACAATGCAGATGGTGGAGTGCAGTTTATTACACCAGTGGGCCCAAGGCAGAGTCTCCTCTTAGCCAAAGACCCCGACCAGTTTTTGTGAAAACCTTATATACCTTAAGTGTATGTGCTCAAACTCACCTCCCCAAATCCTCTGAAACTAGTCTATATAAAGGAAAAGAAAGATACAATCAAAGTTAACCCGTGATTCATATACCTTAAGCCTAGGTAGTTAACAGTAGACAATTATCAATCGGCCTGTGGTCATACCCCAATAAGCATAATAGAATTTTTTATTCTATTCGGTTACACACATAATTAGGGTATTCTTTTAGGCGACAGAGAGTCTAGGTATGAGCCCTGGGGCTCTTCCATCTTGGGGTCTGGTTTTCCACTTGGTATGTCATTTCCATAGATACAGGGCATATAGCTCAAAGTCCACGGTCCGGCCCAAGATGGAGTCCTGCTTTCAAGATGGAGCCTGTTCTGTCTGTTTCCTCCTTCAGCATAACTTGGCCGTTGTGAATAATGCTGCAGTGAACATGGGATACAGATACCTCTTTGAGACCCCGTTTTTGTTCCCTTTGGTTTTGTACTAAGAAGTGCAATTGCTGGACCACATGGTAGCTCTATTTTACATTTTTTTTTTTTGAGGAATCTTCATACAGTTTCCATAGTGGTTGCACCAATTTACATTCCCACTAACAGTGCACAAAGGCTTCATTTTTCTCCATATCTTCAGTAACACTTGTTATCTCTTTTATATTTGATGTAAATATCAAATATAGCCATTCTATGAGGTGTGAGGTGGTGTCTCATTGTGATCTTTATCTTCACTTCTCTGATGATTAGATGGACTTTCCTTGGCTCAGCTGGTAAAGAATCTGCCCACAATGTGGGAGACGTGGGTTCTATCCCTAGGTTGGGAAGCTCCTCTGGAGAAAGGAAAGGCTACCCACTCCAGTATTCTGGCCTGGAGAATTGCATGGACACTCTGTGGGGTCACAAAGAGTCAGACAAGACTGAGTGACTTTCACTTTCACTTGAGCCTCTTTTCATGTGTATGCTGGCCATTTACATTGTCCTCTTTGCAAAAGTGTCTGTTCAGTTCCCAGTCCATTTTTAAATTATTTGTTTTGCTATTGAGTTATATGGGTTCTTTATATATTTTGTATATTAACACCTTATCAGATGTATGATTTGCAAATATTTTCTCCCATTCCATAGCTGCTTTTCATTTTATTGTTTCTTCTGCCTTGCAGGAGATTTTCAGTTTGATGTCAGATTCAATGAGCTCATGCATTACATAACATGAAAAAGAGGAAACTGTATAATCCAAACTTGAGGAAACTGTATAATCTAAATTAAGCGTAATATCTTTAAAGTTTTTTTCACTGTTTTTTTTTTTCAGACCATATGTTTCTTCATTACACATCATTATCTCTTGCAGACTCAAAAATACTCAATTTACTACTTCCAATTGTTTTTTTCTTTACAAAACTATACCTTTGATACAAATACCTTCCAAAATACTTTAAAGAAAATCTTAACAGAATGAATGATTGTTTTATTTTGATTATGCATGTTTAATCACAAACATTCCGTAGATTTAATGCATGCAAGAAGATTAGGCATTTAAAGTTTTCAATTAACATAAGTTATATAATACATTCTTATGTAATTTAATAGAACTTATGCTGCTGCTGCTGCTAAGTCACTTCAGTCGTGTCCGACTCTGTGCAACCCCACAGACAGCAGACCACCAGGCTCCCCCGTCCCTGGGATTCTCCAGCCAAGAACACTGGAGTGGGTTGCCATTTCCTTCTCCAATGCATGAAAGTGAAAACTGAAAGTGAAGTTGTTCAGTTGTGTCTGACTTTTAGCGACCCCATGGACTGTAGACCACCAGGCTCCTCCATCCATGGGGTTTTGCAGGCAAGAGTACTAGAGTGGGGTGCCATTGGCTTCTCCAACTTACAGTTACTTCTTATTTTGAGGTTACCTTGGACATATATGTGCATAATAGTGAATAACAACTTACTGAACTTTTCTACATAAAACACTGTGAGATATAAAAAAGAAATTTGCTACAGTGTTCCTGATCTTCTGTAGGGTGCTAGAAAGCATGTCAAACAGTACTAAAATTCTTGAAGACAAAGCAACAAAAATTATTTATAAAGTTTGCCAATATATGCATCCTCTTTCACAGGCTGCCACCTTAGAATGACATTGTTTGCTTTTCAATGAAAATTGTAGCAATTATAAATTGTTAAATATAGTAATTAATATTTACTTACTAAGGTGGTAAGTAAATTAATATTTACTTAATCCTTTCTATCTTTTAAACACTAGCTTTGGGCACTTTTGTACCAGTTCATGCTCTTATTGAATCCATTCTTTTCTAAGTATTCAGGCACCTAGTGCTTAAATAAATTACCTACCATCTTTCAACTCTTTGAACAGAGCTCTGATTCCATGGTCCTAACTTTTTCCTTTTCACTGTACAGTTACAATTTAGGACTTGGCTAAGGACATTTAAATGCACAAAATACTAGCAGGGACAAAATCAGGGCAAATACACACATGCACATATTGAATCTGAAATAGTTTGAGTTCTAACACTATAAAATAACACTACAAAAATAACACTAGAGAAAGGAAGAATTAAAGAGTCTGTGGTCACCAAAAACTTCTGTTTATGGATGTCCTGTCCATCTATTAGCTGTGAAAATACAGAATTCTTCAAGTTCAGCAATACAATTTGTTGGTAATCTAAAGAAACTGCATTTCCCTGATTGCTCTTTCAGACACCTTCTTATTGTCTTAAGATTTGTAACATAGGCAGAAACTAAAATTCTATTTACTTTGAAAAGTAAAATATTTCAATTCAGCCATTCACGTAACTCTGGCTTCAACTTCAACCTAGTCATCTCAGTGGGAATTGGCAGAAAAAAACAATGTTAATACTTTCAGCTGTTGTCCTGTTGTGTCTCTTTTCTCATTCTTATAGAATTCATCCATCTCATTGTATTGAAACGGGTTTATGACTTCCATAATGCATGCATGGATTAACATAATTTTCAGTGATAATATTGTTGAGTTTTAACAGTTAAAAAAAAACAAGAAAATAAGCAAATGACATTTATTAATATTCAGATATTGAAGACTAGCAGGATTCTAATATTGACGACTGAAAAAAGACCAGTGATTTTAATAGAAGGAGACACAAAATCTCACCTCTCCTTTCTGTATTACTGCAGAAACCCAGTTCACTTCATTGAATGACAGTGGCAGTTGCTGTGATATCAGCAGTTTCTTACAGTGGAGTTCAAAGATCTAAATGATTATGTTAAAGACAATTGCATGTAATCATTTCAAGTATTCTCCTTTAAAGATTCTGGGAATAATTGATTTACATTTCAAGAAATATGTAGATAATATGGAATGCAGATTTTATACTAAAAGTGCACTTTTATGAATGTATCAAAACATTCCAAAGAACATACCAAACATATTTTTCATTCAGTTTCAGTTCAGTTGCTCAGTCGTGTCCAACTCTTTGAGACCCCATGGACCAAAGCATGCCAGGCCTCTCTGTCCATCACCAACACCCAAGGTCTACACAAACTCATGTCCATCGAGTTGGTGATGCTATCCAGCCATCTCATCCTCTGTCGTCCCCTTCCCCTCCTGCCCCCAATCTCTCTCAGCATCAGGGTCTTTTCAAATGAGTCAGCTCTTCGCATCAGGTTGCCAAAGTATTGGAGTTTCAGCTTCAGCATCAGTCCTTCCAAAGAACACTAAGGACTGGTCTCCTTTAGGATAGACTGGTTGGATCTCCTTGCAGTCCAAAGGACTCTCAAGAGTCTTCTCCAACACCACAGTTCAAAAGTATCAATTCTTTGGCACTCAGCTTTCTTCACAGTCCAACTCTCACATCCATACATGACCACTGGAAAGACCATAGCCTTGACTAGACAGACCTTTGTTGGCAAAGTAATGTCTCTGTTTTTTAATATGCTGTTTAGTTTGATCATAACTTTCCTTCCAAGGAGGAAGCATCTTTTAATTTCATGGTTGTAGTGACCACTGCAGTGATTTTTGTACTTCTGCTAATAATTATCTAGGATGCTTTTCAATAGCAGCTGCTATTTACCCAAAGATAACCCTGCCAAGTATATGACTGCTACAAAATCTACTCTAAGCATATTCTTTCTTCTAGATATGGAAAACAACATAAATACTAATGTCAATAAACCCTTTAAGAAAATTTAAACAGTAAAATTAAACATTACATTAATACACAGAAAGGTCGGTGGAGATAGATTTAAGTGCAGAATGTGGGCAAAAACATGACATTAGAGGAAATAGACTTTAGAGAAATTAGACATTAGAGGAATAGAGGAAATATAGGAGCAATAATGAATTTATTGCACTTCTATGTGTCCAAAAAAATCTTCATGATATATGAACATTGTCAAAATAGACAGTTACATGATAAGCTATTATATATTTATTGCCTTTAGTTCAGTTCAGTCGCTCAGTCGTGTCTGACTCTTTGCGACCCCACGAATCACAGCACACCAGGCCTCCTTGTCCATCACCAACTCCTGGAGTTCACTCAGACTCACGTCCATCGAGTCAGTAATGCCATCCAGCCATCTCATCCTCTGTCGTCCCCTTCTCCTCCTGCCCCCAATCCCTCCCAGCATCAGAGACTTTTCCAATGAGTCAACTCTTCGCATGAGGTGGCCAAAGTAATTTCATGAAAAAAGATTGATGTCAAACTCAGTCTAATTCTACCATCAGTATTCATACATACATGAAACATTTAATAAAAAGTTACATGTAGACAGATATATTATTAAGAGACATTTTCATTGTAACTTTCATGCCTTTTTAGAAATCTGAAGTACATTTTTATTGTTTAGATCAGGTCTGTACTAAAGTAATTGAAGTCTTAACTCAATCTTGAAGAAATCTTTTAAAACGTATAGGCTTATGGCCTAAGGAATTAAAAATAGAGTTCAATATGCATATGTGATTTTACAGTGAAAAATTATTACATGATGATTAACAGAAAGCTTTCCAGTTTAAAATTTAAAACATAATTAGGGTATGTGAATTAAGAATAAAAGCTGACACAGTCAAAATTTTGATGGTCAAAGATGGGTTTATTTATGTATTTTTTTCTTCATAGATAAATGTGAGTTATCAAATTGTTTTGATATTTAGATTTCAGTGGGTGTATTTCAAAGATAAAAGTAAACTTTTATTTTAAATATAAATATTTAAAACAATATAATGGAGATTATATCTGATGTTTATTCTAAAACTAGTAAGAAGCCTATTATGTAAAAATGTAGATATCGTCATAAAACATGTGATTGTTCATCAAGGGCAAGGACTGTTGTCTTTTTTGCCTGTTTAGCACAAACTAACTCTCAAGTAAAAAGATATCACAATATGCCATGATTGATTAAATTAATATTAGAAATTAAATAACTAAATTAACCAGTTAGATTTTGTTATCTCACCATGTTTGTGAATTTCCACTTGAAATAATGTCCTTGCCTTTAGGATAGCTTATTAATAAATATGCTAACATATGCTAATATATAATATTATAATAATATATATTATGCTAACATAATCTGTGAATTAAACCCAGAAAAATAGAAACAGGCATAATTTCTACAAAAGGATATGTGATGCCATGGAGAAACATTTGCAATGTATGAAACTATAGAGAGGACATATAAAATAAATTTTAAAATAAAATAATACACAAAATAAAAACGTCATGATGTGCTCTTCAGTTTTTTTCAATATTATTTGAAGCAATTATCTCAATTCTTGTGAATAATGTGCTTAGACACTTCTTTCTCATTCTAAGTATCCGCTTGAACTTCCCTTCTTGAAACTTCTTGTATATATTCTAGACTCATACAGAAGTAGTTGATGTCTGTATATTGTTATTGGTAAAATATGGAATTGTTTTAATATTCCAGATATTTTACAATTACACCTAAAGGAAAAATCTGCTTGCATCCATATATTTCAAAGAATTTTATATCATTCCACACTTACATACTAAAATTTAGTCTTGTATTTAATGGATGATGTATTTATGCCATATAATTTGGGAAAGTTACACATATTATTCATTTTTGCTATTTCATGCCATTGATTGCTTCAACCTCCTATTTTCTAGAAGTATGAATAAGACTAAATTAATTTTATTCTCTCGGAAAGTGCATCAGATTTTTATAAAATTGATTTTAATTCTAAATTAAATTACTTCAATTTTGCTAGACTACATTATTCCATATTCACCTTCATGGAAAAAGTACTTTGAATACTTTTGTATAATAAACATTTGTATAGATCATGCAAGAGATAAAATATGGATGATGAAAAATTTCAAAATGACTAGAAAGCACAGAAATCATATATTTTCAGAAGAAATGACAAATGCAGTGAACTCAAAATTGAAGAAAATTGTAGTATTAAATTTGCAGTAATTTAAAGAAACACAAGTTTAAAAATGTCAGATTCTTGGTATATTAATACCCATTTTACTTTACTGCTTCAGAGAAAATTAACTGCTCTGAATGAACACATAGAACAACCAAGGGCACACAATATGTTGCTTTGTACACTAGCAGTTTTATTCTTAATTTTCCAAAATAGCCCTCCCATTGATACTTTGATTGTCCTAGAGAATATTAAGCTATGGTTCATCCAGTGCTCTTCAAAAGAAAAAAATATATAAAACAACAAACAAACAAACATCAGAGAAATTGCACTATTGAATGAGAAGAACAAGGGTTGTTTATTCATTTCACTCTCCTATTCTAGAGGAGACAAGTGGTTTGTTTCTGTCCCCAGAGAAGGCTCTTGGTATGAGCTTTGAAATGTCAAGTATAATTAAGACAAAGTGTTCTTTTTAGCCCCACAAAAGAACTGCATCTTTCAAAATAACTGTCTCTTGAAGTTAAAGAACACAAACAATCCATCTCAGTTGAAACAGCTCACTGTGCTAAATCAGTTGTCAGCTTCAGTGCGGCTCCAGGTTGGTGTGGCATCCAGTCCCCCATCACTTCCCAGCGTGGCTGTTGTGACCCGTGACACAATCACAGCACACTTATGAAGTTCTGACTACCCAATCCAGGAGAACCCGGGTGCCAGCTGCCATAAGATGCAAACAATATGAGTCTGTGACAGAATCAACTCAAATTAAAATAGTACATTCAGGAGTAGTTGCGATGAAATAGGTAAGAAAAAAGGAAGACTTAAACACAGTTAAGCATTTCACTGAAATTTCTCACTTCCCTGTCATGACACATGCTATATTTTAGACATGTGAGAGTTCATCTCTTCAGAGAACAGCCATGCAGCACTTTTATATAGAAAATACACAATTCTTTGTGATTTCATGGGTGGCTTCTCCTCACAGCATGTATATTAATGTAACACAAAAATATGTGTAAACCTCATTGTAGGAGATTTTTTTCAAGGCATACACCTACATTCAGTGCCTGGCAGGATGCAAATATGTTATCAGAAAAGTTTTTAAAATTTTATTAAAATTTCCTCTGCAACTTTTTATTTAGTTTTTTTCAGATAGGGAACAAGCCAATGGTTTTTATGAATAAATAAATTTTCATTATTTTTCCTTGTGAACAGCTAAGGAGAAACTCCAGCATGCTCTTAGATTCAGGAATAACAGTTCCCAGGCAAACACACCATCAACAGGTTGTATAATCTCAGCACATGGTAAGCAACTTCATCATCATAATTATGACTTTATTAGGTACTGTGGTGTTTATGATTAAAGCCAGTTTTCATTCAGTGTGATTCCTATCTGCTTTTGTCAAACGGCTTTTCTTGAAGTCCTATACCTTTAAGGTATTTTTGAAACTTGGAACGACATTTTGCTGAGGACAGGTATATGAGTGGCCTAATTTCATTGGTGGTTTTGAGAACTCTGTGGGTCTTTTCTCTCACTCTTGATTCTGCTCTACATGGCATTCTCTCATTTTCTCTTTCTGGGCAAACTTCTCTCTTCTTAAAGACTGAAGTCAATTGTGACCTCATTAAGTAGAGTATGCCTTAAGACTTGAGGTCACTGAATAGCACCCTTTTCTTTATTTTCAAGACGGAGTGCTGTTGTATTTGTTCTAGTCCTTATCCCATTGGTTATGTAAGCTACATATGTACCTATACTCTGAGATAATTGTCAGGTTTTCAAGGACAGAGGATATATCTTATTAATCTTTAAATCACTAGTTCCTAATAATAAGTAACAATTAATCAAACACCTGACATGAATTTAATTGAATTTAAATACCATGCTCACTATTATAATAAGCCCATATTAACGTAAGTATAAAAATTGAAGATCATCCATATTGCCTTTATGACCTGGTTAATAGGTCTTCAAAACTCGTGTCCACATCTCATGGGGAAACAATGTGAGCAGGACAAATTAGATGATAGGTATAGAAATAATGCCAAGAATACGAATGATTTGGGAGAACTATATTTTTTGAAAAATTCAATGTATTCTAAATCTGAGCCTCTTCTGAGCAATGCATAGAAAGATTACTTCTTGCAAGTCCCCCAAATTCATCAGGCTTCTTGTAATAATGTTGAGCTTCTTAAACAGTTTGAAGGCAATAAATAAGTCCCAAAAGCACTGAAGAGAAAAAGGGACTTCTCCATTTTTTTTAACAGAAAATTTGAGTCTCAAGGAGGCTCACCTCCCCTCCTCATCTTCTCAAGTCTGCATCTGTAGACATAGTGTTAAATTTCTTCAAGACCATTAGGGATAGTACACATGCTAAATGAGTCACCTGTTAATCATTAATTGGGCCATATCTGTACCAAAGATTGTGTCATTCATTATGTTTTGCCTTATTCCATCTTCATAATAATCTTAGAAAATGTATTTGCAGATGGTAAAATTGAGGTTTATAGAATTTTCCCAAGTCTATGTAACTTGAAAGCTTATCTTTTAAAAACTCTTCTGTACTCGTTGCTTGAAGGAAAGCACTCTTGTTGGCTATTCTACATTAATAATGGTTGTGCTTAAACTGTGTTTTTTGCCAGTGTGTAAGAAATGTTCCACCTGCTTTCAAAATACATTTATAAGTATAGATTATTTTAAAAGTGGCTACATTTTCCAATGGAAAATATAATGTAAGACAGGGGAGACTAAGCTAAAACAAATGTCAGAATATTTCAAAACTAAGGTGAGTAATATGCATTAACATAAGCCCAGTGAAAGTACTCACTTGATCAGGTGTGTCTGTTTCCCTTGACTATGCATGTGACCATAATTCCATATGTCAAAGACCCTGTGAGGAGTCTGGCTCCTGGGTCAGTCTCGATGTGTAATTTTTCCAAACTGACTGTTGGCTTTGACCGAAGCTTTAGCTGACCAGCCTCATGGAGTCAAGGGCCCTTCCCAACCCAGAAGCCTGGCACACCCAGCGTGCTGCAGTCTCTGAAGGGTCCAGACCCTCCCAACATGGGATGCTCTCACATGTGTTTACATTTCTAGCCCTGACGCCTTCATGCCTGGTCTCTTTGTCTGAAATCTGGGGCAGAGGTCTTCCTCTTTACACTCTGCAGACTCCTGTTTATGGGGAGGAGTGTCTGTAACTGTTCCCCACTCTGACCCTGTACTCCCTGCTTCTCCACTCCCATCCCTACTTTTCCATATCATCCTCCACCTCAGGGTTGATCAGCTGCAGAACCTTTGGTTCAGGGCCTGCTCAGCAGTGAAATGACCCATGCTTCTGCCTGACCCTCCAGTGTGAGCCCTCGCAGGGGAACCTGGCTCCCTGTTAGCCTCCTGTTGCTCCTGCTGCAGTCAGGGATGAAAGCTTTAATTCATCCATCGCTGGCATGTTGCTTTAACAGGAAACTCTGGTGTCTGACAGCCCAGCTCTCACTTTCCCTGCTCAGCTGAACTCCCAACACCACACACTGAAGAGTTCGAATTTGTTCTCTGATGTTTGACTGCTGACAGCTTTCCAGCATCACTCCTGTCCCTTTTCTGTCTCACATCTGGTCAAGCTGATGAGAAGCCCAGATGGCTGCTCACTTGGTGGCAGTGAGAGCTTCAGAGCACTGAGAGCTTCCTCTGTGACAGCCTTCATCCCCACCCCACCCCCAACCACAGTTCAAGTCCTTTCCTTGCTTTTTCAAGCCATTTTAGGACTTTGTCAGGAAAGTTGGGCTGCATTCTCCAGAAAGTTTCATTTTATAAATGATACCATTTTTTATAGTCCTTTGTGTATGTGTGATTATCAGTCTTATTAAGCCAAATTTTTGGTAGGAATGCATCATCTTTTAAAAAGTGGCTACAACAGACACCACTAGGAACAGCAAGTGATGAAATGGGTTAATGTAACTAGGATCAGTCTAGAGAGTCAGGACCTTCTTCCCAGAGAAGGCTGTGCTGTAGGTTAGACGTGAAGAGGAGTGGGATTACCCAGGTGATGAAGCCAGAGTATTCTTGGTGGAGTAAGTACATTTGAAAAAACACAGATAGAAGAGAATTCAGTATCCAGAGACGTTTGAAACATACTATAAAAGTTAAGACCACAGTGCAGTCGTAAAGAATCCACCTGCCAGTGTAGGAGACACAGGAGATGAGGGTTCAATCCCTGGGTCAGGAAGATGCCATGGAGGAGGGCATGGCAACCCACTCCAATATTCTTGCCTGGGAAATTCCATGGGCAGAGGAGTCTGGCTGGCTACAGTCTATGGGGTTGCAGAGTCAGACACAACTAAGCGTACACACATGCCTGAGTATAAAAGAAAGACAAAGGAAATTATTGTATTTTTTTAAGTGTATGATTTTGTTGAGGATAAAAAGACAAAACCTAGAATCCTGGCTTGGATAACTTGCTGATAACTTGATTCTTGTACACGAGATATGGCATATCAATAGTTCGGATTGTTTGATGTAAGATAATTGTGAGGCATAGAGTTAGTGAGTCTAATATAGAACTGAGTGAATCTGACACTCTGGGGAGAGAGCTGGGCTAAAGATGCAAAGATGTGTGAAATATAAGTTGCAATATAAGTTGTAAGAAGGAAAGGCTATTCAGAAAGTGAAAATAAAGGGGTCTGAGAAAAAAGATATAAGGAACAATAACAATAAAAACACTGAAATGTCAGCATAGTTAGAAGAGCCTATGAAATTTGAGCTCAGGTGAGCTAAGAGACATTGCTAGGAACTGAATTCGTGTGTTGAAGCCCCTACCTGCTCTATCACATGTTTGGAAGCAGGGTGTGAACGTCATTAAGGTTGGATGAAGTCCTAAGGGTAAAATTCTAATCATATGGGACTGGTAACCTTATAAGAAGACAAAGAGCATATATACATTACTGATATTATGCATAAAATAGATAACTGATGAGAACCTGCTGTACAGCACAGGGAACTCAATGACCTATGTGCATGAAAAGTCACTTCAGTTGTGTCTGACTCTTTGTGACCCTGTGAACAGTAGCCTGCCAGGCTCCTCTGCCCATGAAATTCTCCAGGCAAGAATACTGGGGTGGGTTGCCATACCCCGCTCCAGGGACTCAATGACCTATAGTGGCCTAAATGGGAGGGAAATTTTTTAAAAAGGGGGTGTATGCATATATTTATAACTGATTCACTTTGTTGTACAGTAGAAACTAACTCAACATTGTAAAGCAACTATATTCCAATAAAATTCATTTAAATAAATATATCTATTATTGGAAAAAAAGAAGAAGATAAGGCACCAGAGTAATCTCTCCACAGGCCCCAGTGAAAGGCTGTGCTAGGATTCAGCTGGAAAGCAGGCATGTGTTAGCCAGAGACCCCGTCAGAAACCAAGCTCCTGGCACCTCTATCCCCACCTTCCTGCTTCCAGAACTGAGAGAAGAAAAAAAAAAAAACTCTATTGTTTAAGCCACCAAAACCTGTTATGTCTTATGATGATGGCCCAAGCAGACTAATTCAGATGTGGTTAGTCTCTGAGAAGAGGCAGGGAGGAACTTGACAAGAACACATACCGTGGAAAAGTCAGGTCAATGAGGAACCAAAATATCCACTTACTTCAGGAAGAAGTCTTTCTGTTTACTCTGTAACCTAGGTTGAAGCAGTTATAAGACTTGAGTTGGAAGTGGTAGTCAGAGTAGAATGGGAAGAAGAGGGAAGAGGGTGTTTGTTATGCCAGAAAGGGGGATGCACTGGGCTTCCCTGGTGGATCAGATGGTAAAGCATCTGCCTGCAATGTGGGAGACCCGAGTGTGATCCCTGGGTTGGGAGGATCCCCTGGAGAAAGAAATGGCAACCCACTGCAGTACTCCTGACTGGAAAATTCCATGGATGGAGGAGCCTGGTAAGCTACAGTCCATGGGGTCGCAAAGAGTCGGACATGACTGAGTCATTTCTCTTTCTTTCTCTCTTTCTTTTCTATGGGACAAGGTTAGAAAAAAGAATTGAAATCACAGGAGAGAAAGTTGATGGAAGGCTTTTCTGCTGACTGTGATTGATTGGAGCAGGCTTATGTGCTAATGAGAATGAGCCCCACAGAAAGGAAAATGCTGACAATATATTTGAGAGAATGTCTCATCAACAAAAGTGTGAGAGAACTAATTCTTAGGTAGGCTGATAAGGAGTCCAGGGCCCTCAAGGAGTAAGGGGTCCAGGGCTCTCAAGGAGGAGAAAAAGGGCAAACGGATTATGTAACAACAATGTATCTTGCTTGAGGACATGTTTCCCCTTCTTAACAGGAACCTTCTGACTAATCTTATTATCTTGAGACATATGTTGCAGGAGTATTATGATGACATATGTTGAGGAGCATTAATTTATAATGTATGTATGGGAATGGGTCTGGTAAAAGTATGTAAGGCTTGGGTAGACTAGCAAGGGGGGCATTCTCCATCTGATGTCTATGTCAGAAACTTTCTCTGTCCCTTTTTATACTTTAATAAAATCCTGCTACACAAAAGTTCTTGAGTGAACAAGGCTGGTCCCTGGTCCCAAAACTAAATCTTTGGAGATCGTGAATCCAAAATTACTCATGGTAAGCTATCAAGCGGCTTGGATGAGGAATCATTTGCATTGGTTTTATATGGCTCTGGAGATGGACCCACCTTCAGCTTCTGCACTGTGAATCCTGAGTGTCTGGATTCTCGAGTGAGATGTAAGTGACGTGTAGAGGTCATCTGAAAACTGAGCCCCATTTTTAGCTTTCTTCTGCTTTGTACCTGAAAGTATATGTAAAGCTTTCAACTCAGTTCAGTCGCTCAGTCATGTCCGACTGTTTGCGACCCTATGGACTGCAGCATTCCATGCTTCCCTGTCCATCACCAACTCCTGGAGCTTGCTCAAACTAATTTCCATCCTGTCAGTGGACAAAGTATTAAATGGAGCCACTTAAATGTCATCATTTCCCATAACTTAAAACTGTTCTAGATAAGAAAAGATATAAATGCAAGTTTTATATCGAAGGAGAAGATTGTCTATTTGTGAGCACATTGGAATAGATGAGTCTCAGAGCCTTCAGGTCAAATATTGGGCTGGCCAAAATGTTCATCTGGTTTTAAGTAAAAATAAAGACATTTTTCATATTCACCAATAATTTTGTTAAACAATGAATTCCCTAATTGAATGAACTTTCTTGATCAACCAAATAGCTATTAGTTTATTACAGACTGCCTCTAAATTTGTTACCTAATGCTCCAACCATCATTTATTTTGTACAAAATCTGCAAATTGGACAAAGCATGGTGGGGACTACTCTACTCCTTCCCCAACTGACACTTGGTTGGCTCAGCTATAAATTGGAAAGTCCACTTACAAGAGAAATTGTTCACATGACTAACAGGTTGATGTTGATGAAGCCGACAACTCAGGGAAGGGTATGGGGTCAGGTCCTGGGATTCCCTCCACTCTCCACATGAGTATCTGCATGGTCAGCTGGAACTCCCTCAGAAATGGTGCCTGGGCTTCAGACTAACCATCACAAATGACCAAATTGAAATCTGTCAGTTTATTAAGGGCTTCCCTGGTATCTCAGCTAGTAAAGAATCTGCCTGCAATGCAGAAGATGCCGGTTTGATCTCTGGGTAGGGAAGACCACCAGGAGAGGGAACAGGCCACCCACTCCAGTGTTCTTGGGCTTCCCTGTGGCTCAGATTGTAAAGAATCTGCCTGTAATGCAGGAGACCTGGGATTGGTCCCTGGGTTGGGAAGATCCCCTGGAGAAGGGAATGGCTACCCACTCCAGTATTCTTGCCTGCAGGATTCCATGGACAAAGGAACCTGGCAGGCTACAGTCCATGGGGTAGCAAAGAGCTTGATACAACTGAGCGACTTTCACTTAATGTTTGGGGTTTCCCATGTGGTGCTAGTGGTAAAGAACGCACCTGCCAATGCAGGAGAAATAAAAGACCCGGGTTCGATCCCTGGGTCAGGAAGACCCCCTGGAGAAGGAAAGGACAACCCACTACAGTATTCTTGCCTGAGATCCCATGACAGAGGACCCTGGTGGGTTATGGTCTATAATGTCACAAAGAGTAGAACATGACTTAGCAACTGAACGACAGTTCCCTGACCCCAAAGTAGGTAAAATATCCACCCTATAACGCACGCTGTAGCATCCTATCCGATCACCTAATGCCACTCTTCCAGTGGGAATTTTCTCTTTTTTGAGGCAATAAAAATTGTCTATTAGCCTTTGGAAGGGGCTGGCTCTCCCTTGAGCTGGCCTGTTTTTCTAGTAGCATCTCCCACTCTAATAAACTTCATTCTCCTCTCATTCTGCCTCATGTTGGAAATTCTCTTCCAAGCTGCACACAAGCCATCACAGAAGGTTTATAAACTATTAAAAAGTTTAACTGGGAAACTACATAATGTCAGATTTTTTAGAATGTGCTGCACGCTATCATACAGATGAAATTAATTTACACTGTAGGTGATGAAAAGAATTTTCCCTCTACTCTTCTTGGTCTCGGCTGAGACAGCACTGCCCTCCTTGTAATAAAAGATTAACGGGAGAAAAAGAAACAGCAGAAGTTTAACAACGTGTACACCTCCTGTGTACATGGGAGAGACCAGGACAGTAATTCCTCAAAATGGCCCAAGACACCACCTTCAAGGCTGTGTCCAGTTAAACAGAAGAAGGTGTTGGGGCATGGGTGAGCCTGCTGTGGGAGCCTGCCTGGATGATCACAGTCAAAAAGGTAGGGATGTTGTGCAGACTCAGGTCATTGTCTTACCCACTGGTAAGAGTTTCCAGAGATCTGGTCATCCTTCTCTTCCTGGTAACAAAGAGACAGGGACCTTTTCAAATGGAGAGTTCCCATATAAATGCAAATGTCTCTTTCTGAAGAATAACTTCTACTTAAGTTTCAGAGTTTTTCCTGTGTCTGCAGCTTCTTAAAAATAATCAGCCAACAATCACCCTTATGATAGGATCTATTTTGAGGTGGCAAATTCTGCCCTCCTTCAAAATATGCACACTATTTCTTCAGTGGCTTTGGATCAGTCTAGTTCAGTCGCTCAGTCATGTCCTGCTCTTCATGACCTGCTCTTTGCAACTGCAGCACACCAAGCTTCCCTATCCATCACCAACTCTGGAGCTTATTCAAACTCATGTCCATCGAGTCAGTGATGCCATCCAACCATCTCATCCTCTTTCATCCCCTTCTCCTCCCAGTTTCAATCTTTCCCAGCATCGGGGTCTTCTCCAATGAGTCAGTTCTTCACATCAGGTGGCCAAAATATTGAAATTTCAGCTTCAGCAACAGTTCTTCCAATGAATATCCAGGACTGATTTCCTACTTAGGATTGACTGGTTTGATCTCCTTGCAGTCCTAGGGGCTCTCAAGAGCCTTCTCCAACACCGCAGTTGGTCCAGCTCTCAGGTCCATACATGACTCCTGGAAAAACCATAGCTTTGACTATAGGGACTTTTGTAGGCAAAGTAATGTCTCTGCTTTTTAATATGCTGTCTAGGTTGGCCATAGCTTTTCTTCCAAGGATTAAGCATCTTTTAATTTCATGGCTGCAGTCACCATCTGCAGTGATTTTGGAGCCGAAGAAAATAAAATTTCACACTGTTTTCATTGTTTCCGCATCTATTTGCAATGAAGGGATGGGATTGGATGCCATAATCTTAGTTATTTGAATGTTGACTTTGAAGCCAGCTTTTTCACTCTACTCTTTTACTTTCCTCAAGAGGCTCTTTAGTTCTCCTTCACTTTCTTCCATAAAGGTGGTGTCATCTGCATATCTGAGGTTATTGATATTTCCCCTGGTAATCAGAATTGCACTCATCTCGCACTCTAGTAAAGCAATGCTCAAAATTCTCCAAGCCAGGCTTCAGCAATACATGAACCTTGAACTTCCAGATGTTCAAGCTGGTTTTAGAAAAGGCAGAGGAACCAGATCAAATTGCCAACATCCGCTGGATCACGGAAAAAGCAAGAGAGTTCCAGAAAAACCTCTATCTCTGCTTTACTGACTATGCCAAAGCCTTTGACTGTGTGGATCACAATAAACTGTGGAAAATTCTTAAAGAGGTGGGATTACCAGACCACCTGACCTGCCTCTTGAGAAACCTGTATGCAGGTCAGGAAGCAACAGTTAGAACTGGACATGGAACAACAGACTGGTTAAAAATAGGAAAAGGAGTACGTCAAGGCTGTCTATTGTCACACTGCTTCTTTAACTTGTATGCAGAGTACATCATGAGAAATGCTGGGCTGGAAGAAGCACAAGCTGGAATCAAGATTGCCGGGAGAAATATCAATAACCTCAGATATGCAGATGACACCATCCTTATGGCAGAAAGTGAAGAGGAACTAAAAAGCCTCTTGATGAAAGTGAAAGTGGAAAGTGAAAAAGTTGGCTTAAAGCTCAACATTCAGAAAACGAAGATCATGGCATCTGGTCCCATCACTTCATGAGAAATAGTCGGGGAAACAGTGAACAGTGTCAGACTTTATTTTTTTGGGCTCCCAAATCACTGCAGATGGTGATTGCAGCCATGAAATTAAAAGACGCTTACTCCTTGGAAGGAAAGTTATGACTAACCTAGATAGCATATTTGCAAGCAGAGACATTACTTTGCCAACAAAGGTCTATCTATTCAAGACTATGGTTTTTCCAGTAGTCATGTATGGATGTAAGAGTTGGACTGTGAAGAAAGCTGAGCACCAAAGAATTGATGCTTTGAACTGTGGTGTTGGAGAAGATTCTTTAGAATCCTTTGGACTGCAAGGAGATCCAACCAGTCCATTCTAAGAGAGCAAAAGAGACACAGATGTGTAGAGCAGACTTTTGGACTCAGAGGGAGAGGGAGTGGGTGGGATGATTTGGGAGAATGGCATTGAAACATGTATACTATCATGTAAGAAATGAATTGCCAGTCTATGTCCGATGCAGGATACAGCATGCTTGGGGCTGGTGCATGGGGATGACCCAGAGAGATGATATGGGGAGGGAGGTGGGAGGGAGGTTCATGTTTGGGAACACATGTACACCCGTGGTGGATTCATGTCAATGTATGGCAAAATCAATACAGTATTGTAAAGTAAAATAAAGTAAAACTAAAAATTTAATAAAAAAGTAATAAATTATTTTCAAAATCGAAAAAATAAATAAATAAATAAAACAGATCAGCCCTGGGTGTTTTTTGGAAGGAATGATGCTAAAGCTGAAACTCCAGTAGTTTGGCCACCTTATGTGAAGAGTTGACTCATTGGAAAAGACTCTGATGCTGGGAGGGATTGGGGGAAGGAGGAGAAGGGGACGACCGAGGATGAGATGGCTGGATGGCATCACTGACTCGATGGACGTGAGTTTGAGTGAACTCCGGGAGTTGGTGATGGACAGAAAGGCCTGGCAATTCATGGGGTTGCAAAGAGTCGGACACGACTGAGCGACTGAACTGAACTGGTAATCTTGATTTCAGCTTGTGTTAAGATCTTGATTCCGGTCAATGGCCAATCTAGGCTTTATTTCTTACAAAAAAGACTTCCTGGATATGACCTCAGGTGACGGATTCCCAGCAGAAACTGGGCTGGGTCATGGCGGTGTGAGCACCAGAGCCTAGTGACTAGACTGGGGGTCAGTGACAAGGACCTTGGCCCTTTGGCTTTGCAGAAAAAAAACAAAACAAAACAAAAAAACACACACAAAAATTCCACAAAGGCAGAAAGTCGTGAAATGAGTAAAGTATTTATTAGGAGAAAATGAGTACAATACGTGCGGATCGACACATAGGTGGACTCAGGGACAGAGAGAGAGTCGCTGAGCTGCACCCTCCTGGCAGCTTGAATTACTTTTATGGGACATTTCTTTTGGTTTTCCTTTGATCAATCATTATCTTTTGCCTGGTTCCCAGTTCACAAGTAGTATATCTAAGGATCCTTCCATGTGTGTGCATGCATCTCTTAGCCAAGGTGGATTCTACTACAATGGTATATGGTAACCTGGCATTAGTTGGCATCATTTCCCTTTGACCTCCAAGGAGCCTTTCTGCACATGTGTGGTCAGAGAGATCTCCTGACTCTAGGAAGGAGAAATATGTGGTCTGAGCAGGGCCCAGCCTCTTCCATTAATTGTTCTATTCTTGTCGTGGAGTTTCATTTGCTTTACCCTGAACAGGGTAACTATCTGCCTCCTGCCTCAAAAAGAGGCCAAGACTCTTTGTACATATTTTGATAGTTTCTAATCCTCAATTCAGAGACCCATGATTGGTATCAGTCAGAAACCTCAGCCCTCCCATGCTGTTCTGTGTTATATGGAGAGAGCACTGCCCCAAACTCTCCTCTCATCTGCATTCCCTCAGACATTGGATGCCATATAAAGCTGAAAACCTGCTGGATGGGAAATGAGCATTGTGGAGGCAGACAAGGAAATAGCAAGAACTGTGGGAACTTAATAGCATCCTGGAATTACAGAATTGATTCCAAGTAAAACAGGGAAGATTGAAGTGGAGGCTGCTACCATAGTTACAGTTCATATTGAAATTAATATTTAACTATTTATATATTTAAAATATGTGAAAACTAGACCATGAAGGAAAGACTGCATATCTAGGTTGGAGTTACAGTAGCAGATGTAGTTTTCTAAGTAGGTGGAACTTGATAAAACCTGTGCATATCATACAATTAAGAATTTTCCAAACTGATAAAGGAATTCAGCCATTCCCCCAAGTACATAGTATAGACAAGGCTCCTCTGCCTATGGATTTCTCCAGGCAAGAATACTGGGAGTGGGTTGCCATTTCCTTCTCCAGGGGATCTTCCCAACCCAGGGATCAAACCTGGGTCTTCTGTACTGCAGATGGATTCTTTACCATTTGAGCCACCAAGGAATCTCATAGACAAGACTAAGAGATAATAAATCTTTGAGAGAAATCTTAGCTGGCCAAGGTAAAAATGTAAAGAAGAAAATAAAACAATAGTAATTTATTGGTAAATGCAACAGAGAACCAGATAAAGAATTATTATATGAATATTCAGAAACAAAATCTGTTTCTAGAAACTATGTGTCTCAGAGTCCAGAAGACAATTTCAGTGCATTGTCAGTTTTATTTATTTTTAATTGGAGGATAATTACTTTACAATTTTGTGTTGTTTTCTGCCAGCCATACATCAACATGAAACAGCCGTAGGTATACATATGTCCCCTCCCTCTTGAACCTCTCTTCCACCCCTCACCCCATGGCACCCCTCAAGATTGTCATAGAATACCTGAGTTGGTCTCTGAGTGCCATACAGCAAATTCCCACTGGCTATCTAGTATACATATTATACATGGGCTTCCCTGGGAGCTCAGCTGGTAAAGTATCCTCCTGCAATGCAGGAGACCCTGGATTGATTCGTGGGTTGGGAAGATCTCTTGGAAAAGGGAGAGCCTACCCACTCCAGTGCTCTTGGGTTTCCCTGATGGCTCAGACAGCATTGAATACTCCTGTAAAACAGGAGACCTGGGTTCGATCCCTGGGTTGGGAAGATCCCCTGGAGGAGGGCATGGCAGCCCACTCCAGTGTTCTTACCTGGAGAATCCCCATGGACAGAGGAGCCTGGCGGGCTATAGTCCATAGGGTCACAAAGAGTCGGACATGACTGAACAACTAAGAACAGCACATCTATTTTGCATATGGTAATATGTAGATTACAAAGCTACCCTCTCGATTTGTCCTACCCTCTCCCTCCTCAGCTGTGTCCACAAGTCTGTCATTTGTGTCTGCATCTTCTTTGCTGCCCTGCAGATAGTTCATCAGTACCATCTGTCTAGATTCTATATCAGTTCAGTTTAGTCATTCAGTCGTGTCCGACTCTTTGCGACCCCATAGGCTGCAGCACGCCAGGCCTCCCTGTCCATCACCAACTCCTGGAGCAAAAGGAACAATAGCCCAGTTCCTCAAGGCAACTGAATCTTTAACAGTCATGCTGTATTGGCTTCAGGGCCCAAAGTATCTTGTGGCTTTGCCAAATCTCTTGGCTTGGTTTCCGCTTGCAAAATAAGACCACATCTGGGAAGTGGCTTCTCCAGTCTAGATCATGAAATGAAAGAGAAATGGGGAGCTACCACCGACTCAAAACTCATAAGCAATGAGCACAAGAAATAAACTTTCGAAGGGATTTTGGTAATTTGGAAATATTTTGGTTGTGTGTTACTGCAGCAAAGATGACAAGACAGCATAATAAAATATATTGTTCACTTTTAAGAACACTGTTAATTAAATAAGATATAAAAGAATTGTCCTTGATATGTTAAGAGAATACACAAATGAGCTTTTTATTTTGAATGTATAGGCTTCCAGGTAGTGCCAAATTTAACAAAAAAAAAAAAAAAGGAAGTTTTTGAGATCATGAGTTTGAACAAAGATAACATTCCAGACAAATAAAGCCTCAAGGTAGCCTAAATTTATGATATTTTCATGTGCACATGAAAAATAAGCTTGCTAATGCTCTATGGGTAAAACTACTGGCCAAGCCTTTTATCATATAATTAATGAATACATTTCTGAAATAATTGTTTGGAAGCCCAGACAATAAACTAATACTGCTGAATAGAGCAGAAATGGAGGGATATGGTAGGTATAAGCAAAAGCAACCAGGTACTAAAGCACTCTTCCTAGAAAATGTTCTGTAATTGCCCAGAGCACTTGTGTATGAACACAAAAAAGCATATTTAATTACAGAATATTTGACATCCATTTAAGCCTTCTTTTAATTAGGAAATCACGCATTGCTCTTTAAAACTGTTGCAGATACACTACATATAAGTTAAATTTTATCTTTATCTGATCTTATTTTTAATTTTTGGTATGTTTTGAAATAATAAGACCCTGTAGCTGTTCTGTCCTTTGAAAATGTGAAGCACATATACAAATATCATTAAATGTGATGCCTCTTGCATCCTGAAGTAGGAGGATGAACGTACGTTATTTCACAATATGTGAAGTATGTATATGTATACACATATAAGATCAGATAAAGATAAAATTTAACCTATATGTAGTGTATCTGTAAAAGTTTTAAAGAGAATGAGAACCCAAGACTCATTAAGGTAACAGTACTTACCTAAGTTCCCATGACCAACAAGAGTTGGAAATGAAGACACTATATCAAGACTTCAAGACCAGAGTTTTTTCCTTAGAACTAGTATTCTTTTCTCATACTAAAGTTAAGCTCCTTCTTGGAAGAAAGGCTATTTTTCTTTACTCAGTCTTTCATTGCTTTCATTCCTTCCTTCCTATCCATCCCCTTCTTTTTCGCCCTCTCTCTCTCCTGTCCTTTCTCCTTTCATCGAAGGATTAGCTTCCAGTATACCCTAAGCAGGGACTTTCCTGACGGCTCAAGCAGTAAAGAATCTGCCTGCATGCAGGACACACAGGAGACACAGACTTGATCCCTGGGTCAGGAAGATCCCCTGGAGGAAGGTATGGCAACCCACTTCAGTATTCTTCCCAGGAAAATCCCATAGATGGAGGAGCCTGGCAGGTACAGTCCATGGGGATCTCAAAGTGTCAGACACGACTGAAGCAACTGAGCACACACACACACACGCCACAGACAGTGGGATCGTTGCTAAAGAAATATGGGGGAACAAAAGTTTCCCTTGTCTTTAGGAATCTTAAAGTCTGAAGGATGAACTTGGAGTAACACCAGTTTCAGACTTTAAGAAACAGGCTTTAGGGGCAGTTTCAGCTAAACAATAACTTACTAGGATCTTAAAAAGAAATGCTAAAGCTGAAGCTCCAAAACTTTGGCCACCTGATGGGAAGAACTGATTCATTAGAAAAGACCCTGATGCTGGGAAAGACTGAAGGCAGGAGGAGAAGGGGACAACAGAGGATGAGATGGTTGGATGGTATCACCAACTCAATGGACATACATTTGAGCAAGCTCCAGGAGATAGTGAAGGACAGGGAAGCCTGGCATATTGCAGTCCATGGGGTCACAAAAGGTCAGACACAACTAAGTGACCGAACAACAACAATGGAAAGAAATGGAACAAGAATAAATGCAGCGCAAGTCAAAAAGGCAGTGGGTGAAAACATAAGGAGACCCAAAAGATGTGCACATGCTGTGGTCTGCAAGAGGTTGTACACAAATTGAATACCTGAAGTCTAAATTACATTGGAAAAACAGGAGATTGGAATAGGAACACAGATAGGTTCAGGTTACAATGATATGCAGATTTTGTTTTGAAGACAGTGCAGAACATTTACATGATTAGATGACTGAAAGATGAATGACGTGTGTCATTTTTGGAAGGATTGTAAATTTCTTATAGTTTCTATCTCAGAAATAGAATCTCCTTAATCCACAATTGACACAATTTAGCGACTGAACAACAATCCGCAGTGACCCTCCTCCTTTACACTACAGCCACTTCATAACCCAGTTGTGGGGGGGGGGGGTGTGCTTTGTTAGCATAAGGAGGCTTTGTTAATTCATGGTAGACATATTTCACACTAAAAAATGTTTACCGGTAAGAAATGACAAATATCTAAAGTAAAGGCCTAGTCAAAGACACATTTTGTGACATCCAACAGGCTGAATGTCATCATTTCATCTTAGATTTTACCCACAGTTTATTCTCCGATTTTCCTGGCTGTTTTTCTATCCATCACCTTTTTTTTTTCCCCTCAAAATAGATAGCCCCAGCTGAGCCAAAATCCAAGGTTATTTGAGAGGAGTATTCATCAAGAAACCAAAATATATCCTAAATATTTAAGTAGTATCTTCTCTGCCTAATGCTTTTGCTCCTCCTCTATCTTAGGGTTTGTTTCAGCATTGTTTCTTCAGCTTGGAGACAGCTGGTATTTCCGTGGGGAAACAGATAGCCATCTATTCAGGCCCATCAAGTATTAATATCATTCACTCTAATATGGATACAAACATGCATAGTCAGGTGCACCACATGTAAACCTCCACGTGGGCATTTGCCTCAAAGTGGCAGTTGATGGTGAGAGGAAACAACATGCTGTTCTACTGTTTCACCCCAGGGAGGAAAATAAGGGTGGTGATGCAAAATGCTCTGCTTCTGGAGAAAGCAATCTGAAAGCTAGATTGGAGTTTTGGTTAAAGATATTTGGCAAATACAGGGTTATATGCAAACTAATTATGCTAATAATTTGATGGATGATGAAATGTATTCTTCCAAGTATCTTAGGTTCCAAAAGAAACAATCATATGAAGAATATAGTAAAGGACAGAAGCAAAAACCCGTTTTAAGATCATGATGTGTGTGGGGGGGAGGGGGCTAAAGACCTGAACCACAGTGAATCATATTTTCAAAAATATTTCCTTTACATGAGCTATATAGAGGCATCTCCATAGAGAGATGATAAATAATTCTGATAAATATAAGAGTCGTGTCTGACTCTGTGCGACCCCATAGACGGCAGCCCACCAGGCTCCTCCGTCCCTGGGATTCTCCAGGCAAGAATACTGGAGTGGGTTGCCATTTCCTTCTCCAATGCATGAAAGTGAAAAGGGAAAGTGAAGTTGCTCAGCCATATCCGACTCCTAGCAACCCCATGGACTGCAGCCTACCAGGCTCCTCTGTCCAAGGGATTTTCCAGGCAAGAGTACTGGAGTGGGTTGCCATTGCCTTCTCAGAGAAATAAGTACTACATTTGTGATATGTTAGTAGCAGCATATTCATGCATCACATGAATGAAGACCCTGAAATGCTGTATTTGACTAACAGGAAGAACCTGATGAAAGTCTACTCTTTACAGTATCTCTTCTCACAAGTGGTTCAGCTCTGTTTTAATTCCAATTCATTATCATAGATGGAGAAGGAAATGGCAACCCACTTCAGTATTCTTGCCTGGAGAATCTCAGGGACAGAGGAGCCTGGTGGGCTGCCATCTATAGGGTCGCACAGAGTCGAACAGGACTCAAGCGACTTTGCAGTAGCAGCAGCAGCATCATAATACAACCTTCATGACCACCTAGCAAATTTCAGGGAAGCAGTTTGAAAGACTACAGAGCTCCCAATACTCATGATTTCTTAAGAGAAGAGAGCATTCCTCTAAGAAAACCATTTCCAAATCACTCGATATTCACCTGAAAACTAGCAGCTGCCACCCAGCTCTCTGTGCCTGCTAGCTTTCTGCAGTCAGCCTTGCATGCAGAAATAAATAATAGCAAGATATATCTCCTTATAAAACTTGATAGTTTCTTTTCCATAATATTTACTTTTCGTGCCAGTGTAACTGACTGAAAAATTTACTCGCAATTCAGTCACACATTTCTGAGGAATGAAAAATATACTGACTGGCATGACGGGCAATAATTCACAAGCTATAAGAAAATAAATGACACTAAACAAAATACTGTAAAGACGAACTGCAGATCTCTCAGAAATATATAATCGCATTTGTCCACAAAGTTTTTTATTCTATACATGAGTGGAGAAGATGCATGTAGAAATAAAACCTAATGGTGACCTTTACATAAATAAAGTGCATTCCTCTTTAATGTTTCCTGCATTCAAAAGCACCTACAAATCATGAAAGATGCTTGGTAGGCTTTATTTATTCACTTTTTATGTATTTTGCAACACTGCAGTCCTTCTCACAGCTTAAAAATTCCTGCATTTTATACCACTTATGTGCCTGGTCACTCAAATTGACAGACATATCCCAAAGCAGATTTTTTTTTTTCAATAGGCAGAGTGAGAATAGAAATAAAAATCTATCTAGCAGAAGAATTGATTCTTAATGGAAAAAAAAAATCCTCTCTGCCCTTTGTGCTGTCAGTTAACTGATAAATCATAGATCAAAATCCTACCTATAAAATATTGAAGGAAAACCTCTTCAGGCCCAGACTAGAGCTTTAATGACTTGTGCATACTAAAGACTATTTGAATCAAAGATAAATTCAGAAAGCTATCCCAGGATCCAATTTTCTCCAAACCAAAGGCCATCTGTTCAGTAGGTCTATAATCTTGATTTTGTGTTTGTGTGTGTGTGTGTAGGGGAGGAAAAAAAAAAAAGAGAGAGAGAGAGAGACACTCTTTACACCATGTCACATGTCAGTTTTCCTAGGAAAATAGGTATTGGTGTTATATTGAACACATTTGTGTATTTTCCAATAGATAAAACATTAAGGGATTAAATTAATAGATTTTAGAATGTAAACCAAAGATAAAAGTAATTAGTTTTTTTATAGGTCCTCTGTTTTATAATACTAAGCTTAATAAGCATACAAAAACTATTTCAACATAATGCCCATTAATTTATAAAGAGCTGAAAAATACTGCCAAGTGAGCTCCTTCATATGTATCAGGTTTTCAAAAGACATTCTTCTGGTTTAGGTATATCTATTTCTTTTTTTTTTTTTCCATTCATTTATTCACCAAAAAAATTAACCAAATAGATAAATAGGACCTAGTAGACAGCTTGGATCATTTGAAAATCCAAACTCAACACATAATGTACATCAGATTTAATTTATTCCAAATTGGCTACACTGTCTAGTCTCTGAACCCTCATGCATATAACAGCCCCTCCATGTTTAAACTTCTTATTCACTTTTGTAAACAAAAAACCCACTGCTCTTCTCAGACTCACTATTACTTCTTCCAGGCTGCTTGCTGAAATCAACAGATGGGCTGATGGAATAAATGGTCACAAATATCATCTCATCCCTGGGGATCAGCCTTCTCAGCAGCTTGATATCACACTTCTTCACTTCCTGGTTAGCTCTAAGTCCCTTCAAAATAAAGTTTTATCATATTTTTCAACTCTTCTAGTTGACATCAGCAGAAAGATGGGAGCAAATCACCTAACCTAGCATTCTGGGAAGAAAAGCCTTACGTAGCCCTGGGGTGCACACCAGGCTCTCTTTTAGGCTCTGCGACTCCTGCAGGGGGCTGCTGTCTAACTCCAGTGCTTCCTGTTGTGTTTCCAGCTTTTCCCTAAGTCAGGATGCACGCCTGCAAGGTGCACTAGTCCCAGAGCACACACACACTTCAGCACTAACCCTCATGGGACCAGTTCACACATACTGGCTTTGGTTTCTCACATTGTCTGTGCCCCTGGACTGAATTTCCCGTTCTTCCTAAAGCCTGACTGTGTACATGTGTCAGTATGTCGATACTCAGAGGGCACTGCACGTGTCTGCTCAGGCTGCACAGGGACTGAGCTTTGAAATTTGATTTCCACAGTATAAAGTCTGCCTTTTACCACTTCTACTGTAGAAATGTATTCTGACATTGGATTTAAATTCTTTTGCAGCCTTGCCATAGATCATTTATTTCTCTTAAATTAAATAAATAATTTTTTCTTCATGTTCTGTTAAATTTTAATTGGATCCTGCTGAAATTTCAACTCCACTTGATTTCCTCAGGAGGATCTTAGGGCTCATACGGTAGAGGCTATGCTACCTAGCATAACGTTAAAAATGGCAAATTTATTAAAACTCCTGTCTTCTGGACTCTGAGATAGATAATTTCTAGAAATAGTTTTCCTCCTGAATTTTCATTTAATACTTCTTTACCTGGCTCTGTCTTATATTTACCAATGGACAGTATTGTTCTATTTTTTTAATTTAATTTTTTTACCTTGGCCAGCTAAAAGACAGTGTGGTCCTGGCATAAAAACAGAAATATAGACCAATAGAACAAGATAGAAATCCCAGAGATAAACCCACACACCTATGGACAATTTATATTTGGCAAAGGAGGCAAGAATATACAACAGAGAAAAGACAAACTCTTCAATAAGTGGTGCTGGGAAAACTGAACAGCTATGTGTAAAAGAATAAAATTAGAATACTTCCTAACATCACATACAAAAATAAACTCAAAATAGATTAAAGACCTAAATGTAAGATGAGAAACTATACAACTCTTAGAGGAAAACATAGGCAGAATACTCTGACATAAATCACAGCAAGATTCTTTCTGACTCACCCCCTAGAGTAATTTAAACAAAAACAAAAATAAATAAATGGGACCTAATTGAACTTAAAAGCTTTTGCACAATGAAGGAAACTATGAACAAGGTGAAAAGAAAACCCTCAGAATGGGAGGATATAATACCAAATGAATCAACTGACAAAGGATTAATCTCCAAAACAAACAAGCAGCTCATGCAGCCCATGCAGCAGGGGGGGTGGGGGGGGGGGTGGGGAACCCACTAATCAAAAGTTGGGCCAAAGGCCTAAACAGACGTTTCTCCAAAGAAGATATGCTGCTGCTGCTGCTAAGTCGCTTCAGTCGTATCCGACTCTGTAAGACCCCATAGATGGCAGCCCACCAAGCTCCCCTGTCTCTGGGATTCTCCAGGCAAGAACACTGGAGTGGGTTGCCATTTCCTTCTCCAATGCATGAAAGTGAAAAGTGAAAGTGAAGTCGTTCAGTCGTGTCTGTCTCTTTGTGACCCCATGGACTGCAGCCTACCAGGCTCCTCTGTCCATGGGATTTTCCAGGCAAGAGTACTGGAGTGGGGTGCCATTGCCTTCTCCACAAAGAAGATATACAGATGGCTAATAACCACATGAAAAGATGTTCAACATCACTCATTGTTAGGAAAATGAAAATCAAAACTAAAATGAGGTATACCTCACACCAATCAGAATGTCATCTTCAAAAAATCTATAAACAGCAAATGCTGGAGAGGGTGTGGAGAAAAGGGAAGCCTCTTGCACTGCTGTTGGGAATGTAAATCAATACAGCCACCATGAAGAACAGTGTGGAGTTGCCTTAAAAACTAGGAATACAGCTATCATATGAACCAATAATCCCACTATTGGGAATATACACTGAGAAAATATAACTGAAAAAGACATATGTACCACAATGTTCATCACAGCACTATTTACAGTAGCTAGTACATAGAAACAACCTAGATGTCCATGGACAGATGAATGCATAAAGTTGTGATACATCTATGTAATGGAATATTACTCAACTACAAAAAGGAACACATTTGAGTCAGTTCTAATGAGATAGAGGAACCTAAAGCCTATTAAACAAAGTAAAGTAAGAAAGAGAAACACAAATATTTTATATTAATACATATATATAGAATCTCTGTCCTTCATTGTGCCCATCATTGCATGAAAAGTTTCCTTGGTATCTCTAATTTTCTTGAAGAGATCTCTAGTCTTTTCCATTCTATTGTTTTCCTCTATTTCTTTGCATTGATCACTGAGGAAGGCTTTCTTTTCTCTCCCTGCTATTCTTTGGAACTCTGTGTTTAAATGGATATATCTTTCCTTTTCTCCTTTGCCTTTCATTTCTCTTCTTTTCAGAGCTGGAAAAGGTCAGTTTGCCAAAGAATGCTCAAACTACCAAAATTGCACTTATTTCACACGCTAGCAGAGTAATGCTGAAAATTCTCCAATCCAGGTTTCAACAGTATGTGAAACATGAACTTCCAGATGTTCAAGCTAGATTTAGAAAAGGCATAGAAACCAGAGAACAAATTGCCAACATCCTTTGGATCATCGTAAAAGCAAGAGTGTTCCTGAAAAACACCTACTCCTACTTTATTGACTAAGCCAAAGCCTTTGACTGTGTGGATCACAACAAACTGTGGAAAATTCTTAAAGTGATGGGAATACCAACCACCTGACCTGCCTTCTGAGAAATCTGTATCAGATCAAGACGCAACTGTTAGAACCAGACATGGAACAGCAGACTGGTTCCAAATTGGGAAAGGAGTACATCAAAGCTGTATATTGTCATCCTGCTTGTTTAACTTATATGCGGAGTACATCATGAGAAACGCTGGACTGGATGAAGCATAATTGGAATCAAGATTTCTGGGAGAAATATTTCTCATATATCTCAGATATGAACATGACACTACCCTTATGGCAGAAAGCAAACAATAAAGAGCCTCTTGATGAAAGTGAAAGAGGAGAGTGAAAAAGTTGGCTTAAAGCTCAACATTCAGAAAACTAAGGTCATGGCATCTGGCCCCATCAATTCATAGCAAATAGATGAGAAAACAATGGAAAGAGTGATAAACTTTATTTTAGGGGGCTCCAAAATCACTGCAGATGGTGACTTCAGCCATGAAATTAAAAGACGTTGCTCCTTGAAAGAAAAACTATGAAGCAAGGTGAAAAGACAGCCTTCTGAATGGGAGAAAATAATAGCAAATGAAACAACTGACAAATAACTAATCTCAAAAATATACAAGCAACTTATGAATCTCAATTCCAGAAAAATAAACGACCCAATCAAAAAATGGGCCAAAGAACTAAATAGACATTTCTCCAAAGAAGACATACGGATGGCTAACAAACACATGAAAAGATGCTCAACATCACTCATTATTAGAGAAATGCAAATCAAAACCACAATGAGGTACCACTTCACACCAGTCAGAATGGCTGCGATCCAAAAATCTGCAAGCAATAAATGCTGGAGAGGGTGTAGAGAAAAGGAAACCCTCCTACACTGTTGGTGGGAATGCAAACTAGCACAGACAATATGGAGAACAGTGTGGAGATTCCTTAAAAAGTTGCAAATAGAACCGCCTTATGACCCAACAATCCCACTGCTGGGCATACACACTGAGGAAACCAGAATTGAAAGAGACACATGTACCCCAATGTTCATCGCAACACTGTTTATAATAGCCAGGACATGGAAACAACCTAGATGTCCATCAGCAGATGAATGGATAAGAAAGCTTTGGTACATATACACAATGGAGTATTACTCAGCCATGAAAAATAATACATTTGAATCAGTTCTGATGAGATGGATGAAACTGGAGCCAATTGTACGGAGTGAAGTAAGCCAGAAAGAAAAACACCAATACAGTATACTAACACATATATATGGAATTTAGAAAGATGGCAATGATGACCCTGTATGCAAGACAGCAAAAAAGACACAGACTTTTGGACTCAGAGGGAGAGGGAGAAGGTGGGATGATTTGGGAGAATGGCATTGAAACATGTATACTATCATGTAAGAATCAAATCGCCAGTCTATGTCTGATGCAGGATACAGCATGCTTGGGGCTGGTGCACGGGGATGACCCAGAGGGATGTTGTGGGGAGGGAGGTGGGAGGGGGGTTCATGTTTGGGATCGCATGTACACCCGTGGTGGATTCATGTCAATGTATGGCAAAACCAATTCAGTATTGTAAAGTAAAATAAAGTAAAAATAAAAATTAAAAAAAAAAAGAAAAACTATGACCAACCTAGACAGCATATTCAAAAGCAGAGACATTACTTTGCCAACAAAGTATTGCCATCTAGTTAAAGCTGTGGTTTTTCCAGTAGTCATGTATGGATGTGAGAGTTGGACTACAAAGAAAGCTGAGTGCAGAACAATTGATGCTTTTGAACTGTGGTGTTGGAGAAGACTCTTGAGAGTCCCTCGGACTGCAAGGAGATCCAACCAGTCCATCCTAAAGGAAATGAGTCCTGAATATTCATTGGAAGGACTGATGCTGAGCTGAAACTCCAATACTTTGGCCACCTGATGTGAAGAGCTGACTCACTGGAAAAGACCTTAATGCTGGGAAAGATTGAAGGCCGGAGGAGAAGGGGACAACAGAGGATGAGATGGTTGAATGGCATCACTGACTCAATGGACATGAATTTGGGTAAACTCCAGGGGTTGGTGATGGACAGGGAGGCCTGGCATGCTGCGGTCCATGGGGTAGCAAACAGTTGCACATGACTGAGTGACTGAACTGAACTGATGCCACAACTAAAACCCTGAGCAGCCTAATAATGCATAAGTAAGATTAATCTTGAAAAATAAGGACAAGACAGAAGAAAGAGGCCAAGGGCTGCCTCAGAAAGCTCTGTGAGTGTGTTGGTTTGCACATGAAAATGACTGGAATCAAACAAATGAAAAATAATGTTATTAAGAGAGATGTACTATTGAAAGAAGCACCAACATGGATTAAAAGAGATGGTGACTATTTGAGATGTATAATGGCTTTGCATAGATGTATAAATTCTGGAACTAGTGGGCAAGCTATTTAAGCACAAAGAAATTAGGTTCTTCAATGCTCTCTTCAGAGTTAACAAAGTTTGCTCATATAATAAATAAGAATTGTCCAGAAGTAGAGCTGAGGGCCACTAAGAAGGACAGATTGGAGAATATCCAGGAGGCAAAATTATCTCATAATCAAGAAATATTTTATGTTCCTTGAAAAACCTGGCCAACAGAATTCCAGAATTACTATGGGTCACTGATGACTATACACCACTCACAACCCATTTCTGAATAGTAGTATTGATTGTGGATATCTAGCTCTTATTCCACTATTAACCTTGAGTATGTAAGAATTAGAATACAGAATAAGTGAGCGTGTGTATGTGTTTGTGTGTTCATGTGTCACCAACTTTTAAAAGTTCAATTTGGACCTGTTATAGAGATTAAGACTCTTGAGAGTCCCTTGGACTGCAAGGAGATCCAACCAGTCCATCCTAAAGGAGATCAGTCCTGGCTGTTCATTGGAAGGACTGATGTTGAAGCTGAAACTCCAATACTTTGGCCCCCTGATGTGAAGAGCCGACTCATTTGAAAATACCCTGATGCTGGGAAAGATGGAGGGCAGGAGGAGAAGAAGGGGACAACAGAGGATGAGATAGTTGGATGGCATCACCAACTCAATGGACATGGGTTTGGGTAAACTCTGGAAATTGGTGATAGACAGGGAGGCCTGGGGTGCTGTGGTTCATGGGGTCTCAAAGAGTCGGACACGACTGAGAGACTGAATTAAATTGATTGATAGAGATTAAATGTGTGTGTGTGCTCAGTAACTCAGTGAGCCCGACTCTTCGAGACCCCATGGACTGAAGCCCACCAGGTTACTCTGTCTGTCAGATTCCCCAGCAAGAATACTGGAGTGGGTTGCCATTTCCTTCTCCAGGAGATCTTCCCATCCCAGGGATCACACCCCGGTCTCCAGCTTGGCAGGTGGATTCTTGGACACTGAGCCCTATGGAAGCCCAATAGAGATTATTAATATCTTCTCAAATATGAATCTGATAGTCTTGACTGGATTGTATTTTTGGCACCTTTCTTGGGAAGGGGTTGGCAATCTTTACTCTCTGTAAAAATGATGTTTGCTATTCGGCTACCCTGGTGACTCAGTGACAAAGTATCTGCCTGCCAATGCAGGAGTCGCAAGAAATGTAGGTTCAATCCCTGGGTTGGGAAGATCCCCTGGAGTAGGAAATGGCAACCTGCTCCAGCATTCTTGCCTGGAAAATCCCATGGGCAGAGGAGCCTTGCGGGCTGCAGTCCATGGGGCTGCAAAGAGCTGGACATGACTGAGCACACACACGCACACACACACACACACACACACACAGATGTTTGTGACCAAGACTGTGGATATTGTTCTTTGTACTATTGTGTTATTTTCCTCTTGCTTTTTAGTGATTATGCATCACTATATTGCTATACAATCACCATGCTTTCCTAGGGGAAGGAACGATCTTCTCCACCCATGAACATGAGTTTGGCTTCCTGGCTTATTTGGCCTATAAGACAATTCAATAGACATTGGCAATTTGACCTCTGTTTCCTCTGCCTTTTCTAAATCCAACTTGAACAGCTGGAAGTTCATGGTTCATGTACTGTTGAGGGCTGGCTTGGAGAATTTTGAACATTACTTTACTAGCGTGTGAGATGAGTGCAATTGTGTGGTAGTTTGAGCATTCTTTGGCATTGCCTTTCTTTGGGATTGGAGTGAAAACTGACTTTTTCCAGTCCTGTGGCCCCTGTTGAGTTTTCCAAATTTGTTGGCATATTGAGTGCAACACTTTCACAGCATCATCTTTGAGGATTTGAAATAGCTCAACTGGAATTCCATCACCTCCACTAGCTTTGTAGTGATGCTTCCTAAGGCCCACTTGACTTCACATTCCAGGATGTCTGGCTATAGGTGAGTGGTCACATCATTGTGATTATCTGGGTCGTGAAGATCTTTTTGTATAGTTCCTCTGTGTATTCTTGCCACCTCTTCTTAATATCTGCTGCTTCTGTTAGATCCATACCATTTCTGTCTGAACTTGTAGCATACGAGTTCCTAAGTTGTGGTGTGTGGGATCTTTAAAAGTTGGGACGTGCAGGATCTTTAGTTGGGGCATGCAAGCTCTTAGTTGTGGTGTATGAGATCTAGTTCCCCAATCAGGGATTGAACCTGGGCCCCCTGCATTGGGAGCATGGAGTCTTAACCACTAGACCAGCAAGGAAGTCCCTGACTTGCCCTTATGTGATGTTATATTAAGTTTATTAGATTTCACTCTGAAGCCAGTCTAGGTCCATTTGCTGTGCCCTATTTTGTTCAACTGAAATGATTTATCTGTAGCTATCATAATTTATTTGGACTTATGAACCAAGAGCAGATGACAATTATAGTATCCCCTGCTTTTGGAAAGTTTGCCTTAGGCCACTTCACTTTTACAAAAGACATGTTTTTTTTTTTTCTTTCTTTCTTTTTCTTTTCTTTTTTTTTTGGTTTTTAATTTTTTTTAATTTTAAAATCTTTAATTCTTACATGCGTTCCCAAAAATGAACCCCCCTCCCACCTCCCTCCCCATAACATCTCTCTGGGTCATCCCCATGCACCAGCCTGTATCCTGCGTCAGACATAGACTGGCGATTCAATTCTTACATGATAGTATATATGTTAGAATGCCATTCTCCCAAATCACCCCACCCTCTCCCTCTCCCTCTGAGTCCAAAAGTCCGTTATACACATCTGTGTCTTTTTTTCTGTCTTGCATACAGGGTCATCATTGCCATCTTCCTAAATTCCATATATATGTGTTAGTATACTGTATTGGTGTTTTTCTTTCTGGCTTACTTCACTCTGTATAATCGGCTCCAGTTTCATCCATCTCATCAGAACTGATTCAAATGTATTCTTTTTAATGGCTGAGTAATACTCCATTGTGTATATGTACCAAAGCTTTCTTATCCACCCATCTGCTGATGGACATCTAGGTTGTTTCCATGTCCTGCCTATTATAAACAGTGCTGCGATGAATATTGGGGTACATGTGTCTCTTTCAATTCCGGTTTCCTCGGTGTGTATGCCCAGCCGTGGGATTGCTGGGTCATAAGGTAGTTCTATTTGCAATTTTTTAAGGAATCTCCACACTGTTCTCCATAGTGGCTGTACTAGTTTGCATTCCCACCAACAGTGTAGGAGGATTCCCTTTTCTCCACACCCTCTCCAGCATTTATTGCTTGTGGACTTTTGGATCGCAGCCATTCTGACTGGTGTGAAGTGGTACCTCATTGTGGTTTTGATTTGCATTTCTCTAATAATGAGTGATGTTGAGCATCTTTTCATGTGTTTGTTAGCCCTCCATATGTCTTCTTTGGAGAAATGTCTATTTAGTTCTTTGGCCCATTTTTTGATTGGGTCGTTTATTTTTCTGGAATTGAGCTGAATAAGTTGCTTGTATATTTTTGAGATTAATTGTTTGTCAGTTGCTTCTTTTGCTATTATTTTCTCCCATTCAGAAGGCTGTCTTTTCACCTTGCTTATAATTTCCTTTGTTGTGCAGAAGCTTTTAATTTTAATTAGATCCCGTTTGTTTATTTTTGCTTTTCTTTCCAGAATTCTGGGAGGTGGATCATAGAGGATCCTGCTGTGATTTATGTCTGAGAGTGTTTTGCCTATGTTCTCCTCTAGGAGTTTTATAGTTTCTGGTCTTACATTTATTTTTTTTTTCTCTCCATTAGTTCTAGGTTTTAATTTTAATTTATAACACTATTCATAACCATTTTGAGTTTATTTTTGTGTGTGGTGTTAGAAAGTGATCTAGTTTCATTCTTTTACAAGTGGTTGACCAGTTTTCCCAGCACCACTTGTTAAAGAGATTGTCTTTACTCCATTGTATATTCTTGCCTCCTTTGTCAAAGATAAGGTGTCCATATGTGTGTGGATTTATCTCTGGGCTTTCTATTTTGTTCCATTGATCAATATTTCTGTCTTTGTGCCAGTACCATACTGTCTTGATGACTGTAGCTTTGTAGTAGAGCCTGAAGTCAGGCAAGTTGATTCCTCCAGTTCCATTCTTATTTCTCAAGATTGCAGACATGTTTTTTATATGGGTTTCTGTTTTCATTAACCAAAAAATCTAAAGAGGATTTTAGCTTTTACATAAAAAGGTGAAAAGCAAACTAGCTTTGCACCCGTGTTTTGCAGTGAGCTGTTGCAGAGGCAGTGCACATTCAAAGAAGCCAACCAAGCCCCTTTCCTGGGTACCACACTCCACATCTCAGCATCAAGCTGTCAGAGCCTTGAACTTCCCATGAGCATGTGTGCTTTGTCACAGTTGATTTTGTTCATCTGCCAGCATCATGTCCTATAGTACAGTAATTGCTTCTTCACTTTATTGCTAATTTGACCTAATGAAAGTTTTCAAAGGAACACCCTACTTTCCCATAGGGACGTGAACATGTATCTTAATTTGGTCTTTGATCTTGGTTAATTAAAAGTTTGAGTCTTTCAAGAACTTCCAGGTTTTCAACTCTGCAAGTCCTTAGTTGTATGCACTGTCTTATTCCTCTTTTACTCCTTGCTAACTAGTGAGTTGTATTCTGGTCTCACCTTTGTTTTCTTAAATCCAGCCAAAGGCAAAATCACACTTGATAAAGTTCTGTTTTTTACCCCTTTGGCCAAAAGTCACAAGTTAATTAGGTACATTAAATGGCTTAAATGTTATTGTAGAAAACATTGTCCAGTTCAGTTCAGTTCAGTTCAGTCGCTCAGTTGTCTCCAACTCTTTGAGACCCCATAAACTGAAACAAACCAGGCCTCCCTGTCCATCACCAACTCCCAGAGTCCACCCAAACCCATGTCCATTGTGTTGGTGATGCCATCCAACCATCTCATCCTCTGTTGTCCCCTTCTCCTCCTGTCTTCAATCTTTTCCAGCATCAAGGTCTTTTCCAATGAGTCGGCTCTTCTCATCAGGTGGCCAAAGTATTGGAGTTTCAGCCTCAGCATCAGTCCTTCCAATGAACACCCAGGACTGATGTCTTTTAGGATGGACTGGTTGGATCTCCTTGCAGTCTATGGGACTCTCAAGAGTCTTCTCCAACACCACAGTTCAAAAGAATCCATTCTTCTTCACTCAACTTTCTTTATAGTCCAACTGTCACATCCATACATGACCATTGGAAAAACCATAGCCTTGACTAGATGGATCTTTGTTGCAAAGTAATATCTCTGCTTTTTAATATGCTATCTAGGTTGGTCATGACTATTCTTCCAAGGAGTAAGCATCTTTTAATTTCATGGCTGCAGTCACCATCTGCAGTGATTTTGGAGCCCAGAAAAATAAAGTCAGCCACTGTTTCCACTGTTTCTCCATCTGTTTGCCATGAAGTTATGGGACTAGATGCCATGATCTTAGTTTTCTGAATGTTGAGCTTTAAGCCAACTTTTTCACTCTTCTCTTTTACTTTCATCAAGAGGCTCTTTAGTTTCTCTTCACTTTCTGTCATAAGGGTGGTATCATCTGCATATCTGAGGTTATTGATATTTCTCCCGGCAATCTTGATTCCAGCCTGTGCTTCCTCAAGCCCAGCATTTCTCATGACGTACTCCGCATAGAAGTTCAATAAGTACAGTGATAATATACAGCCTTGACGTACTCCTATTCCTATTTGGAACCAATCTGTTGTTCCAGGTCCAGTTCTAACTGTTGCTTCGTGACCTGCATACAGGTTTCTCAGGAGGCAGGTCAGGTGGTCTGGTATTCCCATCTCTTTCAGAATTTTCCACAGTTCGTTGTGATCCACACAGTCAAAGGCTCTGGCATAGTCAATAAGGCAGAAATACACGTTTTTCTGGAACTCTCTTGTTTTTTCGATGATCCAGCAGATGTTGGCAATTTGATCTCTGGTTCCTCTGCCTTTTCAAAAACCAGCTTGAATATCAGGGAGTTCATGGTTCACGTATTACTGAAGACTGGCTAAGAGAATTTTAAGCATTACTTTACTAGCACGTGAGATGAGCGCAATTTTGGTAGTTTGAGCATTCTTTGGCATTGCCTTTCTTTGGGATTAGTATGAAAACTGACCTTTTCCAGTCCCGTGGCCACTGTTGAGCTTTCCAAATTTGCTGGCATATTGAGTGCAGCACTTTCACAGCATCATCTTTCAGGATTTGAATTAGCTCAACTGGAATGCCATCACCTCCACTAGCTTTGTTTGTAGTGATGCTTCCTAAGGCCCACTTGACTTCACATTCCAGGATGCCTGGTTCTAGGTGAGTGATCACACCCTCGTGATTATCTGGGTCGTGAAGACCTTTTTTGTACAGTTCTTCTGTGTATTCTTGCCACCTCTTCTTAATATCTTCTGCTTCTCTTAGGGCCCTGCCATTTCTGTCCTTTATCGAGCCCATCTTTGCATGAAATGTTCCCTTGGTATCTCTAATTTTCTTGAAAAGATCTCTAGTCTTTCCCATTCTATTGTTTTCTTCTACTTCTTTGCATTGATCGCTGAGGAAGGCTTTCTTATCTCTCCTTGCTATTCTTTGGAACTCTGCATTCATATGGTATATCTTTCTTTTTCTCCTTTGCTTTTCGTCTCCCTTCTTTTCATAGCTATTTGTAAGGCCTCCTCAGACAGCCATTTTGCTGCTATATTGCAAATCATTGTTTTTACAATTGTTACAGATGTTACAAAACATTGTTACCAATTTCATTAATACATAAATTTCATCAATACACAAAACAGGTTGCCATTTTCCATCCACCAATTTAGTTGATTTTCAGCCCTGGAGCCAGGACCACAGATGCTGCTTTTTCTACGTGGCTGTGCTTCACTTCTTACATAGTTTGTGAACCACTCAGCTTTGCTGTGTTAATGAACCACCTCCAAAATATCAGTGACTCACAGCAGCACATATTCATCCCTCTAACATTGGCTTTAGTTGTTGACAGCTCTGCTCGTGTTCCACTTTTTCCTTCATTTCAGGATGAAAAGAAATTGCTCTATACTGTGACATTCTGTCTTGTGGCAGATTAAAAAAAATAAAATAAAACAAGAGTTGGATAAAACCTACAGTGGCTCTCAGTGTTGCTGTTTGGAATCGATATCCTGTCACATCATTCACCAAGAGAAAGCATGTGGTCAAGTAAGTAAGTAAGTGGCTTAAGTAACTGCACTCTTAATACTTACTTCCTTCTAGAAGGCACTGCCTATCCAAGGCAAGCAATTGATAAATAATCCTTTTCAGGGAAGTGGGTAGTAAATAATTGGGAATAATTATAATCATGATGTCACAAATGGTCTGATACTTCTTTATCCCTTGTTGCAATCTATAAAAAGGTCATTAATTTTCTACCACTTTCTGTTCCCAAACTCTGTGACACAGTTTAGGTAGTTGTTGTTATTCAGTCACTAAGTCATGTACAGCTCTGCGACCCTATGGAATGCAGCATGCCAGGCTTCCCTGTCCCTCACCATCTTCCACTCAAACTCATGCCCGTTGAGTCACTGATGCCATCCAACTATCTCATCTTCTGTCATCCCCTTCTCCTCCTGCCCTCAGTCTTTCCCAGCATTAGCTTCTTAGATAGTTAGCTTTGTGTTTGTCCTTGATTTCTTCACTTCCATCCAGTTGTATGTCCTTCCAACTTTCTATGTAAGCGCTCGGCTTCACCTAATTATTTTAGCCTGGCAACACACCAGGAACCCAGTTTACAAAAGCAAATCTCATCTGGAATTGGCCCTCTGCCCTAAGTCTCATTTACATAGTATAAGTGAGTTCCAGTCCTTTTGGTGAAGATGAAACCTGCTCTTGAGAGGCTTCATTTTCTGGAGGGTTAGTTAAGGTTCTCATTTCTTGGCTGGCTATTGTCATCTCTCTGCCTGGAGGGTTGGTCCTGTTTTTAACCCTTGTTGAGTATCTTAGTATCTTGCATCAACATTTCACAGAGATATACCAAGATCTCTGGAAAGTCCTTTCCCAAGTCCTCCAGCATTTCCTCATTAATCCAGTTATTTTAGAGAACAGAAATGGGCTGAATTAAGTCTAGATTTTCTGTTCCCCATGGACATTGTAATTTAAACAATGGCACCCCACTCCAGTACTCTTGCCTGGAAAATCCCGTGGATGGAGGAGCCTGGTAGGCTGCAGTCCATGGGGTCGCTAAGAGTTGGACACAACTGAGTGACTTCGCTTTCACTTTTCACTTTCATGCATTGGAGAAGGAAATGGCAACCCACTCCAGTGTTCTTGCCTGGAGAGTCCCAGGGACGGGGGAGCCTTGTGGGCTGCCATCTATGGGGTCGCACAGAGTGGAACATGACTGAAGTGACTTAGCAGCATCTCAATAAAGGCAGGCTTCACTCTAGAACAGCATATTCCCAGGTTACTCTGGCCTTCCTATTATCTCCTTCAGAATCTGCTTTAGTTAAAGTTATATATAGATTTTAAACTTTGAGGTAAATGTGCATGCATTTGATTTGAGTCTGACCCCCTAATGTTGGTGAAATACTTGATACAATATTTCTCAATGAATTGTTACAAAAAATAGCTATCTAACCGATTTAAAGACAGTTAGTTTTTGTTTTCTTTTTACTACCATCATTTTAAAGAAATAATGTTGGTTCATCACAGTTCTGAAAATTCATATGGGGTCCCCAAATTGGATGAAATACAAAATTGTGTGTGTGTGTGTGTGTGTGTGCGTGTAGTGAAGGACAGGGAGGCTTGGCGTGCTGTAATCCATGGAGTCACAAAGTGCCAGACAGGACTTAGTGACTGAACAACAGCAAATCAATTAGACTCCCAGTGGGTTTAATAATTATTTGACAGCTAAAGAGCTGTAATTTTGTTAAAGCACAGAGTATATGTTTGTATATTATAGATCTGGTGAGAGTGTGTGTAATAGTCATTTCTGATATTATGCAATTATGATTTAACATCTTAAAATCAGAAACCAAACTAAAGGCCAGAGTTGCCTACTTATAGCCATATAGTCCCCATGCTTTCTTAGGCATCCGTATATCATATTATCAAACCTCCAGTCTCTATGCTGCTGCTGCTGCTGCTGTTGCTAAGTCACTTCAGTTGTGTCTGACTCTGTATGATCCATAGATGGCAGCCCACCAGGCTCCCCCATTCCTGGGATTCTCCAGGCAAGAATATTGGAGTGAGTTGCCATTTCCTTCTCCAATGCAAGTGAAAGTGAAGTCACTCAGTCATGTCTGACTCTCAGAGACCCCATGGACTGCAGCCTACCAGGCTCCTCCATCCATGGGATTTTCCAGGCAAGAGTACTGGAGTGGGGTGCCATTGCCTTCTCCACCAGGCTCTATAGTCACCATAAATACTTCTTACATATGGTTAAAATTTAGTTTTCAGCTAAAAATGGACATAAAAAAGACGGCTTTGTATAAAGATGTACAAAGGAAACACATGAATCCCAATAGGCATATTATTTAGAAATAAAATATTAAAATAATATAGACTATACAAGTATTTCCACACCTAAAATTTGTAGAACTGCAAATATTTGAAATGTACATTCCTCACAAATTCTTCGTGTCTTTTAAATGTTAATTAAGTCAGTCCTCATAACAGTGCTAGAATTTTAAGACTATGGTCAACAAAGGAACACACAACAGCAACAAAAACAGTCTCTAAAGGTAACTGTCAGGCAGTTTGCAGAGCATTATTCAGAAGATTTATAGATGTTTAGTTTTCCATCAAACATCTTAAAGCCAAGTATATGTATTTGTAATGATTCAAAATCCCAAAGGATTTGGACTGAATGTTTTACTCTTGTTATAATTTCAGCATTCAAATTCTATATGCACAGAGAGAGAGAGAGAGAGAAAGCTAACATGATCTATCATTTAACAAATAGGTCAGTTGGTAAAGAATCCACCTGCAATGCAGGATACCAGGTTTGATTCCTGGGTCGGGAAGATCTGCTAGAAAAGTGATAAGCTACCCAATCCGGAATTCTTGGGCTTCCCCTGTGGCTCAGCTGATAAAGAATCCCCCCGCAATGTGGGAGACCTGGGTCTGATCCCTGGGTTGGGAAGATCCCTTGGAGAAGGGAAAGGCTACCCACTCCAGTGTTCTGGCCTGGAGAACTCCATGGACTGTATAGTCCATGGGGTCACAAAGAGTCAGACGTGACTGAGTGACTCTCACTTCCTTTTCTTTCACATGTATTACTACTGTGTTCTTGTGGATCATGGGCCTGCCTTTGTGCTCAGACTGTCGAGCTTCTCTTAGGAGTCTTGGCACCTACAAAGTTTGATGATGAAACTCTGTCTTTGTTTCTCTGTGACTTTCATGCTGCTGGACAGATTAAAAAACAAACAAAAAAAACAAACAAACAAAAAAACACATTGTTTAGATTAGGACCATTTAACCTCAGTGTTAGGATTTCATGTCTCTTCTCTCCCTCAACTGGGATTTCTCATAATAAGTTGTTCTTACCTGCCCTCATTTAATTGATAGACCTCTCCTACAGGACTGACATATACTTCCATAATGAAAAGAATAACACTGCAAACTTCACCATCATGGAAGGAAGGTGCTAAAAAGATATCCTAGTTAATATTTTATCATCTCTGAATATATTTGTTTTAATTTTTAGTTTTCATGTCGATCTTAGAAAGGGCTGTCATACTCATCATGGAAAATACAACCTGAGGTGACAGTTCCCATACAAAAATATGGTCATAGTTGGACCCACTAAGGTGCAAAGACAGCCATGTGTGCCTCTTCCAGCTATGCCTCGCTCTTTTCATTAAGCTCTCTCTGTCCTCTTCGGTTATTTCACCACCAAGCTGCTTGGAAGAGGCTTGGTGTTTCCACTTCCTCAGCTCCCATTCTAACAATTTTAAATTATTAATCCCCAGTGTCACACTCTGCTCTTGAGACTCTCATCAATGATCATGTAGGATCTGGTGGATAAATAAAAGGCACAGTTCATTTTGCCTGACATCTATGCCATTGCTTTAACTGAAAGGGCCCTCACATCTCTGCCAGCACCTCAGCAATTTATGCATGTCTGGACCCAATTTGCACTTCTCGGAATAGGTCTACATGGTCCAGCTGCACCCAGAGCTCCGCCAATGAAAACACAATGAGTTATTCTGTCACAAGCTTCCCCTGCCCTCCTGTGTTTTCTGTATCTCTAAATGGTATAACCAGCTACCTGCTCTTTAAAAGTAGGCATTCTAGGCTGAATGTGACTCTTTCTCATCCCCAGCTAAAGTCAGCAGCCATCATTTCAGGCTTAGTTCATGCGAGCATCTCTGTTGAATGGCTTCTCTACTTTGTTACTGCCTGCATCCTTATAGCAGTAACCTCCTTGACCTTATTATCTTTCCACACATAGCCATCACATTTACTATTTTAAGAAGCAAAACTGCTTCAGTTTTTAAAAAGTCAAATTCTCTTTCCCACAGGACAAAATCTAAACTCTTCATCCTTTCACAGCATGACTCCTATTTTCCACTTAAATATCCAGCCACTAACCGTGTAACACTTCTCTGTTTCCGCCCCAATTAACGTCTTTGAAGTTCTCTTCCTTCACACATTTTCTTTCTTTGAACTTTGGTATTAATGATATCAAACCCTCTTCTTTTATCAAACTATCTGTTCCCCAATTTAAATATGTGTTCAACAGACAATATCTTCCATAATCCCTCTGAAAATCTAATTACTTGACATCCTGTACCCTATGCATTCAGTTCAGTTCAGTCACTCAGTCACGTCCAGGTCTTTGCAACCCCATGGAACGCAGCACACCAGGCTTCCCTGTCCATCACCAACTCCCAAAGCTTGCTCAAACTCATGTCCATTAAGTCGGTGATGCCATCCAACCCTATCATCCTCTGTTATCCCCTTTTCCTCCTGTCTTCAACCTTTCCCAGCATCAAGATCTTTTCTTTAAAAAAAAAAAAAAAACTAAGTTTATTTTTTAAGTGAAGGATAGTTGCTTTATAGAGTTTGTTGTTTTCTGTCAGACCTCACCATGAATCAGCCGTAGGTATACATATGTCCCCTCCCTCTTGAAACTCCCTCCCACCTCTCTCCCCATCTCACCCCTCTAGGTTGATACAGAGCCCGAGACATACAAATTCCCATTGGCTATCTATTTTACATATGATAATGTAAGTTTCCATGTTACTCTTTCCATACATCTCACCCTCGCCTCCCCTCTCCCCTTTTCCATAAGTCTGGTTTCTATGTCTGTTTCTTCATTTCTGCTCTGCAAATAAATTATTTGGTACCACTTTTCTTGATTCTGTATATATCCATTACTATACGATATTTATCTTTCTCTTTCTGACTTACTTCACTCTGTATAACTGGCTCTAAGTTCACCCATCTCATTAGAACTGACTCAAATGCATTCCTTTCTATGGCTGAGTAATATTCCATTGTGCATATGCACCACGACTTCTCTATCCATTCATTGTCAGTGGACATCTAGGTTGCTTCCATGTTCTAGCTATTGTAAATAGTACTTCAATGAATATTGGGATACATATGTCTTTTTTCAGTTTTGGCTTCCTCAGGGTATATGACTAGGAGTGGGATTGCTGGATCATATGGTGGTTTTTTCCCCTAGTTTTTAAAGGAATCTCCATAATGTCTTCCTTCCATAATGCTGTATCAATTTACATTTGCACCGATAGTGAAAGAGGGCTCCCTTTTCTCCATATCCTTTCCAGCATTTATTGCTTGTAGACTCTTTGATGAGGGCCATTCTGACCAGTGTCAGGTGATATCTCATTGTAGTTTTGATTTGCATCTCTTTAATAATGAGCAATATTGAGCACCTTTTCACATGTTTGTTAGCCATCTGTATGTTTTCTTTGGAGAAATGTGTTTCAGTCTTTTTCCAACTTTTTGATTGGGTTGTTTGTTTTTCTGGTATTGAGTTTTATGAGCTGCTTGTATATTTTGGAAATTAATCCCTTATCAGTTGCTTCATTTTCTATCATTTTCACCCATTATGAGGATTGTCTTCTCACCTTGCTTATAGTTTCCTTTGCTGTGCAAAAATATTTTAAGTTTAATCAGGTCCCACTTATTTACTGTTTATTTCCATTACTCTAGGAGGTGGGTCAAAGAGGACCCTGCTTTGATTTATGTCTTCAAGTGTTCTGCCTGTGTTTTCCTCTAAGAGTTTAATAGTTTTATAGTTTCTGGTCTTACATTAGTCTTTAATCCATTTTGAGTTTATCATTTTGTATGGTGTCACGAAGTGTTCTGATTTCATTCTTTTACATGTAGCCATCCAGTCTCCCAGCACCATTTATTGAAGAGACTGTCTTTGCCCCATTGTATATTCTTGCCCCCTTTGTCAAAAATTAGGTACCCATAGGTGCATGTGTTTATTTCTGGGCTTTCTATCTTGTTCCATTTGTCTATATTTCTATTTTTGTGCCAGTACCATACTGTCTTGATGACTGTAGCTTTGTAGTATAAAGTCTGAAGTCAGGAAGGTTGATTCCTCCAGCTCCATTCTTCCTTCTCAAGACTTCTTTGGCTATTCAGGGTCTTTTGTATTCCCATATGAATTGTGAAATTTTTTGTTCTAGTTCTGGGAAAAATGCCATTGTTAATTTGATAGGGATCACACTGAATCTGTAGATGGCATTTAGTAATATAGTAATTTTCACAAAATTGACCCTTCCTACCCAGGAACATGGAATATCTCTCCATCTGTTTATGTCATCTTTGATTTCTTTCATCAGTGTCATAATTTTCTGTGTACAGTTCTTTTGTCTCCTTATGTAGGTTTATTCTAGATATTTTCTTTTATTTTGTTGTTCTTGTTGCAATTGAGAATGGAATTGATTCCTTAATTTCTCTTTCTGATACTTCATTGTTAGTATATAGGAATGCAAGTGATTTCTGCATATTGATTTTGTATCCTGCAACTTTGCTAAATTCATTGATTAGCTCTAATAATTTTCTGATAGTATCTTTAGGGTTTTCTATATTAGTATCATGTCATCTGCAAACAATGAGAGCTTTACTTCTTCTTTCCCAATCTAGATTTGTTTTTATTTCTTTGTCTTCTCTGATTGCTGTAGCTAGGACTTCAAAATCTATGTTGAATAATAGTGGTGAAAGTAGACACCCTTGTCTTGTTCTTGACCTTAGGGGGAATGCTTTCAGTTTTTCACCATTGAGAATAATGTTTGCTGCAGACTTATCATATATGGCCTTTACTATGTTGAAGTAGGGTCCTTCTATGCCCATTTTTTGAGGAGTTTTAATCATAAATGGGTGATGAATTTTGCCAAAGGTTATTTCTGCATCAATTGAGATGATCATATGGTTTTTATATTTCAGTTTGTTAACATGATATATCACATTGATTGATTTGCATATATTGAAGAATCCATGCATCCTTGGAATAAACCAACTTGATCATGTTGTATGAGCTTTTTACTGTGTTGTTGAATTTTTTTGCTAGAATTTTTTTGAGGATTTTTGCATATATGTTCATCAGTGATACTGGCTGGTAGTTTTCTTTTTTTGTGTTGTTGTTGTCTGGTTTTGGTATCAGGGTGATGGTGGCCTCATAGAATGAGTTTGGAAGTGTTCCTTCCTCTGCAATTTTTTGAAAGATTTTTAGAAGAAAAGGCATTACCTCATCTCTAAATGTTTGATAGAATTCGCCTTTGAAACCATCTGATCCTGCGCTTCTGTTTTTTGGGAGATTTTTGATCACAGCTTTGATTTCAGTGCTTGTAATTAGGTTTTTCAAAATTTCTATGTCTTCCTGGGTAAGTCTTGGAAAATTGAACTTTTCTAAGATTCTGTCCATTTCTTCCAGGTTATAAAAGAAACCTTTGTCCTTTTCTCCTCCTTGAGAACTCCAGACCACTATCTCCTCTTTGAAAACCTCAGACCTCTCTTCCTCAGGGACCCCAGACTTCTTATCAACCTATCTAGAAATTGACTCTCTCACTACTCCATGTTTCTTTTACTTTCCATTTACGTGGACTATATTTTTTTCCATCCTCTCACTTTCAGTCTATATGTCTCGTTAGGTCAGAAGTTGATTTCTTGTAGATAGCATATATATGGGTCTTGTTTTTGTATCCATTTGGCCAGTCTGTGTCTTTTGGTTGGAGCATTTAATTCATTTACATTTAAAGTAATTATTGATATTTATGTTTCAATTTCCATTTTCTGAATTGTTTGGGGTTTATGTTTGTAGATCTTTTTATTTTCTTGTATTTCCTGACTATATAAGTCCTAACATTTGTTGTAGCTGCCTTGGTGGTATTGCATTCTCTTAACTTTGCTTGTCTGTAATGTGTTTGATTTCTCCATCAATTTTTAATGAGATCCTTGCCATAGAGTAACCTTGTTGTAGATTTTTCCCTTTCAGTACTTTAAATATATCCTGCCATTCCCTTCTAGCCTACAGAGTTCCTGCTGAAAGATCAGTTATTAAACGTGTGGGATTTCCCTTGTGTGTTACTTGTTGATTTCTCTCTTGCTGCTTTTAATACTCTTTTTTTGTGTTTAATCATTTTTAGTTGGATTAGTGTGTGAATTAGCAGGTTTCTCCTTGGGTTTATCCTGTACCAGACTCTTTGCACCTCTTGGACTTGACTATTTCCTTTTCCATGTTGGGGAAACTTTCGACTATAATCTCTTCAAAATTTTCTCTTGCCTTTTCTTTTACTCTTCTTCTTCTGGGCCCCCTATCATTAAAATGTTGATGTGTTTATATTGTCCCAGAGGTCTCTGAGATGATCCTCAGTTCTTTTCATTCTTTTTACTTTATTCTGCTCTTCAGCAGTTGTTTCCACCATTGTATCTTCCAGATCACTGATCCATCCTTCTGCTTCAGATATTCTGTTATTGATTTCTTCTAGAGTATTTTTAATTTCAGTAACTGTGTTGTTTGTCTCTGTGTGTTTATTCTTCAATTTTTCTATGTCTTTGTTAATTGATTCTTGCATTTTTTCCATTATATTTTCAAGGTTTTTGATCATCTTTACAATCACTGTTCTGAATTCTTTTTCAGGTAGTTTGCCTATTTCCTCTTCATTTACTTGGACTTCTGTGCTTCTAGTTTGTTCCATCATTTGTGCAGTATTTCTCTGCCTTAACATTATTTTTTTTTAACTTATTGTGTTTGAGGTCTCCTTTTTCCAGGCTTCAAGGTTGAATTCTTTATTACTTTTTGTTTCTGCCTTCCTACGTTTGGTCCAGTTTTGTGTAAGCTTCATATAGGGTGAGATTTGTGCTATTTTTCCCCCCTCTTACATGTAGGGCTGAGTGAGGTGGTAATCAAGTCTGCTGATGATTTGGTTTGTGTTTTTGTCTTGTCTGTTGTTTGAATGAGGCATCCTGCACAGGGTGCTACTGCTAATTGGGTGATGCTGGGTCTTGTATTCAAGTGGTTTCCTTTATGAGAGTTCTCTATTTGATACTCCCTAAGATTAGGAGTACTCTGATAGTCTAGGGTCTTAGAGTCAGTGCTCCTACTCCAAAGGCTCAGGGGTTGATCTCTGGCCAGGAACAGAGATTCCACATGTGGTTTGTTATGGCATCATATGAGATTAAAACAAATAACCTAAAGTGAGAAACCAAAGATGAACCCTAGACAAATAGAGTTATAAAATTAGACAAATAATAATTAAAATAATGGAATATACACCTACACATATACACCCATAAGCAAAATCAAAACAGTCCAACAAAAATAAGGTACAATAGATTGACCTGGAGAACAAATCATATGAAAAATGATATCTACCAGTTAAGAATAAAACTAAGTAAAGTTTTAAAGTTTTATTCTTTAAATAAAGAATAAAACTAAATATTAAAACTGGAAAACAAAACTAAAGCAAGGAGCCAACTGGGGAATAAAGCAATGAAAACAAAACCAAAAATATGGTGAGAAAAATAAAGAAAAGAAAGAAAGAATAGAAATGCAAAGTTAAATAGAGGTAGATAAAGCAGATTTATATATATTAAAGATTAACTGCAAGGGGGTAAAAACAGTAGGAAAAGCAAACAAAGGAATAAATGTAGAAAAATAATAATAGGTTAAAAAATTTTAATTAAAATTTAAAAAGAGAGAGAGAGAGAGAGAGAAAAGACAACTCCACAGAACTGAAAAAGGCCAATGTAGAGGCAGAGGTTTATAATAGCAATAAAAGGTAAGGTTAAATAAATTAAAAAACCTCAAAATCTTAATTAGATTTCATAGTGCTAATAAAATTGACAACTACAACAGAGGGTTGGGGGAGGGGAAGAAAAATCCTAAAGAAACTACAGAACAAGTCAAGATATAAGAATAATAAATATTTTACTTGAATCTCTGCTGTCAGCATCCTTTCCCTCTGTGGGAATCACAGTCCACCTCACCTTCCTAGGATGCCCTCCCACACCTGCTGGTCTCTGGACCTGCTGTGGGGGCAGCTCAGACTCTAGTCTGGTCCTACTCCTGTGTGTTCTTGCCTCCAATGTCCACAGATATAGAAAGAGTGTGTTTTCTTTCGTGGGAGCTCTCAATGTCCTTGTATATATTGCATAGACACAGTGTCTGCCTAGCTTAATCATGTGGATTTAATCTGAAGCTTGTATAGCTAGTGGGAAGGTTTTGGGTCTACTTCCTTAGCCACACTGCCTCTGGGTTTCAATTGTGATTTTTTTCTCCTCTTCTGCATGTGGGTCATCTACTGGGGTTTGGCTGCCCTGGAGGACTTGGGTCTGCCCCAGTGAATGCCAGGTATGGAGGTGGTACCGCTGCTTGGGTCCCAGGGGCTCTGGCAGCACCAGGTACTCAGGGGAGTTGGTGGCTAGGGCAGCAGGAAATATAGTGCTCTAGAAGGGTATGGCAACCAGCATTGGGCAATACTCTCCAGTATTCTTGCCTGGAGAAACCCACTGACCGAGAAGCCTGGAAGGCCACAGTCCACAGGGTCACAAAGAGTTGGACACAACTGAATTGACCCCACGTGCCCCTGTGAGGGTTGAGCGTGAATATGGCATAGCTGCTTGGGACACAGGGGCCCAGAGAGATTGCCTCAGCTGCAGGAGTTATGGCCTGATTGGAGTCTTTTATCGAGGCTCTGGTAGTTGGTAATCAGAAGGCCTCTTTGGCCAGTCTTTCTCCATAGCTCCACTCACTCAGGCACTTAGAGGGCTCCCTTGCCTGGGGCCTTTCTCTGCTGCTTGGTGCATCAGGCACATAGAGGGGCCCCCTGGCTAGGGTCCATCTTTGTAGATTGGTGCTTGAGGCACTTAAAGGGGCACCCCAGATGAGGTCCTACTTGTTGTTCCAAGTGTTAGGTGCTTGACAGGCCAGCCACTCTATTGTTCAGCTGTGGACGCTGGCCTGTGGGGAGAGAGACTCTATGGTGATGGCTCCACCCTCTACGCATGACTCAGCAGTATCGCCTTCCATGGCTGCTTGGCTTTCCTGGACAGCATTTCCCACCATAATCTCCTCCCTCAGTTCAGGTCTCTCTGTCTGTCTCTCCACAGTCAACAGCAGTCCTCCCCCTGGGATTGCTCCAGAATCCCTACACTCCAGCTCCCAGCTGCTATACCTTCCAGGGGACCTGCATCCCTGTCCAGGGTATGGCTGCAGCAAGGACTGTCTGATTCTCATTCCATTTAAGCTGTCATAGATCAGCTGCTTCACTCTCAGCCTTAAATGCTTCTCCTCTGACCCAGACAACTGCCCTAATGTGGCGATTGGACCCCTGCTTCAGTTCCTCCACCCACTGAGGGCAGGTTCAGTCCTACTAACATTTCCATCAGGGTCTTTTCCAATGAGTCAGCTCTTCCCATCAGATGGTCAAAGTATCAGAGCTTCAGCTTCAGCATCAGTCCTTCCAATGAATATTCAGGACTGATTTCCTTTAGAATTGACTGGTTAGATCCCCTTACAGTCTAAGGGACTCTAAAGAGTCTTCTCTAACATTCTCCAACACCAAAGTTTAAAAGCACCAATTCTTTGGCTCTCAGCTTTCTTTATGGTCCAATTCTTACATCCATACATGACTATTAGAAAAACCATAGCTTTGCCTATATAGACTTTGTCAATAATATCTCTGCTTTTTAATATGCTGCCTAGGTGTGTCATAGCTTTTCTTCCAAGGAGCAGGCATCTTTTCAGGGCTGCAGTCACCATCTGCAGTGATTTTGGATCCCGAGAAAATAAAAATCTATCAATGTTTCCTCATCTGTTTGCTGTGAAGTGATGGGACCAGATGCCATGATCTTAGGTTTTTGAATGTTGAATTTTAAGCCAGCTTTTTCACTCTCTTCTTTCACTTTCATCAAGAGGCTCTTTAGTTTCTCTTCACTTTCCAGCATAAGGGTGGTGTCATCTGCATATCTGCAGTTGTTGATATTTCTTCTAGCAATCTTGATTCCAGCTTGTGCTTCATTTCACATGATGTTCTCTGCATATAAGTTAAATAAGCAGGGTGACGATATACAGCCTTGACATACTCCTATCCCAATTTGGAACCAGTCTGTTGTTCCCTGTCCTGTTCTAACTGTTGCTTCTTAAGCTGCATACAGATTTGTCAGGAGGCAGGTAAGGTGGTCTGGTATTCCAGTTTCTTGAAGAATTTTCCACAGTGATCCACACAGTCAAAGGCTTTAGCATAGTCAATGAAGCAGAAGCAATGTTTTTTTCTGGAACTCTCTTGCTTTTTATATGATCCAATTGTTCATGAGCATTTCTACCTGCAACCAGGATGTGTTGGATTGGATCTGCTGAGGCAGAGGGTTCCCCAGGCCCTGTTTGAGGACCTAGGAACCATTGATTCGCACCTGCTTCTTCAGCACCATGCTTCGAAAGAGTTGATTAAAATCTTTAACTGCCTGTGCTGCCTACCAAGCAGTGCCTGAACTAATGTGCTCAGACCTCCATGGCATTTTCCCCGGTGCCTACTTACCACTTGTCTCAGCTTACAATGCCTTCTTATCCCTGCCTCTGAGTTGTTACTATGTTCAAGTTGCTCCCAAACCCTAGACCCCATTCATTACACAGATAAATCCCCTTCTCCTGTGAGCACTTTAATCCAGAGCTGGTAGCTGGCTGGTTAGATGGCAGTGCTATTATATGTATGTAGGCTGGTACCAAACCCACACCAATTAAATATCCTGATTATCCACCCTTTCCATATCACATGAGGTATAGAACCTCTGTGTCTGACTTTATTATTATTAGTTATAATACATGAGTTCTAGAGGTGTGTAGGAGCCAGCTCCTAATGAGTCATGGGAGCCCATTGTTACATCTTCAATGATTTTTTGTGCATAACTTGTTCAATACTGAGATTATTTAAAAATCAAAATATGTAAAATTATAGTTAAATTATATTTAAAAAAGAAGTAGTAAATACTCAAAACTCATTGTTTCATAATCAGTTTGCTGCTCTATGTTATGAGATTATTTATGTCTAGTGTGAGGACGCCGTGCAATGCTGTGGTTCTGTGAGTCTCTTCTCAACATTGCCTTCAATAACGCTGCACAGCTTGAGTCAGATAATGGGAATATTCGTATCACAGCAGTCAGAAAGCTCTGCACATCAGGCTTTGAGTTATTGTTTCAACAAAACAAAATAGAAATTGTCTAAACTTCAGAAAATGGTGTAGAAAATATTAATAATGTAGTGTAGGTGTAAAAGTGTGCTGTGTCTATAGCCACTGCATGGGGAACAGCTAAGACTTTGAGGAAATATTCTTTCCATCTCAGATGAGAAGCTACTCATGTCATTGTTGAAGGCTTATTTTCAACATATACCTTCACTGTTTCTCTTTTTTCTCACTCATTAATTTAAATGAAAGGATCAAATAACTTTCATTTTGCAATGACAGTTATTCATCAGATGCAACTATAGCGGTGGATTGCTGATACAGACGTTCAGCCAAACCAACAAAAGCATTCTGTGAGAATTGATTGGCTATAGGAAAATGATAATGAAGAATATTGCATGTTATTTTATTATTTGAACTATGTCTTAAAATTCTTTATAGTAACACAACTTACACTGAAAATGTATGTATACGCACACATTTTTTAGAGAGAGCCAGTTTTTATATATTTACCAGTTATCCCCAATAATTCTACATTGTTGTTGTTGTTCACTCACTAAGTTACATCTGAATCATTGTGACCCTATGGACTGTAGCAATCCAGGCTTCTCTGTCCTTCAATCTCTCCTGGAGTTTGCTCAAATTCATGTCCATTGAGTTGATGATGCCATGTAACCATACATCCTCTGTTGTCCCCTTCTCCTCCTGCTCTCCATATTTCCTAGCATCAGGCTCTTTTCCAGTGAGTCAGCCCTTCACATCAAATGACCAAAGTATTGGACATAGGATGCAAATGAAAAGAAATAAAGTAAATGACAGCACTTGTCTATAAATCCGATTGATAATATAACTAAAGGGTACTCAAAAGAGTTTATATGTTCAATTCATTGTTTTGTATATAAAGTAAATTTTTCTAGGTAATTTTCTGCAAAACTTGGTGTTAAACTGAAGTTTCCTGATATTCCTACTATTTCAGGTTTAATTTCAATTGTTTTGCCACCTGCCTGTATGATCTGCTACAATGTTTTAAGCATTGTTTTTTTGTTTTCTTTTTTTAGTTTTTATGTTGTTGCTGTTGCTCTTCAGTCACTCAGTCATGTCCAACTCTTTGTGACAACATGGATTGCAGCACGCCAGGTTTCCCTGTCCTTCAGGATCTCCCTGAGCTTGCCCAATCTCATGTCCATAGAGTCAGTGATGATATCCAACAATCTCATCCTCTGCCGTCCCCTTCTCCTTCTGCCTTCAAGCTTTCAAGCATCAGCATCTTTTCTAATGAGTCAGTTCTTCACATCAGGTGGCCCAAGTATTGGACCTTCAGCTTCAGCATTAGTTCTTCCAGTGAATACTCAGGATTAATTTCCTTTAGAATTGACTGGTTGAATCTCCTTGCTGTCCAAGGAATCTCAAGAGTCTTCTCCAATATCACAGTTCAAAAGCATCAGTTCTTTGATGCTCAGCTGTCTTTATGGTCCAACTCTCACATCCATGTATGGCTACTGGAAAAATCATAGCTTTGAATATACGGACTTTCGTCAGTAAAGTAATTTCTCTGCTTTTAAATATGCTGTCTAGGTTTGTCATAGCTTTTCTTCCAAGGAGCAAGCACCTTTTAATTTCATGGGTGCAGTCACCATCTGCAGTGATTTTGGAGTCCAAGAAAATAAATTCTGTCATTCTTCCCATTTTTTCCCCATCTATTTGCCATGAAATGATAGGACCGGATGCCATGATATTCGTTTTTCGAATATTGAGTTTAAATCATCTTTTTCACTCTCCTCTTTCACCTTTATCAAGAGGCTCTTTAGTTCCTCTTTGCTTTCTGCCATAAGGCTGGTGTCAACTGCATATCTGAGGTTATTGATATTTCTTCCAGCAATCTTGATTCCAGCTTGCATTTCATTCAGCTGGGCATTTCACATGATGTACTCTGCATAGAAGTTAAAAGAGCAGTGCGACAATATACAACCTTGATGTACTCCTTTCCCAATTTGGAACCAGTCTGTTGTTCCATGTCCAGTTCTAACTGTTGCTTCTTGACCTGCATACAGATTTCTGAGGAGGCAAGTAAGGTGGTCTGGTATTCCCATTTTTTAAAGAATTGTCAACAGTTTGTTGTGATCTACACAATCAATGTCTTTAGTGCAATCAATGAAACAGAAGTAGATTATTTTTGGAATTCTCTCTCTCTCTTTTTTTTTTTTTTTCTGTGATCCAGTGGATGTTGGCAACTTGATCTTTGGTTTCTCTGCCTTTTCTAAATCCAGCTTGAACACCTCGAAGTTCTTGGTTCAAGTACTATTGAAGAGTAGCTTGGAGAATTTTGAGTATTTCTTTGTCAGTGTGTGAGATGAGTGCAATTATGCAGTACTTTGAACATTCTTTGGCATTGCCTTTCTTTGGGATTGGAATGAAACTGACCTTTTCCAGTCCTGTGGCCACTGCTGAGTTTTCCAAATTTGCTGGCAGATTGAGTGCAGCACTTTCACAGCATCATCTTTTAGGATTTGACATAGCTTATCTGTAATTTCGTCACTTCCATTAGTTTTGTAGTAATGCTTTCTAAGGCCCCTTCACACTCCAAGATGTCTGGCTCTAGGTGAGTGATCACACCATCGTGGTTATCTGGCTTAAGAAGATCTTTTTTGTAGAGTTCTTCTGTGTATTCTTGCCAACTCTTCTTAATATCCGCTGCTTCTGTTAGGTTGATAGCATTTCTGGCCTTTATTGTGCCCATCTTCGCATGAAATATTCCCTTGGTATCTCTAATTTTCTAGAATAGATCTCTAGTCTTTCCCATTCTATTGTTTTCATCTATTTCTTTGCATTGATCACTGAGGAAGGCTTCCTTATTTCCTTATCTCTCCATTCAGATGGGTATATCTTTCCTTTTTTTCTTTGCCTTTCACTTCTCTTCTTTTCTCAGCTATTTGTAAGGTCTCCACAGAAAACCGTTTTTCCTTTTTGCCTTTCTTTTTCTTGGAAATGGCCTCATGTACAAACCTCTGTCCACAGTTCTTCAGGCACTGTATCTATCAGATCTAATCACTGGAATCTATTTGTCACTTTCACTGTATAGTTGTAAGGGTTTTGATTTAGGTCATACTTTAATGGCCTAGTGATTTTTCCTACTTTTTTCAATTTAAGTCTGAATTTTGCAATAAGGAGTTTATGATCTGAGCCACAGTCAGCTCCTGGTTTTGTTTTTGCTGACTGTATAGAGCTTCAGTTGCAAATTATATAATCAACCTGATTTCAGTATTCACCATCTGGTGATGTCCATGTGTAGAGTCATTGTTTGTGTTGTTAGAAGAGGGTGTTTGCTATGACCACTGTATTCTCTTGGCAAACCTTTGCTAACCTTTGTCTTGCTTCATTTTGTTCTCCAAGGCCAAACTTGCCTGTTACTCCAGGTTCTCTTGACTTTCTAGTTTTGCATTCCAGTCCCCTAAGATGAAAAGGACATCCTTTTTCGGTATTAATTCTGGAAGGTCTTATAGGTCTGCATACAACTTCAATTTCAGCTTCTTCAGTGTTACTGGTTGGGACGCAGACTTGGATTTCTGTGATATTGAATGGTTTGCCCTGAAAACAAACAGAGATCATTCTGTCATTTTGGGGATGGCACCCAAGTACTGCATTTTTTACTCTTTTGTTGACTATGAGGACTACTCCATTTCTTCTAAGGGATTCTTGCCCACAGTAGTAGATATAATGGTCATACGAATTAAATTCACCCCTCTCATCCATTTTACTTCACTGACTCCTAAAATGTCAATGTTCACTCTTGCCATCTCCTGTTTGAACACTTCCAATTTACCCTGAATCAAGGACCTAACATTCCAGGTTCACATGCAATACTGTTCTTTACAGCATTAGACTTGACTTCAGCACCAGACACATTCACAACTAGATGCTGTTTCCACTTGGGCTCAGCCTCTTCATTCCTTCTGGAGCTATTTCTCCATTGTTCTCCAGCAGCATATTGGGCACCTATCGACCTGAGGAGTTCATCTTTCAGTGTCATATCCTTTTGCCTTTTCATACTCTTCATGAGATTCTCAAGGTAAGAATGCTAAAGTAGTTTGCAATTCCCTTCTACAAGGGACCACGTTTTGTCAGAACTCTTCACCATGAGCCGTCCTTCTTGTGTAGCCATCCATCTTGTGTGTCCCTACAGGACATGGCTTATAATTTCATTGAGTTAGACAAGGCTGTAACCCATCTGATCAGTTTGGTTGGTTTTCTGTGATTGTGGTTTTCATTCCATCTGCCCTCTGATGGATGAGGATGAGAATTGTGGAAGCTTTCAGAAGCAAGGGACTGGCTTTTGGAAAAACAGGTTTTGCTCTGGTGGGAGGGCCATGCTCAGTAAATCTTTAACCCAACTTTCAGCTGATGGGTGGGGCTGTGATCCCTCCCTATAGTTTGGCCTCAGGACAAGGGTATGGTAAGGGTAAAAATAGTATTGGTGACCTCCTTCAAAAGGACTTAGGCCAGCAAGCCACAGCTTCCAGGACTGTTGTAATCAGTGCCTCTGATCCTGCAGCAGGCCACTGTTGACCCATGCTCTGTGGGTGGCCAAAGTATTAGAGTTTCAGCTATAGGCATCAGTCTTTCCAATGAATCTTCAGGACTGATTTCTCTTAGGATTGACTGGTTTGATCTCCTTGCAGTCCAAGGGACTCTCAAGAGTCTTCTCCAACACCACAGTTCAAAAGCATCAATTCTTCTGTGCTCAGCTTTCTTTATAGTCCAACTCTCACATCCATACATGACTACTGGAAATACCATAGACTTGACTAGATGGACCTTTGTGGGCTAAGTAATGTCTCTGCTTTCCAATATTCTGTCTAGGTTGGTCATAACTTTTCTTTCAAGGAGTAAATGTCTTTTAATTTCATGCCTGCAATCACCATCTGCAGTGATTCTGGAGTCCAAGAAAAGAAAGTTGGTCACTGTTTCCATTGTTTTCCCATCTATTTGCCATGAAGTGATAGGACTGGATGCCATGATCTTAGTTTTCTGAATGTTGAGTTTTAAGCCAAGTTTTTCACTCTCCTCTTTCACTTTCATCAAGAGGCCCTTTAGTGCTTCTTCGCTTTCTGCCGTAAGGGCGGTGTCATCTGCATATCAGAGACATCTGAGAAATATTTCTCCTAAAAATCTTGATTCCAGCTTGTGCTTCATCCAGCCTGACATTTCACATGATGTACTTTGCATACAAGTTAAATAAGCAGGGTGACAATATATAGCCTTGATGTACTCCTTTCCTGATTTGGAACCTGTTGTTCCATGTCTGGTTCTAACTGTTGCTTCTTGACCTGCATACAGACTTCTCAGGAGGCAGGTCAGGTGGTCTGGTATTCCCACTTCTTTGAGAATTTTCCACAGTTTGTTGTGATCCACAAAGCCTTTCAAATAGTCAATAAAGCAGTAGTAGATGTTTCTCTGGAACTCTCTTGCTTTTTTGATGATCCAGCGGATGTTGGCAATTTGATCTTTGGTTCCTATGCCTTTTGAAAATCCAGCTTGAACATCTGGAAGTTCAAGTTTCATGTACTATTGAAGCTTGGCTTGGAGAATTTTCAGCATTACTTTGCTAGTGTGTGAGATGAGTACAACTGTGGGCATGAAGCCTCCTGCTTCTGGTTGAATTAGCAGTGGGTTCTGCACCAAGGTTGTGACCCCCAGAGATTCTGCAGCTCACCCAGCACCCTCCATGTCATCGCACGTAGTTCTCTGCTGGCCCCAGCTCTGCACAATAGTATTTCTAATAATTAGTATTTCTCTTATTATACAATATATTAATTTTCTTATAAATTACAACACTATCTCAGTTAAAATGTATTTATAAGATATAGGCCAAAATCAAGTATATGCTGAATCTATGATAGGAAGATAATTAAACTGAGTGAAGAAAAGTCTTAATCAATAATCCTTGTTTTCAGGGAATAGAAGCCACTTGTACAAGTTTAAATCGGGAAAAAAATATGCTTCTTAGGAATATCTAAAACCATTTCATAAAATTTAAGTCCAATGAACAGTGCCTCAGACTGTAACAATCTGTCTGGGACCACAACTCTCTTATTATTCCAGCAGTGTTAAGAGTCTTCCCGTCTTTCTCTGCAGTTCCTCTGTTTTGGTTATTCATGCAAAATCACAGTCCCAGAGGCCTCCCATTGCCTCAGGTCAACTTAATAACCTAATATTTGCCAAGAACTGACCCCATTTAAAAATCCCATTGAGAAAGTCATTCACTGTCCCCATTTGGATCAAGAGGTGCCTCCTCTTTCAATCAGCAATGGATATAAGGTATGTATTAAGGTTAGCCCAGGCTGCAGGTCCCACTCAGGCAGTCCTTGGAAAAGAAATTAGGACTTAGTGTCACTTGAGGTTTTTCTAAGCAACTTTCTAATTAATTTCATGCACGTTCCTTATTTGGGCTTAGTATGTGTTTCATTCCTCTTTGATTAGAAGGATAGCCTTAATACAATCATATTTTTGAAGACTATTCTTTCTCTGGGGAGGTTTTTTTTTTCTTTTAGCAAATCTCTATTTTTATAGTACTTATTTTTCTCTTCTAAAATATCTAAAAATGAATATTTTAACATCTTAAAATATTTAACTTTATCCATTTCTGAAATAAAGACCATTACATAATCTGTAGTTTCTTTGCATATTATACATAAACCAAATAGGATATAAAATTTAAAACCATTATTTGCTATAATACTTTTTCTATAGTTTAAAGGCAAAATGTAAATGGAAAATCCACAAAGAAATAATCAACTAAAAGCAGCTTAAGTGCTTTCATTAAAATGTTTCTGATTCATTAATTTGCATATTAATATGACAAAACATTTTAAAATCATTATTCTTCTAAGTAAGCACCAGAAATAATGTTTTAAGGTCTTGAAGGTTATCAAGTCATGGGAACTTCAAAACAAATATAACCACCAAGCCCAAGTGATCATTTCTTGGCATAAGTATATGTCAGTTAGCACTTTTTATAACCCTAATTATATTTGGAGCTAAGATGGACTATTGATATTGATATAAAACAAAATCCACCATTTTCAAAATATTGGTGTATAAAAAATATATTATTGTTAGGGAGAGGGTCAGGGATGGTTGATTTAACAATTCTCAACATGCTATGTATGGTGATACAAAGACACTTTTAATGTCCTGACTCTTAAGCAAACTGAAGTGCTATAAATTTGTCCTAACAGAGTAAAGCATGTGGATCTGGTGGCTATTTTTGTAATAAATACTTTGCTGTCAGATACACTTGTCAAGATGCCACACTTTTAGATAAAAGCCATATTCTTTGAATAAATAGTTGTGTATCTATAATGAATACTCAGGGGCAGCTAAAGTTACTGTCTACTACAATTATAAGCCAACTGTTATTTTACAATTTCAGGAAGCACCATAGCTCATAATAGCAGAAATGTAAATGCAAACTGACACAACTGTGTTATTTTACTATCAATTATATTCTTATATGTGTTTCCATGTCACTATCTACATCTTAAAATGCACTTAATTTGGAGGCTTAAAGAATACAAACCAGTTCATCACAAGAAAACATGTTAACACATGCTGGATTTCTAAAACAAGGAATGAAGGAATGCTTATTAAGTTCATATTAGTTATAAATAAAACTATCATCAGGTGTGGAGAGGCTATAGCTTGCTTTTCACTATCTGGCATCAATAACAAAAGAGTATGTCTAAAGATAAATGAAGCTCTCAATTTCATATAACATGTACTATATTCTAGCTCTTTGGCTTTCACATTTTCTAGCTTTCATAGGAAAAACAGATATATTCAATAAGCATTTACCTGCTATATGTTTTAGATGACACCTAAATGAGTCATTCACGATTCTCTTCTCAATGAGTTTGCAGTCAATCACTGAGAACAGAGACATACACACACACACACACACATAGAAAGAAAAAAATAACACAAACACTGACTATAATAAACTTTCTTGAGAGAATATGATAAGCAATAAAATGAAACTGAGTTTATGATCATGTACCCATTGGGCATGCTCAGTCGCTTCAGTTAAGTTCAGTTCAGTTCAGGCGCTCAGTCATGTCCGACTCTTTGCAACCCCATGAATCACAGCACGCCAGGCCTCCCTGTCCATCACCAACTCCCAGAGTTCACTCAAGACTCATGTCCATCAAGTCAGTGATGCCATCCAACCATTTCATCCTCTGTCGTCCCCTTCTCCTCCTGCCCCCAATTCCTCCCAGCATCGGAGTCTTCTCCAATGAGTCAATTCTTTGCATGAGGTGGCCAAAGTACTGGAGTTTCAGCTTCAGCATCATTCCTTCCAAAGAAATCCCAGGGCTGATCTCCTTCAAAATGGACTGGTTGGATCTCCTTGCAGTCCAAGGGACTCTCAAGAGTCTTCTGCAACACCACAGTTCAAAAGCATCAATTCTTTGGCACTCAGCCTTCTTCACAGTCCAACTCTCACATCCACACATGACCACAGGAAAAACCATAGCCTTGACTAGATGGATCTTAGTCGGCAAAGTAACATCTCTGCTTTTGAATATGCTGTCTAGGTTGGTCATAGTCGTGTCTAACTGTGTGCGACCTTATGGACTGCAGCCTGCCAGGCTCCTCTGTGCATGAGATTCTCCAAGGCAAGAATACTGGAATGGGTTGCCATGCCCTTCTCCAGGGGGTCTTCCTGACCTAGGGATCCAACCCACTGCATCTCCTGTGTCTTCTGCATCGCAGTCAGATTCTTTATCACTGAGCCATCCAGGAAGCCCCATGTACCCATTACTTATCACTGTCTGCCCAATACAATCACAAGAACAACTTTAAGACATTCACATAGCTGAGGAGTGGTATTTGGGTGGTCATTTCCAATTGTCCCCATAGACTTGTGGTCCTATGAGGAAGCACATGACCAGAGGAAGTTCAGAATGGAGGCAGGGGTGGGGGAGAACAGCTAATCTAGAGCCCCCAAAAGGTGGGATGTCAGGCATTGTATGAATGCCCCTTAAAACTGGTTAAAAAGTTAAACAATAAAGATGTGTTGGTGGTGGATTTGTCACTCAGTCGTGTCCGACTCTTATGACCCCATGGACTGCAGCCTGCCAGGCTCCTCTGTCCATGGGATTCTCCAGGCAAGAATAGTGGAGTGATTTACCATTTCCCTCTCCAGAAATAGTAATGATAAGACTGTTTATTTTGAAGTGGTAACACAAAGAGAGTTTTCCATGATATATAACATTACAGAAAAAAATTATTCTCACTTAATTTTAAAATATTAGTATTGAAAATCTTCATTAAGTGAGAGGAAAAAAAAAAGACATACAGATTGGGAGAGTCTTAAAAATCCTATTCTCAGACATCATTATCAATATATAAAACTCCACACAATCTGCTAAGAAAGCTATTACAACAAATAAATGAGTTTAACAAGGGCTCCAGAACACAAGTTAAATATACAAAAAGCAATAATATTTCTACATTTTAGAAATGAAATCTTGGAAGTTTTAAGAGTACCATTCACAACTACAACACAAACAATTAAATATATAGATGTAAATCCTGCAAAAATACATGCAAGAACTGTCTGTTACAAAGTATAAGGATACTGCCATATACATGGTCAATTGATTTTCTGCAAAGGGGCACAGGGAAAGCAGAAATGAAATGTACTTGGAATTGTCGCTGTTGCAGACATAATTCTCAAGTATTTCCAAATAAGCTATATGCTATTTAGTCAACTGAATCAAAAGTCAGTTTCAAAATGCTTAAGTAGGTTCTCTGTAGAGTTTACTGTAACTAACTTTAGTGAGGAAGGTGCTATTGAAGACACAATGATGTTTCAGCGTCTAATCTGTCCTGCCTAATATCTGTTGAAATTTTAAAATGTAAGAATTTACAAATCAATATAGGTGTCTTACAATTGTTTTAATTTTTATTTTAATGAGTTATTTGATTTTGCTTGTCTTGTTTGTTCATGACTTTTGAAATTCTTTAATTAGTTAATATGATACCTCCAATAATTTTAATATTTTAAGACTGAACTGAGATGCTATTTTTGAAGTAAACCATTTGGAGTAGTAGAACATTAAAATATATCACTTTACTGTCAAGGACAAACTAAAAATTTTAAATGATGTGTTTTAAATTGTGTGAAAAATGACTTTTAAATGCAGAAGCTGTTTCAAAGGAGCTCCTACTTGTAATTGAATGAAATTATATTTTATAGCATAATAGAATTACATTGAGTCTTAAACTTTTCATAGCATCTAGATTTGGCAAAGCTATAGTCATCTAATTTAGTAAATTTCTTTAATTTAAATATTATTTGTCAAAAACTATAATACTTGTCAAAATATTTAGGAAAATATTTATACATTTCAAAACCAAACATATAATTAAGAATTCCCTCTTGAATTTACCAGGTAAGCTGTAGAGAAAGTATCTCCTTAATTTAGAAAAATTGTGATCTACAACAAGGCATAAATGAAGGTGTAATCTATTCAAAATTTTAAATCCTAAAATACAACTTTGAAGACTATTGCAGGCAATTTTGTAAGAAATACATAATAAGACAGAATTTAGAAATAAAATTTTCAGAAAATGCTAGTCATAAGAGTATTAAATATTAGATCAGACAAGATTATAAATTTTAATATATGGAAATATAGTACAGAATAATAATTTTATTTATGATATTTTAAAGCTTATATAATAAAAAAATTATGCACTTTCAATTTAAAATGCAGATAGATATTAATTTATAGAAGGAATCTGGTCTCAGTGATATTTTGAATATAACTATTTCTATGATAAAGAATATAATAAACCCAACATTCTATTCAATAAATATTTTACAATTGTACTTAAAATATAAATAATTAATTTTTAAACATTCACCAACTCTTAAAAGTGTCTTGTTTGGGATTACACTTTTTTTAAAACATTTTCTTCTCAACTCTAATTCTATACTTTTGAGTCCAGCACAGATTTTCAGGTTAAATGTTTTCACTAATTTTTGTCTCACTCTTGGTTTCTTTCTAGTAAATATATTATCTTTCCATTTGAATGAAATGATAATTATAACTAAAGCAAAAGTTGATCAGGCGTGTTCGACTCTTTGCAACCTCATGGACTATACAGTCCATGGAATTCTCCAGGCAAGAATACTGGAGTGGCCTTTCCCTTTTCCAGGCGATCTTCCCAACCCAGAGATCGAAGCCAGGTCTCCCGCATTGCGGGCAGATTCTTTACCAGCTGAGCTACAAGGGAAGTCCAAGAATACTGGAGTGGGTGTCCTATCCCTTCTCCAGCGGATCTTCCCAACCCAGAAATCAAACCCGGCTCTCCTGAATTGCAGGCGGATTAAGGGATGGTTATTTTCATCCTCCACTGAAGAATTATTTGAGAACTTTATTATAAAACTGACAATATTACAGGAGGTGGGGGAAGATTAACAGATCAACAGATAGTCAAGCCCTCGTTTCTCTGTGTTTATTGTCTGTAAAGGAGACACGCTTTACCTGTCTTTCTCTCCCTTTTTCACAAACACACACACACCCACACACACACACACACACATACCCACAAACCACCACCATGACAACATAACAGGAATTCTGAATTAAGGCTAGTGCTATCTTGAATGCTTCTAAAAAGGAGATTTGATTCATGGAATTCACTCTTTAGAAGAAACTTTATGTTGAAAGTGTAAATATTCCCAATTTGTTGAGAGTTTTTATGATGTCAAATGTTTTCTTCTGCATCTATTCAGATGATCACTGCTTTTTGTCTTGTTTTCTATTAATGTGATTATCACATATACTGATTGGCATGTGTTGAATCATCCTGATATTTCAGGTACAAACCCCGGTTGATCTTGGTGTACGGTCCTTTTATTGTCCTTTTGATTTCTATTTGCTAGTATTTGGGAGATTTTGCATCTATATTGATATTGATTGGCCTTTAGTTTTCTGTTTTTTCATGTCCTCATCTAGCTTTGCTGTCAAGGTAATGCTGGCCTCATAAAATAAATGTAGGAATGTTCTCTCTTATTCTCTTTTTAAAAGAGTTAGAAAGGATTGGCATTAATTCTTTAAATGTTTGGTGGAATTCAGTCCTGAAATTCAGTGAGTTTTTGTGCCTATTTTAAACTGCTAACTCTGTTAGACACTGTTGTTATATTAAAGCATATTGCTACTATCCATATTCAAATTTTTCAGAAAGGAAGCCATAAGAGAAAAGATACTGTGTGTGTATGCACACACACACCATTGTAGGTTTGATGCTTGGGTCAGGAAGACCGCCTGGAGAAGGAAATGGCAACCTAATCTGTATTCTTCCCTGAGAAATTCCATGGACAAAGGAGCCTGACAAGCTGCAGTTCATAGGGTCACAATGGTTAGACACAACTTTACTGCTAAACAACAATATATATAATTTTACATTTTTATATGTATATATATATATATATATATATATATATATATATATATATATATCCCTGATGAAGATCATGGCATCTGGTCCCATCACTTCATGGGAAATAGATGGGGAAACAGTGGAAACAGTGTCAGACTTTATTTTTGGGGGCTCCAAAATCACTGCAGATGATTACTGCAGCCATGAAATTAAAAGACGCTTACTCCTTGGAAGAAAAGTTATGACCAACCTAGATAGTATATTCAAAAGCAGAGACATTACTTTGCCGACTAAGGTCTGTCTAGTCAAGGCTATGGTTTTTCCTGTGGTCATGTGTGTGTGAGAGTTGGACTGTGAAGAAGGCTGAGCGCCGAAGAATTGATGCTTTTGAACTGTGGTGTTGGAGAAGACTCTTGAGGGTCCGTTGGACTGCAAGGAGATCCAACCAATCCATTCTGAAGGAGATCAACCCGGGGATTTCTTTGGAAGGAATGATGCTAAAGCTGAAACTCCAGTACTTTGGCCACCTCATGCGAAGAGTTGACTCATTGGAAAAGACTCTGATGCTGGGAGGGATTGGGGGCAGGAGAAGAAGGGGACGACAGAGGATGAGATGGCTGGATGGTATCACGGACTCGATGGACATGAGTCTAAGTCAACTCCGGGAGATGGTGGTGGACAGGGAGGCCTGGCGTGCTGTGATTCATGGGGTCGCAAAGAGTTGGACAAGACTGAGCAACTGAACTGAACTGAACTGATGATTATATATATAACTTGGTTTTAGTGTTTAAATCCTGATACCTTCACAAGGTAATTTTTTAATCCCAGTGTCAGCCACATTTACATAGATATGAAAATTCTGTTCTCACATTACCAAATAACTAAACTTGATTGCAAATATCCTAACCTTATAAAGTGGATTCAGGATGGTGTGCCTGATTCCTAAGGCTGCTGATCTCAACTATGAATGATCCGACTTGCTGCAGCACTGTAGTTAGTACTTGTCAAAAGATAAGACTCCAAGTCATGAGTAAAACCACGTGTCCACCCCCAGTAGTCACCACCACGTCAAGATGATCTTTCGTTTTGCCTCCCACATCGTACACAGTGTCTCTCCATGGAAGAATATAACCTGAGCCCTGTTCTGTAAAGAATCCAAGAAATTCAGTGAGTGAATTCAAGAGGAAGAATATTTCTGAAAATCAACAAACTGTACCTGGTAAGTCCACCCTCTTGGACAATTAGTTTTATATACATCTTCTACTCTTAGTTAAACTGCCAGCCATTGGCATTAATGTCATATTTGCCAAATGCGGTGTCAGGAAGACGTACCCATTATGAACTCTAAAATAAGAGACCAAACCTTTTTATATGTCTCTGCATTTGCTGTGATGTGTTTTCATCTGCTAGCCCAACCATCATGCCCTTTAGATAACATATATCTTAAGGAGTACCATCACTAATTCATCTTATGTACAATATTAGTATATGAGGATGATATTCTGCAAACATTTATACTGATTGTTACAAAGCTGTAGCTGATATTTATAAGTTCTTTTTTCTAGTACCAATTTCAGCTAGAGTCTAATCAAATTATGGTTCTTAATTTCATGGATTGACCCTAATAATTATTAAAAATTCTGAGTCATTAATGATCTTACTTATTTGAGGGTGCTGTGGTCTTTCATTAACTTGTAGTACTGAACAGGCACGTCCACTAACAATACTACCAGAGAACCATCTGAATTCCAGACATTCTTCTTCTTAAGCCAGTTTTATAGTAGCAATTCTATTTTCCCTTTGATAAACAGGATCAATCAACTTTGATCCCCATTTGTTGCTGATTGATGAACCTTAAGCTACAATATGGTAGCCTCAACTTGTGATTCAGGGCAAGCATTTTGTTATTCTTGATGGAAACATATCTAGATCTTTGGGATTTAAGACATAAATTAGTGATGTCTTTGCTGAAATGCTTATGCTTCCCTTCTATATCCACAGCAAATACAGTTATTTTATAATCCATATCTATTGATTCTATCATCAGGAGTGACTAAGAACCTATTTTTTGCTTAATATTTTGTATTTTTGGTCTTCATTTAGATGTTGTCTTTTCTTATGACCCTAGATATCATTGATTATGTCCTAAACATTTTAGTTGAAATATTATTTTTTAAATAATTATCAAAAAATGTTGGGTGAGGTCATATTCTTCCAGAGAGAATTTAACCTCTTTCAGGCACCTGAGGACATTAGAAATACATGATAGAAATACCCCAATGTCAGGACATGAGTTTTGGGGGTCACTGATATAACTCAGAGAATCTATGTAAGGGCTTATTTGCTTCCATCTCTAATTACCCTCAGCATACAGCACTTTAAAGCCTCATAATTAAATAAAGATTGGTTACAGTGCTGCAAAGTTAGGACCCTCTGTAGCCCAGCTCCCATCCTGCTAGTTTCAGAAGATTGAAGTTATCCTGTTCATTTTCTCAGTTGCTTGTCTTACTTTCATACTGGGCAGAATGATCCCAAAGGCTTGGCTCATCTCACTGATAGCCAGTGTATTCCCCATCTTAGCCTCATGATTCCTTTTTATACTATTAGGTATTTTGATTCTTTCAGGAATCTATTTTAGCTATATCATTCAAATTTCTTATTTTGTTTTGAATGCAAATTTATTTCAGTTGGCTAGTTCATTATTACTGTAATCAAAGGACTCCCATTGTATTGTTTTATTCAGGGTATTTTTTTTTTCTAATAGAGAAAACTTGAAACTTTGACTCTTGGGACTTAAGGCCATTTCTACAATTATTTTATTTTATCTGTTTATTTTTTAATTTAATTAATTTATTTAAAGAGTAGCAATGACTACTGTCTAGCTGGGGTGCCCAGCCTTCTCATTGCGGTGACTTCTCTTGTTGCAGGGTACAGGCTCTATAGTCCATGGGCTTCTGTGGTTGTGGCACACAGGCTTAGTTGCCCTGTGGCGTGTGGAATCTTCCAAGACTAGGGACTGAACACATGTCCCCTGTACTGGCAAGTGGATTCTTAACCACTGGACCACCAGGGCAGTCCCGGTTTCCACAATTATTTTATCCTAAAAGTTCTTAAAAGTTTTAGCCACAAGAAATAAAATAATAAAAAATAAATTCTTTGATCATAAGCAATGCTGATTAAAGTTTCATGATGATGAAAAGGTATTTAATAAATATATGAGTGGTGCTGTTGGCAGAAATCATAGAGGTAGAAGATGTATCAATAGTTACACGCTAAGGATGTGTCTATTTTACTATGGACAAATTACTGCTCCATCCATGATGGAAGAATTCCAAGTAATCAATCTTAATTTGCAGCCAGTCGGCTGCTCTTTCCCTCCAAAGGATGATCCCATAGCAAGAAATCAGCAGAAGTCTCTGTTGTTGACATTTTGCATATGCAGTAGGAATGTCAGCCAAATCAACCTTGTCAAGGCAAAGATTGTGCAATCACTTTCCCTCCGCTGCCAGGGCTGTGTCTTTCATGCGTCCCTTCAGTGAAAACTAGGTCAGTTGGAAAAGGAGGGAGATAAACCTTCACTGAATGGATCATTTCCATCCACCTGATCACTAAGAGGTTGATTTGTAAAAGATTCCCTTTGATGATCCAGCTCATGGCAATATAAGGTTTGTACACTCAGTTCTTACACTGACCATCTGTTCATTTACCTTGTGTTCATTCCTCTAGTGATGTTTCTTCCAAGTCTGTTACCATCAGCTGAGCCACGCTCCATATATTAATGTTAATGGAACTCCAACACTTTAGTAATCTCTTCTTGTAGACAGATTAATTGCCCAAATCTCTCAACTGGGAGTTTCATCATTACCCACTGTCATTCAGGAATATTCCTTTGAGCACTTATGTGACCAACCTGCGTTATTTTAGACTGCGTCAGCATACTATTGTGCAATGATCATGGACAAAATGTCAGCTTGCGTTTTCAGTCTGACTGGTCATAGAGAATTCCACAGTAAGCCACAGGTTTGGGTTGAGGTAGATGTGGGAGATGTGGTCACTGAAAAATAGCAGAGACTACAGGAGTCTGAACCATTGCTTACAAGACTTTATTTGCCTTCTGAAACAGTTTAGGTCCAATATTTTATATTGCATTTATACTTGGTAATAGACTACTTAACCTTAACCTCATGCCTTCATAGATTAGATTATATATATGTTGTGATAGGGAGGTCAGACCGCAAGGTTGCTTAGTGACTTGAGGTCAAGCTTTCTGCCCCTACCAGTGCCCATCATTAAGGCAGAAGCTGCTGTCAAAGGAGAATATATATTGGAAGATAAAAGCATGCTTTCCCCAACTCTGATATATGTCCTATAAGATCTTGCCAGAGGCTCCTTATACTCACCATGTCTGCCACAGATACTTGTAACACCTTTCATCTGGTTTACAAAATGCAAGAGGCTTGGTATTAATAGTTTGCAGCAGCCACATAGTTTATTCAATAAATAACTCAAATTAGGACACTATCTTGGAGAAGGCAATGGCACCCCACTCCAGCACTCTTGCCTGGAAAATCCCATGGGCGGGGAAGCCTGATAGGCTGCAGTCCATGGGGTCGTAAAGAGTAGGACACGACTGAGCGACTTCACTTTCAGTTTTCACTTTCATGCATTGGAGAAAGAAATGGCAACCCACTCCAGTGTTCTTGCCTGGAGAATCCCAGGGATGGGGGAGCCTGGTGGGCTGCTGTCTATGGGGTCTCACAGAGTCGGACACGACTGAAGCAACTTAGCAGCAGCAGCAGGACACTATCTTATGTTGCATGACTTCCCAGGTGGCATAGTTGTAAAGCATCTCCCGGCCAATGCAGGAGATGCAAGAGAAGTGGATTGAAGGTCCCTTGGAGGAGGAAATGGCAGCCCACTCGAGCATTCTTACCTGGAGAATCCCATGGGCAGAGGAGCCTGGTGGGCCATAGTCCATGGGGTCACAAAGAGTCAGACACGACTGAGCAGACACAGACACACACACACACACACACACACACACACACACACACACAGCTACGTTATATAACTTTCACAATACAGAGAAATGTGTCTCTTTCATAGAGTTAAAAGGTGAAAATTGCAAAACATTTCTCTTATTTCTGTTTATCTTTAGAGAAACAATATTAACATACTCCAAATAACTAGATTCATAGAACCTTCCATAAGTTGGTTGGTCCTTGGTTTTCATTTGATTCTCACTCTTTGATAAGACCATTTGGTAATGAAATAGAATAAAATAGTCATCACTTCACGATTAACACATCTAATCATCATGTGACCAGTATGGCAAAATAGTATCATGTCCAAACTGATATCAAGTGATCAAGATACCTTAAGACTAATCTTTAACAGTGATGGGGATGACACAGCCCTGAGGACTGAGAAATTACATATACTTACAGGGCTTCCCTGGTGGCTGAGATGGTAAAGAACCTGCCTGCAATGCAGAAGACCCAGGTTCAATCCCTGAGTCGGCAAGATCCCCTGGAGAAGGGAATCGCAATCAACTCCAGTATTCTTGCCTGGAGAATCCCATGGACAGAGGAGATTGGTGGACTACAGTCCATGGGATCACAAATAGTCACATATGACTGAGCGACTAATACAACAACAACAACAACATTGCTACCAAAAGAAGGAAAACCACATGTCGTGTGTCTCTTGCTTGGTATAGATAATAAAGCATTTTTCAAATAGATACTTTCATTGCAGGTTCCAAGGGTTGTATCAATTTGCACTTGCCAAGATAAGACATGGGTGCAACTGGAATGCTTCCTGGTACATAATGGCATTGCATTACCATTCTCTAAGATACATTTGCCTATTCAAAGGCTAATAGGTAAATTAAGTAGACACATTATAGAAATCATTACATTTTGAAAATGTCTTTGAACATTCCTTTACATTTTGAAATTCCTTGAGAAATGTGGTGTTGAATTTAGCTGACTTTTGAAAAGGAGAAGTTCCATTAGGTCTTCCTGAAACTTTAAGTCACAAACCATAAGTTCTGTGGGTTATGGGACTTATTACTGGCCAGTCATATTGGATTGGCCAAGAAATTCTGTTGGGTTTTTCTGTGACATCTTATGGAAAAGTCTGAATGAACTTTGTTGGCAGACCCAGTGTAAGACATGAGCCTGGGGACATGCTTCATGCCTTTCCTTGTGGGGAGCTGATTGCGTCGTTCTTTCCTCATCATTAAGGAGGCTGTCTCTGGTCCTCTGTCCTCTCCCCAGTCTCCAAGTCAACAGATGATGCAGGACAATGAGGAACAGATTTCAGTGAGTGTAAAACCCTTCCTTTGTGTAGGACTTCCAGTTATCCCTAGCACGCCTAGCACACTCAGCCTTAACATTCTGGCTGGTTTGTTTGTCCCCTCTTCCAGAGCAGCCGCGTCTTCCTCTCCTGCTCTGCCACAGGTAGGATGCTTTTTCTTTCAGCCTCTCCTCCGGAGACACGAATACTCTGTCCTTGGTATTCAGTTGTCACTGCGTTAGGACTCTCAGCTAAGTTTTTGCATATTATCTTTTATTCCTCTCTTTAGATGGTAAGATTGCATGACTTTGATGTTTCCTACTACCAGTAACACTTTTAATACACGACATGAGAGGCTAACAAAATCATTGGCAAATGTGAGAAGTGCAAAATTACAGAAGCTTGGGGGTTGTAGGGGAGCTGCTCCACCAGCCTTAGCTGTGTTTGTGCTAAAGTAGATGATTCACAGCCAGGCATCCAAAATCCACAGGCAGCATCCCAAGTCAGCAAGTTGCAGACACCCATGCATCTAATTGCAGTGGCCACTTGAAAATAATCTCTTTCACCTTCCTAAAGCCACGGAGTTGGTAGTGTCTGTCTATAACCTCCCTGGCAAAACACGCTTGCAAGTGAAGCACTCAGGTTTATACCTCTGCATACAGCAGAGAGTTTATAGATTGGTATGAAATACGCTGAGTGCCCACAAATAGTATCTGGCACATCTCAACTCATTCAATTGTAATTTCCAGTATAAGCAAATGATTAAATCTCTGAATATGTATTTATATAGCTGATCTTTTGAATAAATGTTACATGTTTCATAATCCCTAATTTATATTTAGAATATGCTGTAATGGCATTGTAAATATCAAATGATAAACCATTTTTCTTTTAATAATGCCAAATGAAAACTGCGAAGGAAACTCGTGCTAAGCAATGGTTGAGAGTAGGAATATGACAGGAATTATATTAGTGCATGGAATTCTATAACTTAATAGTTATTGATAACTGCATTTTAATGAAATAATTAAATGGATTATAAGATGCTATATTGTAAAAATGGTGGTTATTTTGCTAGATTCTGTGGGTAACATATTGTAATTTTATAGCAACTATTTTTTCTCTTCAGAGTAAGTACTATGAAGCCCAATATATCCTTCACATCAATGTGCTGTAATTTCTTAGAGATACAACTCTGAGTGAATAATACCCAATGATATGAATGAATTAGTTACTGATGATAAAACAACTGGAATCTCAAAATACCATCACCCTGAGTGAAAGAAGCCAGGCATAGAAAGTATTACTATCTGATTCTATTCATGTTAAACTCAAGAAAAGACCAATATAATCTACCATGACAGAAACCAGATTAGTGGCTGTTTAGGACTACAGGGAGGAGAAGGGACGACAGAGGATGAGATGGCTGGATGGCATCACTGACTCAATGGACATGAGTGTCAGTAAACTCTGGGAGTTGGTGATGGACAGGGAGGCCTGGCGTGCTGCAGTCCTTGGGGTCTCAAAGAGTCAGACACGACTGAGCGACTGAACTGACTGGGGACTACAGTGAAGACAGAAGTGACTGAGAAGATGCAGGAACAAACTTCTGAAATGATGGGAACTTGATTTGGGAGGTGGTGACATGGATGTATATATTTATCAAGATACATTGAAATGTGCATCTCAGTGAGGGCACTGTAATATAAATCAAACTTCAATGAACTATGTTAAAATTAAAAAAAAACACAAACAGATAGAAAGAACTGTCATATTGACATGATGTGTCAAAATCATTTTTCTGAAGGAAGAAATTCAAAGGTGACTGAAAGGTGATATCCTGTCAGTGATAGGAGGCAAGATTACACAGTTTTTCAGGAAAACCCTCTGTTAGGAGATGTTTCCGAAAGTGAGAAGTTTACCTGGATGACTGTTGTCATCAGGTCTTCATTTGGAAGAAGTGAAGAAGTTTTTCCTTTGAGACTTAGAGAAATTAAGAAGGAAGAGACAGGTCGATGGAGATCCTTCCTTTTATAAATGACGCTGTTTCTCACAGCCTGAGTGGCAACTGAGCTCGGGCAGGAAGCAGGTTTCTGAGCCCTGCCACTGTTCCCCGAGCCTCCTGTGCCCTCAGGAGTCAGAGCACCACGTGCAGCAGGAATAAGCACGTGCTTTGGTGCCCACAGACCAGCATAAGAACCTCCCCTTGCCACCTACTAGCTTTGTGACTTTGGCTAAGTTACTTAAACTCTATTTGGTCCAGTTTACTTATTAGCAAATGAGAGATATCCTTGCAGTACTAACAGGGTCCCAGGTATCAAGCATGTGCTGCAGCAGTTGGCCCACAGAAAGCACAGTATTAATAGTATTAACAGGTATCGCTACACTGCGGTAGTAGAAACCAAGCTTCATGGGTCTCTTCTATTACTGTTCTCTCTCATTTATGTTTGGTGAGAAAACTTACAATTCAGATAGGCTCTCCCGGTTAAAACCCTCTCGTCCTTATCCCCTGTTTAAATATATACCATGAATTTATTTATTCCTTCTTCAGTACAGCACAGCTTCAAATATGTTTACATATTATTCCATATCTAATGTGTTCTATGGAAATCTTACCACAGTGATAATTAATGTACATCCAGCCACAGTTTAACCTTTTATATAAAAATAAAATAAAATAAAAAACTCCAGTAGGTCACCCAGGTTCCACTATGAACACTTATTCATAGCCTCATTGCCGACATGAAAAATGTGTTGATATTAAATTCCACTTGTAAAGAAACATGCCATAAATTTAAAATAAAGAATATTTTAAGAAACAAACAAACAAACAAACACGGATAGGCTCTATCAGTCTTCTCATCTCACCTGGTGTTATTGTTTCTGACAGCTGGGGTCTGGCTGCTCCTGGACTGCTCAAAATCCAGTAAGCAGGCCAGGCTGGTGGAAAGGAAGTGAAGGGAAAGTCACTCAGCCATGTCCGACTCTTTGCAACCCCACGGACTATACACTCCATCAAATTCTCCAGACCAGAATACTGGAGTGGGCAGCCTTTCCCTTCTCCAGGAGATCTTCCCAACCCAGGAATCAAAGCCAGGTCTCCCTCATTGCAGGTAGATTCTTTACCAGCTGAGCCACCAGGGAAGCCCAAGAATACTGGAGTGGGTAGCCTATCCCTTCTCCAGGAGATCTTCCCAACCCAGAAATCAAACCAGGGTTTGCTGCATTGCAGGCAGATTCTTTACCAGCTGAGCTATCAGGGAAGCCCTGGTGCAAAGGAGAGTTTGCTTTATTTCAGATGCTGGCAACTAGGGGTTCCTGGGGGAGGGCAGACATCTGTCCAGGGGCAGATTCCCCCCACTGACAACCTAGTGGGACAAGAGATTTTAATGGCGGGGTGGGGGGGGCAGGGAGGGCTACATGCAGAAACAGCATAGTCAGTTCTGACAGTCATCTTGAAATTGGCCATTGGTGGTCTGAGCAGTGTCATCTTGCTTGTTTTAGTTACAGTTAGTCTTCAGTTCCAGGTAAGTTAGTTTCCATTCTTTGAGGCTAATTCTTGGCATATGTCATGGCTACAGTCTTGTCGTCAAGTAGTTAACTTCTTCACTTGGTGGGGGTTTCAGTATCTATGAGACCTCTCTCAGGATACGGCTTGGGGTATTATTTATGGACTGTGCTGCTGCTGCTGCCAAGTCACATCAGTCATGTCCGACTCTGTGCCACCCATAGATAGCAGCCACCAGGCTCCTGTCCCTGGGATTCTCCAAGCAAGAACACTGGAGTGGGTTGCCATTTCCTTCTCCAGTGCATGAACGTGAAAAGTGAAAGTGAAGTCACTTAGTCGTGTCCGACTCTTAGCGCCCCCATGGACTGCAGCCTACCAGGCCCCTCTGGCCGTGGGATTTCCCAAGCAAGAGTACTGGAGTGGGGTGCTATTACCTTCTCCGCTATGGAGTGTGAGGAGGAACTAAAGGTCTTGGCTTTGCTTAGTGACTATGTTATTATTATTTGGTCTCCTTTGACTGTTTTTCTTTGTTTCTGCATGTCCACACTTTTGTGATTAAACTTATTCATTGACTACAGTTTTCCATTAACAAAAGGCAGACAAAGAGCATGGTGGGGGTGCAGGCGGTGGCAAGGACCACAGGGTCCTGGTCCCTTTCATTATGAGTTAACTAAAGGTCTTTGTGCAACATCATTCTTGTATGATCCCTAAATCATTTTCAGGAGAAAAATCACACATCAAGTGTATGCTAACAATGGAAATCATGCTGAGCTTGACAGTTCCCCTCTCAGAGATGTGCACATCCTAATTCCTGGAACCTGTGAGTACACTATCTTGCACAGTGGGGTTAAATAAAAGTGGTAATTTAATGATGAGAGATAAGGTGATGCAGGTGGATTCAACAGGATCAAGCCTTCTGAGGGAGGGGGTGGCTCAGAGCCTTGGGCGGAAGCAAGATGGTGTGTGACGCGAAGACGGGGTTGGCAGGTGGAGGGAAGGAATTCTTGTCCAGAGCCCCCCGGAGGAACCAGCGCTGCCCAGCACTCTGATTTCCCACGTCTGAAGGTAGGAATTCACTTTCCTTGTGCTGTGGCGCTCTGTTTGCAGTGGTTTGTTGCGGCAGCGACGGGAAGCTGACGCGGGCGTGTTGGTGAGCCTGGGGCAGCTCCGCAGTCTCCGCGGACCCCCGTGGAGACCGCGGGGCCCCTGAGGATGCTCACGGGCCCGGCCCTGGTCCCTGGGTTTCCCTGAGCGTCTGGGACCGTGTGTCCCACCACCTTCCCGCCTTGTAGCTTCAGAGGGAGAGGGCGTCTCCTCTTCTCTGCGGTCAAACTGGCAGAATAACACCCGCGTCGCCTCTAACTGTTCCTGTGCTAAATGTGTCCTGTTGGTTAGGAGGGTCTTGCTGACTTGGCCAAGGATGACCCAGGGCAAATTCATCACCGTTAGTGGGATGAGCATAAAATTCTGTACGTTTTACTGCAGCTTGAAATAGAGAGCCAGGGTTTGTATCTCTTTTCTCCAAACCCATAAGCACATATTGGTCACTTCGGACTTCAGGAGGAGAAGGTAAATGGTTTCTGTTTAGAAAAGCTAAATTTAAGGTGAACACGTGCCACATCATTCTTGGAGGCCAAAGTCATTTACAATAGCAACTACCTTTTTGGAAGAACTGTTCATTGGATCCTAGTATCTATGTATTTTGCTGCCTTGCAAGGTATCTGAGAGCGATTTTCTTCAGACTAATGGTTGTGTGGAGAGCACTGCAGGTTGAATCACTTTAGGGATAATGAAACACTCAATTAAAATAAAAATGCTTGTGTAATGACTATCATCACAAAGGGATGTTTTACAGAGAAAGCTATACTTGAAAAATCTATTTTGAGATTTTTTTGTGATTCTCAATGTAAGAAGAAGCACAGAGCAGATGATGACCTTAAAACTTTCCTTTGTTTTCAGGTGAATAAATCAATAGAAGGAAATTCTTGACAATACTTGTTTCAGGGTTCTCTGAATTTGATAACTTTATCTGGAGGGAGTTTTAGTTGTGGTAAACAGTAATGGGAGGAATCCTAAACTTGTAAAATAGGGTAAAATCAAATAGAACTGTCTTTATGGAGTGGAAACCAGGAAGCTTTAAGTCACAGGCTCAGAAGCTCTGTGACAGTTGCTCAGCTCTGGCTGAGGGTAGAGAGGAATCACCTGGGAGACTTTCAATGTCCTACGCCTGATTCCTACAGCAGAGACCCGGGCTTAATTGTTGTGGGGTGTGGTCTGATGGGTTTCCGAGCCTCTTTCTCCCTGGGTGGTTGTAGAAGTCAGCCAGGCCTGCCACCCAGCCCCATTTCTTCCTGGGATCTGGGGCACTGCTGGGTTCCAACTTCATGCTATGGACTTGTCCCATGTTGATTACAAAAAGGATAAAACAAACACGCATACACATCAACTTTCGGCTGACAGAGCCTTCGGAGGTTTCAACATGGCATTATTTCCTCCATGAAAGATGAGCAGTGATTCAGCCTAAGCCCTTACAGAGAATAGCTGCCTTGATGATTTCGTAGACTGAAAATTATCAAAACAGAGACACATAGAGAACAGACTTATGGACTTGGCTGTGGGGCCAGGAGAGAAGGTGAGGGTGGGTCGAAGGGAGAGAGTGGCCTGGAAACATACTTTTCACAGGACCTCAACGCAGGGGCTGGTAGCAGCCCAGAGGGGTGGAGTGTCGAGGAGTTGGGGTGGAGGTTCAGGTGGGGGGCACAGGTAAACCTATGCTGATTCCTGATGATGTTATTAGAAACCAACACAGACTGTAAAGCAATTATCCTTCATTAAAAACATCAGTTCAGTTCAGTGCAGTCACTCACTCGTGCCCGACTCTTTGCGACCCCATGAATCGCAGCATGCCAGGCCTCCCTCAACCAACTCCCGAAGTTCACTCAAACTCACGTCCATTGAGTTGGTGATGCCATCCAGCCATCTCATCCTCTGTCGTCCCCTTCCCCTCTTGCCCCCAATCTCTCCCAGCATCAGGGTCTTTTCCAATGAGTCAACTCTTTCCCATGAGGTGGCCAAAGTACTGGAGTTTCAGCTTTAGCATCAGTCCTTCCAGTGAACACCCAGGACTGTAAAGCAATTGTCCTTCCATTAAAAACACACAATTATTTTAAAAAAAAGAAAATAAACTAAGGCTCCTGCCACCCATTTTTTCTTCTCATAAAAAAAGTACAACTGGGATCCAGTAGTGAGTGTGTGGGAGCGTAGGTGTTGAACAGCCCTTTCTAGGAGAATCATCCTAGTGCTGAGAATCCCATCCTTATTCTAATGAATCCTCCTTCTTTGCACATATCTTTTTTACACTGATCTCCAGCATTTTATATTTTATAATGTAAAAATATTTTAACAGGCCTTTAAAATACTTTAATTCAGCTGAGAAGGAAACAAATGGGAAACACATTTTGGTGATGTGAGGCCGTTAGAAGTTATCTTGCTTTAACTGAAAGTAGTTTTTTCCCCTTAAAATTTTATAGCCTTATGTATTGTAATACTAATTCAATAATCTATTAACATAAATGTCATCGTTTTTCAAATGTAATGAATTAATAATGCCAGTAATCTGTGCTATTTTTTTAGTGTGTGGTTGGGCTTTACAACCTAAAAGTTGAGTGATGTCAAGGGATGTACGTGGAAAGCTTTGTTGTCTTGTTCTGGGTCAGGCTCATTTTTTTTTAAATTAATTTATTTTAATTGGAGGCTAATTACTTTACAGTATTGTAGTGGTTTTGCCATGCATTGACATGAATCAGCCATGGGTGTACATGTGCCCCCATGTCCCCCACCCACATCCCTCCCCATCCCACCCCTCAGGGTCATCCCAACACACCAGCCCTGAGCACCCTGTCTCATGCATTGAACCTGGACTGGCGATCTATTTCACATATGGTAATATACATGTTTCAATGCTATTCTCTCGAATCATCCCACCCTCACCTTCTCCCACAGAGTCCAAAAGTCTGTTCTTTACATCTGTGTCTCTTTTGCTATCTTGCATATAAGGTCATTGTTACCATCTTTCTAAATTCCACATATATGCATTAATATGCTGTATTGGTGTTTTTCTTTCTGACTTCACTCTGCATAACAGACTCCAGTTTCATCCACCTCATTAGAACTGATTCAAATGCATTAATTTTAATAGCTGAGTAATATTCCGTTATGTATATATACCACAGCTTTCTTATCCATTTGTCTGCCGATGGACATTTAGGTTGCTTCCATGTCCTGGCTACTGTAAGCAGCGCTGCAACAAACATTAGGGTACATCCGTCTCTTTCAATTCTGATTTCCTTGGTGTGTATGCCCAGCAGTGGGACTGCTGGGAAAAGGCAGAGGAACCAGAGATCAAATTGCCAACATCTGCTGGATTATGGAAAAAAGCAAAAGAGTTCCAGAAAAACATCTATTTCTGCTTTATTGACTATGCCAAAGCCTTTGATTGTATGGATTACAATAAACTGTGGAAAATTCTGAAAGAGATGGGATACCAGAGCACCTGACCTGTCTCTTGAGAAATCTGTATGCAGGCCAGGAAGCACCAGTTAGAACTGGACATGGAACAACAGACTAGTTCCAAATAGGAAAAGGAGTACTTCAAGGCTGTATATGTCACCCTGCTTATTTAACTTCTATGCAGAGTACATCATGAGAAACGCTGGACTGGAAGAAACACAAACTGGAATCAAGATTGCCAGGAGAAATATCAATAACGTCAGATATGCAGATGACACCACCCTTTTGGCAGAAAGTGAAGTGGAACTAAAAAGCCTCTTGATGAAAGTAAAAGAGGAGAGTGAAAAAGTTGGCTTAAAGCTCAACATTCAGAAAATGAAGATCATGGCATCAGGTCCCATCACTTCATGGGAAATAGATGGGGAAACAGTGGAAACAGTGTCAGACTTTATTTTTTTGGGCTCCAAAATCACTGCAGATGGTGACTGCAGCCATGAAATTAAAAGACACTTACTCCTTGGAAGAAAAGTTATGACCATCCTTGATAGTATATTCAAAAGCAGAGACATCACCTTGCCGACTAAGGTCTGTCTAGTCAAGGCTATGGTTTTTCCTGTGGTCATGTATGGATGTGAGAGTTGGACTGTGAAGAAGGCTGAGCGCCGAAGAATTGATGCTTTTGAACTGTGGTGTTGGAGAAGACTCTTGAGAGTCCCTTGGACCACAAGGAGATCCAACCGGTCCATTCTGAAGGAGATCAACCCTGGGATTTCTTTGGAAGGAATGATGCTAAAGCTGGAGCTCCAGTACTTTGGCCACCTCATGTGAAGAGTTGACTCATTGGTAAAGACTCTGATGCTGGGAGGGATTGGGGGCAGGAGGAGAAGGGGATGACCAAGGATGAGATGGCTGGATGGCATCACCAACTCGATGGACGTGAGTTTGAGTGAGCTCTGGGAGTTGGTGATGGACAGGGAGGCCTGGTGTGCTGCGATTCATGGGGCCACAAAGAGCCGGACACGACTGAGTGACTGAACTGAACTGATGGCATTTCTATTTCTCAGTGGCTGAATTGTTGTGTGTGTGTGTGTGTGTGTGTGTGTGTGATGCCTTGAGAGCTCTGAAGGTAAAGTTTGGTTGTAGCTGTTGTTGCTCCTTCTTCCTGCTAGGATGCTCTGAAACTGTCAGAACTGGGACAGAGTGGTTGTAAGCATGTCTCTTCTCTGTTCCTCAAACCAGACGAACTATTTAATGATGGAAAACATAAATACAGAGTGATCAAAAAGAACAAAAGGATTTCTTAGAGAAGCAGGGGCTGTGAGACTGTTCTCTTAAGAAAGTAGATGAGATGATAATGAAGAGTGAAAAGGTGGAAGATATGAAAATTGAGCCTCTTGGGGGGAGGTCCACAGGTGATGGGGCACCTTAAAGGTGCTGTATATCTGGAGGTCCCCTGGAGCCAGAGAGACTTGAGAGCACCTGGCAGGGAAATGAATTGAGGCACCACAGAGGGACCAGTCAGGCTGCTTGATCCTTGCAGGCCCCCTTCTTCCCTTTGAGCCAGGGTCTGAGATGGGGCATCTAACAAAAGTGGGAGCTGTCCTGGACACAGAGGCAGGACGATGGTCTGAGCAGCAGGTCATGCCAAGTTCAGTGGGCGGGGTACTGAGGCTTCCTCCTGGAGTGCGTCCCATTTTAGCCCAAGAGGGGAAATAAGAAAGATATGAACCTGTCAGAGGTGGGTAAAGGATCCAAAGAGGAATTCACTGAGAAGAACATAAAAATGTCCAACTCAGGTGTGGTTGAGCATTGTTCCATACCCAGAAACTGAAATTTGAAAACACACACACAATAAAACATAGTGTATTGGCCAAATTCCACGTCTGACAATAAGAATGGTAAGGATAAAGGGAGAAATTTTACACTCCTGTTACTGGTGAACGTGAGAATTATCATGGACACTTTTGAGAAAACTGACAATATCTAGTAAAGTTAAATGTGTAACATATGTATTCAGCTACTTTATTTCTGTACATAAAACTTGTAACTTCTCAAAATGATACAAAAATGTTCATTGTAAGTGTCTGTAATGAATAAATGAACAAAAATGTTAAGTGATCATGAAAAATACAATAGGTGTGCCATACTGTCATAAAATACTATTCACTAAAAGAATTCATTAAACTGACTTTTATCAAAATAGAATAAAATATATAAAGAACTGAATAAAAGCAAAATGCAGTTGAATATGGTATTATAATTATGTAAATAGAGCAGCATAAGATATGACAAAGTTATATACATATTAAGCTGAAACATATTAAGCAATGTAGTTATATTAAGGAATGTAGTTGCCTACATTCCCCTTAAACATGGTTAAACTTTGTTTCCATTAATAACTTAAGTCTGTACTTAACTATGTTTACTTTTTTATTTTCTTAACCTTTAAGGACTTATTGCCACTTCTATTAAAATCACTCTGCCAATGAATGTGACCTTCATCTTATTAAATACATTGATTTTGTCATAGTCCATGATTTTTCTGATTTTTACTCCACACTATTTAACACAAGTGACTACTGCCTCCTTTTTGAAATTTATAGTACTTATTTTCCATGATACTATACTTTTTTTTGGCAGAAACCTCAATTCTCCTTCCAATATTGTTATTATTTTTTAATATTTTAAAATTTATTATTGGAGTATAGTTGCTTTACTATGTACAGCAAAATGAATCAGCCATACATAAACACATATTGCCTCCCTTTTGGACTTCTTTCCCATCCAGGATCACCACAGTGCATTAACCCTGTGTTATACAGTAGATTCTCATTAGTTCTCTCTTTTACACATAGTAACAATGGTGTATGTGTGTTGATCCCAACCTCCCAGTTCCTCCCATCTTCTCTCCCCCTTGGTATCCATAAATTTGTTCTCTACATCTGTGTCTCTATTTCTGCTTTGCAAGTATGATCATCTATACCATTTTTATAGATTCCACATATATGCATTAAAGCATGATATTTATTTTTCTCTTTCTGACTTACTTCACTCTGTATGATCTTCTCTAGGTCTATCCACGTCTCTACAAATGACCCAATTTCATTCCTTTCTATGGCTGAGTAATATTCCATTGTATGTATGTACTATATCTTTATTTCTCTGTTGGTGGACAAATGGATAATAAGGTTGTTTGCATGTCCTGGCTATTGTAAATAGTGCTGCTTTGAACACTGGAGTTCATGTATCTTTTTGAATTACATTTTTTTTTTCTGGGCATATGCTCAGGAGTGGAATTACAGGATCATATGGTAGTTCTATTTTTAGGTTTATAAGGAACCTCCATAGTGTTTTCCATAGTGGTTTCACCAGTTTACATTTCCACCAACAGGTGCATGAGGGTTCCTTGTTCTTTATATCCTCTCCAGCATTTATAGTTTGTAGAATTTTAAATGATAGCCTTTCTGAATGATGTAAGGTGATGCCTCATTTTAGTTTTGATTTGCATTTCTCTAATAATGAATGAGGCTGACCACAGTTTTATCTCTTTTTGAGCTCAATTTCATCTTACTCAAAAGACTTTCCTTATAGTTGTCTTGAACCTTATCTAGACTTTCTTTTTGGTGATCTTAACATTCTCGTTTTCCATATTACATACAAAATAAACCAATGACTCTAAATATTTAACTCCAGGATAAACTCCTGTCCTGAAATCCATTCTCTTTATGTTAAATTGCTTTTCATCACATGGGCTTCTACCATATTACAAGGTATTATAATCTCTTACTTGTAGTTGCAACTGTTTTCTAAAATGTGTGAACTTTCTCAGAGCAGAGAAGGAAACAGAAAATAGTACAATAATTAATGACTAAAATCTTCCAAATGTAGGGGTTATTTATAAAATTGAATCAATGAGATATCATTAAATATACCTTGTTCAAAACAAGTAAAAACATAAACATTATATACAGAGACGCAAGAATTAATGACAGCAGACTGCTTATCCTAAAGTTAGGAAAAGGAAAATGTAATTACACATTAAGTTACTGAAAAAATTCCAGTTTAGAATTCTATACCAAGTAAAACTATAACTCAAAATGATTAAACCTAAAAACTCTTGCACAGCAAAGGAAACCATAAACAAAACAATAATAAATCTACAGAATGGGAGAAAATATTTGCAAATGATATGAGAAGGGATTAATCTTCTAATACACAAACAACTCACACAGCTCAATATCAAAAAGTAAACCAAATCAAAAAATAGGCAAAAACTATAAGTAGACATTTCTCTGAAGACTTACAGATGGATGGCCAATCAGTTCAGTCCAGTCGCTCAGTCGTGTCCAACTCTTTGCAACCCCATGAATCTCGGCATGCCAGGCCTCCCTGTCCATCACCATTTCCCGGAGTTCACTCAGAGTCGCGTCCATCAAGTCAGTGATGCCATCCAGCTATCTCATCCTCTGACGTCCCCTTCTCCTCCTGCCCCCAATCCCTCCCAGCATCAAAGTCTTCTCCAATGAGTCAACTCTTCACATGAGGTGGCCAAAGTACTGGAGCTTCAGCTTTAGCATCATTCCTTCCAAAGAAATCCCAGGGTTGATCTCCTTCAGAATGGACTGGTTGGATCTCCTTGCAGTCCAAGGGACTCTCAAGAGTCTTCTCCAACACCACAGTTCAAAAGCATCAATTCTTTGGCGCTCAGCCTTCTTCACAGTCCAACTCTCACATCCATACATGACTACTGGAAAAACCATAGCCTTGACTAGATGGACCTTAGCCGGCAAAGTAATGTCTCTGCTTTTGAATATACTATCTAGGTTGGTCATAACTTTTCTTCCAAGAAGTAAGTGTCTTTTAATTTCATGGCTGCAGTCACCATCTGCAGTGATTTTGGAGCCCAAAAAATAAAGTCTGACACTGTTTCTACTGTTTCCCCATCTATTTCCCATGAAGTGATCAGACCTGATGCCATGATCTTCGTTTTCTGAATGTTGAGTTTTAAGCCAACTTTTTCACTCTCCTCTTTTACTTTCATCAAGAGGCTTTTTAGTTCCCCTTCACTTTCTGCCATAAGGGTGGTGTCGTCTGCATCTCTGAGGTTATTGATGTTTCTCCCAGCAATCTTGATTCCAGCTCATGCTTCTTCCAGTCCAGCGTTTCTCATAATGTACTCTGCATATAAGTTAAATAAGCAGGGTGACAATAAACAGAAACATCACAGAGAAATGCAAACCAAAACCAAAATGAAATATCACCTTACATCATTCAGGATGGCCATGATAAAAAAATCTACAAACAATAAATGCTGGAGAGGGTGTGGAGCAAAAGGAAGTCCCTTACACTTGTTGGGAATGTAAATTGGTGCAGCTAATGTGGAGAACATATGGAGATTCCTTACAGTAAACACAGAGCTACCATATGACCCTATAGTTATACTCCCAAGCATATACCCAGAGAAAACCATAGTTCAAAAGGATATGTGCACCTCAGTGTTCATAGTAACACTTATTCACAATAGCCAAGTCATGGAAGCAACAATGTGGGGTGTGTGTGTGTGTGCATGCATGCACACACACACACAATGGAATATTACTCAGCCATAAAAATGAATTAATGCCATCTGAAATAATGCAACATGGATGGACATAGGGATCATCATATAAGTGAAGTAAGCTAGGCAGAAAGGCAAATTATCATGTGATATCACTTTCATGTGGACTCTACCAAAATGATACAAAGGAACTTTTTATAACACAGAAATAGACTTACAGAAAATAAACATATTTTACTATTAATATATGAGAAAGGAGGAGGGAGGGATAAATTAAGAGTTGGGGAATAAAATAAACACACTATTGCAATTATATTTCAAATACATAACCAACAAGGACTTAATGTATAGCACAGGGAACTAACTATACCTGATACTTTTAGTAACTTATAATGGAAGAGAATATTTTAAAAATGGCATATGTATTTTTACATGTATAACTGAATCACTTTGTACGTCTCAAACTAACAACATTGTAAATCAACTATTTCAATGTAAGAAAAATCTTAGGAAATCCAGAAACCATGTCACAGTTTATAATTTGGATTTAATTTGCCTAATGACCAACCATGTTGAGCATCTTTTCCTGTGTCTTTTTCCATCCATCTTTTTGGTGAAATGTCTTTCACATACTTATCTACTTTAATATTAGTTTTTTTATTGCTGTGTTTTGAGCATTCTTTTTTTCTGGAATCAATTTATCAGATAAATACCTTGCAAAAATCTTCTCAGACTGTGGTTTGCCATTACATTTTATTTAACTGTGTATTGTGAAAATAAAAATATTTGGAATTTTGATAAAGCTCATGCTACCAATTTGTTTCTTGGATTATTTTTAAGTATCATACTTACGAAGTCTTTGCCAGCCCAATTTCAAAGGTTTAACTTTGAAAGCTTTTATAATTGTAGGTTTTACCTTTAAGTATATGATCCATTTTGATTTAATTTCTATATATTTTACAAGATAGGAAACACAATCACATTTTCAGCACCAGGACATACAACTTTTTAACAATATTTGTGGAAACACTATTCTTTTGTCACTGAATTGCCTCTGAATTTTCATGAAAAATCGGTTATTCATGTGTGTGAATCTACTTCTAGATTTCCTATTCTGTTTCATTGATCTCCTTGTTTATACTGAGGCCAGTAACAAATTTTACTGTGATTTTTTAGTTCTTGTGATCAGATAATGCTCTCTAGTATTTGTTCTTTCAGAGTTGTTTGGCCTATTTTAATTACTTGGGATTTTCATGTAAATCATATAATTTAATTGGAGTTATTGAAGATACTGGCACAAAGTCGTTCATGATACTCCTTTGAAATTCTGTTAATATTTGTAGAATATGACATATTTGTAGTTCAGTTCAGTTCAGTCGCTCAGTCATGTCTGACTCTTTGCGACCCCATGAATCGCAGCACACCAGGCCTCCCTGTCCATCACCAACTCCCAGAGTTCACTCAGACTCGCGTCCATCGAGTCAGTGATGCCATCCAGCCATCTCATCCTCTGTCGTCCCCTTCTCCTGCCCCCAATCCCTCCCAGCATCAGAGTCTTTTCCAATGAGTCAACTCTTTGCATGAGGTGGCCAAAATACTGTAGTTTCAGCTTGAGCATCATTCCTTCCAGAGAAATCCCAGGGTTGATCTCCTTCAGAATGGACTGGTTGGATCTCCTTGCAGTCCAAGGGACTCTCAAGAGTCTTCTCCAACACCACAGTTCAAAAGCATCAATACTTCGGTGCTCAGCCTTCTTCACAGTCCAACTCTCACATCCATACATGACTACTGGAAAAACCATAGCCTTGACTAGACGGACCTTAGTCAGCAAAGTGATGTCTCTGCTTTTGAATATGCTATCTAGGTTGGTCATAACTTTTCTTCCAAGGAGTAAGCGTCTTTTAATTTCATGGCTGCAGTCACCATCTGCAGTGATTTTGGAGTCCAAAAAAATAAAGTCTGACACTGTTTCCACTGTTTCCCCATCTATTTCCCATGAAGTGATGGGACTGGATGCCATGATCTTCGTTTTCTGAATGTTGAGTTTTAAGCCAACTTTTTCACTCTCCTCTTTAACTGTGTGTGATTTAAAAGAATATATTTGTAGTTATATTCTTTTAAATCTCACACAGTTAAATTGAGTTTTATCCTTCTCTTTTTCGTGACTAAACTGACTAGACTCTTACCAGATTAAGTTATTTGAGTTAGTTTTGGGGTACACTGATTTTTTCCCTGTATTTTTCTTCTTATATCTATTCATATTATCAGTTCATTTCCTCTGCTCATTTGGGTTTAATTTTCTCTTTTTCTAGTTGCTTAAAATAGAACATGAGATCATGAATTTGTGTTTTGTTTTCTTCTAATACAATTCTATGGTCTAAATTTCTGCCTGAAATTTGGTCAGTTGTATGTTAAAGTGTATATACTAGCCAGACACTTATATGTTGTGCTTCCATTTACATTGAGGTCAGAATATTTCTAACTTCCTTTTTTTATTTTTTGCAATGACACAAGTCTTTTAGAAGTGTTATTTAATTTTCAGGTACTTAAGGATTTTTCAGAAAATCTTTGTTAATGATCTATAATCATGTTGTGGTCAGAACATTCTTTGTAAAAATTCTCTTAAATTTTAGACTTTTGTTATGTGGTCTTGGGTTTGATTCTAGGTACACTTGAGAAGACTGTATACTCTGATACTGAGAAGATTATTCTAAAATTGACAGTTGAGTTGATTTAATTGATAGCATTGTTGAAGTCTTCCATACACTTAGGTATTTTCTCCCTATGTTGAGAAAGTAGTATTTATATTCAAATATGGCCTTGGAAGTATCTGTTTCTTCTTTCAGTTCTACCAGATTTTCCTCTATTTTGAAGATGTTGTGTACATGAAGTTGAAGAGTTTTGTCTTTATGAATTGCTTCTTTATGAAAAGACCTTAATTCTTGATTATAGTCTTCTCTAATTCACTTTGCTTATTACTATAGTGATAGCTTTATTTTGATCAGTTTAGAATGGGCTATCACTTTGATCCTTTTACTTTTTACCTACTTAGGTATTAATATTTGAAGTGTATTTCTTTTAAGAAGCATAAAACTGGAACTTGATTTGTATCTAAGCTGACAATCTCTGCCTTTTAACTGTGGTATTGTCACTTACATTTAATGTGATTGTTATGGTTTGGATTAAGTCAGTCTTGAAGTTAACAGAGAAATTTATCTGGTCATCTTCAACTTCAGCATGGGTGGAGGCATATTTATATCCCCCAGTTTTGTTAAAAACTGAAAATGAGAATTTGACAGTCTGTCACAAAACTAGGCATAAAGGTAAACATCTGCCTACCTTTTTATATATGCCTTTCTAAAATGCTAACCTTTAAATAATGTTAATATTTAACAAAAGAGACTATAAATTCTGTGTCCTGCTGCAGGGATGAAGCCTATTTTAAGCAAGAAATACTATAATGTCTTGAAAATTTTCCAACTAAGTATAATGGGCAGTTGTATATGCTGTGCATAAAGCTGAAAGTGTTAGTCGCTCAGTTGTCCAACCCAGGGGTTGAACCCACAACTCCTGCATTGCAGGCAGATTCTTTACCATCTGAGCCACAATAGGCAGTTCTGTATGCTGTGCTTAAAGCTAGTTTCAGGCTTCCCAGGTGGCTCAATGGTAAAGAATCTGCCTGCCAAGCGTGAGACATGGGTTCGATCCCTGGGTTGGGAAGATCCCCTGGAGAAGGAAGTGGCAATCCTCTCCAGTATTCTTGCCTGGGAAATCCCATGGAGGGAGGAGCCTGATGGGCTATAGTCCACGGGGCCATAGAAAGTAGGACACAACTAAGCAACTAACACAAAGCCAGTCTAATAACTATTAAGTTGCACTGCTTGTATATTGTTGGATAACTAGTCCAGTACTCCTTGGCCCACACCCTAGTACTGTTTTTCTAGATTCCTAAAATTACACTGAGGCTTCCTGCATGTGCTACAGTTTGAGACTGACAGTGAAATAGAAGTGGTCAGATCAGTCATCTGTAGATGCAGGGAAAGTTTGGTCCATTGATTATATTTTCAGTGTTGTCCAATCCCACAGGCTTTACAATGTGGCCTGAACTCTGGAATTAGGGAATATGATTTTCTCACTCAATGCCACTGACCCCATACATAAGGAATGTCTTTATACATCTGTTAAAGTAACAGATTTGATAAAGATGGAAGTTAAACCGTGATAAAAATCTAAAAATAATATATGAATCCAGTGAGAAATTCAATATTTTACCTTACTGTTCTCCTTGATATGTATTTTACAACTAAGTGATGAATACATATTGTACATATGGTATCTTAAAACACTGAACTATTTACAGAGTTACCAATACACATGCTATATATTTCATTCACTTACTAACTAGAGGGGATGTATTTTACAATTCAGCTTAGAAGTCAGATTTAATAGTTGTCTGTGTTGTGAAGATAAGCTCCTGACAAGATATCTTTTGGCTCAACTCATAGTTTTAATAATTTTGGACTACTTATGTATACGTCCATAAATAATGATTGATTTTTAAAAACAAAATATTGGGTTGTTATTTACTCACTAAGTTATTTCCGACTCTTGCCATCCCATGGACAGTAGCTTACCAGGCTCCTCTGTCCATAGGTGTTCCCAGGCAAGAATACCAGAGTGGGTTTCCATTTCCTTCTACAAAATATTGGGTAACTTGGTTATATCTGGAGACCTATTGAATTATCAACAAAATTAGGCATAGAACCTTTTCAGGAAAAACTATGATGCAATCTGTAAAATCCTTGTTATTGAGCCATATAGTTATGTTTCTGACAAAAAGATGTACCTTTCTCATAATTGTGTCAGCAGACAGCACTGTGGAGCATGTAGCTAGGAATATACAAGCCCTTATTTGCTTGAGATGCCCTAGTAACAGTCTGAGGACAGTCTTTATAAACATGACTCCAGATAGCATTTCAGATTCGATTTTCACCAGAGAACGAGTGAGCCAAGGCAAGTTTATAGAGCCCATGGTGACCACATCCTATTCCAGTAATTAGTCCTGAAACTCAGCACTTCTATGTAACAGCAGCTTTTCATTTTTTTTAAGTGATAAAATGCTGAAAAAGAATATACTAGGGCTGGAATGCATTATCTGGCAATTGCAGAGAGTTCCTGGTGTGTGTCACAATTTCATACCATATGAAGCCTTTATCCACAATTGAACACGAGTCTGCTAGGGGAAAGGAAGGGAGGGGCACTTGAGGAAGAAGAGCAGATAGGCAGTGCTCACCGGGGATTGCATTGTGTGTAACTAGAAATTTAGGAGCGCTCCTGCCCTGAGAGTGAGACGTGAAAGCTGGAGAGTTTCTGATGAAAACAGTATTAAAAATGGCAGGTTGTCCCAAGCAATCTCAGAAAAGGTTATAAGCACTCATATTTATGTATATTAGTATTTATGCATTTTAGACAACATACTGGATAAGAGGATAATGGTGTTGAAGTTATTGTTACTACCAATTTCTCAATTATTTGGAAAAGTTTTCAAGTTCAGAATTCCATCTGCACAATATTTCGTTTCTTCAGGTAGTTCCTGTGGAAAGTTGTATGTGTGTGTGTGTAGCCACCTTTGGAAAGTACAGACACGTGTATAATACATACCATCTGTATACTCTACTCCAGTGTAACGTTGACACGCCTCCACTGAGAGGTGTGAGCTGTGTTCCCTCCCCTCAAACCTGGGTGGGCTTCTGTGGCTAATTTGGCCAATATAATGTAGCGGTGATGCTGCATGACTACTGAGGCCGGACCAGAAGGGGCAATGCAGTTTCTCACGGTTCTCCTTCTCCTGGAACTCTTGCCCCTGGAATCAGAGGACCCCTTGTGGGTTATTCTGGCTGCTAGTCCCAGCTGGCCCCTGAGCGGGACATCAGCATCTATGATCAAACGTGAGCAAATGAGCTCCCAGATATTTCCAGGCCTGGATTTTGAGTCTCCCAGCTTTGTTCCAGTCACTGTAGAATAGAAACTAAAACCATTCCATATGTCTGCCAAATTAAAGACCAGTGGAAACTGCTAATAATTATTTGTAGCCTCTAAGTTTGGGGTGACTTGTTATACAGCATTTGGTGACCAACGCATCTCTGTAACTCTAATGCTGTTTTAAAATTGTGCCTGCACTTCTCATGGCACCCCAGACTCCTCCCCCAGCCCACATACTTCGTCCTTCACTACTTTCTTCTATAGTGGCAAGGCTTCCCTGGTGGCTCAGAGGTTTAAGCATCTGCCTGCAATGCAGGAGACCCAGGTTCGATCCGTGTGTTGGGAAGATCCCCTGTAGAAGGAAATGCCAACCCATTCCAGTATTCTTGCCTGGGAAATCCCATGGACGGAGGAGACTGGTGGCCTATAGTCCACGGGGTTGCAAAGAGTTGGACACGACTAAGCGACTTCACTTTCACTTTAATGTCAGCACTAGCCACAGTGTCAGGAAGGAGAATGAGTTTGGACAAGGACAAAATGTCATGGGAGAAATGATTATTCCTGGAGCAGTTAACTACAAATAGGATGAATTTAGTGGTGAAGGAGAAATATTAGATCCAGCAGCACTTTGGGTCCCATATTTAATTTACAAAATTATCTTGTTTTTTGCTTAGATTGTCCATGATTAAAATCAACTTTATTTTCTTCCAGTTTTACTGAGAAATAGTTGATACACATCACTGTATTAAGTTCAAAGAATGTAGCATGATGGTTTGATTAATGATTTAATATGTATGATTACATATATATTATGAAATATATATTGTTGAACCTATTATATTAGTCATCCATCTTCTCACACAGATAAATAGGACAGGAAAAAAGAATATAGGAAAAAATTTTGTGATGAGAACTCTTACAATTTACTCAAAACGACCACTATGTGTCATAGAGCTGTAGTGTTAGCCATAATCATCACATTGTACATTACATCCCTAATATTTATTATATAACTGGAAGTGTATACCTTTTGTTCACCTTTTTATAACAAATGGCAGCTGGGAAATAGAATAAAGACATTTCCATGTTTTTTGAATGTTCAAATTGAATGGCGATTAGCTCCGTTTATTGAGCTGAAACATGAACAGGAATTTAGATAAGATGATGTTGAGTTCAGATGCCTCTGTGAAACCATCAAAAGGAAATACCAAGTAGAGACTGAAATCAAAGGGTCTGGAGCTTAAAGACAAGATGTAATGCAGATAAGTTAATAGTCCTCTGCTTAGATGTGGAAACGCGAACTATAAATGTGAATAAGATCAAATCACAAGAGATGTGAGAGGAAAATTGCCCAAAAAAGGTACCGCTGACGTTTTGGGTAGGACAGTGTCTTCTTATCATGTGGCCATCGTGTAAACTCGAGGATGTTCAGCAGCAGCTCTGGCCTCTACCCCTCGATGCCAGTAGCTCCTGTAGTTGTAACAGCAGAAATGTCTCCAGTTTTTGCCAAACGTCCCTTAGGGCAAGATCACCTCTGGTTGGGAACCACTGGATTAAAATAACAACAGAAGAAAATCCCTTTTAATATTTTCATATTTACTGTAGTTCTCTGTTGTTAAAATGGAGATGCTTGAAGGTGCCTCAATCAGACAAAACGGCCAAGACAAGCGTAATTTAATCAAACTCATTTCATAAACATAAGCCAGAAATAATGTTGGTTATTTTTTGTAAATGCCTCTGATAATCATAAATAAAATTTGTCATCTGCCTACAATGGTCCAAGATAGCAGAGTTTTGTTTAAAATTGACTGGAAAGTCCACTGTAATAACCAGCCATCATAATGTTTAAACAACTTCCTAATTTTCACTTTCTATGTCATCCTGTAATGGCATGGCTCTGAGGAATACCACTTTCAGGTTAGACATCTCTCTGTTCACTGTTTCTCACTCAAAATATATCAAGTGAATTTTTCTTCACAATAATGACTTTTAAAAAGTTTCTGTAAAAGTTCATTTGTTCCTAATATTTTTTTAGAAATCTATTTCCCAGAGTATATTTGTCTCTCTAAATCACCTTTAATTTAGTAGAATTTTGTACAAACTCATCTTCATATTTTATGGCAAAACAACTATACTATTTCATCTTGATGTCTGAATTCTCATATTTCTAAAAGAGTAATGTGATATTCTTCAGAATAATTAGAGTACTCTTGGAAAATGTCCATTTGACATAAAACATAAGTATTTCAGGGACGTTTTCTGGTTTAAATGCTCTGATGAAAATCAAACATGGAAATCCCGTAAATACTTTGAACTATAATTAAATACCTGGCATACTTAATATGTTGTTAGATTTGTAAATGATTTAATAATTTCAGACAGACAATTAAAAATTGATTCTTGTAGCATAGAGCCTTCAATTATAATGGTAAGTGTGTAAAATATACTAATCAATTCATGATAAAATTAGTGCTGCAGAAGAGAAAGGTAAAATGCTGCCCTGATTTATAAAACTCAGTGACAAACAATTTGACAGTGTTTGGTTTTCTGTTAAGAGTCCTAATACTTTCAGATTATTTCAAGATTTCTTATCAATTTCACTTTTGTATGTGGCATATTATTAATGTAAATCTTCCTAACCACCAAATAGACTTCTTTAATACTTCTACTATTTTGTCTTAATCTTTATCTTAGGTCAGTTTTTGTACTTATCTCTTCACCTCTAATAATTGGTTTAGTCTGAGATCTGGTCCTGGATCCTCTTCTATTTTATCTCTAACAAGACACACCTCATTCAGTTCCACACTTTAAGCACCATAATCGACGTTTCCAGGTGTTTATTTGGAGTCCTTATGTCTCCCCTAGCTCCATATTTATATATTTGACCCTACCAGTCACAGAGAAAACCTTATATGTTAGTAAAACAGCCCTTCATTACCTCCCTGAAAAAAACCATCAGCAGTGAGTGAGTCCTAACACTTCAGTGCCTCTGGAAAGTTCCCCAACATACCCTTTCTGTGGATGCTTACATCCCCACTACACGTTTTTGCTCTAAGAAGATCAAGACTCGTGTTGTTATGCTGTTTTTTCCCAGTTTATTCCAGTCATCACAAGAAATCCAGGACATCTTCATAATCATTCAGTCTCAGGAATTAACTAGCTCTAAACACTTTGCTCCAAAATCACTGCAGATGGTGACTGCAGCCATGAAATTAAAAGATGCTTACTCCTTGGAAGAAAAGTTATGACCAACCTAGATAGCATATTAAAAAGCAGAGACATTACTTTGCCACCAGAGGTCCATCTTTCAAGGCTATGGTTTTTCCAGTGGTCATGTATGGATGTGAGAGTTGGACTATGAAGAAAGCTGAGTGCCAAAGAATTGATGCTTTTGAACTGTGGTGTTGGAGAAGACTCTTAAGAGTCCCTTGGACTGCAAGGAGATCCAACCAGTCCATTCTAAAGATCAGCCCTGGGATTTCTTTGGAAGGAATGATGCTAAAGCTGAAAATCCAGTACTTTGGCCACCTCATGCAAAGAGTTGACTCATTAGAAAAGACTCTGATGCTGGGAGGGATTGGGGATGACAGAGGATGAGATGGCTGGATGGCATCACCGACTCGATGGACAGGAGTTTGGGTAAATTCCGGGAGTTGGTGATGGACAAGGAGGCTTGGCGTGCTGCGATTCATGGGGTGACAAAGAGTCGGACACGACTGAGCAAATGAACTGAACTGAAACACTTTGCTCAGGTAAGACAATGGCACCCCACTCCAGTACTCTTGCCTGGAAAATCCCATGGACGGAGGAGCCTGGTAGGCTGCAGTCCATGGGGTCGCAAAGAGTCAGATCCGACTGAGTGACTTCATTTTCACTTTTCACTTTCATGCATTGGAGAAGGAAATGGCAACCCACTCCAGTGTTCTTGCCTGGAGAATCCCATGGATGGAGGAGCCTGGTGGGGTCTATGGGGTCGTACAGAGTCGGACACAACTGAAGCAACTTAGCAGCAGCAGCAGCAGCAAACACTTTGCTAACCATTTCTCCCATTTGTCTTAACTCCTACTATATTTCTCTCTGCTTTTTTATCTTAGTCAGTGTTTTGAAAAAATCTCTATAACCTCAAGCCCTTTTTCTAAATCTTGGCTCTTTTCTGACTACACATTTGACCTTTCAGCCTGTCAAATGGTGAGGTTTTCTCTTCCTCAGCCCTCATCAAATGGGCTGGGAGATGGAGTAAGTTTCTCCTACTGTACACTGCAGCTTCCAGAACTTTCCCCAGTACTTAATCACCTTTCACTTTTCACTTTGGTTATTTCTTTGACCTATAAGTCAGTGACTTCCCAGCTCCTTAACAATCTGAGCTCTAAAGTTCTCCATTCAATTTCAACTACTCACTCATATGGTCTTATCACAATATCATTATTATTAATAACTGAAAAATCAATACCTCGCTTCAAGCATTCCATCTTTAATTACTTGTTAGAGTTTATAATAGTGTGAGGTTTATAAAAGGAATTAAAATACAGAGCTGTTATTAATTACACTGGAACAGTTTAGAATATATCTATTTGCATTGTATATTTATTATTATGGATAAGCTTGTATAGATAAAATGAAGTCGCTCAGTCGTGCCCGACTCTTTGAGACCCTATGATCTGTAGCCCACCAGGCTCCTCCGTCAATGGGATTTTCTAGGCAAGAATACTGGAGTAGGTTGCCTGTTCCTTCTCCAGGGGATCTTCCTGACCCAGGGATTGAACCTGGATCTCCCTCATTGTAGGTAAAGGCTTTACAGTCTGAGCCACCAGGGAAGTTATAAGTATAGATAATCCTTATTAAATATAGTTTCTACATTACTAATTTTTCTTCCAGTTAAGTTCATTTCAGTCACTCAGTCACATCTGACTCTTTGTGACCCCATGGACTGCAGCACACCAGGCCTCCCTGTCCATCAGCAACATCTAGAATTTACTCAAACTCATGCCATCCAACCATCTCATCCTCTGTAGTCCCATTCTCCTCCTGCCTTCAATCTTTCCCAGCATCAGGGTCTTTTCCAACGAGTCAGTTCTTCACATCATGTGGCCAAAGTATTGGAGTTTCACCTTCAACACCAGTCCTCCAATGAATATTCCTTTAGGACAGACTGGTTGGGTCTTCTTGCAGTCCAAGGGACTCTCAAGAGTCTTCTCCAACACCACAGTTCAAAAGCATCAATTCTTCCGCACTCAGCTTTCTTTGTAGTCCAGCTCTCACATGCATACATGACTACTGGAAAAACCATACATAGCCTTGAATAGATAGACCTTTGTTGGAAAGGGTTGTCTCAGCTTTTTAATACGCTGTCTAGGTTGGTCATAACTATTCTTCCAAGGAGTAAGTGTCTTAATTTCATGGCTGCAGTCACCACCTGCAGTGATTTTGTAGCCCCCTAAAATAAAGTCTCCCAGTTTCCACTGTTTCCCATCTATTTATCATGAAGTTATGGGACCAGCTAAAATGATTTTAGTTTTCTGAATGTTGAGCTTTAAGCCAATTTGTTCACTCTCCCTTTTCATTTTCATCAAGAGGCTCTTTAGTTCTTCTTTGCTTTCTGCCCTAAGGGTGGTGTCATCTGAATATCTGAGGTTATTGACATTTCTCCCAGCAATCTTGATTTCAGCTTATGCTTCCTCTAGCACAGCATTTCTCATGATATACTCTGCATATAAGTTAATAAGCAGGGTGACAATATACAGCCAGAAAGTACTCCTTTCCCTATTTGGAACAAGTCTGTTATTCCATGTCCAGTTGTAACTGTTGCTTCCTGACCTGCATATAGATTTCTCAAAAGACAGGTCAAGTAATCTAGTATTCCCATCTCTTTAAGAATTTTCCACAGTTTGTTGAAATCCACACAATCAAAGGCCTTTCTATAGTCAATAAAGCAGAAATAGATGTTTTTCTGGAACTCTCTTCCTTTTTGATAATCCAACGGATGTTAGCAGTTTGACCTCTGGTTCATCTGCCTTTTCTAAATCCAGCTTGAACATCTGGAAGTTCATGGTTCATGTACTGTTGAAGCCTGGCTTGGAGAATTTTGAGCATTACTTTACTAGCGTGTGAGATGAGTGCAATTGTGTGGTAGTTTGAGCATTCTTTGGCATTGCCTTTCTTTGGGATTGGAATGAAAAGTGACCTTTTCCAGTCCTGTGGGCACTGCTGAGTTTTCCAAATTTGCTGGCATATTGAGTGCAGCACTTTCACAGCATCCTCTTTTAGGATTTGAAATAGCTCAACTGGAAGTCCATCACCTCCACTGGCTTTCTTTGCAGTGATTCTTCCCCACTTGATTTCGCATTCCAGAATGTCTGGCTCTGGGTGAGTGATCATTCCATCATGATTATCTGAGTCATGAAGAAAATCTTCATGTATAGAAGATCTTTTGTGTAGTTCTTCTGTGTAGTCTTGCCACCTCTTCTTAATATCTTCTGCTTCTGTTAGGTCCATACCATTTCTGTTCTTTATTGTGCCCATCTTTGCATAAAATGTTCCCTTGGTATCTCTAATTTTCTTAAAGAGGTCTCTAGTCTTTCCCATTTGATTGTTTTCCTCTTTTTTTTTTTTTTGCATTGATCACCAAGGAAGGCTTTCTTATCTCTCCTTGCTATTCTTTGGAAGTCTGCATTCAAATGGGTATATCTTTCCTTTTCTCCTTTGTTTTTAGCTTCTCTTTTTTCCCCAGCTATTTGTAAGCCCTCCTCAGACAGCCATTTTGCTTTTTTGCATTTCTTTTTTCTTGGGGATGTTCTTGATCCCTGTCTCCTGTACAATGTCAGGAACCTTTGTCCATAGTTCATCAGGTACTCTAACAGATCTAATCCCTTGAATCTATTTCTCACTTCCACCAAATTTGTAAGGAATTTGCTTTAGGTTTTACCTGAATGGTCTAGTGGTTTTCCCTACTTTCTTCAGTTTAAGTCTGAATTTGGCAATAAGGAGCTCAATGTCTGAGCCACAGTCAGCTACCTGTTTTGTTTTGCTGACTGTGTAGAGTTTCTCCATCTTTGGCTGCAAAGAATATAATCAGTCTGATTTCAGTGTTTACCATCTGGTGATGCCCATGTGTAGAGTCTTCTCTTGTGTTGTTGGAAGAGAGTGTTTGCTATAACCAGTGTGTTCTGTTGCCAAAAGTCTATTAGCTTTTGCCCTGCCTCATTCTGTACTCCAAGGCCAAATTTGGCTGTTACTCCAGGTGTTTCTTGACTTCCTACTTTTGCATTACAGTCCCCTATAATGAAAAGCTCATCTTTTGGGGGTTAATTCTAGAAGGTCTTGTAGATTTTAATAGAACTGTTCAACTTCATCTTCCTCAGCATTATTGGTTGGGGCATAGACTTGGATTACCATGATATTGAATAGTTTGACTTGGAAACAAGCAGAGATAATTCTGTCATATTTGAGATCCCATTCAAGTACTGCATTTCGGACTCTTGTTGACTATGATGGCTACTCCATTTCTTCTAAGGGATTCCTGCCCACAGTAGTGTGATATAATGGTCATCTGAGTTAGATTCAGCCATTACAGTCCATTTTAGTTTGCTAATTCCTAAAATATCGGTGTCAGTCTTGCCATCTCCTGTTTGACCACTTCCAATCTGCCTTGATTCATGGACCTGACATTCCAGGTTCCTATGCCGTATTGTTCTTTATAGCATCGGACCTTGCTTCTATCATCAGTCACATCCACAACTGGGTGTTGTTTTTGCTTTGGCTCTGTCTCTTAATTCTTTCTGGAATCATTTCTCTACTCTTCTCCAGTAGCATATTGGGCACCTACTGACCTGGGGAGGTCATCTTTCAGTGTCATACCTTTTCATACTCTTCATGGGGTTCTCAGGGCAAGAATACTGAAGTGGTTTGCCATTTCTTTCTCCAGTGGACCACATTTTGTCAGAAGTCTCCACCATGACCCGTCCATCTTGGGTGAACCTACCATGGCATGGCTCATAGTTTTATTGACTTAGACTAGGCTGTGATCCATGTAATCAGATTGGTTAGTTTTCTGTGACTGTGGTTTTCAATCTGTCTGCCCTCTGATGGAGAAGGATAAGAGGCTTATGGAAGCTTCCTGATGGGAGCTTCCTAATGGAAGCTTCGTGATGGAAGAGACTGACTGAGGGGGAAACTGGGTCTTGTTCTGATGGGTGGGGCCATGCTCAGTAAATCTTTAATCCATTTTTTTGTTGATGGGTGAAGCTGTGTTCCTTTCCTGTTATTTACCTGGGGCCAAACTATGGTGGAGGTAATGAAGATAATGGTGACCGCCTTCAAAAGGTCTCCTGCATGTACTGCTACACTCAGTGCCCCCGACCCTGCAGCAGGCCACCACCGACCCGCGCCTCCACCAGAGACTCCTGGACACTCCCAGGCAAGTGTGGGTCAGTCTCTTGTGGGGCCATTGCTCCTTTCTCCTGGGTCCTGGTGCACAGAATGTTCTGTTTTTGCTCTCCAAGAGTCTATTTCCCAGTCCTGTGTAAGTTCTGGCTGCTCTATGGTGGGGTTAATGGTGACCTCCTCCAAGAGGGCTTATGTCATACCCAAGTCTGCTGCACCCAGAGCCCCGGTCCCTCTGGCAGTCCACTGCTGACCCGTACCTGCACAGGAGACACTCTAACACAGTTCTGTCTCAGTTCTGTCATTTTTCTTTAGTTTTTATGTAATACTTGAACCCTTCAGACAGTAAACCATCTGCCTGCAATGCAGGAGACCCAGGTTCGATCCCTGGCTCAGGAAGATCCCCTGGAGAGGGAAATGGCAACCCACTCCAGTACTCTTGCCTGGAGAATTCCATGGACTGAGGAGCCTGGTGGGCTACAGTCCGTGGAGTCACGAAGAGTCAGACGTGACTGAGCAACTTTACTTTCACTTTTCAGGATATGACACTGTTTTTAGTAGTCATATCTCCTTAACTATTCTCTTCTTGGATTACCACTTTCTAGGTTAGCAATATCATTATCTTACATTTACAGAAATTTACAGCTTTAACAAAATCTAAACTCCTGTGATCATACCAGTATTTCTCTATCCCAGGCACCTTATCTTTATTCTTAGGTAGATTAAATTTCATGGCAAGTAACTATAATTATAGTCCTTATTACACCTTCAATTCCCTTGCCACTTTTATCCTTTGACCAAACCATCACTCAATCATATTTTCTTCCCTTACCACCCTACTGAAACTGGATTTTGCCAACATTATCAGTACGGGAAGTCACTGGAAAATCACATCTGTGTTGTTAAATCCAGTGGTGAGTTTCTTATCCCTATACTTACTTGGTGTACAAAAGCATTTGATCTGGTTTATTACCATTTTCCCTTTACAACATTATCTTCAGTTAGTGTCTGTGGAACTTTAATGTCTTTATTTTGGTCCTAGATGACTATGCTCAGTTTGAAATTAGTTGGCATTTTTCTTTTCATATCTTATTTTGCCTTGGAATGCCCCAGGGTTCAGTCTTTCAGCTTTATTCATTGATAATCATATGCTATCTTATGGTTTCAAATGACATCTAAAGACAAATAACTCTGAAATGTATATTTACATCTAGATATCTCCCCTGGACTCCAAACTATTAGGCAAAATAGCCCCCTTAATATCTTGCATGGATATCTAACCAGCAGCTCAAACTGGCTATGCACAAAAGCAAATTTCTGAAACCATTCTGTCCCACAAAAATAGATATGTACATATACACACATGACTTCTCTGGTGACTGAGACAGTAAAGAATCTACCTGCAATGCAGGAGACCTAAGTTCAACCCCTGGGTTAGAAAGATCCCCGGGAGAAGGAAATGGCAACCCACTGCAATATTCTTGTCTGGAGAGTTCCATGGACAGAGGAGCCTGACAGGCGATAGTCCATAGTGTTACAAAGAGTCAGACAAGACTGAATGACTAACACTTTGACTTTTTCGCTTTTCATACACACACACACACATACATGCAAAGTAAAACTCCTCCTGCAGTCAATCATCTTCACCTTCATTATTGTCAAACTCACACTTTAGTCCAGAAACTTGCTGCTGTTCTTGATGATTCTAATACTCCAAATAAATCAACAGACCAACAAATCATGAAAACTTAACCTTCAAAATAAACCCCAAATCTAAACATTTCTCATCAGACCAGCACTAAAATCCCAGTTCATTACCACCTTCATGCCTTGCCTGGATTGTTGCAGGATGATTCTGCGCTTGACACCTCCTGTACTACATAGCAAAATGGAAGCGAATCTTAATTGCTAAGTCATATCCTGTTATTAATATCCATTAATATCCATTTCTCTTTAGGCGAAATCTGAAATTCTAGCAAGGCCCCACGTATAACTATGTACTCATGGTCCATTTCTTCCCCGTCTTCATCCCTTCTATAACTTTCCTTCTTTCTTGACTAATTGGATCTAGCTACATTGAATTTTGTGCTCTTCTTGCTTTTGTCAAAAACTTGTATAATAGATTGAAAGCCAATGGATCACCAAAGTAATAATTAGTAAAAATTTGTTATGCACACACCGGGAAGACAGAATACTGTGAGCATTCAAGCACAAACATAAGATGAGTCTCAAAGGCATATTTTTATCAAGCAGCTTATAAAAGAGAAAGCATTGACTGCTTATTTTTCAATGATTTGTTCTAATATTAGAATCTTTTTAAATGATAGGAGATTGGTCAGTAGTTACCTCATATCAACTTTAGGGAACAGTTTGCTTTGCTGATGATTTCCAGAGGTGTAACAAGAAATGACTCGGGTTAAATTAGCCTTGCAACCTAAACTAATGTAAGGTGTGTGTATGTGTAGGACAAAACTGGTCTTGTGTGCTCAGGGAGTTTCCAAAGCTTCTCTCTCTCTCTCTCTCTCTCTCTCTCTCTCTCTATATATATATATATATATATATATATATATATATATATATATATATATATATATATATATATATATATATATATGTATATATATATGTATATATATATATATATATGTATATATATATATATGTATATATATATGTTTTTTTTTTTTGACTGCTCCAGGTGTTAGTTGTGCATATGGGATCTAGTTCCCTGACCGTGGACCAAATCTGCCCCTTGCATTGTCGGTGAGGAGTCTTGACCACTGGACCACTAGGGAAGTCCCTCTGTTTGCTTTTGATTCCAACCCTTATGTCAGGGCCTGGGTGCTTGATGTTTCTTATGCCTGGAAACTTGTTCCCAGAGTATTTTCATGACATGGTTCCACTGCTCTAATATGGTTTAAAATGGCTGTATTTTTGCTGTATTATAATCCATCTCAGTATCTTTATGAACTTTTCAGTGATCTTTCCCAAGTCCAGAGGTGAATCAATCCTCTTGAGCAAGAAACATAGGAAATCAAATGCTAGTTCTACATTCTTCCCCCAAATCCAAAATAGATGCAGGATAACTGCAGGAATAATTTGATTTAGTAATGCAAAAAAGGGCTGGCACCCAGAAGCCACTAGCTCACAGTAACTCACTGTTCAGTTCAGTTGCTCAGTCGTGTCTGACTCTGCAACCCCACGGACTGCAGCATGCCAAGCCTCCCTGTCCATCACCAACTCCCGGAGTTTATTCTAACTCATGTCCATTGAGTTAGATGTTCATCCAACCATCTCATCCTCTGTCATCCCCTTCTCCTTCCGCCTCCAATCTTTGCCAGCCTCAGGGTCTTTTCCAATGAGTCAGTTCTTCACATCAGGTGGCCAAAGTATGGGAGTTTCAACTTCAACATCAGTAGTTCACAGTAATTTGGAAATCAGTGGGCCAGTTTTGTGATGTTCTCTTAGACTGGTCCCAGAGTCTTTGAGATCTCTCTGAAACAGTGGAAGCGCTAGTCACTTAGTCATGTCTGACTCTGCGATCCCATGGACTCTAGCCTGCCAGGCTCTCTGTCCATGCAATTCTCCTTGCAAGAATACTGGAGTAGGTGGCCATTCTCTTCTCCAGGGGATCTTCCCAACCCAGGAATCGAATCTTAGTCTTCTGCCTTGCAGGTAGATTCTTGACCATCTGTCTTTTATGAAATCTGGATTTTGCTCCCTGAATGCATTTCCTCAGTCTGTTAATTTATTTGGCACTTTACTTATCTTTTGGGTGTCCTTTGCTTTTTCATCATCCTCCTTGGCCACCTCTGGAGAGAGTAGTAGAAATCTTTTAATATCCTGAGTAGTCTCAGTGTCTTTTAATTCAGGATGATAATGCTCTGGCCAATGTAACTTAATAAAAGCTTTGAGATATCCTATTTATTTGATTCTGTCTCATCTTATGTGCCGAAAGTTATGCCCACAATTTGTTATTCTCTCTGTCTAGATTTAAGGAAAAATTTGATGGTATAAAAGCCTTCATGGGACAATGTCTGTAGTCTTCTTGGACCCATTAGGTCCAATTGAAAGGGTATCTATCAGTCCTAATTTCAAGACCTTAATGTGATTTCTGTCTTAAGGCTGTGGTATAAGGGCAGACATCTGAATTTGTCTCTTCTCCCTAAGTTCATGATTTAATGAGTACACATTGTCTCTCTTGAGAGTAAATTCATTTTCTTAATCAAAGTCCTAGAATTTCTGGGGTCTCCCTATTCAGTTAAATTTTCTTGAAGTACCAGTCGATTCTTCTGAGTCCATTTTGTTGTTATCCTTGTTAAGTGCAGCTGCCAAGCAGACTTGAGCCACAAGTGGCATCACTGCTGGGCTACCACAGGCAAAAATTACACAAAACTTTCACCACACTGTGTTGCTATCTTCTATCCTCTTATCACTTCTCAGTGCACTTTCCCACAGCCAATGGCACATATTTCATGGTAGAACAGCCCACACCACAGTTCTAGCACCAATGTCTCTGTTAATCTTTTTTTTTTTTTTAATAAGGACATCATATGTTATACTTCTGAACCTAACAGAATATTGTAGGTCAGCTAAAATGAACTTAAGCTCCTCTGATTTATAAAGCAGATGCTTGTTTTATGAGTGTGTGATCTGAGAGTGGAGAGTCTGGGTGATATTGATGACATTGAGTTAAGGTAAATCCAGGCTTCAAGTCAGGTCCATTCCACTTCTGTCTGTTATTAAGACACCAGAAGCTACCTGAGGCATGTTCTTCTCATGGCAGATACCAAGACAAACTAGACCATGTAAACACAATTGTATCACAGTGGAATTACATATGACCAGATGATACAGTAAGCAAAGCAAATTGCATGGCAGTGCCAACAGCATGAGACAGGAAAATTTACTCTTTCATCACTGGAAGGCAATTCAGAATTGAAAGGAACAAGTATGAATGTATGATTCTATTACAGAGGAGTAAAGGGTTGAGTCGACCAAAACATCATTTCAGTGAAGTCACCTTGACTACCATATTTAAATATAACCCTCTCACAAATTTTCCTAGCTCCTCAAAGAATGTATCTGTATATCTCTTTACTTAGATATCTACTATGCCTCTCAACTCAACGTACGTAAATATAGTTGACCATTTCTTCCTCCCACACAAACTACCCCAGGCTTACCCATATCTACAATTGGAATCAGCAACTTGATGAAAACAACAATGAAGGAAAAACCTGGACTGTGTATATAATTTTATTTAAATATTTGCTTTTCCTCTAATATGTAATCCATCAAATCCTGTCTACTATACATTGAAAATCTTTTCCATATTGTTCCCTGTTTCATCTTCCTAGATATCAGTCTGAAACTCACCATGATTCATGTCTAGACTCAAAGAATGTGTTTTGGAAACAGGGTGTCCTTGCATTATTTTCTGGATCCAACCTAACTTTCACAAGTCAGATCTCAGTTTAACTGTTGTTCCTTGGAATCTAATACATATTTTCTTGGATTTGCTTTGAGCTCATCTCTTGTCTTTGGTTTTTAATTGTGTGGTATTTTTTTTTCTTATTCTGCCTGGGATCCTTGTAGATCTTTGAATTTGGGGGTTTGTTTCTTCTATTGGTTTCAGAAATGTTTTGTCCATTATCTCCTCATATATCAGTTCTTTTTCCATTCCCATGGGGCCTCTATTTACATGCATGATAGATGTCTTCATTGTGTCCCATGTGGTTCTAATTTTTTCTCAGTCTCTGATTTATAATTTTGTGGTGCTTAAGTTTAGATATTTTCTAATGACTTTTTTTCCAGTTCACTAATCCTGTCTTGCATTTCTTATGTGCTATTAATCTCAATGAAATTGTGCATCATTTCAGATGGTATGTTTTTCCATTTTAGAATTTTCATGTTAGTCTCTGTTCTAGGTTACTATTCTCTGGTGAGTGAGTGGTGCATATGATAAAATGGACATATTTTAACTATTGATACAGTAAATTTGAACCAAAGTTATTTACTGTGGTTTCCCAGGTGGCACAGTGGTAAAGAATCCACCTGCCAATGCAGGAGTCACAAGTAGACGCATGTTCGAATCCTGGGTTGGAAAGACACCCTGGAGTAGGAAATGGCAATCCACTCCAGTATTCTTGCTTGGAAAATTCCATGGACAGAGGAGTATGGCGGGCTACAGTCCATGGGATCACAAAGAGTCAGGCTTGACTGAGCACATGCACACACAAGCACATAATAATTACACATTCTCTGGATGTTGTTGCTCTTCTGTCTCCAAATCATGTCCTACTCTTAGCAAACCCATGGGTTGCAGCATGCCAGGCTTCCTTGTCCCTCATCATCTCCTGGGATTTGCCCAAGTTCATGTTCATTGAATCGGTGATGCCATCCAAACATCTCATCCTCTGTCTTTTTCTGCCTTCAGTCTTTCTCAGCTCAGGGTATTTTCCAATGAGTCAGTTGTTTGCATTAGGTGACCAAAGTATTGGAGCTTCTGATTCTGCATTAGTCCTTCCAATGAGTATTCAGGGTTGATTTCCTTTAAGACTGGACTAGTTTGAACTGTTTGTTGTCCAAGGGACTCTCAAGAGTCTTCTCTAGCACCACAGTTTGAAAGCATCAATTCTTTAGATATAAACAAGCTTAGATAAAAACATATTCAATTGAATCATGTTTGTTTCAATGTGTAACATATATGTGGATACAAGGATGAAACTTATGTCCTTGAATTTATAGCATAGAGAATATTCATATGTGTGAAAACTTGGGAACAATATTTAAAAAGCATAAAGTGTGCAAGCTTTTGAGGATACAGTGAAAACTAGAGGCATAACAGGATGAAATATGTGAGTTACAGGTAAGATCAGATTCCTGCAAGAGGCCTGAGAGATTTCATAAAATTCGAATATGCAAAGAAAACAGTCATTGCAGATGTGGTGACATGGCCACTCTTAATAACTAAGTGAAATTTAAAAGATATAAAAATCCTAAGGGAATTAGCTTATGAGTATAATTCATGTAACATTGTATTTAAAGGTTAATAAACATTTTTGTAAAATTTGTTATATCTTTCTTGATGCTGAAATAACCACTTAAACTACTATTTCATGCTTTAGAGTATTTAAAAATGTACACTAGATATTTTATCTTATTTTTATAAATGCTAACTGCAAAAATGTCTGCTTTCATAAAGTCTAAGCAGTGAGTAATGTATACACATCTAATTTGAAATTGAAATGGATAACCTAGTCCATTCACTTATTAGTTATAGGAAAATGCTTTAAGTGCTTAAAGATCCAAGTTTGCTTTGGAAAAAGAGTAATAATATGAAAAAAAAACTGTGTGAGCATAATTCTAAAATTGTATTTTATTAGTTGTGATGCGGTAATATTCCCCAAATAAGGAAAAATTGTGATAGCCCTGATTTGGGCTTCCCTGGTGGCTCAGATGCTAATGAATCTGCCTGCAATGCAGGATACCTGGGTTCACTCCCTGGGTTGGGAAGATCCCCTGGAGGAGGGCATGGCAACCCATTCCAGTATTCTCACCTGGAGAATCCCATGGACAGAGGAGCCTGGCGGGCTACAGTCGGTGGAGTCACAAAAAGTTGGACGTGACTGAACAACTTTCTCTACCACTACCTAGTTTAAACATACATACATTTCCCACCATTTCTGTTAGTTTCTATCCCACTTTATTAAAGACACTAAATGTTAAAATACATGAAAAAATATCAGTTGAGGCCACATTCAACCAGGGACAGCATTTAAATAGAAAAGTGAATACCATCTGTTTGCCAGCTATCTGTGTATTTACATCTCTTAATCCATCTGTGCTCCATAAAATCTGGGTCAGAAAAGTTTCTTGTTTAAAAAACTTAAAATAAACATGATACAATGTTTGCTTAAATACGGAAATCTTTGTCGTATTGAACCATGAAATAATTCCAGCAACTGACTAAATTAGCACTAGATTTCACCCTTTTTTTTCTGTAAAATTAAAACTCACTGAGAAAATGAATAGTATGACATAGCACCTGCAAATTATTTTCATTTAAATTCCAGTCCTGCAAATAATTAGACACACATACTGAATCTGGAAACGTAATTTGTGGCATAATGTGTTTTCTAGGGTCAAATCTTTCACCAGATATTTTATGAATATGTTGTATAAATATATTTGTTCAGTATATACTAAAGCAAGTTATTTAAAGCTATACATATTCTGAAATTAATTTGTCATTACTTGAAATGCAGATTTATAAAGTTTGTCAAAGCTCATTTAAAATATGTATAGTTTGTTATTAAATAAAATAGTATTAGATTAATCTTAAATATTAAGCAAATATTAGCAAATATTAAATGATAATATGTTGGTCCAAAGCATAATTTCTGTAAGAATTAATAAGTTGGTGCAAATATTTTAGGAACAGTTTTGAGATTTCCATATTATATCTTGTTTCATGACTTACAAACTATTAGATATGTATTTACTTTCCCAGATACTTTTAACTAGAATATAATTTTAAAATCTTAACATATAATATTTTTAATTTAAAAGGTTGAATTGAAACAATAATATTAACAATTTAGCAGGGATAAATTAAAGTCTGAATTTCAATTTCCTCATTTGCAAATGGGTGGGAACATACTTACCTGGAAGAAATGCTTCCCTAGCATTTCAAATCTAGAAATGAATCGCAGCACACCAGTCCTCCTTGTCCATCACCAACTCCTGGAGTTCACTCAGACTCACATCCATTGAGTCGGTGATGCCCTCCAGCCATTTTATCCTCTGTCGTCCCCTTCTCCTCCTGCCCCCAATCCCTCCCAGCATCAGAGTCTTCCCCAATGAGTCAACTCATTGCATGAGGTGGCCAAAGTACTGGAGTTTCAGCTTTAGCATCATTCCTTCCAAAGAAATCCCAGGGTTGATCTCCTTCAGAATGGACTGGCTGGATCTCCTGGCAGTCTAAGGAACTCTCGAGTCTTCTCCAACACCACAGTTCAAAAGCATCAATTCTTCGGTGCTCAGCCTTCTTCACAGTCCAACTCTCACATCCATACATAACCACTGGAAAAACCATAGCCTTGACTAGATGGACCTTTGTTGGCAAAGTAATGTCTCTGCTTTTGAATATGCTATCTAGGTTGGTCATAACTTTTCTTCCAAGGAGTAAGCATCTTTTAATTTCATGACTGCAGTCACCATCTGCAGTGACTATTTTTCTGGGCTCCAAAAATTCAGCCACTGTTTGCCCATCTATTTCCCATGAAGTGATGGGACCAGGTGCCATGATCTTCGTTTTCTTAATGTTGAGCTTTCAGCCAACTTTTTCACTCCCCTCTTTCACTTTCATCAAGAGGCTTTTGAGTTCCTTTTCACTTTCTGCCATAAGGGTGGTGTCATCTGCATAACTGAGGTTATTTATATTTCTCCTGGCAATCTTGATTCCAGCTTGTGCTTCCTCCAGCCCAGCACTTCTCATGATTTACTCTGCATATAAGTTAAATCAGCAGGGTGACAATATACAGCCTTGACATACTCCTTTTCCTATTTGGAACCAGTCTGTTGTTCCATATCCAGATCTTTTTATTTTTTTTTTATTTTTACTTTATTTTACTTTACAATACTGTATTGGTTTTGCCATACATTGACATGAATCCACCACAGGTGTACATGCGATCCCAAACATGAACCCCCCTCCCACCTCCCTCCCCACAACATCCCTCTGGGTCATCCCCGTGCACCAGCCCCAAGCATGCTGTATCCTGCATCATAGACTGGTGATTCGATTCTTACATGATAGTATACATGTTTCAATGCCATTCTCCCAAATCATCCCACCCTCTAACTGTTGCTTCCTGACCTGCATATAGGTTTTTCAAGAGGCAGGTCAGGTGGTCTGATATTCCCATCTCTTTCAGAATTTTCCACAGTTTATTGTGATCCACACAGTCAAAGGCTTTGGTATAGTCAATAAAGCAGAAATAGATGTTTTTCTGGAACTCTCTTGCCTTTTCCATGATCCAGCGAATGTTGGCAATTTGATCTCTGGTTCCTTTGCCTTTTCTAAAACCAGCTTGAACATCTGGAAGTTCACGGTTCATGTATTATTGATCTCTACAAGTATTATCATTATTTTCCTTTCACATTTAGTCTGGGCATTAACTTAGATAGGCATTAACCTTTAGTATCCCATTAGTTCTGTAGCAAGAGTATTATTAAGCCACTCATCACAGGATCACAATGACACATAATCACCAAATCATACACACATATATATCTCTAAAGGGATGCAAAATCTATGATGTGTTTAACCTCAGAGAGCTAAGAAAATGGACCATGAACTGATTTGGGATTTTCCCATATTCATTTGATGAAGAGCATTATGATTACATTTGATCATTATATTCATTACAAATTTGCAAATTAAACCAATAACTCTGGGGTCTATGTCCTAAATGGTACCTTATTTTGGAATGAACCCGTGTAGAATTTAAATGTTATGTAAATAGATTAGACTAAGGTTTCTAGGTATTCTGGCGAGCTGATAAAATTAATATGTATGAAATTTTGAAGAGGGAATATAACTTTTAAAAAATAGAACAACTTTTTAGAGCAGTTTAAACTTTACAGCAAAGTGAGAAGATATATTTTTTTTATATACTGCATGCCTCACACAAGCAGAGCCTTTCCCATTATTAACATCGCCAACTAGAATGCCATATTTGTCATAACTGAAGAAAGTACGTTTATGTATAGTAAGCATCAGAACCATAGGTGACATTCCAGTTTACTGTTGTACATTCTGTGGGTTTGGACAAATGTACAACAGGATGTATCATTATGGTAACGTATTTTACCATCGTAAGATCCTCTTTGCTCTCCGTATTTATCCTTCCCTGGGCCCACAACCCACATATTATTAGTGTTTCTATTTGTTGTTTGGTTGCTAAGTCGTGTCCCACTCTTTGCAACCCCATTGGATGCAACACGCCGGGCTTACCTGTTCTCCACTGTATCCTGGAGTTTGATCGAACTCATGTCCTTTGAGTCAGTGATGCCATTCAACCATCTCTTCTCTTGTTGTCCCTGTCTCCTCCCACCTTCAATCTGTCCCAGCATCAGGGTCTTTTCCAATGATTTGGCTCTTTGCATCAGGTGGCACAAGTATTGGAGCTTCAGCATCAGTCCTTCAGTGAATATTCAGGGTTGATTTCCTTTCTGTCCAAGGGACTCTCAAGAGCCTTCTCCAGCACCACAATTTAAAGGCATCAATTCTTTGGCACTCCAGCCTTTTTTATGGTCCAACTCTCACTGCCATACTGATGAATAGAAAGATCCTAGCTTTGGCTAGATGGACCTTTGCCACCAAAGTAATGCCTCTGCTTTTAAGAACTATTCTAAGTTTGTCTAGAATATTCAGTGTCTCAGTAGTTTCACCTTTTCTAAAATGTCATGTAATTGGAAGTAGTTTTTAGTCTTTTTAGATTAGCTTCTTTCAGTTAATGAGTTCCATTCAATTTTCCTCCATGCCTTTTTGTGGTTTAATAGCTCATTTCTTTTCAGTGATGAATAATATTCTGTTGCTTAGATGTGCATTGTCTTTTACCATGAAACACTCTTACCTGTGAGTTTTCAATAGATATCATTTATGAGTTTGAGGAAGACATACCTTTTCTTATTTGGCTGAGGTTCTGATCATGAAAATGTATTAGATTTTTCTCTTTTTTTTTTTCTGCCTTTGAGATGATGATGTCTTTTATCCTTTATTCTATTGGAGGTATTATATTTATTCATCATAGAATGTTAAGATATTCTTGCATTTATGGTATAGATCCAACTTGATTATAGTGGATATGGCATTATGTGTTTTGAGTGTTTTTGCATCTTGTTGAAAGATGTACTGGTATGTATGTACTGAAATGTATGTAATTTTCCTGTGATGCCTTGCTAGGCTTTTGGTATCAGGGTATTGTGGGTCTCGGAATAAACTAAAAACAGCTCTTCTTCTGTTTTTATAGCAGCTTATGAAGTGTTGGTATTAATTTTTTAAAGCATTTGGTACAATTACTTAAGTAACTGGTAGAAAAGCCAGGAAAGACTTGGCTTTTCTTGACTGGAAGTTTTAAAATTACTAATCCAGTATACAGCACTTACTTTTTGTACATTTTTTAATTTGCTGTTTCTTCTTGACTCAGTTTTCATAGTGTGTCCTTCTTGGAATTTGTATAGTTTATTAAAACATTTATTTTTGTTGGCATAAAACTGTTGATGGTATTCTCTTAAAATCACTTGCTTTTGATTATCAGTGATGTATGCATTTTCAAGAGCATCCATTAATTTTTGAATACTAACCTTATAATCCAAAGGGTATATAAGTACTAGAAGTGATGAGAAAGATTGCTGAAATCAACATGTATAAAAAGTGACAGTTGTATGCACAGTGGCAAGTCCTTAGAAAATTTAGTAAACTATAATTTATGAATGAATATGGTAAAGTATCTAAGAACAGATCTACAAAGTATATATTAAAACATTTGAAAAATTGAAAACTACATTGATAAACATTAACTATCACCTGCATATTGTGGAAATATCACTTTTACTTCATGGAAGATTCAATATCAGTTTAATTCAGTTCAGTCGCTCAGTCGTGTCCAATTCTTTGTGACCACATGGACTGCATCACGCCAGGCCTCCTTATCCATCACCAACTCCCAGAGTTTATTCCCATGTCCATTGAGTCGCTTATGTCATCCAATCATCTCATCCTCTGTCATCCCCTTCTACTTGTGTCTTTAATCTTTCCCAGCATCAGGGTCTTTTCCAATGAGTGAGTTCTTTGATTCAGGTGGTCAAAGTATTGGGGTTTTAGCTTCAAAATCAGTCCTTCCAACGTACATTCAATACTGATTTCCTTTAGGATGGATTGGTTGGATCTTGGTGAAGTCCAAGGGACTCTCAAGAGTCTCCTCCAACATCACAGTTCAAAAGCATCAATTCTTCAGTGCTCAGCTTTCTTTATAGTTCAACTCTAACATCCATACATGACTCCTGGAAAAATCATAGCTTTGACTAGACAGATGTTTGTTAGCAAAGTAATGTCTCTGCTTTTGAATATGCTATCTAGGTTGGTCATAACTTTTCTCTCAAGGAGCAAGTGACTTTTAATTTCATGGCTGAAGTCATCACCTGCAGTGATTTTGGACCTCCCCAAAATAAAATCTTTCACTGTTTCCACTTTTTCTTATCTATGTGCCATGAAGTGATGGGACCAGATGCCATGATCTTAGTTTTCTGAATGTTGAGCTTTAAGCCAATTTTTTCACTCTCCTCTTTCACTTTAATTAAGAGGCTCTTTAGTTCTTCTTTGCTTTCTACCATAAGGGTGGAGTCATCTGCATAACTGAGGTTATTGATATTTCTCCCAGCAACCTTGATTCCAGCTTGTGCTTCATCTAGCCCAGCATTTCCCATGATGTACTCTGCATATAATTTAAATAAGCAGGGTGGCAATATACAGCCTTGATGTACTCCTTTTCCTATTTGGAACCAGGCTGTTGTTCCATGTCCAGTTCTAACTGTTGCTTCCTGACCTTCATACAGGTTTCTCAAGAGGTAGGTCAGGTGGTCTGGTATTCCCATCTCTTTAAAAACTTTCCACATTTTGTTGTGATCCACACATTCAAAGACTTTTGCATAGTCAATAAAGCAGAAATAGATGTTTCTCTGGAACTCTCTTGCTTTTTTTGATGATCCAGCAGATGTCACAAATTTGATCTCTGGTTCCTCTGCCTTTTCTAAATCCAGCTTGAACAGCTGGAAGTTTATGGTTCATGTACTGTTGAAGCCTGGCTTGGAGAATTTTGACATTACTTAACTAGTATGTGAGATGAGTGCAATTGTGCAGTAGCTTGAACATTCCTTTCTTTGGGATTGGAATAAAAAGGGACCTTTTCCAGTCCTGTGGCCACTGCTGAGTTTTCAAAATTTGCTGGCATATTGAATGCAGCACTTTCACAGCATCATCTTTTAGGATTTGAAATAGCTCAACTGGAATTCCATCACCTCCACTAGCTTTGTTCCTAGTGATGCTTCCTAAGGCCCACTTGACTTGCATTCCAGGATGTCATTTGCCACCTCTTAATATCTTCTGCTTCTGTTAGGTCCATACCATTTCTGTTCTTTATGGTCTTTATTTTTCAACTCTGCATGAAATGTTCCCATGGTATCTCTAAATTTCTTGAAGAGATCTCTAGTCTTGCTCATTCTGAAAATCTGATAAATTCAATATAGAAAACATTCCATTTTTCTGCAATGCATTTAAATATTCAGTGCAACCACCACAGCTATTTTCACCATGTTTTCTTGTTTGATTTAGCTTTTTAGACCCTGATGCTGGGAAAGATTGAAAGCAGGAAGAGAAGGGGATGACAGGATGAGATGGTTGGATGGCATCACTGACTTGATGGACATGAGTTTAAGCAAGCTCTGAGAATTGGTGATGGACAGGAAGCCTGGTGCACTGCAATCCAGAGGGTCACAGAGAGTCAGACATGGCTGAGCAACTGAACTGAACATATATCTAAAACTAAATTTATATTGTCCCAAGAATATCTAAAGCACTGTTCCTCATCAGGTATCCAGATATTGAGAAACAGAAAATCAATCAATGGAATGAAATAAAAAGCTAAATCACACATCTGAATACTGTGTGACAGAGGTAGTTTGCAGAATAGTATTTATAATTTTAAACAGTATTTAATACAGTATATCAGAATGCCATTGTGAGCGTGAAGTAGGAAATACTGTTTAAACAACATGCAGATAATTTAAATCATAAGAGGAGCATCTGAAAAGTTCTATAGTTACATTGAGAGATTCTTCAAAATAAATGCTACCAGAACAAAAAGGTTGAAAAATAGAGTATCTTCAACATAGGAAATCTCTATGTGTAATTTTAAAGAAATCCTCGCAAATGATGACAGTAATATAATGAGAAAAGACTGGAATTTTACAGATTGGAAGTACAAAAGATCAATAAACAAATGATTAGTAAATAAAAATCTTATTTACATTCAATCAATTATCAGAAACTAAAGTCTAATGCTAACTATTAGAAGATGGACCTTGATGGGACCTTACACATTGCCTGTAATCAAGTCAGAATTGCTACATAACTTCAAAAAAGAACATACAACACTGGTTAAGGAAATTCAATATGTGTGCATTTTATGATGTAGCAATTCTACTTTTGGGCATATGCAGCGAGCTTATACGTTTACTCAATGAACAATAAAGGAGCATGTTAACAAGGAAAAAAGATAAAATAACTATCAAACATAACATTAGAATGGGTAAACGACTTGTACTATATATGTACAAAGGAATATTATTTGAAGATAAATATTGATTTGCAACAAATATCAGCCCATCTGCGACTGGGAAAGTGTGAATAGAATTTAGTCAAAAAAAAAAAAAAAAGTAAAAAAGAGAATGTAGAGTCTGCAGTCCTGTCCCTAAAGAGAGTAGGAATTCCCTTATGGCCAATTTTGTTTTAGAGTGAGTTTCATTTAGGAAAATTACTTACTTAGATATAACTTTATCACAGTTATTTGAAGAGCTTTCTCAAACTGTATTAAGTTCTTCCCAAGTCCATGAAACCTTTCATGAGTCAGACCGGATGTGAGTATCAGTTCAGTTCAGTCACTCAGTCGTGTCCGACTCTGCGACCCCATGAATCGCAGCACACCAGGCCTCCCTGTCCAGTACCAACTCCCAGAGTTCACTAAGACTCACATCCATCGAGTCAATGATGCCATCCAGCCATCTCATCCTCTGTCGTCCCCTTCTCCTCCAATCCCTCCCAGCATCAGAGTCTTTTCCAATGAGTCAACTCTTCGCATGACGTGGCCAAAGTACTGGAGTTTCAGCTTAAGCATCATTCCTTCCAAAGAAATCCCAGGGCTGGTCTCCTTCAGAATGGACTGGTTGGATCTCCCTGCAGTCCAAGGGACTCTCAAGAGTCTTCTCCAACACCACAGTTCAAAAGCATCAATTCTTCAGTGCTCAGCCTTCTTCACAGTCCAACTCTCACATCCATACATGACCACTGAAAAACCATAGCCTTGACTAGATGGACCTTTGTTGGCAAAGTAATGTCTCTGCTTTTCAACATGCTATCTAGGTTGGTCATAACTTTTCTTCTAAGGAGTAAGCATTTTTTAAATTTCATGGCTGCAGTCACCATCTGCAGAGATTTTGGAGCCCAAAAAGATAAAGTCTGACACTGTTTCCGCTGTTTCCCCATCTATTTCCCATGAAGCGGTGGGACCAGATGCCAGGATGTGGGTATAGCTACTCGTAGTTTTCTCTTACCACTCTTTCTTCTCTTCTACTGTATACATTTGGTGTTACTTAACTTGGTTGCTTGCGTTACATGTATTTATGACCTAATTTAGTATGAGAATGCTGGAACCAATTTTAATGCTCCAATAGGAATGACACATAGTACGTGGTCTTTCAATCAGTTTTAGCCCTCCTAGCTATACTACCCATAAGCAAAATATTGCACTCTAATATGGATAAATTTCAAAAGTGAATCAAACTGAATTGTCTAAGAATTTATTTATATTAGACAACTGTTAAAAACATGAAATTCTTTATTTCTTTATTCAATAAGTCTCATTATCTATGAAGGATCACTTTTCGGGCGCTATGGATGTAATGGTGCATAGCACTAATGTCCTAGCTTCCTGATGCTTACAATATTTGAAAAGGTGGCCAACTGACCCAGTGACAGACACCATATTGTTGTTGTTCAATCGCTAAGTCACGTCTGAATCTTTGCAACCTCATGGACTGAAGCATGCCAGGTTTCCCTGTTCTTCCCTGTATCCTGGGGTTTGTCAAACTCATGTCTGTGGAGGTGGTGATGCCATCCAACCATCTCATCCTATGGTGCCTCTTTCTCCTCCTGCTGTCAGTCTTTCCCAGATCAGAATCTTTTCCAATGAGTCAGCTTTCACAACATGGATGGATGACTATTGTCCAGAGACACCAACATGTGTTCCAGTCTGTGGTCCATAAGCAGCTCTTGTCACAAAGTCATAGATAGATCTACTGAAATATCAGCTTATACAGCATGTGGTTTCTAAATTATAACTATGTTCTGATAAATTTACTGAAATAGTTACATCAAATTTTACACAAAACTAATAATAAATATGATTATATTAAAGTTAAGAGGAAATAGTGTACTAAAAGAAGTCTTCACTTTAGCTAAGAGAAGAACACCTATTTAGCTGTTTTCCTACCATGTATCACAACTAGTAAAATTCAGTTACTTAAAATATCACTGCAGAATAGAAGTACTTTTGATAAAATAACAATACAGGAAATTCTTTTCCAACGTTTTTGAAGACAGATTTCAAGAACATCTTCATAAGATGCTTTGCTTTAACTTTGATAAAGACAGGGAATTACCATGGAAATGAACTTAAAGAGCCTAGGAATCCTGAGGCTTGAATTTGCCTCCAGAATCCACTGACGATGTAGAATACATGAGTCAAGTGAGATTACAGGATTCTGAGCTTCTCTGAAAGAGTGGACGGCTTCAGATTTTTTCCTTCTTCACTCATTGTAAGGTGATAATTGTGCAAACTGGACCATCACTCTTGCACTCATATACTTGAAGTCCTGTACAGTTGTAGGCGTGGACCAGTGAAGAGAGCATTCAATATCATAAGCAGTGGTGTTATCAAATCCAGGAATTTTATGTATTCATTTACTTACATGTGTTATATGTAGTAAGAGTTCTTTTCAAGACAACAAATTTGGATGGTATAACTTATTACCTTTCTCCCACCCGCCAACAGCATAAAGATGTTAGATCTCCTTTACAGAAACTTAAAATCAATGGGAGGAGACATAAAGCATCACAGTATTTTGTTCTATGTTTATACTTGTGAAATATATTCTAATACAACAAACATTAAAATTCATTGATATTAAATATAAAGCATGCCAAAGGAATATCTGGGAAATTGACACACTATTATCATTTTAAACATAACTAAATTCTTTAAAGAAGGCACATATTTTTAAAGTGAAGGCAGTTACTAATGTAACAAACTTACTTTTAGGCAGGCTGCAGATATTAATTATTTGAGTATATTTCGTGAAGAAACTTGGGCTTCCCTGATAGCTTAGTTGGTAAAGAATCTGCTTGCAATGCAGGAGACCCTGGTTCAATTCCTGGGTCAGGAAGATCTGCTGGAGGAGGGATACGCTACCCACTCCAGTATTCTTGGGCTTCCCTTGTGGCTCAGCTGGTAAAGAATCTGCCTGCAATGCGGGAGACCTGGGTTCCATCCGTGGGTTGGGAAGATCTCCTGGAGAAGGGAAAGGCTACCCAATCCATTATTCTGGCCTGGAGAAACCATGGACTGTATAGTTCATGGGGTTGGACATGGCTGAGCAGCTTACACTTTCTCCTCTTTCACTTGAAGGAACTTACTTGTTAAATCACATCCTTAACTATCACTATGGCATTGAAATTTGATATAAAAATATAATATTAATCATCAATTATATAGACGTTGTGCCTTTGAACAAAGAGATGTTTATTACTGTAAGTAATTTTTTAAATAGCTAACCTGTAATATAAAAAGTAGTGATTTTATTAAACATTCCCATAGATTATTTTATTCCATCAAATATTTATATCTGACAGTGCAGGAAGAAATAATGAGTACATGCAGCACCTTCATCTCTATGCAGATGAAGAAGAAGAAGCTCTCATCCTTGATTTAGCATTCTCAGAAAATCAACCAACTTGAAGAGTAATTTGAAAAATATTTGTGTCAGCACTTTTAGGGTTCCCATGTATTTCCGTACAGCAGTGTACAATTTAATGAGACTCCCTTCAAAATAAATCATAGCACTGGTATACATTTGGAAAGTATAGCTCATCATTGAAAAGTTCCAAGAGGGAAAGTCATTTCTGACAAACAGTATATATAGACCTTCACAAGGGAATGGAATGAAAACACAGGCAGCTTGTCTGAATGTCCCCTAATGTACTTTCAATTATATATTATCAAGGTAATGTAGGGTGCTTTAAAAACAAGATTAAGACCAAAAATCTATCGCCACAGACACACACAGAGACACAGAGGACCCTTTGATCCTCTCCTCGTTCAAGGATATTTCTGTAAACAATCATCAGTGTTTCCAAGGATATTTATGTACTTGTAGGGTTTTTTTTTTTTTGCCTGAACATAATTTTATATTTATGAAGCAAGCCAATTCTCTCTAAATAAATATGAATGGAAAACAAATACTGCAAGCATCAAGTGTGGGAGAATTTTTGATTTGAGCACCTAAATTCCTTCTTAGCTTTGTTTGTCTTTTGGGGACTATTGCTTTCTTTATAAATTATAATCCTTGCATCACTTGGTGAAATTTGTTGAATTGTTTAGACATATCCAGACATTCAAACTTCTGTAAGTTTAATTTTGACTGTTCTAATATTACTATGATTTAACAGAGATTTTCATGATTCCACTTAAATTATCTAAAATGTATTTTAAATTGCTAATCAATACATGTATCAAGTTGAGCCTCAGTTTTTAACACAGTTTGACAAAGTCAGTCACTAAAAATTTAGGTTGCCTTAGCTGCTGCTGCTGCTGCTAAGTTGCTTCAGTAGTGTCCGACTCTGTGCGACCCCATAGACAGCAGCCCGCCAGGCTCCTCCGTCCATCGGATTTTCCAGGCAAGAATACTGGAGTGGGTTGCCATTGCCTTAGGCTCAGACACTAGGCAAACACATTTAATCTTTAACATTTTGGTTAGTAGCACTTGATTTCCTTGTTTCACACAAAGAAGGCAAAACAAAGTGCACTAAGTTTACAGGGGTCTTCTTAATTGTTTCTCTAACTTTTCCCAATCTTTGTGTTCCCAGTGTTGAGTTATACATGCAGTTGAGTTATACATGCAGTTCTAAAATTTATTGCATTGAAGATTTCAGACAATATATTGAAAATTTTATAATTTCTCTTAAAATGGACCTCAAATTTGCATGGAAATATTCTGCCATACATAGTAAAATATATATGCATATATCATAATAAAGGAAGAGAGGATGTCCTAGATATTTGATAAAAAATAGGAGATACAAATAGAACATTCATATACTGTAGCAGCATGCACAATAAAAAGTAAGGTGTTACCTACTGACTGCATGCTTGGATGACCTGAATTTTAACTGAGAATTTTTAGTGTTCAGCCTAAGTATAATCTTTTAATGAGACTTAAGAACTGATTTGCATAATCCTTAAGCAAAACACGTTGGCTATTCAAAAGAGCCATCAGTATTCTTTCTTAACGTTCATATTACTGCAAATTCAAAAAGGACTGTTGATGACAACCAGGTGAGAAAATAGAAATGGAGTTGGGCATGCCTGTGCTAAGTCACTTCAGTCATGTTTGATTTTTCGCAGCCCTGTGGACTGTAGTGCGCCAGGCTCCTCTGTCCATAGGATTCTCCAGACAAGAATACTGGAGTGGTTGATCACTGTATAATTACAAAATGTCCCTCATAATTGTAGCAATATTTTATTCCAAAATTAACACTTTTATTGCCTTGTAGGTGTCCTCTATAATTTATTTTCTGTCATTCTTTAATGCTTATAAATATAAAAGGAATATCAAGGTGGTCTAAAATGTAAGTAAATCTTCTGGCAACTGACCTCTTTTCTAGTGAAAATTAAAAATGAAGTAGGTCTTTGTAATTCTTAACTATGAATCAGAGTTAGATGAAAATAAGTTGTACTTCAAAATTTCTTAACTTTTAAACTCGGCTAATGTACATTCAGTGTTAACTTTTCCATGATTCTGTTTTATTTATTTTATAAGTTAATTGGTGAAAAAGGTTTGTTAAATATTCAGTTCAGTTCAGTTCAGTCGCTCAGTCGTGTCCGACTCTTTGCGACCCCATGAATCGCAGCACCCCAGGCCTCCCTGTCCATCACCATCTCCCGGAGTTCACTCAGACTCACGTCCGTCGAGTCAGTGATGCCATCCAGCCAACTCATCCTATGTTGTCCCCTTCTCCTCCTGCCCCCAATCCCTCCCAGTTATCAGAGTCTTTTCCAATGAGTCAACTCTTCTCATGAGGTGGCCAAAGTCCTGGAGTTTCAGCTTTAGCATCATTCCTTCCAAAGAAATCCCAGGGTTGATCTCCTTCAGAACGGACTGGTTAGATCGCCTTGCTGTCCAAGTGACTCTCAAGAGTCTTCTCCAATACCACAGTTCAAAAGCAGTTAAATATAATGAATATATTAAATGTTTTGGCAGTCCAAATTAGAAAAGGTGTGATCATACCTTATTTCCATCATTTTACACTTCAATACTATATAGTGAAACATCAATTTGTATTTATTTTTTATTCAATGTTGCACTTCCCGATTATCATTGTTGATTCCACTTCCACAGAGTCTTTACATAGGATTAAGCAAAATATTTACATTAATCTCATAGAAAACCAAAATATTAAAGAAAATACATCAGTCTGTTTAAACCTGCACTTTACCTATATGTATATAACCTGAGGTTTTATGAAAATGGTTAGGTATGAACAAGATAATATTACAGGATTAATTACTTGGTTGGATTATAATTGCTTTACAATGTTGTGTCAGTTTCTGCTGCATGTTTACATCCACCCCCCTCTCACCCTGTACTCAGATCTCCCTCCATCTCACCCACCTCGGTCACCACAGAGCACCACACTGGGCTCCCTGTGCTAGAGAGCAGGTTCTCACCAGCTATCTCTTTTACACACGGTAGTGTTCATAACTTAGTTCTAATCTCCCAATTCCTCCCACCCTCTTCTTACCCCTGCTCTGTCTACAGACCATTTTCTAGTTCTGTGTTACTATTCTTGTCTTGTAAACAGGCTCATCTTTCTAGATTTATATATATGCATTAATATACAATATTTGTTTTTCCCTTTCTGACTTGACCCTAGATGCATCCACACCTCAAAATTACCCAATTTTGTTCTTTTTTATGGCTGATAAATATTCCATTGTATCAGTTCAGTTCAGTCACTCAGTTGTGTTTGACTCTTTGTGACCCCATGGACTGAAGGCACCAGGCCTACGTGTCCATCACCAACTCCTGGAGTTTACTCAACTCATGCCCACTGAGTTGGTGATGCCATCCAACCATCCCATCCTCTGTCGTCCCCTTCTCCTCCCACTGTCAATCTTTGCCAGTATTAGGGTATTTTCTAATGAGTCAGCTCTTCGCATCAGGTGGTGCCGGGGTCCAGCCCCGGTGGATCCAGGGTGATTCGAAGGTGGGGACGGAGTCGGCGTCTTTGGAAAAATACACATTTAATCACAGATATAGAGAGATTAGAAATGCATAGTGTAGCAGGAAGATTAGTGGAGAAAAAGAGGCTGAATAACTTGGATTACATGGAATAGCATCCATGTTCCAGATGGGAATTCAGCCAGAAAAACGGGAGCAAGAAAGAAGCGACATGGGGGAATCAGTCTTTCCAGAAACTGATCCGATTTCTTTATTTTTGGGTTTGCTTATATACCTTTTGTTACACATAGGGATGAATACAGAGTCACACGGGGGTCAGCAGTCCTGACCTTTATCAAAATCAGGTGCTTCACATAAATGTATAAAAAAGGGTCTTAGGGATATTACATCATCTTCTGGCCATGAGTGAGACCTGCTGACATTTTATGATCCTTTCTTTCTGATAACCAAAAAACTTATTTTTTCCAAGTGTGTTTTTTCTTAAACCAGGCACCACACTCCAAATAAAGTTGCATTCCTATAGGGTGAGGGTGTAGTGAGTTACAATCAAGAAAGGAATTTATTTAACCCAAGGTTAACATGATTAGTCTTAAAGGTTAATACTGATTTCTCCTATATGCTTAAAGGTTAATACTTATTTCTTCCTATATGCTAGTTATATTCATTATAAGGGTAGGGAACATGGAGATTTAGCAGCAAACATCAGCCCAACAAATGAAAATCCTTTCACCAATGCTCCCCTTAAGATCTATTTAGTCTTAAGATATGATAAAGTTACATTTTTACATAGCAAGGACACAGTGATTTATAACAAAGTACAGTGATCTATTACAAAAGAGAAAATCCATTAACTCAAAAAGTCTAGTATTGCTAACATCAAAAACTATTTCCTTTGCTATATTCCAAATACATTGATTAATATATTCCCAGGTGCCTAAGGATATGGAGGCCTGGCGGCAATCATTGACTCAACAAGAAGAAGCCTTATGCTAATTAAGACTCTCAAAATACTCCAAAATTCTCTGTGCTGTTTATGGTTGAGAGGTAGTAAACAATCATGTGGCAGGAGTATGGATAATCCTGTCACACAAGCTAGTCTGTCAGCAGAGAGGTTTGACCTGAGACATCCTTGTCCCACCCAGAGCAGGGAATTAGCAGCAATTATTGACACAACAAATGAAAAACCCTTCACCAATATAATTCCTAACCAACACACTATACTAATAATTTCTAACTCCCCAAAAGAATTTGCCTTTAGTAAGTCTAAAACATCTCGTGCCTCTCAGATTGGGAGGCTGTAAACAATCACATGTGGCCGAACGAACCTATACAGGTGGGCTAGATAACCTTCAGAGGAGTCCGTAAGCTGAAACACTTCTGTCACGCCCGAGAATTTTTATTGCCTTGGAGCTGCGCGTTTACTCCTTCTCCGAGAGAAACGGTTATGGGGGAGAGCCCCCCATAAAGTCAGAGGTGTAGGTGAAAGCATAAAACAGACTCTGGTTTTGGGGTTAGATGCTCGGGAACAGGGGGTTTCCTGAGGTTTGATCACGCCTTTGCGTATGCCAAGCCTCCTTCCTCATGACCTTTGCCATGGGCGGAGTTCCTCACGCTGGCCCCCGGCAAGGTGGCCAAAGTATTGGAGTTTCAGCTTCAACAGCAGTCCTTCCGATGAATATTCAGGACTGATTTCCTTTAGGATGAACTGGTTGAATCTCCTTGCAGTCCAAGGGACCCTCAAGAGTCTTCTCCAACACCACAGTTCAAAAGCACTAAGCTTTCTTTATAGTCCAACTCTCACATCCATACATGACTACTAAAAGACAATAGCTTGACAAGACGGACGTTTGTAGGAAAACTAACATCTCTGCTTTTTAATATGCTGTCTAGGTTGGTCATAACTTTCCTTCCAAGGAGTAAGCATCTTTTAATTTCATGACTGCAGTCAACATCTGCAGTGATTTTGGACCCCCAAAAATAAAGTCTGCCACAGTTTCCACCGCTTCCCCATCTATTTGCCATGAAATGATGAACTGGATGCCATGATCTTAGTTTTCTGAATATTGAGCTTTAAGCCAACTTTTTCATGGTCCTCTTTCACTTTCAACAAGAGGCTCTTTAGTTCTGCTTTGCTTTCTTCCAAGGGTGGTGTCATCTGTATATCTGAGATATTTCTCCCAGCAATCTTGATTCCAGCTTGTGCTTTATCCAGGCTAGCGTTTCTCATGATGTACTCTGCATATAAGTTAAATAAGCAAGATGACAATATACAGCCTTGACGTACTCCTTTTCCTATTTGGAAACAGTCTGCTCTTCCATGTCCAGTTCTAACTGGCGATTCTTGACCTGAATACAGCTTTCTCAAGAGGCCGGTCAGGTGGTCTGGTATTCCAATCTCTTCAGAATTTACCACAGTTTTTTGTGATCCACACAGTCAAGGCTTTGGCAAAGTCAATAAAGCAGAAATAGATGTTTTTCTGGAACTCTCTTGCTTTATCGGTGATCCAGCGGATGTTGGCAATTTGATCTCTGGTTCCTCTGCCTTTTCTAAAACCAGCTTGAACATCTAGAAGTTCACGGTTCATGTGTTGTTGAAGCCTGGTTTGGAGAATTTTGAGTATTATTTTACTAGCGTGGGAGATGAGTGCAATTGTATGATAGTTTGAGCATTCTTTGGCATTGCCTTTCTTTGGGATTGGAATGAAAACTGACCTTTTCCAGTCCCGTGGCACTGCTGAGTTTTCCAAACTTGCTGGCATATTGGGTGCAGCACCTTCACAGCATCATCTTTCAGGATTTGAAATAGCTCAACTGGAATTCCATCACCTCCTCTAGCTTTGTTTGTAATGATGCTTCCTAAGGCCCACTTGACTTCGTATTCCAGGATGTCTGGCTCTAGGTGAGTGATCACACCATCGTGGCTATCTGGATCATGTTGATCTTTTTTGTATAGTTCTTCTGTGTATTCTTGCCATCTTTTCTTAATAGCTTCTGTTTCTGTTAGGTTCATACCATTTCTGTCCTTTGTTGTGTCCATCTTTGCATGAAATGTTCCCTTGGTATCTCTAATTTTCTTGAAAAGATCTCTGGTTTTTCCCATTTGATTGTTTTCCTCTATTTCTCTGCATTGATCACTGAGGAAGGATTTCTTATCTCTCCTTGCTATTCTTTGGAACTCTGCATTCAAATGGGTATGTTTTTCCTTTTCTCCTTTGCTTTTTACTTCTCTTCCTTTCACAGCTATTCATAAGGCCTCCTCAGACAGCCTCCACACTTTTTTACATTTCTTTTTTTTAGGGATGGGTGTGATTCCTGTCTCCTGTACAGTGTCACAAACCTCTGTTCATAGTTCATCAGGTACTCTGTCAGATCTAGTCCCTTAAGTCTATTTCTCACTTCCACTTTATAATCATAAGGGATGTGATTGAGGTCTCACGTTCCACTACTTTCTTCATATTAAGCCTGAATTTGGGAATAAGGAGTTCATGATCTGAGTCACAGACAGCTCCTGGTCTTCTTTTGCTAACTGTGTGTTCAGTTCAGTTCAGTTTAGTCACTCAGTCATGTCTGACTCTTTGTGACCCCATGAATCACAGCACGCCAGGCCTCCCTGTCCATCACCAACTCCCGGAGTTCACTCAAACTCACGTCCATCGAGTCCATGATGCCATCCAGCCATCTCATCCTCGGTCGTCCCCTTCTCCTCTGGTCCCAAATCTCTCCCGGCATCAGAGTCTTTTCCAATGAGTCAACTCTTCTCATGAGGTGACCAAAGTACTGGAGTTTCAGCTTTAGCATCATTCCTTCCAAAGAAATCCCAGGGTTGATCTCCTTCAGAATGGACTAGTTGGATCTCCTTGCAGTCCAAGGGACCTCAAGAGTCTTCAAAACCACAGTTCAAAAGCATCTATTCTTCAGCGCTCAGCCTTCTTCACAGTCCAACTCTCACATCCATACATGACCACAGGAAAAACCATAACCTTGACTAGACGGACCTTAGTGGGCAAAGTAAGCGTCTTTTAATTTCATGGCTGCAGTCACCATCTGCAGTGATTTTGGAGCCCAAAAAAATAAAGTCTGACACTGTTTCTACTGTTTCCCCATCTATTTCCCATGAAGTAATGGGACCAGATGCCATAATCTTTGTTTTCTGAATGTTGAGCTTTAAGCCAACATTTTCACTCTCCTTTTTCACTTTCATCAAGAGGCATTTTATTTCCTCTTCACTTTCTGCAATAAGGGTGGTGTCATCTGCATATCTGAGGTTATTTCTCCCAGCAATCTTTATTCCAGCTTGTGTTTTTTCCAGTCCAGCGTTTCTCATGATGTACTCTGCATATAAGTTAAATAAGCAGGTTGACAATATACAACCTTGATGTACTCCTTTTCCTATTTGGAATCAGTCAGTTGTTCCATGTCCAGTTCTAACTGTTGCTTCCTGACCTGCATACAGATTTCTCAAGAGGCAGGTCAGGTGGTCTGATATTCCCATCTCTTTCAGAATTTTCCACAGTTTATCGTGATCCACAGTCAAAGGCTTTGGCATAGTCAATAAAGCAGAAATAGATGTTTTTCTGGAACTCTCTTGCTTTTTCCATGATTCAGCAAATGTTGGCAATTTGATCCCTGGTTCCTCTGCCTTTTCTAAAACCAGCTTGCACATCTGGAAGTTCACGGTTCACATATTGCTGAAGCCTGGCTAGGAGAATTTTGAGCATTACTTTACTAGCATGTGAGATGAGTGCAATTGTGTGGTAGTTTGAGCAATCTTTTGCATTGCCCTTCTTTGGAACTGGAATGAAAACTGACCTTTTCCAGTCGTGTGGCCACTGCTGAGTTTTCTAAATTTGCTGGCATATTGAGTGTAGCACTTTCACAGCATCATCTTTCAGGATTTGAAACAGCTCCACTGGAATTCCATCACCTCCACTAGCTTTGTTCATAGTGATGCTTTCTAAGGCTCACTTGACTTCACATTCCAAGATGTCTGGCTCTAGATGAGTGATCACATCATCATGATTATCTGGGTCGTGAAGATCTTTTTTGTACAGTTCTTCTGTATATTCTTGCCACCTCTTCTTAATATCTTCTGCTTCTGTTAGGTCCATACCATTTCTGTCCTTTATCGAGCCCATCTTTGCATGAAGTGTTCCCTTGGTATCTCTCATTTTCTTGAGGAGATCTCTGGTTTTTCCCATTCTGTTGTTTTCCTCTATTTCTTTGCATTGATCACTGAAGAAGGCTTTCTTATCTCTTCTTGCTATTCTCTGGAAGTCTGCATTCAAATGCTTATATCTTTCCCTTTTTTTCTTTGCTTTTTGCCTCTCTTCTTTTCACAGCTATTTTTAAGGCCTCCCCAGACAGCCATTTTGCTTTTTTGCATTTCTTTTCCATGGGGATGGTCTTGATCCCTGTCTCCTGTACAATGTCTCGAACCTCATTCCATAGTTCATCAGGCATTCTATCTATCAGATCTAGGCCCTTAAATCTATTTCTCACTTCCACTGTATAATCATAAGGGATTTGATTTAGGTCATATCTGAATGGTCTAGCAGTTCTCCCTACTTTCTTCAATTTGAGTCTGAATTTGGTAATAAGGAGTTCATGATCTGAGCCACAGTCAGGTCCTGGTCTTGTTTTTGTTGACTGTATAGAGCTTCTCCATCTTTGGCTGCAAAGAATATAATCAATCTGATATCGGTGTTGACCATCTGGTGATGTCGATGTGTAGAGTATTCTCTTGTGTCGTTGGAAGAGGGTATTTGCTATGACCAGTGCATTTTCTTGGCAAAACTCTATTAGTCTTTGCCCTGCTTCATTCTGCATTCCAAGGCCAAATTTGCCTGTTACTCCAGGTGTTTCTTGACTTCCTACTTTTGCATTCCAGTCCCCTGTAATGAAAAGGACATCTTTTGGGGGTGTTAGTTCTAAAAGGTCTTGTAGGTCTTCATAGAACCATTCAAGTTCAGCTTCTTCAGCATTAATATTTGGGGCATAGACTTGGATAAGTGTGATATTGAATGGTTTGCCTTGGAGATGAACAGAGATCATTCTGTTATTTTTGAGATTGCATCCAAGTACAGCATTTCGGACTCTTTTGTTGACCATGATGGCTACTCCATTTCCTCTGAGGGATTCCTGCCCGCAGTAGTAGATATAATGGTCATCTGAATTAAATTCACCCATTCCAGCCCATTTTAGTTCGCTGATTCCTAGAATGTCGACGTTCACCCTTGCCATCTCTTGTTTGACCACTTCCAATTTGCTTTGATTCATGGACCTGACATTCCAGGTTCCTATGCAATATTGCTCTTTACAGCATGGGATCTTGCTTCTATCACCAGTCACCTCCACAACTGGGTATTGTTTTTGCTTTGGCTCCTTCATTCTTTCTGGAGTTATTTCTCCACTGATCTCCAGTAGCATATTGGGCACCTAATGACCTGGGGAGTTCCTCTTTTGGTATCTTATAATTTTGCCTTTTCATACTGTTCATGGGGTTCTCAAGGCAAGAATACTGAAGTGGCTTGCCATTCCCTTAACTGTATAGAGCTTCTCTATCTTTGGCTGCAATTCCATTTTATAAATGTACCGTATCTTTATCTGTTCATCCATTGATGGACACTTAGATTGCTTCCATATCCTGGCTATACTAAGTAGGGCTTCAGTGAACATTGGGAAAGACTAATGCTGGGGAAGTTGAAGGTGGGAGAAGGGACAACAGAGGATGAGATGGTTGGATGGCATCACCGACGTGAAGGACATGAGTTTGAGCAAGCTTTGGGAGTTGGTGATGGACAGGGAAACCCAGCGTGCTGCAGTCCATAGCACTGCAGAGAGTCGGAAATGACTAAGTGAACTGAACTGAACTGAACATTCAAGTACTGGTGTCTTTTTACATTATTATTTTCTCGGGCATCTGCCCAGTAGTGGGATTGCTGGATTATAAGGTAGTTGGAGAAGGAAATGGCAATCTACTCCAGTATTCTTGCCTGGAGAATTCCATGGACGAGCCTCGTTGGCTGCAGTCCATGGCGTCACAAGGAATCAGACATGACTAATTGACTAACTCTCTTTTCAAGGTAGTTGTATTTTTAGTTATTTTAAGGAACCACCATAGTAGTCTGCATAGTGGCTGTATCAATTTACATTCCTACTAATAGTATAAGTTCGGTTCAGTTCAGTCACTCAGTCATGTCCGACTCTTTGCGACCCTATCAACTGCAGCACGCCAGGCCTCCCTGTCCATCACCAATCCCCGGAGTCCACACAAACCCATGCCCATTGAGTTGGTGATGCCATCTAACCATCTCATTCTCTGTCATCCCCTTCTCCTCTTTACTTCAATCTTTCTCAGCATCAGGGTATTCTCAAATGAGTCGGTTCTTCACATCAGGTGGCCAAAGTATTGGAGTTTCAGCCTTAGCATCAGTCCTTCCAATGAATATTCAGGACTGATTTCCTTTAGGATCGACTGGTTGGATTTCCTTGCTTTCCAAAGGGCTCTCAAGAGTCTTCTCCAACACCACAGTTCAAAAGCATCAGTTCTTTGGTGCTCAGCTTTATTTATAGTCTAACTCTCACATCCATACATGACTACTGGAAAAACCATAGCCTTGACTAGATGAACCTTTATTGGCAAAGTCATGTCTCTGGTTTTTAATATGCTGTCTAGCTTGATCATAGCTTTTATTCCAAGGAGTAAGCATCTTTTAATTTGATGGCTGCAGTCACCATCTTCAATGATTTGGGAGCCCAAAAAACAGGATTAAAAAGTTCTCTTTTCTCCCCACCCTCTCTAACATTTATTTTTTGTAGATTTTTTTGATGATGGGTATTCTGATAAGTATGAAGTAATATCTCATTGTAGTTTTGATTTAAACTTCTCTAATAATTAGTGATGTTAAGCATCTTTTCACGTAACTTGGCCCTGTATATGGCTTCTTTGTAGAAATGTCTATTGAGTTCTTTAGCCAATTTTTTCATTGGATTTTTCATTGTTTTGTTACTGAGTTGCATGAGCTGTTTGTGTATTTTGGAGATTAATCCTTTGTCAGTTGCTTCATTGCAAATAGTTTCTTCCATTTGAGGGTAGTGTTTTCCTCTTGTTTATTGTTTCCTTGGGGTATATGATTTTAAGTTATTTAGGTCCAATTTGTTTATCTTTATTACTCTAGGAATTGGGTCCAAAAAGCTGTTGCTGTAATTTATGTCAAAGAAGGTTTTTGATATGTTTTCCTAAGAGAGTTTTATAGTGTTTGGTCTTACATTTAGGTCTTTAATCTATTTTGAATCTCTGTTCAAAATATGTTTTGTTTTTTCTTTTTAATTTTCTAATGTCATTCTTCTACATGTAGATGTCCAGTTTTCCCAGCACCAATTATTGAAGACTGTCTATTCTCCACTGTATATTCTTGCATCCTTTGTCGTAGATTAGATGACCATAGTTGCATGAGTTTATTTCTGGTCTTTCCATCCTGTTGCATTGACCTGTGTTTCTGTTTTTGTGTCAGGACCATACTGTTGATTACTGTAGTTGTGTGATATCTTCTGAAGTCAGAAAGCGTGATTCCTTCAGCTTTGTTTCTCTTTGTCAAGATTGCTTTGGCTATTTGGGGTCTTGTTTCTTTCCATGAAAATCATAATTTTTTTTTCTAATTCTGTGAAAAAACCATTGGTAGTTTAATGCAGATTGCATTGAATCCAGAGGTTGCTTTTGATAGTATAGTCATTTTCACATTGACTCTTCCAGTCTAAGTACATGGTATAGTTCTCCATTTGTTTGTGTCATCTTTGATTTATTTCATCATTATTTAATAGTTTTCTGAATACCAGTCTTTTGTCTCATTAGGTTTATTTCTGGATATTCTTTTTGTTGTATAGTAAATAGGATTGTTGCCTATATTTGCCTTTCTGATCTCTTGTTATTAGCATATAGGAATCAAGAGATTTCTGCATATTAATTTTGTATCCTGCAAAATTACCAAATCCATTGATTAGTTCTAGTAGTTTTCCAGTGGCATCTTTTTGCTTTTTCTTATATAGTATCATGTCATCTACGAACACTGTTACTTCTTTTCCAAGTTGGGTTCCTTTTATTTATTTTTATTTGATTGCTGTGGCTAGGACTTCCAAAACTATGCTGAATAACAGTGGTGAGAGTGGATATCCTTGTTTTGTTCCTGATCATAGAGGAAATTCTTTCTTTCTTTCTTTCTTTCTTTCTTTCTTTCTTTCTTTCTTTCTTTCTTTCTCCACTGAGAATGTTGTTTGCTATGAATTTGTCACATAGGGCCTTTATTATGTTGACATAGTTTCCCTCTATGCCCACTTTCTGGAGAGTTTTATTTTTATCATAAGTAAGTGTTGAATTTTGTCATATCTTTTTCTACCTCTATTGAGATGATCATATATGTTTTTAAATTTTTATATTTGTTATTATGGTGTATAATATTGACTTGTGTATATAAGAATTCTTGCATTGCTGGGATAAATCTCACTTGATTGTGGTGTATGATTCTTTTAATTATTTTGGGATTCTGATTGCTAGTATTTTGTGGGGGATTTTTGTGTATATGTTCATCAGTTATATTGATCTATAATTTTCACTTTTTAATATATCTTTATTTTCTGGTTTTGGTATCAAGGTGATGGTGGCCTTGTACAATGATTTTGGGAGTGTTCTTCCCTCTGCAACTTTTTGCAAGAGTTTGAGAAGAATGGGTGTTGGCTTTTAATATTTGATAGAATTTTCTGTGGAGCCACCTGATCCTGGACTTTTGTTTATTGGAAAATTTTAAATTACAGTTTCAATTTCATTACTTATGATTACTCTGTTTATATTTCTTCCTGGTTCGATCTTGAGAAGAGTTGTCCCGCTTCTTCCAGGTCATCCATTTTATTGGCATATAGTTGCTTGTAGTAATCTCTTAGGATCCTTTGTATTTATGTGGTGTCAGTTGTAATTTCTCCCTTTTCATTTCTAATTGTATTGATTTGAATCCTCTCCGTTTTTTCTTGATAACAGGGTTTAGAGACATATCTTGATATACTGTGCATTAGAAACTGTGGACCCAACCCTCATGTATCTTTTATGGAAAATACAGGTTAAATTTGTTAAGTTTTGAAGATTAATTAGACAGTGTAACTCAGTCTTCATCACTTGATGGTTGGGTAGCACTGAGCAAATTAAAGTTATTTTGAGTGTCAGATTTTCCTAATGTGAAACGGAAGCAATAATGCTTCCAAACTAAAATGGACAATATGGCAATTTAGTAAAGTTGATAAATCATAGCACCTTGCCCATAAACACCTTTTGATGTTACAAGAACACTGGCAAACCAACCTGTGTAACACAGATGGGTTCCAAAGTCCCTGACTTTAATCATCCAGAGACAATACAATTATTTGTACAAAATAAATGTCAGTTAAGGTATCTTCAAGCAGAAACACATATAAGATAATGTGTTTATAGATGAGTTGATGAAAATGTTGTGGCCAGAGATTCACAGGCACCTGATCTTTATTTCCCCTAAGGGCAATGACTTTGTTTTTGCTAATTTGGTGTTCTCAGCAACGCTATAGAAAGTAACTCTAATGAAAAAGGAGAATATATCCATTCATGTATATATAGTCACATATACACGATGGTATTAAAGGGAAAGTGAACAACCCTAAATTAATCCCTGTTCCACAAGCTAAGAACGTGAATTACTGAAATGTGAATAGCTTTTTAATTCAGATGCATGTGAAATTGTTTTCAATTATTTGTGTTACGTTGAAGGAGGATGAAATCAACTTTATGGCTCATTGAAAATTTAAAATAAACCTTTATAAGAATTATTTGAACTTGTAAGTTGGATGTTCAATCTTATAACATTTACATAAATAAAATCTGTAGTTGAGATTTCTAATTTTTTCTAATTTATGTAGGCACAAGAGCAAGACAGTTCAAAGTTACAAGGGAAATGTAATTCTCTCCACATAATGAGCCAGTTCCTCTATCTCTATTCCGCAATCCCCTTGTTTTTCTCCATTGCTTTGCTAAGAACTTTAAAACTTAAATGCCATAAATTATAATTATAAAATTTATAATTTAATATGAAATACATTAATTTCTAACTTCTGTTTAATTCTTTCTTGCTCTAGTAGTATTTTGAAACCGTTATGACCCTGTACGTTGCACTTACATATGATAGGGTGGAACGTCTCACTTTTGTTTTCTTTTATGAAGTTGCTTTAGTCATTGGAAACATTTTTCTATGCAAAAGCTTAGAATAAATTATTCAATTCACGCTGAAAATCAAGCCCAGAATTTAATAGGAATTTAAATACTTGAGTGCATACGTGTGTGCTCACTCAGTCGTGTCCAGCTCTTTGCGACCTTATAGACTGTAGTCCACCAGGCTCCTTTTTCTGTGGAATCCTCCAGGCAAGAACGCTGGAGTGGGTTGTCATTTCTCCTCCAGAGGATGTTCCTGACCCAGGGATCAAACCCATGTCTCCTGCATCTCCGGCGCTGGCAGGTGGATTCTTTACCACTGCAGCACTTGGGAAGCCCAAATAAATACTGATGAACAGCAACACTGTTTATTCAAAACTTATTTAATACCACCAACTCAATGGACATGAGATTGTGCAAACTATAAGAGCTAGTGGAGGACAGGGAAGGCTGATGCAGTCCATGGGGTCACAAAGAGTTGGACATGACTTAGTGACTGAATATTTAATATCTTAAGTCATTTAAAAATTATTTTCTCTATTAAATGAATACATGTTTTGTATGGTTGGTTTCTAGACTCTTGTGAGTGGTCTATAAGAATATGAATGTTTTTAAAACATTTTCTAATATAGTTTCTTAATGAGGTTCTGTAGTATAAAGGAATAAAATGTAAATTATCAATCAGATAACTCTGCAGTCTTACTGTAATTCCTAATCTACTTGGCCAGAATCAGTGGCTTTTGTTTTAAATTAAAAATCAAATTTACAAAACACAATCGGCCAGTAGCTAGTTTACTCTAAGAAGGAAATGAGGCAGGCAACGTAGCATGCATAGTCAGGTTCTGGAGGGCCGGGGATTTCTGGACGCATTAATCAGCATCCCTACTCTACGTATAAGAAATGAGGCTCTGTGGGCTCAAACAGTCTTAATTAAAGCAAACCATCCAACCCAGGAAACCTTCAGCTGCATCTCATTAATTTCAGGGTATGCATAAGTTAAGGATTCCTCAATCAATAAATCTCAACAGTAAGTTACAACTGTTCAGTTTGTTAACAGTAAATTTAGCCAGGATTGCATGCAAGTATAGACTGACCAAGTTAATATGTTGGGTATTTGACTAGGAGCCGAGTTTTCAGGCATCCTTAGGGCTTGTGCATGTTATAGACCAGCTCACCTTGCTATACAAGGTGAGCTATACAAATATACAGCTCCATTTGGCCTGTATTTAGTCCATTGTGTTCAGTGAAATCATGAAAATCCATAACAATCACTTGGTCATGACATACTACCGTTTATAGATATCATCGGTATTGATTTCCTCATAGATAAGAATATTTGTTACTATGTTCATGATGAATATTGATTTTATAGTTTTTTTTTGTAAAATCTTTGATTTTGATATCAGAGTAAGTCTCATAAAATAAATACAAAGTAACTTCTCCCCTTCTATTTTCTTTTAAGAGTCACGAAAGATGGATACAAGTCTTCCTTAAATTCTTAATTGAAATTTACCACTGAAAACAATTGGCTCTATAATTTTCTTTGAGGAAAGGTTTTGATAATTTCTTCTGCAGATACATGGCTAACTGTAACTTTATCCAAACACTCTAAGATGTTGATTGAATGGAGCATCACTGGTCCTCAGTCTGAGTTTCATATTCTCTGCTCCTGTGAGCATCAGTTTTGTTCTGAAACAAATCTACTAGCTTCTGGGTTTCTCTGTCCAACTCAATTAGTTGGAATTGCATTCTAACTTGTAATTTTTTGTCTAGTACAGGTTCTGAGTGACTCTGATGTTTTCTTGTGGGCTTAGTTTGTAGTAAAGTTGTTGTTGTTTAGTCCTTAAGTTGAGTCCAACTTTTTTGCAACCCCATGGACTATAGAGCCCACAAGGCTCCTCTGTCCATGGAATTATCAAGGCAAGAAAACTAGTGTGGGTTGCTATTTCCTAATCCAAGGGATCTTCCTGACCCAGTGATTGAACCCATATCTTCTGCATTGGTAGGTGGATTCTTTACCACTGAGCCACCAGGGAAGCCCAGGTTTAAGTTACTGGAGTCAAAAGGTAATAATAATCATCCTCCTCCAGGTATGAAATCATGCCTTTAGGAGCAAAAAGGGTCCTTTCTCTAGAAAGTAGCCTTTCTCTACTGTTTGCATCTTTCTGTGTTGTTTTGTGCTTAGTCACTCAGTTGTGTCCAACTTTGTGCAACCCTAAGCAAGAATACTAGAGTGGGTTGCCAGTGCCTACTCCAATGGATCTTTCTGACCCAGGGATCAAACTTGAGGTTCTTGCATCTCCTTCCATTGGCAGATGGGTTTTTTACCACTAGTGCCACATGGGAAACCCTAATGGGGAGAAAACCCTATCTGCTCCTAATAGTTCAGTTCGGTCACTCAGTTGTGTCCGACTCTCTGTGACACCATGGACTTCAGCATTCCAGGATTCCCTATCTATCACTAACTCCCCGAGCTTGTTCAAACTCATGTCTATCAAGTCAGTGATGGCATACAACCATCTCATCCTCTATTGTCCACTTTTCCTCCTGCCTTAAGTCTTTCCCAGCATCAGGTAGCCAAATTATTGGAGCTTCAGCATCAGTCCTTCCAAAGAATATTCATGACTGATTTCCTTTAGGATTGATTGGTATGATCTCCTTCCAGTCCAAGGGACTCTCAAGAATCTTCCCCAACACCACAGTTCAAAATCAATTCTTCAGTGCTCAGCTTTCCTTATAGTCCAACTCTCACATCCATACATCACAACTGGAAAAAAACAGAGCTTTGACTAAATGGACTTTTATCAGCAAATAACATCTCTGCTTTTTAATATTCTGTCTATATGTTCAGTCCGGATTTACAATATGCAGATGAAGCAGAGATCAAATCGCCAACATCTGATGGATCATTAAAAAAGCAAGAGAGTTCCAGAAAAAGATTTATTTCTGCTTTATTGACTATGCCAGAGCCTTGGACTGTGTGGATCACAAAAAACTGTGGAAAATTCTGAAAGAGATGGGAATGGCAGACCACCTGACCTGCCTCTTGAGAAACCTGTATGCAGGTCAGGAAGTAACAGTTAGAACTGGACATGGAACAACAGACTGATTCCAAATAGGAAAAGAAGTACATCAAGGCTGTATATTGTCACCCTGCTGATTTAATTTATATGCAGAGTACATCATGAGAAGTGCTGGGCTAGAAGAAGCACAAGCTGGAATCAAGATTGCCAGGAGAAATATCAATAACTTCAGATATGCAGATGACACCACCCTTTTGGCAGAAAGTGAAGAAGAACTAAAGAGCCTCTTGATGAAAGTGAAAGAGGAGAGTGAAAAATTTGGCCTAAAACTCAACAAAGAAACAAAGATCATGCATCCAGAGTCCCATCACTTCATGGGAAATAGATGGGGAAACAATGGAAACAGTGAGAGACTTTATTTTTTTGGACTCCAAAATCACCACAGAGGGTGTTTGCAGCCGTGAAATTAAAAGACACTTGCTCCTTGGAAGAAAAGCTATGATGAACCTAGACAGCATATTAAAAAGCAGAAACATTACTTTGCCAACAAAAGTCTGTCTAGTCAAAGCTATGGTTTTTCCAGTAGTCATGTATGGATGTGAGAGTTGGACTATAAAGAAAGCTGAATGCTGAAGAACTGATGCTTTTGAACTGAGAAGACTCTTTAGAGTCCCTTGAACTGCAAGGAGATCAAACCAGTCAGTCCTAAAGGAAATCAGTCCTGAATATTCATTAGAAGGACTGATGCTGAAGCTGAAATTCCAATACTTTGGCCACCTGATGTGAAGTACTGACTCACTGGGAAACACTCTGATGCTGGGAAATATTGAAGGCGGGAATAGAAGGGGACGACAGAGGATGAAATGGTTGGATGGCATCACCGACCCAATGGACATGAGTTTGAGTAAGCTCCAGGTGTTGGTGATGGACAGGGAATCTTGGAGTGTTGCAGTCCATGGGTCACAAAGAGTCAGAAACAACTGAGTGACTGAATTGAACTGAGGTTGGTCATAGCTTTTCTTCCAAGGAGCAAGCGTCTTTTAATTCCATGGCTGCAGTCACCATCTGCAGTGATTTTGGAGTCCAGAAAAATAAAGTCTGTCTCTGTTTCCATTGTTTCCGCAGCTATTGCCTTGAAGTGATAGGACCAGATGCCATTATCTTAGTTTTCTGAATGTTGAGCTTTAAGCCAGCTTTTTCACTCTCCTCTTTCACTCTTCTGAGGATCTCTGGAGATGTATTGAAAACTTAGTCTCAACAAAACTTAAAAGATACTCTAAATGTTGGCCTGATCACCTAACCTAATGAGCTGTAGTCTGGATTATAAACAGCAAGTAACAAATTCCAGAGTTCCTGTAACTGCGCAGAAACAGCCTCACTTGCTCCTAATACCTCTGGAATTTCTCTCTTGCTGTTTATGATATAGACTATAACTCACTGGGTTAGGTGATCAAACCAACATCTAAAATATTTTTAAAGTTTTGTTGAGACAAAGTCTTCAGTAGGTCTCTAGGGAGTCTCAGAATTTAAGACATAATCCAGTCTACCCCTAAAGCACCTCTTGAGTGATTTTGGCAGGGCAACAAGAGAAACATATTAATTATTCTCTTCCTGTCTTTCACAGCAGTGTTCAAAATGTTTTATTATAGAGGCCCTTAATACAGTGTACCATTTTATGTAATATGCTAGGGCAGCATTAAGATAGGTATTGTGGCTGGCTTTAGTATTCCAACTATAACAGCACAATTTTGTCCATTCATGAGCTGCTTAGGATTTCAGTAGGATGACATAGATTGTAAACAGTTCATTAAGTTTAAAGTTTGTCATGTTGTGCTATACCAGATTTTAGTCAATCATAAATTTAGTGTAATTTATCTACCTGTTTTTCAGCTTTGACATGGAGTGTGGTATATCCTACAGCACTGATCATATTAGTTTGAGTTGGATTGCCAATCACATCAATTACATTTGGGACATATTGTGCACAGACTGAGATTGTCTTTTGCAGTATTGTGTTTCCCATAGGTTCACTGTGGAAATTATAATATTTCACAACCCAATATCACACAGGATAATGTCTCTTAATAAGCCAATAAAGAGATAACATACTCCAAACCAAGGATGGATTAATCATACTATTGTTCCAGGCAAAGAGAAGATGAAAAGTACAAAATGTCTAAATTTAGCTCCAGTGTAGCTTTCTGTGAGTTGATTCTCAGAGGAGTTAGCTTAGCCAACCAGTAGCTGACTTCCAGCTGCCCGTGCAAATGGAAAGGCCCCACTGCCGGAGCACGATGCTGGTGGAACCAAGGCGCCAGTGCTGACAGGCAGGATGATCTTAGTTCTCTGACCACTGAGGTTTTCACCACAGCTGGCAAAGAGTAGCCTTGCCTATACCAAATACTCTCATTAAGTCCTCACAAAATCTTGGTATTTAGAGTTTAAATGTTGATAGTCATTCCTCCCATATGTTCATTGCAGTAAGCAGTGAGCACAACAGTTTTGCTGACATCATCCTGAGAGCCTACCCAATGTAAAGAAACTCACCCTTAGCTCAAACAACTTTACTTAAGCCATCAGCTACTGGATTTAAAATTGTAACACACCAGTCCACAACAGATATGAATATTTGATTTTTAGTTTTAGGCCTTCTAGTAGGTATGCTGTAGCATCTTGTAGTTGCAATATGCATTTGCCTAAATGACATTATCCTGAGCAGTTTTTCAAGTGTATTTCCTATTATTTGCATGTCTGTTATTTATTTCTAGTGAGTTATTTCTCTTATTACTCTAAAAATATATTTTATTTATGTATGAGTGTATATATATATTTATTTGTCTGTGTATAATTCCTTTATCAGGTATAAGTTTTGCAGATGTTTTCTATTGGTCTGTAGTTTTACTTTCCATTTTATTCAGACTGTCTTTTGAATAGGGGAAAAATGTCTTAAATTATTAGTTTCTTTCATAGTTTATGCTTTTTTGTATCCTACATAAGATATCTTTTACCTATTCCAAGGTAAATAATTTTCTATATTTTCTTCTAGATTTTAGAGATTAATGTCTGATATTTAAGTTGTTCCATTTTAATGTAATTTTGGCATTTTTGCATATAGTGTTAGGTAAAGATATATATACACAAAATATATAAATAGTATAATGGTTATCAACTTGTTCCAACACAATTTGTAGAATGTATTAATCTTAACTCATTGAAATGCTTTGACATTTGTTAAAAATTAATGACCATTTATCATATTTTCACAATTTGAAAAATAAGAAAGAGAAATAAGGTAAAAGAAGAAAATCAGTGACCATATGTATGTAGGTCTACTTTTTGACTCTATAGTCTAATGACTTTGTTTCATATATATTTTTAAATTATTTTTAAATTTTTTTGAGTTTACATTAGACATCTTCAAAATTTCAACGTTTAAACTTACTATTATTCTACCTTCCACTTCACCTTTGATTCTAAAATCCCATTTCCTTTTTTGTTCTCATTTTATGTTTTATACTTTGCATCTTCTTTACTTTGTTCTATTTCCTGTATTTCCTTCTACATATTTTCAATGCTGTTTTTAAACAGTCACTTACCTTCAAGAAATCAATAGAAAAATGTACTGTGTATTTTCCTACTTGTTTGCTGTTTCTGATACTGAGTTTTAATCTGGTGTTGTTCCCTTTCTTCCTAAAGAATGTTTTTTAGCCCTTTTTCCAGTGCAGGTCTTTAGCCACCATCTTCAGCTTTTATTTAACTGTAACAGTATTTTCTCTTCACTGTAAAAAAGATTCCCTGGACTTTGTGTTGAAGCATTTCTTTTGGCACTTTAATGATTTTGTTGTATTACCTGTGGCTTTAGTGGTGTCTGAGAAGTTAGCTGTCATTAAGTTTAGTGTTGCTTTTTGTGTAATTTTGTTCTCTGGCTGTTTTGAGTTTTTGCCTGTAATTTTCAGCAATTTTACTATGATGTGATTTTCTTGATACTTATCCTGGTTAGTGTCTGCTGAAATGTGTAGATCTCCAATTTGATCTCCAAAATGTGTAGATCAGTCTAGAATTGATTACAATTTGTAATCAAATTGGAAAAGAGTAATCATTGTCATCCAAATACCTCCTTCTGTCCCAATCTGTATTCTTTCTGTGACTCCTGCTCTAGGTATGTTAGATGCTTGTTAGTAATCTTTTTCTTTTTTTTTTTTTCCAGTCAATCTTATCGATACCTTGAGACCAAACCATTTCCATTGGTAGAGCTTCAAGTTAACTGCTCATTTCTTCTCTCCTCTCCAATCTGCTCATTTCAATCATTGTACTTCTCTTTTTAAATGTGTTATTTTTTAATTGTTTCCACTTATTGCAGTTGCCAAGTATTTACCAACTAATGTCATATTACTTAACCCATCAAAACATTTATAATAGCTGCTTTAGTCTTCAAAATCCATACATACTTCAATTCAATATATAAATGATCTCCATGCATTCTGCTATAGTCTTCTATTTTTTCTTGACCAATTAGTATATTTTTGCTTGGTATAGAAATGCTGTTTGAAATATTTTTCTCTCAGATTTATAAAGGTATCTCCTCACTTTCAACAACTTGCATAATCTCTGAAAATAAATCTGTTTAAATTTTTATATTCCCCATATGCAGTTATTTTTATTATGTCATCAAGATTCTATTTACATTTGTTTTCAAGCAAATTGACTTTAATTTTTTTCTTAATTTTTCTTTTGTGTTTATCATGTTGCAGTTACCTAAACTTTGTTTATTTTTGTTTTTGTTTTTGTTTTTTATTTTTACTTTATTTTACTTTACAATACTGTATTGGTTTTGCCATACAGCAACATGAATCCACCATGGGTGTACATGCTTTCCCAAACATGAACCCCCCTCCCACCTCCCTCCCCATATCATGTCTCTGGATCATCCCCGTGCACCAGCCCCAAGCATGCTGTATCCTGCATCAGGCATAGACTGGTGATTCGTGTCTTACATAATAGTATACATGTTTCAATGCCGTACTCCCAAATCATCCCACCCTCTCCCTCTCCCTCTTGAGTCCAAAATCCACTCTACACATCTGTGTCTCTTTTGCTGTCTCACATACAGGGTCATCATTGCCATCTTTCTAAATTCCATATATATGTGTTAGTATACTGTATTGGTGTTTTTCTTTCTGGCTTACTTCACTCTGTATAATCAGCTCCAGTTTCATCCATCTCCTTAGAACTGATTCAAATGTATTCTTTTTAATGGCTGAGTAATACTCCATTGTGTATATGTACCAAAGCTTTCTTATCCATTCATCTGCTGATGGAAATCTAGATTGTTTCCACGTCCTGGCTATTATAAACAATGCTGTGATAAACATTGGGGTTCATGTGTCTCTTTCAATTCTGGTTTCCTTGGTGTGTATGCCCAGCAGTGGGATTACTGAGTCATAAGGCAGTTCTATTTGCAAATTTTTAAGGGATCTCCACACTGTTCTCCATAGTGGCTGTACTAGTTTGCATTCCCACCAACAGTGTAAGAGGGTTCGCTTTTCTCCATACTCTCTCCAGCACTTATTTCTTGCAGACTTTTGGATCACAGCCATTCTGACTGGTGTGAAGTGGTACCTCATTGTGGTTTTGATTTGCATTTCTCTAATAATGAGTGATGTTGAGCATCTTGCCATGTCTTTGTTAGCCGTCTGTATGTCTTCTCTGGAGAAATGTCTATTTAGTTCTTTGGCCCATTTTTTGATTGGGTCATTTATTTTTCTGGAATTGAGCTGCATATGTTGCTTGTATATTTTTGAGATTAGTTGTTTGTCAGTTGCTTCATTTGCTATTATTTTCTCCCATTCAGAAGGCTGTCTTTTCACCTTACTTATGGTTTCCTTTGTTGTGCAGAAGCTTTTAATTTTAATTAGATCCCATTTGTTTATTTTTGCTTTTCTTTCCAGAATTCTGGGAGATGGATCATAGAGGATCCTGCTGTGATTTATGTCGGAGAGTGTTGTGCCTATGTTCTCCTCTAGGAGTTTTATTGTTTCTGGTTTTACATTTAGATCTTTAATCCATTTTGAGTTTATTTTTGTGTGTGGTGTTAGAAAGTGATCTAGTTTCATTCTTTTACAAGTGGTTGACCCGTTTTCCCAGCATCACTTGTTAAAGAGATTGTCTTTACTCCATTGTATATTCTTGCCTCCTTTGTCAAAGATAAGGTGTCCATATGTATGTGGATTTATCTCTGGGCTTCCTATTTTGTTCCATTGATCAATATGTCTGTCTTTGTGCCAGTACCATACTGTCTTGATGACTGTGGCTTTGTAGTAGAGCCTGAAGTCAGGCAGGTTGATTCCTCCAGTCCCATTCTTCTTTCTCAAGATTGCTTTGGCTATTCGAGGTTTTTTGTATTTCCATACAAATCTTGAAATTATTTGTTCTAGCTCTGTGAAAAAATACCACTGGTAGCTTGATAGGGATTACATTGAATCTGTAGATTGCTTTGGGTTGCATACTCATTTTCACTATATTGATTCTTTTGATTCATGAACATGGTATATTTCTCCATCTATTAGTGTCCTCTTTGGTTTCTTTCATCAGTGTTTTATAGTTTTCTATATATAAGTCTTTAGTTTCTTTAGGTAGATATATTCCTAAGTATTTTATTCTTTTTGTTGCAATGGTGAATGGAATTGTTTCCTTAATTTCTTTTTCTACTTTCTCATTATTCGTGTATAGGAATGCAAGGGATTTCTGTGTGTTGATTTTATATCCTGCAACTTTACTGTATTCATTGATTAGCTCTAGTAATTTTCTGGTGGAGTCTTTAGGGTTTTCTATGTAGAGGATCATGTCATCTGCAAACAGTGAGAGTTTTACTTCTTCTTTTCCAATTTGGATTCCTTTTATTTCTTTTTCTGCTCTGATTGCTGTGGCCAGAACTTCCAGAACTATGTTGAATAGTAGCTGTGAAAGTGGGCACCCTTGTCTTGTTCCTGACTTTAGGGGAAATGCTTTCAATTTTTCACCATTGAGGATAATGTTTGCTGTGGGTTTGTCATATATAGCTTTTATTATGTTGAGGTATGTTCCTTCTATTCCTGCTTTTTGGAGAGTTTTTGTCATAAATGCATGTTGAGTTTTGTCAAAGGCCTTCTCTGCATCTATTGAGATAATCATATGGCTTTAATTTTTCAATTTCTTTATGTGGTGAATTACATTGATTGATTTGCAGATAGTGAAGAATTCTTGCATCCTTGGGATAAAGCTCACTTGGTCATGTTGTATGATCTTTTTAATGTTTTGTTGAATTCTGATTGCTAGAATTTTATTGAGGATTTTTGCATCTATGTTCATCAGTGATATTGGCCTGTAGTTTTCTCTTTTTTTGTGGCATCTTTGTCAGGTTTTGGTATTAGGGTGATGGTGGCCTCATAGAATGAATTTGGAAGTTTATCTTCCACTGCAATTTTCTGGAAGAGTTTGAGTAGGATAGGTGTTAGCTCTTCTCACAATTTTTGGTAGAATTCAGCTGTGAAGCCATCTGGACCTGGGCTTTTGTATGCTGGAAGATTTCAGATTACAGTTTCAATCTCCGTGTTTGTGATGGGTCTGTTAAGATTTTCTATTTCTTCCTGGTTCAGTTTTGGAATGTTTTACTTTTCTAAGAATTTGTCCATTTCTTCCACGTTGTCCATTTTATTGGCATATAATTGCTGATAGTAGTCTCTTATGATCCTTTGTATTTCTGTGTGGTCTGTTGTGATATCTCCATTTTCATTTCTAATTTTATTGATTTGATTTTTCTCTCTTTATTTCTTGATGAGTCTGGCTAATGGTTTGTCAATTTTATTTATCCTTTCAAAGAATCAGCTTTTGGCTTTGTTATTTTTGCAATGGTCACTTTTGTTTCTTTTGCATTTATTTCTGCCCTAATTTTTAAGATTTCTTTCCTTCTAATAACTCTGGGGTTCTCCATTTCTTCCTTTTCTAGTTGCTTTAGGTGTAGAGTTAGGTATTTATTTGACTTTTTTCTTGTTTCTTGAGGTATGCCTGTATTGCAATGAACTTTCCCCTTAGCACTGCTTTTATAGTGTCCCACAGGGTTTGGGTTGTTGTGTTTTCATTTTCATTCATTTCTATGCATATTTTGATTTCTTTTTTGATTTCTTCTGATTTGTAGGTTATTCAGAAGCATGTTGTTCAGCCTCCATATGTTGGAATTTTTAATAATTTTTCTCCTGTAATTGAGATCTAATCTTACTGCATTATGGTCACAAAAGGTGCTTGGAATGATTTCGATTTTTTTTTAATTTATCAAGGTTATATTTATGGCCCAGGATGTGATCTATCCTGGAGAAGGTTCTGTGGACACTTGAGAAAAAGGTGAAATTCATTGTTTTGGGGTGAAATGTCCTATAGATATCAATTAGGTCTAACTGGTCTATTGTGTCATTTAAAGTTTGCATTTCTTTGTTAATTTTCTGTTTAGTTGATCTGTCCATAGGTGTGAGTGGGGTATTAAAGTCTCCCACTATTATTGTGTTATTGTTGATTTCCCCTTTCATACTTGTTAGCATTTGTCTTATATATTGCTGTACTCCTATGTTGGGTGCATATATATTTATAATTGTTATAATTTCTTCTTGGATTGATCCTTTGATCATTATGTAGTGGCCTTCTTTGTCTTTTTGCACAGCCTTTGTTTTAAAGTCTATTTTATCGGATATAAGTATTGCCATTCCTGCTTTCTTTTGCGTGATATATATTTTTTCCAGCCCTTCAATTTCAGTCTGTATGTGTCCCTTGTTTTGAGGTGGGTCTCTTGTAGCCAGCATATAGAGGGGTCTTGTTTCTGTATCCATTCAGCCAGTCTTTGACTTTTGGTTGGGACATTCAACTCATTTATGTTTAAGGTAATTATTGATAAGTATTATCCTGTTGCCATTTACTTTACTGTTTTGGGTTCGGGTTTATACACCCTTTTTATGTTTCCTGTCTAGAGAATATCCTTTAGCATTTGTTGGAGAGCTGGTTTGGCGGTGCTGAATTCTCTCAGCTTTTGCTTGTCTGGAAAGCTTTTGATTTCTCCTTCATGTTTGAATGAGATCCTTGCTGGGTACAGTAATCTGGGCTGTAGGTTATTTTCTTTCATCACTTTAAGTATGTCTTGCCATTTCCTCCTGGCCTGAAGAGTTCTATTGAAAGATCAGCTGTTATCCTTATGGGAATCCTCTTGTGTGTTATTTGTTGCTTTTCCCTTGCTGCTTTTAATATTTGTTCTTTGTGTTTGATCTTTGTTAGTTTGATTAATATGTGTCTTCGGGTGTTTTTCCTTGTGTTTGTTCTATTTGGAACTCTCTGGGTTTCTCAGACTTGGGTGATTATTTCCTTCCCCATTTTAGGGAAGTTTTCAACTATTATCTCCTCAAAGATTTTCTCATGGTCTTCCTTTTTGTCTTCTTCTTCTGGGCCTCCTATAATTCGAATGTTGGAGAGTTTCATATTGTCCTGGAGGTCTCTGAGATTGTCCTCGTTTCTTTTAATTCGTTTTCCTTTTTTCCTCTCTGAGTCATTTATTTCTACCATTCTATCTTCTATTTCACTAATCCTATCTTCTGCCTCCGTTATTCTACTATTTGTTGCCTCCAGAGTGTTTCTGATCTCGTTTATTGCATTATTCATTATATTTTGACTCTTTTTTATTTCTTCTAGGTCCTTGTTAAACCTTTCTTGCATCTTCTCAATCCTTGTCTTCAGGCTATTTATCTGTGATTCCATTTTGATTTTAAGATTTTGGATCATTTTCACCATCAATATTTGGAATTCTTTATCAGGTAGATTCCCTGTCTCTTCCTCTTTTGTTTGGTTAGGTGGGCATTTCTCCTATTCCTTTACCTGCTGAGTATTCCTCTGTCTCTTCATCTTGGTTATATTGCTGAGTTTGGGGTGGCCTTTCTATATTCTGGGAATTTGTGGAGTTCTCTTTATTATGGAGTTTCCTCACTTTGGGTGGGGTTCTATCAGTGGCTTGCCAAGGTTTCTTGGTTAGGGAGGCTTGTGTTGGAGTTCTGGTGGGTGGAGCTGGATTTCTTCTCTCTGGAGTGCAATGGGGTGACCAGTAATGGGTTATGAGACATCAATGGTTTGGAGTAACCTTGAGCTGCCTGTATATTGAAGCTCAGGGGTGTGTTCCTGTGTTGCTAGAGAATTTGCATGGTATGTCTTGCTCTGGAACTTGTTGGCCCTTGAGTGGTGCTTGGTTTCAGTGTAGGTATGGAGGCATTTGATGAGCTCCTATTGCTTAATGTTCTCTGGATTCAGGAGTCCTCTGATGTTCTCAGGATTTGGACTTAAGCCTCCTGCTTCTGGTTTTCAGTTTTATTTTTACAGTAGCCTCAAGACTTCTCCATCTATACAGCACCGATGATAAAACATCTAGGTTAAAGATGAAAAGTTTCTCCACATTGAGAGACACCCAGAGAGGTTCACTTAGTTACATGGAGAAGAGAAGAGGGAGGGGGTAGTTAGAGGTGACTGGAATGAGATGAGGTGGGATCAAAAGAGGAGAGAGCAAGCTAGCCAGTAATCACTTCCTTATGTGCACTCCATAGTCTAGACTGCTCAGAGCTATTCACGGAGTTATACAGGGAAGAGGAGAGGGAGGAAGTAGACAGAGATGGCCAGGAGGATAAAAGAGGGAAATGAAAAGGAGAGAGACAGATCCAGCCAGTAACCAGTTCCTTAAGTGTTCTCCACCGTCTGGAACACACAGAGATTCACAGAGTTGGGTAGAGAAGAGAAGGGGGAGGGAAGAGACAGAGGCCACCTGGTGGAGAAAAAGGAGAGTCCAAAGGAGGAGAGAGTGGTCATGCCAGTAATCTTGCTCTCAGGTAAAATTGGGTAGTGAAGTTTGGATTTTTAAGTGTACAAAATTGACAACAAATACCAAAAAGCAAAGATTAAAAATCTAGGGTAGAGGTTGGATTTTCAAAAATACAATATTAAAGAAAAAAAGAAGAAGAAGAAGAAAAGCCACAAGAATTGTTAAAAAACAGCAACAACCACCACACAAAGACTATATATGGCGTTTGCTTTATAAAATAGGGTCTTTTTTTAAAAAAAGTATTAGTAGGTTATAAAAATAAAAATTAAAGGAGAAATAGAGGACTTAACAATTTTTAAAAGTTGAAAAAAAAAGAAGAAGAAAAAGAAAAGAAGAAAAAACAACCACACAACATCAACAACAACAACAACAAAAAAGAAACAGAATGATCGTAAAAATATTAAAGATATATCTGGCCCTTTCTCGGGTGTTGTGGGCAGTGTGGGGTCACTTCCAAGGTGGTTCCCTCTGTTTAACTTCTTCTGTTTGCTGGTCTCTTCAGTGTCTGATTTCCATCCTGACATGGGGGGGCTGGTGGTGGTGGTGGACACTTTTATTTTTTTAGGCTCACTTGTTCAGTCACGCTGTGGGGAGGGAGGGATGCAGCAAACAAATAACACTGGTGTGTGCACGCAGTGTCTCAGCCACACTGGGCCTGCCCCTGCTCGCGGTGCACACCGCTCAGGGTCTACATCGCTCTGCCGGGAACCGTCTGAGGCCGGCCCTAGGCTGCATGCACCTCCCCGGTCCAAGCTGCTCAGGTTTGGAGCTCAGGTAGCCCTGAGAGGCGCAGATTCGGTTGGGACTGCGTTTTGTGCCCATCCCAGGTCTGAGTAGCTCAGGTGTTTGGCGAGCTCGGTCGCTGCGACTTATCGCCTTTCCTGTCTCTGCTGCTCAGTTTTCTGGTGTACCGCTGGTGCCCCTTGTGAGGCAGATGGTGACTGTCCAGAACCCCCAGAAGTCTTAGCAAAGAAGCCTGCTTGCAATTTCGTAGGTAAAGTCTCTCCGGGGCTGCAGTTGCCACCTTCCAGCCCTTAAGGCTCTGGCTGCCTGTGGGGGATGGTATGCAGCCGGCTATTTCTGTTCCATCCTTTGTTCTGTGCATGGTCCTGCCAGTGTCTTGTGTTCGAGCTTTTTGCGTGGTAGCTATCCCACAATCCGGTTTGCTAGCCCAAGTTAGTTCATTCTGGTTACATGCAGGGCATTCCTGCCCGATTCTTACAAAGCACTGCAGCCCGCGCCTCCCATGCCTCCCTGCCCAGCCCCCACTTGCTAGTGGTGGATGCAGGTGTCTGTGCTGCTTTTCCGCTGGGGGAGTTACTGTTGGGTTTGTAATCTGTTGGTTTTAATTATTTATTTACTTTTCCTTCCTGTTATGTTTCCCTCTGGGCTTTCAAGTCTCACCACAGACTCAGCAGGGAGAGTGTTTCCTGGTGTTTGGAAACCTCTCTTCCTAAGATTCCCTTCCCGGACGGGATTCCCTTCCTGGGACAAAGCTCCCTCCCTACTTCCTTTGTCTCTTTTTTCGTCTTTTATATTTTTTTCCTACCTGTTTTTGAAGACAATGATCTGCTTTTCTGGGTGCCTGATGTCCTCTGCCAGAATTCAGCAGTTGTTTGGTGGAGTTTGCTCAGCATTGAAATGTTCTTTAGATGAATTTGTGAGGGAGAAAGTGGTCTCCCCGTCCTATTCCTCTGCCATCTTAGGACCGCACCCCTGCATGTTGAGCTTTAAGCCAACTTTTTCGTTCTCCTCTTTCACTTTCATCAAGAGGTTTTTTAGCTCCTCTGCACTTTCTGCCATAAGGGTGGTGTCATCTGCATATCTGAGGTTATTGATATTTCTCCCGGCAATCTTGATTCCAGCTTGTGTTTCTTCCCGTCCAGCGTTTCTCATGATGTACTCTGCATAGAAGTTAAATAAGCAGGGTGACAATATACGGCTTTGACGTACTCCTTTTCCTATTTGGAACCAGTCTGTTGTTCCATGTCCAGTTCTAAATGTTGCTTCCTGACCTGCATACAGATTTCTCAAGAGGCAGGTTAAGTGGTCTGGTATTCTCATCTCTTTCAGAATTTTCCACACTTTATCGTGATCCACACAGTCAATGGCTTTGGCATAGTCAATAAAGCAGAAATATATGTTTTTCTGGAACTCTCTTGCTTTTTCCATGATCCAGCAGACGTTGGCAATTTGATCTCTGCTTCATCTGCCTTTTCTAAAACCAGCTTGAACATCAGGAAGTTCATGGTTCACATATTGCTGAAGCCTGGCTTGGAGAATTTTGAGCATTACTTTACTAGCATGTGAGAAGAGTGAAATTGTGTGGTAGTTTGAGCAATCTTTTGCATTGCCTTCCTTTGGAATTGGAATGAAAACGGACATTTTCCAGTCCTGTGTCCACTGCTGAGTTTTCCAAATTTGCTGGCATATTGATTGCAACACTTTCACAGCATCATCTTTCAGGATTTGAAACAGCTTAACTGGAATTCTATCACCTCCACTAGTTTTGTTCGTAGTGATGCTTTCTAAGGCCCAGTTGACTTCACATTCCAAGATGGCTGGCTCTAGATGAGTGATCACATCATCATGATTATCTGGGTCGTGAAATTCTTTTTTGTACAGTTCTTCTGTGTATTCTTGCCACCTCTTCTTAATATCTTCTGCTTCTGTTAGGTCCATACAATTTCTGTCCTTTATTGAGCCTATCTTTGCATGAAATGTTCTCTGGTATCTCTAATTTTCTTGAAGGGATCTCTAGTCTTTCCCATTCTGTTGTTTTCCTCTATTTCTTTGCATTGATCGCTGAAGAAGGCTTTCTTATCTCTTCTTGCTATTCTTTGGAACTCTGCATTCAGAAGCTTATATATTTCCTTTTCTCCTTTGCTTTTTGCCTCTCTTCTTTTCACAGCTATTTGTAAGGCCTCCCCAGACAGCCATTTTGCTTTTTTGCATTTCTTTTCCATGGGCATGGTCTTGATCCCTGTCTCCTGTACGATGTCACGAACCTGCATCCATAGTTCATCAGGCACTCTATGTATCAGATCTAGGTCCTTAAATCTATTTCTCACTTCCACTGTATAATCATAAGGGATTTGATTTAGGTCATACTTGAATGGTCTAGCAGTTTTCCCTACTTTATTCAATTTGAGTCTGAATTTGGCAATAAAGAGTTCATGATTTGAGCCACAGTCAGCTCCCAGTCTTTTTTTTTTTTTTTTTTTTTGACTGTACAGAGCTTCTCCATCTTTGGCTGCAAAGAATATAATCAATCTGATTTTGATTTTAACATTTGGTGATGTCCATGTGTAGAGTCTTCTCTTGTGTTGTTGGAAGAGGGTGTTTGCTATGACCAGTGCATTTTCTTGGCAAAACTCTATTAGTCTTTGCCCTGCTTCATTCCGCATTCCAAGGCCAAGTTTGCCTGTTACTCCAGGTGTTTCTTGACTTCCTACTTTTGCATTCCAGTCCCCTGTAATGAAAAGGACATATTTTGGGGGTGTTAGTTCTAAAAGGTCTTGTAGGTCTTCATAAAACCGTTCAACTTCAGCTTCTTCATCATTACTGGTTGGGGCATAGACTTGGATAAGTGTGATATTGAATGGTTTGCCTTGGAGATGAACAGAGATCATTCTGCAGTTTTTGAGACTGCATCCAAGTACTGCATTTCGGACTCTTTTGTTGACCACGAAGGCTACTCCATTTCTTCTGAGGGATTCCTGCCCGCAATAGTAGATATAATGGTCATCTGAGTTAAATTCACCCATTCCAGTCAATTTTAGTTCGCTGAATCCTAGAATGTCGACATTCACCCTTGCCATCTCTTGTTTGACCACTTCCAATTTGCTTTGATTCATGGACCTGACATTCCAGGTTCCTATGCAATATTGCTCTTTACAGCATGGGATCTTGCTTCTATCACCAGTCACCTCCACAACTGGGTATTGTTTTTGCTCTGGCTCCATCCCTTCATTCTTTCTGGAGTTATTTCTCTACTGATTTCCAGTAGCATATTGGGCACTTAATGACCTGGGGAGTTCCTCTTTTGGTATCCTATCATTTTGATTTTTCATGCTGTTCATGGGGTTCTCAAGGCAAGAATACTGAAGTGGCTTGCCATTCCCTTCTCCAGTGGACCACATTGCTTCAGTCATATCCAACTCTTTGTGACCCCATGGACTGAAACCCACCAGGCTCCTCTGTCCATGTAATTCTCCAGGCAAGAATACCGGAGTGGGTTGTCATTTCCTCCTCCAGGGGATCTTTCCGGCCCAGGTATTGAACCCACTTCTGCATTGCAGGCAGACTCTTTACCACTGAGCCCTGGTAACCCTTGTCTTATTAACATAAACACTTCTAATGATCAGTTCAGTTCAGTCGCTCAGTCTCGTCCAACTGTTTGCAACCCCATGAATCGCAGCACGTCAGGCCTCCCTGTCCATCACCAACTCCTGGAGTTCACTCAGACTCACATCCATTGAGTCAGTGATGCATTCAGCCATCTCATCCTCTGTCATCTCCTTTTTCTCCTGCCCCCAATCCCTCCCAGCATCAAAGTCTTTTCCAATGAGTCAACTCTTTGCATGAGGTGGCCAAAGTACTGGAGCTTCAGCTTTAGCATCATCCCTTCCAAAGAAATCCCAGGGTTGATCTCCTTCAGAATGGACTGGTTGGATCTCCTTGCAGTCCAAGGGACTCTCAAGAGTCTTCTCCAACACCACAGTTCAAAAGCATCAATTCTTTGGCACTCAGCCTTCTTCACAGTCCAACTCTCACATCCATACATGACCACAGGAAAAACCATAGCCTTGACTAGATGGACCTTAGTCGGCAAAGTAATGTCTCTGCTTTTGAATATACTATATAGGTTTGTCATAACTTTTCTTCCAAGGAGTAAGCGTCTTTTAATTTCATGGCTGCAGTCACCATCTGCAATGATTTTGGAGCCCAGAAAAATAAAGTCTGACACTGTTTCCACTGTTTCCCCATCTATTTCCCATGAAGTGATGGGACCGGATGTCATGATCTTAGTTTTCTGAATGTTGAGCTTTAAGCCCACTTTTTCACTCTCCTCTTTTACTTTCATCAAGAGGCTTTTTAGTTCCTCTTCACTTTCTGCCATAAGGGTGGTGTCATGTGCATATCTGAGGTTATTGATATTTCTCCTGGCAATCTTGATTCCAGCTTGTGTTTCTTCCAGTCCAGCGTTTCTCAGGATGTACTCTGCATATAAGTTAAATAAGCAGGATGACAATATACAGCCTTGATGCACCCCTTTTCCTATTTGGAACCAGTCTGTTGTTCCATGTCCAGTTCTAACTGTTGCTTCCTGACCTGCATACAGGTCAGGTGGTCTGGTATTCCCATCTCTTTCAGAATTTTCCACAGTTTTTTTGATCCACACAGTCGAAGGCTTTGGCATAGTCAATAAAGCAGAAATAGATGTTTTTCTGGAACTCTCTTGCTTTTTCCATGATCCAGCGAATGTTGGCAATTTGATCCCTGGTTCCTCTGCCTTTTCTAAAACCATCTTGAACAGCTGGAAGTTCACGGTTCACGTATTGCTGAAGCCTAGCTTCTAAGTACAGGTTTTAGCTATAGGTTCCTATGGAGTCCTTTGATATTAGTGGTTTTTTTAAAAAAAATTTTTGCATGCTTGAGTTTTTTCTAGCCTTATTGAGGTATTACTGACAAAGGTTATGTATATTAAGACTTTCCAGCATGATTTTTTAAATTTATCTAAAATTTATTATATTGAAGTATAGTTGATTTACAGTGTTGCATTAATTTATTTTTAAAATATTTTTAATTTGAGGATAATTGCTTTACAATATTGTGTTGGTTTCTGCCATACATCAACACAAATCAGCCATAGGTATATGTATGTCCCCTCCCTCTCAACATAATTTTTCACTTGTACCACTCAAGGTTTATAATGATTTAATATACATTGTGAAATGATTACCACAAGTTTGTTAACATACCTACGCACAGAGTTAGTATTTGTGTGTGTGCTAAGAACACCTCAGATCCACTTTCTTATTAGAAAGTTTCAAATACACAAAACAGTATATAATATTAACTATAATCACCATGTTGTAGGTTTGTTTTTAACTAAAATCACTATGGTAGATCCTCAGAACTTGCTCATCTTATGAGTGAAATTCTGTGCTTTTGAACAATACTCCCCCTTCCCTTCAAACCGTCCACAGCCCCTGGCAACCAGTATCCTTTTCTGGTTCTATGAGTTTAGCTTTCTTGGATCTTCATATATAGGTGAGATATATAGTGTTTGTTTTTCTATGTCTGGCTTCTTTTACTTAGTATAATGCCATATAGTTTCATCCATATTGTTGTATATGGCAGGACTTCTGCTTTATAGCTGAGTAATATTTCATTTTATGTATCGATTATATAATATTCCATCATATATACAATACATATTACAGTTTCATAATCTATTCATCCATAGATCTATTAAGACCTCTTTTGGGTTTTTCTATTCATTATGCACTATTTGTTCATCCTGCCTGGGTGTTTTCTATGGATATATCCTCAGTTCCTTAATCCTCTTTTTCTCTACGCAACATGCTGCTTAACTGGCTTATTGATCTTAAATTTAATTTATGAAATTTTCACTCTCAGAATTAACACTTGAATCTTTTTCTTAGACTTCAGTTCTCTGCTGAAATAACTTTATCTCTGTGAATAATTAAGTATTTTTATTTTAATCAGCATTCTGTAGTTGTGTTTCTGTTATCTAATTTTCTTCTGGCTTTCTGTCCCATCACCGTGTTTCCTCTATGCTGGTACTTTTGAGTGACTGGATTATAGACACTTATACAAAAAACAAAAACAAAAAACAAGAATGAGGCTATATGTAACTTTAAGTCATGTCACGTGTATTTACCTTTGCTTTTGCAGTGAAAAGAGGTACACTATCATCCTTGGATTAATATAATCCAGTAAAGTATTTACAATAACATGACTTTGGGCTTCAGCACATGTGAAGGCTAATATAGTTCTAGTTTTTATTTCCTCTTAAAACCCTGCTTATAATCATTTAGCCCTTCAGAGAACCAAGTCAAACAACTGGAGGATTAATAAGTCACAACTTCCTTGGTAGACCCTGGACTTCAAATTCTGCCTATCTCCAAATGGCTGGTGAAATCCATCCACAGCTCCTCATTCTTTCAGCTACTTTTTCCAAAATAGTCTTAGGTAAAACGTTGCCCTAAATGATGGGTTTCAAAGTATTCAAGTTGCCTTTTTTGTATTATAATCTTGAATTTCTCTAGTGATATATACAGAAAAATCATTCTCAGTAAGAGTTGGTCCACATTAGCCAGCATGTCATTACTGTGAATGAACACATATTCCATCTCTCTTTCTATTTTATTTAATACACACAGATACACACATAAAATAATTTTGATATGGTAAGATATTGTTGAATAATCTATAAATTATTCAATTTAGGTATTAGAATAATCGATAAATCCCATTCAATGCAAAGAAATAGAGGAAAATGCCGGAGTCCAGCTCCAGCAGCCAGGGATTCAAACTGAGGAGATGAACAGTGTCGGTGATGAGGCAGCCTCTCAGTTTTCTTAGACTGCCTATTTATTTCAAGTTTAAGATTCTCTTTTATACTTTTACAAAAACATTAGGTCAGAGGTTTGACATTTTCAGTTCCCCCTCACCCAGATTTATTATCTCCATAAATCATTGTTGTTCTTCAAACAGAGTTTCTGCTTCAGTGATTCTCTCAGATCAGCCTTACCATCTATTATCTACTTCCTCTAATATGCCCTATAGTTAACTTGTGATTACATTGTAATTCATGCTAGATTCCCCAGCTTACTACTTATCTTTCTAAATCCTGTTTGCCCCTAAAATCCTGAGCTCACTATCTCTTAAAAAGGTTTCTAGCTATAGTGTCTCTAAAAATTCCTAACTTCTATAAGCTATAGTAAAATATGCTAACTTTACAACATTCCTTAAATTTTTAACTTCTAACTCTTTTAAATATTTATAAGCCCTAAATTCAGTAAACTTCTTTGCCATAAACATTTTCCTCACAAATAGGCTTCAGATAGCAATCCCTCTCATGGCCTCAAGCTGCAGCCTATGTGCTCATCTTGGAACACTTTTTTGTGAAAGTCCTTAAACAAATGTCAATGATTAACTTTATGAATTATTATCTGAGCACAGCTGCAGAAGGCTTTGTGCCTTCTCAAGCTCCTCTCAAGAACAATAAGCACCTTAATATTGCTTTTCAGTCAACTCAGCTTAGGAGAGGAAAAAACAAGTCAGAATTACAAGGCCTAACTCTTTCATCCCAGGTCCATGCCTGCAGAATGAGGAGATGGGTCTGGGGCCATGACTCCATTTTGTCAGTAATGCCTAACGTGGCTCCCGACAGGAAAACAATAGAATGGGAAAGACTAGAGATCACTTAAAGAAAATTAGAGATACCAAAGGAACATTTCATGTGAAGATGGGCTCAATAAAGGACAGAAATGGTAGGGACCTAATAGAAGCAGAAGATATTAAGAAGAGGTGGTAAGAATACACAGAAGACTGTACAAAAAAGATCCTCATGACCTAGATAATCACGATGGTGTGATCACTCACTTAGAGCCAGACATCCTGGAATGCAAAGTCAAGTGGGCCTTAGGAAGCATCACTACGAACAGTGGAGGTGATGGAATTCCAGTTGAGCTATTTCAAATCCTGAAAGATGATGCTGTGAAAGTGCTGCACCCAATATGCCAGCAAATATGGAAAACTCAGCAGTGGCCCCAGGACTGGAAAAGGTCAGTTTTCATTCCAATCCCAAAGAAAGGCAATGCCAGAATTGCTCAAACTACCACATAATTGCACTCATCTCACACACTAGTAAAGTAATGCTCAAAGTTCTCCAACCAGGCTTCAGCAATATGTGAACTGTGAACTTCCAGATGTTCAAGCTGGTTTTGGAAAAAGCAGAGAAAGCAGAGATCAAATTGCCAACATCTAGTGGATCAATGAAAAAGCAAGAGAGTTCCAGAAAAACATCTATTTCTGCTTTATTGACTATGCCAAAGCCTTTGACTGTGTGGATCTCAATAAACTGTGGAAAATTCTGAGAGAGATGGGAATGCCAGACCCCCTGACCTGTCTCTTGAGAAACCTGTATGCAGATCAGGAAGCAACAGTTAGAACTGGACATGGAACAACAGACTGGTTCCATATAGGAAAAGGAGTATGTCAAGGCTGTCTATTGTCACCCTGCTTATTTAACTTCTACGCAGAGTACATCTTGAGAAACGCTGGGCTGGATGAAGCACAATCTGGAATCAAGATTGCCAGGAGAAATATCAATAACCTCAGATATGCAGATGATACCACCCTTATGGCAGAAAGTGAAGAGAAACTAAAAAGCCTCTTGATGAAAGTAAAAGAAGGGAGTGAAAAAGTTGGCTTAAAACTCAACATTCAGAAAACAAAGATTATGGCATCTGGTCCCATCACTTCATGGCAGATAGATGGGGAAACAGAGGTAACAGTGGCTGACTTTATTTTTCTGGGCTCCAAAATCACTGCAGATGGTGACTGCAGCCATGAAATTAAAAGACGCTTGCTCCTTGGAAGGAAAGTTATGACCAACCTAGATAGCATATTAAAAAGCACTGACATTACTTTGCCAACAAAGGTCCATCTAGTCAAGGCTATGGTTTTTCCAGTAGTCATGTATGGAATGTAAGAGTTGGACTATAAAGAAAGCTGAGTACTGAAGAATTGATGCGTTTGAACTGTGGTGTTGGAGAAGACTCTTGAGAGTCCCTTGGACTGTAGGGAGATCCAGCCAGTCCATTCTAAAGGAGATCAGTCCTGAATATTCATTGGAAGTACTGATGTTGGAGCTGAAACTCCAATACTTTGGCCACTTCATGCAAAGAGCTGACTCATTGAAAAAGACCCTGATGCTGGGAAAGATTGACGGCGGGAGGAGAAGGGGATGACAGAGGATGAGGTGGTTTGATGGCATCATCGACTCGATGGACATGGGTTCAGGTGGACTCTGGGAGTTGGTGATGGACAGAGAGACCTGTTGTGCTGCAGTTCATGGGGTCGCAAGGATTCAGACAAGACAGACTGACTGAACTGAGATGATAAATCCCACTCCTGACAAGTCAGCCTTTAGAATGTCTCTCTATGGCTCAGATGGTAGAATCTGCCTGCTTTAAGGGAGACCTGGGTTCCATCCCTGGGTTGGGAATATCCCCTGGAGAAGGGGATGGCAACCCACTCTAGTATTCTTGCCTGGACAATCTCATGAACAGTGGAGACTGATGGGCTACAGTCCATTAAGTTGCAAAGAGTCAGACATGACTGAGTGACTAACACTTTCACTTTCATAAATTGTAAGGTTATTGACAATTTAAAAAATAATATAAATTATTCATTGAGTCACAGACTTTTGTTACAGGAGAATCTATCATATAGTGCTTTGACTTTATTTTACACATAAAAAGGATTCTAAATGAGTGACATTTCCTAATACTATGATAGTAATTACAGAGGAATCCTACCTGATTTCCAAACAAAACTTTAACCTCAATGAGAATTCGTTCCAGTGTCTTATGTCCAAACTTTCAGTTCATTCTAATATACATCTATTATCATTGCCAAGAAATATGGTGAGAGAGGAAGGATTCTGGGGGGCAAGGAGGAGTGGAGAGGCATTTTGAGCTTAAAAGAATAGTGCATGAGAAGTATTTTCAATACATATTCAATGATTACACCATCAATTTGTTTTAAGATTCTGTAAGTAGATTCTGTATACAGCATATTAACTCAGAGAAAGCTTCACAGTTAAGAAACAAGCATATTAAAAAAAAATCCATTACCTTTGATTGAAATGGTTCTACTTTATTGGCACCTTTTTACAATTTGAATTTTTAAAGTCTCTCACATTTCTGTATTAACAGAGAAACATGAAAAAATGATACCGGACTCAGAAGTAATTGTCTTCTGTTCTGGAAAAGTGTAAACTACCTGTAATTCAGGATTTAATACCTCATTTACTTCTCTGTACCTCTGCTATTCATTTTTCTATGTGTATATTAAAGTCATCTCTTTTTTCATTTTGTTTTCTTCCATTAGTTTGAATCTGTGAGCATACAGTCTTAAACTAGATTAGATCAATAGGTTTGTAAAGGAAGTAAAACATGATAGTTAAATGAAAGAATGAAAGCTTTAGTCTTCAAGGATAATTCTGTAATGAAAAGTTAATTATTAGTGAAAAGAATGATAATTTCACATAAAAATCTGTTGAGCTATAGAAGTAATATTAGATTTAGTAGCATAAAATCGACAAAATTTCTGGAAAAAATCAGCAAGTTGAAACTTCAGTATTAATATATGCTGTCTTTTTTCTATTGCAAATCATAATTAAACATCAAACAATCTATCAAAACCAATGTAAAATTCAACCTTTTCCATTGTAAGCATCTGCTGCTTTTTTTTAAAAAACTTCATTCGTGAGTGCAATCATGCATATTTACTAATATTTAAGAAATATACAATTAACTTGTTATTTTTATTTATATTTCTACTGATAACTATCAGTCCATATAATATTTTCTGTGTTTACCTAGTATTAATTAAAATCTCTTAATGGATTTAATGGCCATAGGTATTATCTTTTATATATATATTATAAAATAATTTATTCCTGGAAATAGTTACTTACTATTGTCATGTATTTTAGCCAGTCACTCATAGTCATATATTGTCCTTTGGTATATTGTACTAAGCATTATATTATAGCTGATGTTACAGTCATCACCATATGATACTGTATTAAGACATCATTTTTTAAAATTTACTTTTAATTGGAGGATAACTGCCTTGAAGTGTTGCATTTTTTCTGCCATACGACAATGTGAATCATAAGTATAAATATGTCCCCTCCCTCCCACCAAAGCCCACCCCTCAGGTTATCACAGAGTACCGGGTGAGCTCTCTGTGTTACACAGCAAGTTCCCAGTAGCTGTCTGTTTTACACATTATGAAGTGGATGTTTCAATGCCACTGTCTCAGTTTGGCCCCCCTCTCCTTTCCCAGCTTTGTGCACAAGTCTCCTCTCTGTGTCTGCATCTCCATTGCTGCACTGAAGATAAGTTTATCAGAACTGTCTTTTGAGATTCCATATATATCTGCATTAATATACAATATTTTTCTCTTTTTGACTTAGTATCCCATTAAGACATAATTAATCTTTTAGTTGAAAAAAATGTGCCCTCAGAATTCTACAGAGTCACATTTCTAACTACGTGCTTTTCACTTGGAACCATTTCCACCATTGGCGGTGCTCCTTCCTTGACTTGAAAGCAGTAGCATCTTTAGGGTACCATTTACCATGAAGGTCTCCTAATTCACAGGCATGGTGAAAATCTATTCCCTGTTAAAATCTCACCTTGAATTGAAAATGTTTGATCATATGCTGTTTCCTTATATTTTGGTTGAATAGGTAACTCTTTGCGACCCCTGGACTGCAGCACACCAGGCTTCCCTATCCTTCACTATCTCCTAGATTTTGATCAAATTCACATCCATTGAGTTGGTGATGCTATCTAACCATCTCATCCTCTGCCACTTTCATTTGCCTTCATTCTTTCCTAGCATCAGGGTCTTGTCCAATGAGTTGGCTCTTTGCATCAGGTAGCTAAAGTGTTGGAGCTTAAGCTTCAGCATCAGTCATCAATGAGTATTCAGGCTTGATTTCCTTTACAAGTGACTGGTTTCATTTCCTTGCAGTCCGGATGACTCTTGGCTCTTCTCTAGCACCACAGTTCAAAAGCATCAATGCTTCGGCACTCAGCCTTCTTTATGGTCCAACTCTCACATGACTAGTGGAAAAACCATAGCTTTGACTATATGCATCATTGTTAGCAAAATAATGTCTTTGCTTTTTAAAATGCTGTCTAGGTTTGTCATAGATTTTCTTCCAAGGAGCAAGCTTCTTTTAATTTTGTGGCTGCAGTCAGCATCTGCAGTGATTTTGGAGTCCAAGGAAAGAAAATCTGTCACTGCTTCCACTTTTTTCGTTCTATTTGTCATGAAGTGATGGGACCAGATGCCATGATTTTAGTTTTTCAAATGTTGAGTTTCAAGCCAACTTTTCCACTTTCCTCTTTGACCCTCATCAAGAGACTCTTTAGTTCCTCTTCAGTTTCTGCCATGAGGGTGGTGTCATCTGCATATCTGAGGTTATTGATATTTCTCCCAGCAATCTTGATTCCAGTTTGAGCTTCACCAGCCCAGCATTTTGCATGATGTACTCTGCACAGAAGTTAAATAAGCAGGGTGAAGATATACAGCTTTGTTGTTATGAACTAGTCAGTTGCTCTATGTAAGGTTTTAACTGTTTGTTCTTGACCCAATACAGGTTTCTCACAAGACATGTAAGGTGGTCCAGAATTTCCGTCTCTAAGAATTTTCCACAGTTTGTTGTGATCCACACTGTTAAGTTTTTCTTAGCCAATGAAGCAGAAGTAGATGTTTTTCTGGAATTCTGTTGCTTTCTCTATGATCAAATGAAAGTTGCCAATTTGATCTCTGGTTCCTCTTTCTTTTCTAAACCCAGCCTGTACATCTGGACTTTGTTGGTTCATATACTGCTGAAGCCTTGCTTGGAGGATTATGAGCATTACCTTGCTAGCATGCAAAATGAGTGCAGTGGTGCAAAAGTTTGAACATTTTTTCTCACGGCCCTTCTTTGAGATTGGAGTAAAAACTGACATTTTCCATTCCTATGACCACTGCTGAGGTTTCCAAATTTGCTGGCATTGAGTACCACACTTAAATAGCATCATCTTTTATGATTTGAAATAGCTCAACTGCAATTCCATCACCTCCACTAGCTTTGTTTGTAGTAATGCTTCCTAAGGCCCACTTGACTTCACTATTGGCTGTAGGTGAGTGACTCTAACTTCTGAGTCAATAAGATCTTTTCTGTATAGTTCTGTGCATTCTTGCCAACTTTTCTTAATCTCTCCTGCCTCTGTTAGGACCTTGCCATTTATGTCCTTTATTGTGCCCATCCTTGCATGAAATGTTCCCTGGATATGTTCAGTTTTCTTGAGATCTCTCATCTATTCCATTCTATTGTCGTTCTCTATTTCTTTTATTTATTGAAGAAGGCCTCTCTCCTTGCTGTCGTTTGCATTTGGTTGGGTATGTCTTTCCTTTTCTCATTTGCCTTTGACTTTTTCTTCTTTTCTCAGCTATTTATAAGGCCTCCTCAGACAACCACTTTGCCTTGCTGCATTTCTTTTTCTTTGGAATGGTTTTGGTCACTGCTTTCTGTGCAATGTTAGAATCTTATGTCCATAGTTCTTCTGGCACTCTGTCTGTCAGATCTAATCCCTTGAATCTATTTGTCACCTCCACTATATAATCAAAAGAGATTTTATTCAGGTCATACCTGAATGGTCTAGTGGGTTTCCCTACTTTCTTTAAGCCTGAATTTTACACTAAGGAACTGATGATGTGAATCACAGTCAGCTCCCAGTCTTACTTCTGCTGACTATATGCAGCTTCTTCATCTTCAGCTGCAAAGAATATAATCAATCTGAATTTGATATTAACATTTGGTGATGTCCATGTGTAGAGTCTTCTCTTGCTTTGTTGGAAAAAGGTGTTTGCTATGACCGGTGTATTCTCTTGACAAAACTCTATTAGCCTTTACCCTGCTTCATTTTGTACTCTAAGGCCAAACTTGCCTGCTACTCCAGGTATTTCCTGACTTCCTACTTGTGCATTCCAATTCCCTTTGATGAAAAGGACATCTTTTTTAGTGTTAGTTCTAGAAGGTCTTGTAATTCTTCGTAGAACTGGTCAACTTCAGCTTCTTCAGCATCAGTGGTTGGGGCATATACTTGGATTACTGTGATGTTGAATGGTTTACCTTGGCAACTAATTGAGATCATTCTGTCATTTTTTAGATTGCATCCAAGTACTGCATTTCACACTCTTGTTGATTATGAAGGATACTCCATTTCTTCCAAAAAATTCTTGCCCACAGTAGTAGATATGGTGGTTATCCAAATTAAATTCACCCATTCTAGTTTGTATTAGCTCACCAATTGCTAAGATGTCAGTATTCACTCTTCCCATCTCCTGCTTTATCATGTCCAATTTACCTTGATCCATGGACCTAACATCCCAGGCTCCTATGCAATATTGTTCTTTACAGCTTTGGACTTCACTTTTATCACCAGATTACAACCACAACAGACTGTTAGCTCTGCTTCGGCCCAGCCACTTCATTGTTTCTCAAGCTATTAGTAATTACTCTCTGCTCTTCCCTAGTAGCATCTTGGACCCCTTCCGACCTGCGGTGGCTCATCCCCTGATGTATCTTTTTGCCTTTTCACACTGTTCATGGGGTTCTCAAGGCAAGAATATGAGAGTGGTTTGCCATTCCCTTCTTCAGTGGAACACGTTTTGTCAGAACTCTCCACTGCGGCCCATACATCTTGGGTTGCCCTGCACAGCAATGTTCATAGCTTCACTGAACTATGCAAGTTCCTTGGCCAAACATGCTTTGATCCATGAAGGCAGGTACTTGCAATATAGATGTGTTTTAATTTTTGTGATTTGATATTATTTTTATGAATAATACAGGCTGTGAAATAACAGGTGAGTTAAGTCATAATGGTAAAATTTGCTTCTAAGCAAATAGTTAAATGTTTCCAATATTCCCTCTCTGTGTGTGCTCAGTCATGTTCAGCTCTTTACCACCCCATGGACTGTAACCCACTAGACTCTTCTATTCATGGGATTTCCCAGGCAAGAATACTGGAATGGGTTGCCATTTCCTCCTTCGTGGGATCTTCCCTACCCAGGGATTGAAACCATGTTTCCTGCAGCTCCTGCTTGGCCGGTGGATTCTTTACCACTGAGCCACCTGGGAAGCTCCAGTATTACCTGTGACCTTCTGAGTAAACTTAGTGTCTAGTCAGTCTCTCTGTGAAGTCAATTTTGAAACTGATGGACTTTTTAAAATGTTTAGATTTAGCACCACAATTTAAAACTCACTATAGATTTTGATATATTTAGATTTACTAAAAAATTGTTAGTTATGACCTGTTTCTTGTAACTCTGAAGCAAACTTAAGTATTTTGTTATATCAGTAAATTAGTTCAGAATTGTCATTGTGAATGTTAAATATTTCAATATTTCATGTGACACCTATAAATCATATAGTTATGCAAGCTAGTTTTTCACATACAATCTAAGTGACTCAAATGAAGTAACTGCAATTTTAATTTAGGTGACCAGGAAATAAATGGCCTAAAAGGGCCTATGTTTCTCATTGCTGGTGTTGTTTCATCTCTAAGTCATGTCTGACTGTTTCATGATCCCATGGACTGTAGCCTGCCAGGCTCATCTGTCCATGAGATTTCCCAGGCAAGAATACTGGATTGGGTTGCTACTTCTTTCTCCAGGGTATCTTCCCAACCCAGGGATCAAACCCATGTTCCCTGAATTGTCAGGTAGATTCTTTACCACTGAGCCACCAGGGAAGCTCATGTTTTTATTACATGTATTTTAAAGAATAAACAAAGGTAAGTCAGATAATATATTGAGAAGTTCCAGCTACTTAGAATTAGACAGAATTGTGAAAATAATCATCTTATTTGTTATAAGGTGTATAAGAGTATTTAATGTTATATATGGTATAAAATGTTTTCATGGTATCAAAATACATATTGATTAGACTACTGATGAGTTTCACCTTTCTAAATGAGTATTCACAAATACATGCACAATTTATATAATTCAATGTGATTTATGGAGTTCAGAGTTTGCCCTTCCTGCACTTTGGGTATTACAAAAGTAGTGTTACAGATAATTGTTCATAGCTGTGCTAATATTGTAAAACTTTTATGAAAATATCTTCTAGAAAATTCAGCTTCTGGCCTAATACTGTTAAAAGTAAACTTGATTTTTTTTTTTTCTGATATAATGATATAAGAACTGTGTTCTCTCAGGGCATTTTGCAGTGTCATTTATATATGAGAATATTGGCTTTCTTGGATGATCAGTATATGATTTATGTAACTTGGGTGATGTCTGTGCTTCTCATGAACACATTTTATGAAAAATAAGTAGATTGTTTGTGGGCTACAAATATGCCACCCATTTTATATTATCTTAATGCATTGGGTGTACATGTTATTCTGAAACAGATTTAATGCTTTCTGATGTAAGTTACTTATTCAATTTAAAACCAATTAATCTTTATAAATAAAATAAAACATATAATATTTATAAGCAATCACTTGTATTTTGATACAGGATTTGTGACAAGTACAGTAAGATGAAATTCAATTTTTTAAATTGTCCCAAACAGCATGAAATTATAGTTGATGTTATTTTAACCACATATACTGATTTCTATAACCTATTATATACTTTTAACTATTATCCTTTTTTCAATATCATCATCAGACTTTAAAAAATCAGTTATTCCTTAATATCATCAATATCCCATCAATACTCACTTGTATAACAGTCTAAACATCATAATTTTCCCTCTTCTCTTTATGAAGTCAAATCAGGATCTTTTCTTAAGTTGAAGGATAATTTCTTTACTAACCCTGAACTCCCAGTCCATCCTCCCTCCCCTCTCCTTGGTAACCACAAATCCATTCTTGTGAGTCTGTTTCGTGGATAGGTTCATTTGTGCCATATTTTTAGATTTCACCTTTAAGTAATATCACGTGGTATTTGTCTTTCTCTTTCTAACTTACTTCACTTAGTATGATAATCACTAGTTGCTTCCATGTTGCTGCAAATGGCGTTATTTTGTTCTTTTGTATGACTGAGTAGTATTCCATTATATATTTGTATCACATCTTTTTTATCCATTCATCTGTTGATGAACATTTAGGTTGCTTCCATGTCTTGTATATTTTGGATACTGGTGCTGTGAACATAGAAGTGCATGTATCTTTCTGAATTATAGTTTTGTCTGGGTGTATTCCCAGGAGTGGGCTTGCTGAATCATATGGTAGTTCTATTTTTAGTTTTCTGAGGCACCTTCATATTTTCTAAAGTGACTGCACCAACTTACATTCCCACCAGTTCAGTTCAGTCTCTCAGTCGTGTCCGACTCTTTGTGACCCCATGAATCAAGCACGCCAGGCCTCTCTGTCCATCACCAACTCCCAGAGTTCACTCAGACTCAGAGGAGCCAGAGATCAAATTGCCAACATCTGTTGGATCATGGAAAAAGCAAGAGAGTTCCAGAAAAACATCTATTTCTGCTTTATTGACTATGCCAAAGCCTTTGACTGTGTGGATCACAATAAACTGTGGAAAATTCTGAAAGAGATGGGAATACCAGACCACCTGACCTGCCTCTTGAGAAATCTGTATGCAGGTCAGGAAGCAACAGTTAGAACTGGACATGGAACAACAGACTGGTTTCAAATAGGAAAAGGAGTACATCAAATCTATATATTGTCACCCTGCTTATTTAACTTATATGCAGAGTACATTCCCACCAACAGTCTAGAATAGTTTCCTTTTCTTGATATCGTTTCTAGCATTTATTTGTAGAGGTTTTCATGATGGCCATCCTGATCAGTGTGAGATGGCACTTCATTGTAGCTTTAATTTGCATTTCTCTAATTATTGCCTGTGTTGAACATCTTTTCATGTGCCTAATGGTATCTTTTGGAGAAGGCAATGGCACCCCACTCCAGTACTTTTGCCTGGAAAATCCCATGGATGGAGGAGCCTGGTGGGCTTCACTCCATGGGGTCACAAAGAGTCGGACATGACTGAGCAATTTCCCTTTCACTTTTCACTTTCCTCCACTGGAGAAGGAAATGGCAACCCACTCCAATGTTCTTGCCTGGGGAATCCCAGGGACAGGGGAGCCTGGTGGGCTGCCGTCTATGGGGTCACACAGAGTCAGATATGACTGAAGTGACTTAACAGCAACAGCAATGGTCATCTGTGTGTCGTCTTTGATAAATATCTAGACCTCTGCTCATTTTTTGATTAGGTTGTTAGTTTTTTGTGGTTGAATTACATGAGCTATTTGTATATTTTGGTGTTTAATACTTGTCTGTTGTCATTTGCAGATATCTTCTCCTTTTCCATAGGTTGTCTTTTCATTTTTCTTATGATTTATTTTGCTGTGCTAAAGCTTTTTAAGTTTGATTTTTTTTCAGTCACTCAGTCATGTCCGACTCTTTGAGACCTCATTTGTTTTGTTTTATCTCTATTGCCTTAGGAGACTGACCTAAGAAAACATTGGCACATTTTATGTCAGAATGTTTTGCCTATGTTCTCTTCTAGGATTACCATACTGTTTTGTCTTATGTCTTTAAGCCATTTTGTGTTCTAGCTTTGAGTTACATGCAGCTGTCCCACTTTCCTAGCATTGCTTGCTGAATAGACTGTTTTTCCCCATTTGTCCCATCCTTGCCTCCTTTGACAAACATTAACTGACCATAGGTGTATGGGTGTATTTCTGGGCCCTCTACCCTGTTCCATTATTCCATATGTCTGTCTTTGTACCAGTACCACAGTGTTTTAATTATTGTAGGTTTCTACTATTGTCTGAAGTCTGAGAGAGTTATGCCTCCTGCTTCCCTGCCCACTGCCCCAGGTTTGCTTTGGCAATACTGGGTCTTTTATGGTTCCATATAAAATGTCATGGGTAATTTGATAGGGATTGTATTAAATCTGTAGATTGCTTTGGGTCGTATTGCCATCTTAACAGTATTAATACTTTCAATCCAAAAGCATGGAATATCTTTCCGCTTCTTTGAATTATTATGCTTTTTAATTTTTAAGGCTTTTTATTTCTTTCATTGACATAAAGAATTCCATATGTAAAATTCTGAGGCACAGATATCCTCAAGTAATGGCATCTTTAAAACTTAATCACAGAACAATATTACATACTTACTATCCTTTGAATGGAATGCATATTTTGTATTGGTTGTTATTTCCTAGATTTGCTTTATTAAAACTGAAGTTAAAAATCTGTTCTCTCAAAGGATTCATATTAGCTGATTAGCTAATAAACACTGGTTGAATAAGAAATTATAAGAAACATTAAAAATTCCTGGTAATGGATAAAACTTAGGGATTGTGGGATATCAAGGTTGATAAGATGGAAATTATTTGCTCTGAATACAAACAGTTAGGATTGTGTTATCTAAAATTTAAAACAAATATTAAAATCTAAAGCCAGTGTTAAAATCACTAAAGGTGTTCTTTTTACTAACAGTGTTTGTTGGCAATTCTAAACAATGTCATTATTAAAATTCCCTTCCTAAAAATATTAGTTTGTAGGTTTAAGTTCTAAATAATTGTGGCAGTTACCTTTGAACTTTAATTGTATACAATAAATACGTTTTTGAATATAAATATACATTCAAATCAGAACTTATTTTAATTTTAAGTGCCTCCTTTAGTAAATATTGATTGTATTCTCCAAAGAATTTAATTAAGAGAACCCCATTATATAACCCCATATATCGACATATGATTATATTGAATCTTGGTTTGTAATAGCTCAAAACCATTACTTTTACTCTAGATAAAATTTGCATCTCCAACCCTGTGTGACTAGATAGATATTCCTAACTACAAAAAACTGATTCAAAGTAAATGTTGAGAGTTTACTCTGTGTACTTATTTGCTTAGTCATGTCTGACTCTTTGTGATCCTCTGGACTGTAGCCTACCAGGCTCCTCTCTCCATGGAATTTTTCAGGCAAAAATACTGCAGAGGTTTGCCATTTCCTCCTCCAGGCGATCTTCCTGACCTAGGGACTGAACCCACGTCTCTTGCACTGCAGGTCAGTGCACTGCAAACGCTTCTTTACCTGCTGAACCATCAGGGAAGCCTCAAGTTTACTATAAAGATGAAAATAAGATTTGTTTCAATTCTGTACATTTTTTTTTAACACCAGGAGAAACAAGTCCAGCTTAGCAAAGTTGTACTACACAAAACAGCACACAAAATTCATTTTCATTTCTTGTTACAATGGAATTGAGTAATTGTTTATGGAAAGTAAAGTAAATCCTATGTGTTCAATAACATTAAAGACATGAAATAATTTTAGAGAAATTGAAATATGTCCCAGATTTATATGCTGAAAATTATAACATCCATGAAAGAAGATAAAATCTATCTAATAAATGGATAAATATACTTGAATTGAACCATTTAATACTATCAGGATGTCAGTTCTCCCAGAATTCATTTAAAAATTCATTATAAGCCCAGTAAAATTCCAGCAGAACTTTCATAGATTTTGTCAACTAATTTAAAATGTACATGAAAAAGCAAAGGACCAAAGTTTTGAAGTAAAACTATTAAAAGGCTCACAGTAATTGAGTTTGAAATTTACCCTGCAGCTATGATAATCAATAGAGTGGGATATTATCATAATAAATATATTGTAAGTTACAGAGAAATAGATGTGTATATTTCATTTTAAACAAATTTTGACTCTTCAATAAGCTCATATTGAAATAACATAATAAATCTTCAACTTACATCTGATATTGGAACATATTGCTATATACATGAGACATATAATTGCAAATGCATATCTCTAAATGACTTATATTCAGAGTTTATGAAGGACTTTTATGCTCAGTAACAAGAATAAATTGGCAACTAAAAAATGCAAAATATTTGAACAAATACTTTACCAAAGATGAGAGAAAACTGGGAAATAAATAAATATTTGTTACCATTTTTCATTAGAAAAATCTATATTAAAAAGAGATACAACTACACATTTACTAGGATGGCCTAAGACCAAAAAAAAAAAAAAAAAAAATGAAGTGTTTGGAAGGATAAAGGATGAGTGTTTGATGTTCATACTTATAATTAGAACACAGACTAATACAGCGACTTTGGAAGATCTTTGGTAATTTCTTAAAAAGCTAGACATACACAAGTCACCATTCTCATTCAAAGATAGAACACATGTTGTCACTTGGAGACCTATACACGCACGTTCTTAACAGCCTTCTTTATACTTATGCAAAACTGGAATCACCTGAAAACACATCCAATAGGGAGTGGGGATAAAGATATTAGTTTATTCATAATGTATCACTGTCACCATAAAAAGAATAACAAGGGTGGATTTAAAAACATAAAACTAAGCCAGCCATAAAAATCTGCATGTTTATAATTGCAGCTATATTTTCCAAGAATATGTATTTACACAGAACCAGGTTGTTGTCAGGTACTGGGAACAGAGAGAAAGGAATATCTAAAGGGGACTGAGGGAGATTTTTCTAGCGATAGAAACATTGCATATTTCAATCATGGTAAAGTTTCCATGGCTCTACATGGTTCTCAAAGTAATTGAATTATACAGCTAAGCAGAAAGATTTCTACTACAAGTGAATCATATTCAGCAAGTCTGAATTTGAAAAAATACGTAAACAACATTAGGAGGGTTAAAGTGGTTTTAGCTGCTGGGAGAGAGCATTGTTTCTCCTGGAAGAGAGGATATTCAAATATTATCTTTTGATGACTAAATATTTGTATTATCTCATGTAGGACTTGGAAGTGACAGTGCTTTTTAAAAAATGTGAAACCAGAGAAAAAGTAAGATAGTAAAACATATAACTGAAAGCAAAGTATGAGATCTTATATTAAAACCAATGTCAGAAACTGCATTTAAAAACACAAATAGCTGGATTACTCCAACTAGAGAAAGCAAGATGTAATTTTGAGCAAGATGTAATTTAGAGAAAGCAGAGTAATTTTTAACATTTAGAATTTTTACACACCAGAACTCTTGAGCATAAAGCATTGATATTTTGAAATTAAAAGTTATAAGAAGGAAGAGAAAGAGAAGAAATAGAGGAGAGGTGGTTTCCATTTCAGATTGTAAGAAATTTGGATGTCACCACTTCATTTGTGTCTTATGGTTAGATATAAGTAAGACTCAAAGAAGTGACCAAAGCAGGCAGTTTTCATACCTTTAGACAATTATCTGTGAGGGTTTTGGAAAACCAACAAAAAGTCTGGGCTTGGAGTAACAAGTTAATTAAGTAATAGGATTTGTTTCTATAGCTTTCTCAGTCTTGAATTCCTTCTCTCTGGTGATAAGAATGCCTTCTACCTTCCTAATACAGGGAAGGTACCTTCACAACAAAGATTTACTTCCTGCTTTCAGGGAGACAAAGGAAGGTCAGGGTATCAGTACTGGCTGCTTAAGTAACCTTAAATCGGAAAAATCAACATTCCATAGTGGCACATTTTGATCCCCCTTACTGTATCTCAAATGACTACCATATGATCAAAGAGAAAACCAAATACAAGCAATTTTGGAAACATGACTATATATTCTTAGGCTGTGTGTTTGGATTTTAGCAGTGTGGTATGTGTACATAATACACATATGGGTATAATGGCATCTGTTCTGAAAATATGTTGTTATTAGGTTGAAAAATATATGAATATAATGAAGATTGATCTTGGGAGACAAAGTTTACACAGTAAAAGAAGAGAAATACTAATATGAAGTGAGGAAGGCAAGAAGGGATCCTATAATGTTGGCTTGAAACTAGAGCTATCACTATGATATTATGAGTTTATATTTTAAATTTTAGACATTGAAATTATAGTATATAAATGTCATATATAGCTTAATTTTAAATACAGCTTTCATATATTTGTATTTGGTATGTTTGTAAGTGAGTGGTGCAATGTTTTTACCTAGTTCTTTCCTCTAAAATGGCCCAGAAGCAGATACTCCAGTAGCGAAGGACAGTACACTTTAGCTCAGAAATCTTGGTTGCTAAATACGATTTCCAATAAGAACTAGACTCTGGGGAAATAACTGATTCCAGTGCTGAAACAGGATAAGTACAAGATGTGTATGGACATGCCAGAAAGTAAGAAAGTCCTTTAAAAAAAAAATGGGTTATGTCAAAAGTAACAAAAAGCCATTTTGAATAGCTGCACCTGTCCAATTGTATAATTCAAACATCAAAACAAAGATGACAGTAATGAATAATCCATTGAATAATATAAAAATCTGTTTGCATGTAAATTTTAAAAAGAAATGAAAGGAGGAAAAGAAATTTTTCCTTACAGCAGAATGCCAACTAATAAACATAGAAATAATAGTAAAGTTACAAAACTGTCACTGCAAAACTTTCAAAAGTTGATTCCAAAAAATATCATTCAGGATTGCTATTGAGTGAAAGGTTAGAAAAACAGAATATTTCCATAATATCAAATTATTTCCCTAATTACTTATCAATTACTCAATGGTAGCTTTACAGTGGAAAAAACTTGGTGGGAAATACTCAAATTACCAGTGTTCACTGCTAATAGGGCACATGGACACAATGTTCCTTCTGTGATGCACTGTAGACATTGTATCACTGCTCTATATTCCTATTGGCCAAATTATGTAGCTTTGCCACTGGAAAATATTTATCATTATGATGTCCCTGGCTTATTAAAGTCTGGTGGCTTATTAAAGCCCAAGGGTAAAAAATCAGGCAATTAAATGATGTTTTCTTTGCATTGCTTATGTTGAAAGAAGTCATTCTCGATATTTCTGCAGAAAGAAGTTAATCTTATTTACTATCATTGTTGCTGTTCAGTCACACAGTCATGTCTGACTCTTTGTGACCCCAGGGACTGCAGCATGCCAGGCTTCCCTATCCTTCATCATCTCTTGGAATTTGTTCAAACTCTTGTCCATCGAGTTGATGATGCCATCCAGCCATCACATCCTCTGTTGTCCCCTTCTCCTCCTGCCTTCTATCTTCTATCAGGGTTTTTCCAGTGAGTCAGCTCTTCACATGAGGAGGCCACGGTATTGGAGCTTCAGCTTCAGCATCAGTCCTTCCAGTGAGTATTCAGGGTTGATTTCCTTTAGGATTGACTGGTTTGATCTCCGTGCTATCTAGGGAATCTTCAAGAGTCTTCTCCAACACCACAGTTCAAAAGCAGCAATTGTTCAGCACTCAGCCTTTTTAATTGTCCAAATCTTTCATCCATATCTAACTACTGGAAAAAACATAGCTTTGACTATAGGGACCTGTATCATCAAAGTCATGTCTCTACTTTTTAATATGCTGTCTAGGTTTGTCATAGGTTTCCTTCCAAGGAGCAAGCATCTTTTAATTGGCTGCAGTCACTGCCCACAGTGACTTTGGACACCAAGAAAATAAAGTCTGTCACTGTTTCCATTGTTTCTCCATCTATTTGTCATGAAGTAATGGAACCAGATGCCATGATCTTAGTTTTCCTGAATGTTGAGTTTTAAGACAGATTTTCACTCTTCTCTTTCACCTTCATCAAGAGGCTAGTTAGTTCCTCTTTGCTTTCTGCCATAGGGTGCTGTCATCTGCATATCTGAGGTTATTGTTTCTCCCAGCAGTCTTGATTCCAGCTTGTGCTTCATTCATCCTGGCATTTTGCATGATGTACTCTGCATATAATTTAAATAAGCAGGGTGACAATATACAGCCTTGATGTATTCATTTCCAATTTTGGAACCAGTCCGTTGTTCCATGTCTGGTTTTAACTGTTGCTTCTTGACCTGTATTCAGGTTTCTCAGAAGGCAGGTAAGGTGTTCTGGTATTTCCTACTTTTTAAGAATTTTCCATAGATTTTTGTGATCCACACAGTCAAAGGCCTTAGCATAGCCAATGAAACAGAAGTAGATACTTTTCTGGAATTCCCTTCCTTTTTTGATGATCCAAAGGATGTTGGCAATTTGATCTCTGGTTCCTCTGTTTTCTAAATCCACTTTGAACATCTGGAAGTTCTTCATTCACCTACTGTTGAAGCCTAGCTCGAAGGATTTTGAGCATTGCTTTGCTACCATGTAAAATGAGTACAATCGTGTGGTATGTGAACATTTTTTGTCCTCACCTTTCTTTGAGATTGGAATGAAAACTGACCTTTTCCAGTCCTGTGGCCACTGCTGAGTTTTCCAAATTTGCTGGCATATTGAGTGCAGCACTTTCACAGCATCATCTTTCAGGATTTGAAATAGCTCAACTGGAATTCCATCACCTCCACTAGCTTTGTTCATAGTGATGCTTCCTAAGGCCCCCTTGACTTCACATTCCAGGATGTCTGACTCTAGGTCAGTGATCACACCATCGTGGTTATCTGGGTCATTAATATCTTTTTGGTATGGTTCTTCTGTGTATCTTACCACCTCTTCTTAATAGCTTCTGCTTCTGTTAGGTTTGTACCATTTCTGTCCTTTATTGGGCCCATCTTTGCATGAAATGTTCCCTTGGTATCTCTAATATTTTTGAATAGATCTCTAGTCTTCTCCATTCTATCATTTCCCTCTATTTTCTTACATTGTTCACTTAAAATTATTTTCTTACCTCCCCTTGTTATTCTCTGGAACTCTGCATTCAGATGGGTATGAATAATTTGCCTTTTCTCTTTTGCCTTCCATTTCTCTTCTTTTCTCAGCTATTTGTAAGACCTCCTCAGATAACCACTTTCTCTTTTTGCATTTCTTTTTCTTGGGGATGGTTTTGATCATAGCCTATCATACAGTGTTACAAACCTCTGTCCCTAGTTTTTCAGGCACTCTATCAGATCTAATCCCTTGAATCTATTTGTCACTTCCACTATATAATCATAAGGAATTTGATTTAGGTCATACCTGAATGTCCTAGTGGTTTTCCCTATGTTCTTCATTTTAAGTCTGAATTTTGCAGTAGTCTATGGAATTCTCCAGGGAAGAACACTGGAGTGGGTAGCCATTCCCTTTTCTATGGGCTCTTCCTGACCCAGGGATTGAACTCAGGTCTCCTGCATTGCAGGCAAATTCTTTACCATCTGAGCCACAATGGAAGCCCCTACTACTATCTTACACATTTTCAAAATATATCAAAAGTTAGGCAAAAGTCAGTGGACATTGAAAGAATGGGAACACACCTCTACATTTGCATCTGTGACATTTTTACTATCCAAAAGTTTTGCCTTTCTTTCATTTGTAATATCTTTTCAAGATACTAAATACTTCAAAATAAAAACCACTGGAATTGCATTGATTTCTTATTTTGAGTTCTTTGATTCATTTTATTTGCTTTGCCTTCTATTCTTTTTCTTCATTTTTACTAAGGCCTTATTTGTTTAGATGCTTAAATTTTTCACACCGAAATGGAAGGGGAGTTACAGAGATTTTCTGTAACTCTGCCCCCGACACCTGCATAGCCTCCCTAATTTTCAGCACCCCCACCAGAAGGTTGATTTATTATAATTTATGAACATCACAATCAGCCAAGTTACATAGTTTACGTTTGGGTTCACTTCTGGTGTCATACATTCTATGGGCTTGAACATGTGTGCATTTGTGTACAGACAAGTACTTATCATTATGGTATGAGTTCATGTGTGCTAAGTGGCTTCAGTCATGTCTGACTGTTTGCGACCCCATGGACTGTAGCCCACCAGGCTTCTCTGTCCATGGGATTCTCCAGGCAAGAATACTGGAGTGGGTTGCCATGCCCTCCTCCAGCGGATCTTCCTGAACCAGGGATGGAAACCACATCTCTTATGTCTCCTGCAACAATCAGCAGGTTCTTTACCACTGAGTCACCTGGGAAGCCCTCATTATGGTACAGTACTCCCCTAAATATTTCACTCCCCTGAAAATCCTCTGTGCTCTGCCTACTCATCTTTCTGCCACCTCACCCCAGACCCCTGAGAACTGTTGACCATTTACTATCTCTATAGTTTTGTCTTCTCCAAAATATTATGTAGTTGGAATCATACTATATGTAGTCTTGTCTGATTGGTTTCTTTGACTGAGTCATATACACAGTTAAGTTTCTTCCATATCTTGTCTCATTTCTTTTTAGCACTGGGTATTACTTCATTGTCTAACTGTAAGAAGCCACCAAACTGTCTACCAAAGTGGCTATACAATTTTGTTGTGCTTCCAGCAGCAATGTATGAGAGTTCTAGTTGCTTTACTTTCTTACAAAGACCTTCTCAGTGCCTTAGATTTTGGCCATTTGGTCTTCCCTGGTGGCTCAGATGGTAAAGAATCTGCCTGCAATGCAGGAGACCCAGGTTTGAGCCCTAGGTCAGGAAGATCCCTTTGGAGAAGGGAATGGCAACCCAATCCAGTGTTCTTGCTGAGAGAATCCCATGGACGGAAGAGCCTGGTGGGTGGGTGGATGTCCACGGGGTTGCACAGAGTCAGACATGACTGAGTAACTTTCACTTTCAGAGATGTGTAGTGTTATTTCATTGTTCTTATTTGTATTTCCCTGATGGTATAGAATGTGAAGTATCTTTTCACCTTGCTTATGTTTTCCTTTATTGTGCAGAAGCTTTTAATTTTAATTAGATCCTGTTTGATTATTTTTGCTTTTATTTCCAGTATTCTGGGAGGCGGATCATAGAGGATCCTGCTGTGATTTATGTCGGAGAGTGTTTTGCCTATGTTCTCCTCTAGGAGTTTCATAGTTTCTGGTCTTACGTTTAGATATTTAATCTATTTTGAGTTTATTTTTGTGTGTGGTGTTCACAGAATGGGAGAAAATAATAGCAAATGAAGCAACTGACAAACAACTAATCTCAAAAATATACAAGGAACTTATGCAGCTCAATTCCAGAAAAGTAAACGACCCAATCAAAAAATGAGCCAAAGAACTAAATAGACATTTCTCCAAAGAAGACATATGGATGGCTAACAAACGCATGAAAAGATGCTCAACATCACTCATTATTAGAGAAATGCAAATCAAAACCACAATGAGGTACCATTTCACACCAGTCAGAATGGCTGCAATCCAAAAGTCTACAAGCAATAAATGCTGGAGAGGATGTGGTGAAAAGGGAACCCTCTTACACTGTTGGTGGGAATGCAAACTAGTACAGCCACTATGGAGAACAGTGTGGAGATTCCTTAAATAACTGGAAATAGAACTGCCTTATGACCCAGCAATCCCACTGCTGGACATACACACCGAGGAAACCAAAATTGAAAGAGACACATATACCCCAATGTTCATCGCAGCACTATTTATAATAGCCAGGACATGGAAACAATCTAGATGTCCATCAGCAGATGAATGGATAAGAAAGCTGTGGTACATATACACAATGGAGTATTACTCAGTCATTAAAAAGAATACATTTGAATCAGTTGTAATGAGATGGATGAAACTGGAGCCAATTATACAGAGTGAAGTAAGCCAGAAAGAAAAAACCAATACAGTATACTAACACATATATATGGAATTTAGAAAGATGGTAATGATGACCCAGTATGAGAGACAGGAAAAGAGACACAGATGTGTAGAATGGACTTTTGGACTCAGAGGGAGAGGGAGAGGGTGGGATGATTTGGGAGAATGGCATTGAAACATGTATACTATCATGTAAGATGTGAATCGCCAGTCTATGTTCGATGTAGGATACAGGATGCTTGGGGCTGGTGCACGGGGATGATCCAGAGACATGATATGGGGTGGGAGGTGGGAGGGGGGTTCACGTTTGGGAAGTCATGTACACCCGTGGCAGATTCATGTCAATGTATGGCAAAACCAATACAGTATTGTAAAGTATAAATAAAAATTTAAAATATATAAAAGTTGAGGGAAGTTCACTTTCTAAATATAACAATAAAGGGTATATGAGAAAAAAAAAAGAATGTGAAGTATCTTTTCATATGCTTGTATGACAACTTTATGTTGTCTTTGATGTGGCACCTTGTAAGGTATTTGGCCCATTTTTAATTGTTGGTTTTCTTATTTTTAGCTTTCAGGGTTCTTTGTAATTTTGGATGACAGTCAATTATCAGATGTATCTTTTGTCAATATTTTCTCCCAGTCTGTGGCTTATCCTTTCATTCTGTTCATGTTTTTTTTTTTTTTTCACAGATCAGGAGTCCTTAATTTTAATGAAGATGAGATTACCCATTAGTTCTGTCATTGATCATCCCTGTGGTGTTTTATCTAAAAGGTCTTTGCCATATCCAAGATCATCTCATTTTTCTCCTCTATGTTATCTTCCAGCTGTTTTACAGTTTTCTGGGTTTTTTTAAACTTCATTATCCAAATAATTCACTTATTTTAATTACTCTAAAATAATAAAGTTTTAGGCTATAAATTTTCCTTTATATTCAGCATTGTTCATATCAAGTATGTTTATATACTCTGATCATTTGATAATTGATCTTTTTAAAAATCAATAATTTCAGCTTGGATAACCTAGACATGGAAGCTATATAGGAGACTGTTTAACAATTAATTTCAAATTGTTTGATTTATTTATATGGTCTTAAGCATTTCAAATATTATAGTATTATGAAATTTTATATATGGTCAATTAAATCATCTTTATTATCTCACAGTTAGAGACAAAGTAGATGTATCAACCTGGCATTATCTTCAGTTCAGTCGCTCAGTCATGTACAATTCTGTGACCACATGAACTGAAGCATGCCAGGCGGGCCTCCCTGTCCATCACCAACTCCCAGAGTTTACCCAAACTCATGTCCATTGAATCAGTTGTCATCTAACCATCTCATCCTTTGATGTCCCCTTCTCCTCCTGCCTTCAATCTTTCCCAAAATCAGGGTCTTAGAGTCAGCTCTTTGCATCACGTGGCCAAAATATTGGAGTTTCAGCTTCAATATTAGTCCTTCCAATGAACATTCAGGACTGATCTCCTTTAGGATGGATTGGTTGGATCTCCTTGCAGTCCCAAGGGACTCTCAAGAGACTTCTCCAACAACACAGTTCAAAAGCATCAATTCTTCGGCACTGGGCTTTCTTTATAGTCCAACTCTCACATCCATACATGACTACTGGAAAAACCATAGCCTTGACTAGATGGACCTTTGTCGACAAAGTAATATCTCTGCATTTCAATATGCTGTCTAGGTTTTTCATAACTTTCCTTCCAAGGAGTAAGCATCTTTGAATTTCATGGCTGAAATCATCATCGGCAGTGATTTTGGAGCCCAGAAAAATAAAGTCAGCCATTATTTACACTGTTTCCCCATCTATTTGCCATGAAGTGATGGGACCAGATGCCATGATCTTAGTTTTCTGAATGTTGAGCTTTAAGCTAGCTTTTTCACTCTCCTCTTTCACTTTCATTGATGAAAGCCTCTTGAGAGGCTTTTTAGTTCTTCCTCATTCTCTGCCATAACGGTGGTGGTATCTGCATATCTGAGGTTATTGATATTTCTCCCAGAAATCTTGATTCCAGCCTGTGCTTCATCCAGCCCAGTGTTTCTCATGATGTATTCTGCATATAAGTTAAATAAGCAGGGTGACAATATACAGCCTTGACAGCCTTTTCCTATTTGGAGCCATTCTATTGTTCCATATCCAGTTCTAACTGTTGCTTCCTGGCCTGCATACAGGCTTCTCAAGAGACAGGTCAGGTGTTCTGGTATTCCCATCTCTTTCAGAATTTTCCACAGTTTATTGTGATTCACACAGTCAAAGGCTTTGGCATAGTCAATAAAGCAGAAATAGATGGTTTTTTTTTTTTTCTGGAACTCTCTTGCTTTTCGTATGATCCAGTGAATGTTGGCAATTTGATCTCTGGTTGAACATCTGGAAGTTCACAGTTCATGTATTGCTGAAGCCTGGCTTGGAGATATTTGAGCATTACCTTACTAGCATGTGAGATGAGTGCAATTGTACAGTAGTTTGAGCATTCTTTGGCATTGGCTTTCTTTGGGATTGGAATGAAAACTGACCTTTTCCAGTCCTGTGGCCACTGCTGAGTTTTCCAAATTTGCTGGCATATTGAGTGCAGCACTTTCACAGCATCATCTTTCAGGATTTGAAATAGCTCAACTGGAATTCCATCAGCTCCACTAGCTTTGTTTGTAGTGTATCAAAATATTTTTATTAATAGGATTTTGTTTGTTTGCTTGCTTACTTATATGTGCTAGCTAGTAATTTATTTATTTCTCTGTGGGAGAAATTTTAACCTATTACAAGAGATTCAGAGGCAATTTTTCTTCCTTGTTAACCAAGATTTTCTATTGCTTCTTGCTAGAGCAGAGATGTAGGGGGAAAAGTAAACTAAAACATTAATCTCCAATTAGACATCTGCCTTCAATTGTCAGCTTATTTCACATATTGTCATTTCCCACTTATGAACAAATCCTGATATCAAAAATATGAAGAAAGAGAAATCAAGAAGTTTCAGAAGCTTTTAATGGACTTCTCTAATAAAGTCTTTTAGATAAAGCAGTGATATACAGGGTATGCACATCATATTTCTGATTTTAGAGCAATACCCATATGATATAATTTTGAAAGTGCTTTAAATGTAGATCAAAGAGAAAGAATATCTTATTACTCTGAGGGGCATTGAAATACAGAACTCCAAAAGAAACTGTGAAAATTTACATTTCAAATAACATTGTATAGTAGCTAATTAATTTTGATACTTGAAACAGTATTAAAATAGAATTAAAGAAAAAGTATGTCCAGAACACTCCAAATACATTTTTTTTCTTAATGCAACAAGTTTAACTGACATAACCTAGCTTTTTACATTTCTTCCACATATATAGAAATGATATTTTCATACTATTGTGTCAACATATAGGATATTTCTAAATGTCCCATTGCATTTTATGTTGAGTAATTTATTCTAACAGAGAATGAAATTTATAATCTTATTTTGACTTTCATTACCAATCATTGGATTTCATTATCCCTAAACTTATAAATTGTACTTGTGGAGAAAATGTTTTCATACATCCGTTTCATTCCATATATAATCTAAAATCATATTCTCTGGTAGACTGAACTCTAAAGGATTATTATCCTGCAAAGAAACTCGTGGACAATTGCCATTCTTCGCTAAGTGAAATAGGCATTTATTTACCCCATTCTTATCATCGACTTTCTTAACAGAATTTTCATTTCACTGCGTCCATGTGCTTTATGTAGGGAGCAGCAAAAGATACCATGATTGCAAGTATAGTTTGGTGTGATTACCTTGGATTACACTAAGATAAAAGCAGCAAATATCAACACAGAAAAAAGGGCAGATGACAACAACAACATATTATTATATGGAAGTAGTATTTTCCTATTTTAGATGAGGACACTAAGCCACAGAAACATTAAGTAAATGCCCTAAAGACAAAAAGTTGGAAAGTAGTTTAGTTAGAATTTGAATGCATCTAAAATCATAGCCAGATCCCTTAATAAAGTGTAGGAATCTAGGGAGGGGGTTTTAGTTTCATGAGCCTGTCTTTACATTTTTCCTGATGCACAGCATTTTAAACTTTAATGAGTGTTTTCAACTTTTTTTTTTGTTCTCTCAATTATTTCCTTAAATTGTATTCACAATCAGTAGCTACATCTGAACCTAAGGATTTAAAAGGCCACATGGAATTGTCATGAGTAGCTTCTTGCTAGTGTAAGAACCAAAAATTTAGGTTCTTTGTTTGTGTGGATTTGAGCAAATTACTCAACTTTTATGAATCTGAGGCTTCTTATATTCAATACTGATACTAAAGAGTTGTGAAGATTAGCCAAGACATCATTTAGAGTTGACATACCACAGTAGTAAACGGGGTAGGAGTAAATATTCTTTAATATTCAAAAGTTATCACAGTCATGCTTTCTGTTGCCATGGTTTTTGTTCATCTTCCTTTATAGTGAATTTCAGTAGGTTTCATTTTGTATTTTTTAATTGATTTAACAGTTCACTGTTAATCTATGGTATTTTGCCACTAAATATTTGCTTTATTAATTTACTTCCTGTGCTCTTAACACTTCATAACTCTTTGGATTCCATTCCACTATGACCCTTAAGCACAGAATCCTGTCAACTTTGGCAAAATATTTGAAAGGAACATCAGATAAAGCAAGACTTCTAGAAATACAGTAATTTCATTTGAATGTCTGTGTGTTTTGTGTTAAATAGTGATAATGCTAACTTTGTAAAATCAGAATGATGCTATGGACATCCTTGGTGGTCCAATGGAGGAGACTCTGGGCTTGCAGTGCAGGGGGCCTGGTCGGGGAACTAGATCCCACTTGCAGCAACTAAAGATTCTGTGTGTCCAGACTAAGATCTGGTAGGCCAAATAAACAGATAAAACTAAATACACAATCAGAAGTAAGAGCAAGATTAACTAAACAAATAAGAATGATGCTTGAGTAATTTCTTCAAGCATTAGAGTACTAAAAGGAAAAAAAACGGGGGTGCAACCAGTTCTGGTGATATTTGTGTATCTGTTTCTATGAGAGTGTGTATACAGATTCTTATTCTAAATATTCTTTTTAGAACCTACTCTAGTTAGAAATTTTACGCATAACCTTATGCTTCCATGAGGCGAAAACAACCTTAAATGTGCTTGAGATCTTGCATCCCTTTTTTTTTTCTGTTTTCTTAAGAATTCTACTGCAGCTCATGAAGCTTAAGAACGTGTGTATCTTTGTGCAACTTTGTGTGTAATTAACAATATAATATTACTATCATATTGGCACAGAAATGGATATCTTAGTAGTGGTGATTGTCATAATACATGAGATTCTTTTGAAAAGAACAGCTTCTCCCTCTCAAATTGTGTTTTCAATCAACCAAGTTACAATTAACACAGCAGCAGACAAAAGCTAGCTGCAGGCTCTTTTCAGCCAGATGCTTCCATCTCTAAAGTGAGCTCCATCTCCGACTTCTTCATCTTGTAGGTGGAGGCTGGGTTAATTGCTTTTAATTAGTTGCCTAATTACCCTAAATAGGACGGTATTTGTCTAAGTCTTGCTTGTACCACAAACCTGAAACCTGGAGGCAAAAATTATTTTACCAGCTTATTTCTCTCTTCTCTGAGTTCTTTACCCATTCATTCTGCTAACTGACTTCCAACTATCCACTCATCAGCCTCTCCAGAACCAAAGGGCCTGGAGACCCCTTTCCAATGTAACATCTACTACCTGCTCTTCACATCAGAAGAACATCTTTGTTTTTCTAAAATGTGGCCTCTGCCAGGGAAGTTATTTCCCCTGATGGTATCTGCTTGTTACCTCTTCTCATGGGGCTCCTTCAGATCACTCTGTTTAATATTGACTCAGCCACCAGCCTGCTCCCTCTGAATTTTTTTTTTTTCCAAATCTTACACAGAACTAACTATCTTTGCTAAGTCTTATTTTTGTTTTTATTCAGTCACCAAGTCATGTCCAACACTTCCTGACCCCATGGACTGCAGCGTGGCAGGCTTCCCTGTCCCTCACCATCTCCCGGAGTTTGCCCAAGATCATGTTCATTGAGTTCGTTTTGTCGTCCAACCATCTCATTCTCTGTTCCCTCATTCTCCTCCTGCCCTCAATCTTTCCCAGCATCAGAGCCTTTTCTAATGAGATAACTGTTTGCATCAGGTGGCCAAAGTATTGAAACTTCAGCATCAGTCCTTCCAATGAGTATTCAAGGTTGATTTCCTTTAAGATTGACTGGTTTCATCGCCTTCCTGTCCAAGAGACTCTCAAGAGTCTTCTCCAGTATCATGGTTTGAAAGCATCTATTCTTTGGCATTCTGACTTCTTTGTGGCCCGGCTCTCACATCTGTACATGACTGCTATAAAGACCATAACCTTAACTATATGGACCTTTCTCAGCAAAGTGATGTCTTTGTTTTTAACACACTGTCTAGGTTTGTCATAACTTTCCTGCCAAGATTCAACTGCCTTCCAATTTCATGTCTTCAGTCACCATCCACAGGAAACTTAGAGCCCAGGAAGAGGAAATCTGCCACTGCCTCCACCTTTTCTGCTTCTATTTGCCATGAAGCGATGGGATCAGATGCCATAATCTTAGTTTTCTTTTTAATATTGATTTTTAAGCTGGCTTTTTCACCCTCCTCCTTCACCCTCATCAAGAAGCTCTTTCATTCCTCTTTGCTTTCTGCCATTAGAGTGGTATCATCGCCATTTCTGAGGTTGCTGATATTTCTCCCAACAATCTTGATTCCAGCTTGTAACACATTGAGCCTGGCATTTTGCATGATGTGCTCTGTGTGTAAGTTAAATAAACAGGTGACAATAAATAACCTTGTTGTACTCCTTTCTCAATCCTGAACCAGTCTGCTTTTCCATACAAGGTTCTGACTGTTGCTTCTTGACCCACATACAGGTTTCTCAGGAGACAGGTAAGATGTTCTCTTTAAGAGTTTTCCACAGTTGGTTATGATTCACACAACTGAAGGCTTTAGCGTAGTCGATGAAACAAAGATAGATGTTTGATCTCTCATTCCTCTGCCTTTTCTATCCCTGCTTGAACATTTGTAAGTTCTCAGTTCATGTGATACTGAAGGAAGGATTTTGAACATAACCTTGCTAACATGAGAGATGAGTGCCATTATCCACTGATTTGAACATTCTTTACTACTGTCCTTCTTGGGAATTGGGATGAGGACTGACCTTTTCCAGTACGTGGCCACTGCTGAGTCTTCCAAATTTGCTGACATATTGAGTGCAGCACTTCAATAGCATCATCTTTTAGGATTTCAAATAGCTCAACTGGAATTCCATCACCTCTTCTAAGTTTTTTTGGCAGCAGTGCTTCCTAAGGCCCACTTGACTTCACATTCCAGAATGTCTGGCTTTGGGTGAGTGACAACACCATCATGGTTATCCATATCATTAAGATCTTTTTTTGTACAGATTTTCTGTGTATTCTTGCCACCACTTCATCTCTTCTATTTCTTTTAGGTCTTTCCCCTTTCTTCATATTTCTGTCCTTTATTGTGCCCATTGTTGGATGGAATGTTCCTTCAGTATCTCTACTTTTCTTGAGGAGATCTCTAGTCTTTACCCTTCTGTTGTTTCTCTCTATTTCTTTGCATTGTTCATTGAAGAAGGCCTTCTATTCTGGCCTTACTATTCTTGGAACTCTGCATTTAGCTGAGTGTACCTTTCCCTTTCTGCCTTGCTTTTCACTTCTCTTCTGTCCTCAGCTATTTATAAAATCTCCTCAGACAACCACTTTGCTTTCTTGCATCTCTTTTCCTTTGGGATGGTTTTGATCACAGCCTCCCACACACTATTACCAACCTCTGTTCACAGTTCTTCAGGCATTCTGTTTACCAGAGCTAATCCTTTGAATCTATTTGTCACCTCCACTGCATATTCATAGGGGATTTGATACAAGTTGTACCTGAATGGCCTAGTGGTTTTCCCCACTTTCTTTAGTTTAAGCCTGAATTTTACTATAAGGAGCTGATGATCTGAGCCACAGCCAGCTCCAGGTCTTGTTTTTGCTGACTGTATAGAGCTTCTCCATCTTCAGCTACAGAGAATTTAATCAGTTTGATTTTGGTATTGACCATTTGGTGATGTCCATGTGTAGAAGTATTGACCATCTGATGATGTCCTTGTGTAGAGTTGTCTCTTGTGTTGTCGAGAGATGGTGTTGGCTCTCACCAGTCCATTCTCTCAGAAGAATTCTGTTAGCCTTTGCCCTGTTTTATTTTGTACTCCAAGACCACACTTGCCTGTTACTCCAGTATCTCTTGACTTCCTACTTTTGCATTCTAGTCCCCTGTGATGAAAACGACATCTTTTCTGGTGTTAGTTCTAAGAGGTCTTCTAGGTCCTCATAGAACTTATCCAGCTTCTTCAGGACTGGTGGTTGTGGCATAGACTTAGATTACTATGATACTGAATGGTTTGCCTTGGAAATGAAGTGAGATCATTCCATCATTTTTGAGGTTGCACCCAAGTACTGAATTTCAGACTTCTGTTGATTATGAGCACTGCTCCATTTCTTCTATGGAATTGTTGCCCACAGTAGCAGATACCATGGTCATCTAAATTAGATCCATCCATTTTATTTCCGTGATTCTTAATGATGTCGATGTTTACTTTTGCCATCTCCTGCTTGATCACGTCCAATTTACCTTGATTCATGAACCTAACATTCCAGATTCCTATGCAATATTGTTCTTTTCTGAATTGGATTTTACTTTCATCACCAGACAACATCCCAAAGTGAGCATCGTTTCCGCTTTGACCCAGCTGCTTCTTTCTTTCTGGAGCTGTTTGTAGTTGTCCTCTGCTCTTCCCCAGAAGCACATTGGACACATTCCAACCTGGGGGACTCATCTTTAACTGTCATATATTTTTGCCTTTTATACAGTTCATGAGGTTCTCACGCCAAGTACGCTGGAGTGGTTTGCCATTCCCTCCTCCAGTGGACCTTGTTTTGTCAGAACTCTCCACTGTCACCCGTTTGCATGCTAAGGTCCTAGGAAAATCTCTGTTTTATAAAGGGACTCAGTAAAATTTAAGTGGGTCATTGAATGAATCTCATATTGTTTAAAACCACATTGCTGCTATTTTATACTCTCTACATGTGGGTTTGTGACTAGGTTGCTGAGTATAGGGGGACTGTGTGCTATGTGAGAAGACTGGAAGTCTTTCATTGTAACTCTCAGCTTACAGGTCTTAGGGATAGAGCCTTATACCTATCGCCATTGATAGAGAAATCTTTAAGAAACGTGTAAAGCTTTGTATTACTGACCTCACTACTACAATGCCATTAAGATGAGAGAAAACACCAGAACTGGGTTGGGAACAAGAGAGGAAGGCACATACTCTCTTCTGCCAGATATGTATCCATTATGTGGATCTCCTGATGATCCCATATGCAAGGCAGCAAAGGAGATACATGTAAAACCCAGACTTTTGGACTCAGCCAGAGAAGGCGAGGGTGGGATGAGCTGAGAGGCTAGCATTGAAACACATGTGTATTGCCATATGTAAAACAGATGATCAGTGCAAGTTTGATGCATGAAGCAGGGCACCTAAAGCTGGTGCTCTGGGACAACTCGGAAGGATAGGATGGGGGGAGAGGTGGAGGGGGGGAGGTTCAGGATGGGGGATAAACACATATACCTGTGGCCAATCCATGCTGATGTATGGCAGAAACCATCGCAATATTGTAAAGTAATTATCATCAAATCAAAATAACTTAATTGGAAAAAAAAAAAAACACTTTGAAAGAACACTCACTCGCTATCTCCACTGTCCCTCCATTTGTCCTGAACCAGATTCTAATCAGGCCTTCTCTGTGTCTTTGTCTTCATCCTCCCGCTTTCATCACTCCTGTTCAGCTTCCTTTGTTGACTCCTGACCTCTCGCAGCCTTAGGATGTCACAGTCTCAGCCCTTGCACCTCTCCTATTCTGTCTTCATTCACATCCTCAGTTATAACCTCCTGCCTCTTGGTTTTTAATTCCCTCTATAGCTGGTGACTCACAGCTCAGCCACCTCGGGTCCTACTGGACTTCATTCATCTTGCAGATATCTCACTGAGTGCATCCAGAACTCAGTTCCTGATACCCTCCAATACCTACTCCACCATCAGACTTCTTTAATGAATTCTGTATTTCCAGTTGCTCAGACCACAACTGTGGTTTCCTACATGATCTAGTTTCTTTATATGCTGACAGGCATAGCAGGAAAATATACTTTGGGATCTACTTTGAAAAATATTCCAAATTCAACAACTTGCTTTGTTACTCCAGTCCTAGTCAGAACCAAGATAATTTCTCATCTGTGATCCTGTGTGACTATCTCTGCCTCATCACAGATCTGTAGGAATGGTCCTATTTTGCTGGAAGTGACATCATGTCATTCTCAGAAATCTCCAGTGCCCCATGCTCCTGTCAGAGTACAATTCAAAGTCCTTTCAGCAGCCTCATTACATTGCTGACTTCATATCCTGCAATCGTATCCCTTTCTTGACCTTGACCAGTCTTTTTATTGTTTGCTGCTCTGAATGATGCTAGCTACATTCTTATATTAGAGCCCTTTTAGAGGCTGTTTTTCTGTCTGCAATGCTCTTTTCCTCCAGACAAGCAGGGAGATCTCTTTCCCACTCCTTAAGGTCATTGGTCAAGTATTTTATGTTCTCAGTGAAGCTTTCCCAAACCATCATACTCAAATTTGCAAACCCTCTCAGTACCTACCCTTCAAAATTTTGCTTCACTTTCTTCCCTGATGGCATGGGTTGTATTGAGACAATATAGTATATTTAATTAAAATGTGCAGGGTTTGTTTTATTTCCACAGCTATAATATAAACCCCAGGAAGGAAAGACTTTTTTATTTTTTTCATCAATTTCAGGTGCTAAAGATAAGTGATCCTTTAGTAAATACTGATTAGATTACTTAATCAGTATCTAGTAATGTATAATTTTATGAAACACGAAACACTACCAAATATGATCATCTGTTCAGAGCATAGAGAAAATTGTAATGGATTTTTAAAGATAAAAATTACAAGTATTGTGTTATAAGTACCATTTTCTTTGATCATGATATAAAGATGATTTTTTTTAAGTAGGAAAAGTAAAGAAAGGAAACTCTATACAGCAGGGAATTTAAAAGTTTCCCCTAAACAAGAATTGGAAAGACAAAATTAAAATAGAAATAATGACAAAAAAATCCTTCACTACAGATTATTTCTTAAGCATTAAATTCAAAAAGTTAGAAAGAGGATGAACAGAGTTTAATAAGTATGGAAATAGCAAGGTTAATTTATAGAGAAATTAGATTTGATAAATCAAAGAATTGGCTTTTTGAAAAATATAATTAAAAGATAAGCAATGAGCTGCCATAAGCAATAAAGATGCAGAGAACAAAATATACAAAATCAGAAATTTTGTATGGAAATAGAACAAATAGAAAGTTGTAAATGTCTAAAGAATATATTAATCTAAATTGAAACCCTCTATGGAATTGCAGGGCTTTAGAAAATTAAGTGGCTGTCACTAACTCTCAAAGATATACATAAAATCTCAGTAGGCCAATTATTATAAAATAATTGTAAAAGTTATCAGAATCTAAGTACCTAATAAAGATAGTGCCAGAAAATTTGAGTTTAATTATTAATCTAAAAAGAACAAATTCTAATGCTATTTAAACTTTTCAGAGAATAAAGAAAGTTTCTGAAACTATTTTATAAAACCACTGTTAACACTAATCTATATTTTGGAATAGGACAGAATTTAAAGAAATATTGGATACATTTTCTATAAGATATGGTATTGTTGAACATAAATAAATGTAATTAAAGAAAGCATATATTAATCTTGCAAAAAATATTTTTCAAGGCCAAAATACCACCAACCATGTCAAAATACAAATGATTGGAGGAAAATGCAGTGTAATGCAACACACTATTAATATAAGAAGAACACTTGCAGAAAAGATATAGAATTCAATTTATTGGTAAAATCAGGTAATTATATTGAAATTATATAAGCAAATGTGTAGCTAAAGACATCTGTAAGAATATTAATACCAGAAATTATAATAACAAGTAACTGAATATTGCAAATGTAATACTACACAAAAATGAAAAATTACTGCTAGTTTTAGTAGCATATATAATTTTCTCAAATATAAGATATAGAATGATTATACCTATAAAGTTAAAAATTGGGCAATAACATTTATTAAAGAAGTCAGGATAAGTTTAACTATGGCATGGAAGGAGGAAGTGGTGATGGTTGGTACCTAAGAAGGTTTCTGAATTACTGATAATTTTTTTTAAATTTCTTTGGTTACACAAATACATCCACTTCTAGATAATTTACACTGAGCTGAGTACTTGTGATATGTTTACTTTTGTAAACATGCATATATGGCTTTATATAAAAAATTATGAACATACACCCAAGGTAAATAAATATATTTGAAGATATAGAAGAAACTGATCAAAGTGAGTTTTCCATGTACTTTTAATAGAAGAGGGGATGAAGGGATATTTTAACTGCATAAACTTTTGTAAAATCATAAGTCTGTACTCTTTGGTCATTTTGCTTGTACATATATTCACATTCTTGTAGAAGTTTGAAACAATCATTTAAAAGTTCCCATTTGACTTATTTCCCCGGAACTACAATTATGTTTGGAATATGTTCTTCCAGACTTTTTTCCGTGAACTTGTGTATACCTATATTTTCAGAGAAACAGAACATTTTGGGGTATTCGAAGGTATTCATACCATTTTTAGAGTACATAATTTGGTTCAGCGGTACATGCAGTGTAAAATATGTTGTGGGGACCCTTCTAGGAAAAAAACAGAGTTCCACCTCATTTCTTCTAGGTGTTGTTTCATACATCATGGCTCTTCCTTTTGCTGACTTATAAAATTGCTGCTCTTACTAACAGCTTTTATTTCAGATAATCCTCCTTTGCCATCTCTTACTATACTATACCATGAGCCACTTTGCTGCATTTCTTCAGAATTTTGTCTTTGCTTATTCCCACTCCCTACAATTCATAATCCTAGACATTTCAGTGTTCTCATATTTTGCTTCAGAGATGTTGTCTTTTCCTCAAATTACACTTCCCTCTTCTCCACCCCAACCACTAATATATTATTACCAACTTTAACCCCTGCATCTTCCCAGGTTTACACATTAAATAGTAATCCACCATCTTGTTCTTTCTCACTTTTTTCTAGGATTTCTAGTTCCAATAATTTATGGTTCACGCCTGAACTTTAAGTCCCTTGAAGGTTCATTCCTCCTTACCTTGCCTAAGACCCCTAAGAGGATGAGCTATAGAAAAAGGTGGCCAGGCTTTGAGACTTGGTGCCATCATCTACAGGATCCAGACATGCTCTAGATTTCCTTACTTTCTATGCCTCATTTTCCTTATCTGTAAAAATGGGGAGAATAGGAAATCCACCTCACAGGGCTGTTAATGACATTTAAATGAGTGAATGATTGTCAAGAACTTAGAATAGCACCTGGCATATTGTTAAGGTGTGTGATAAAAATTTATTATTATAACCCTTTCCTACATGTGTGTGTGTCTGAGTCTTTTGCAATCCCATAGACTATAGCCCACCAGGCTCCTCTTTGCATGGGATTCCCAGGCAATAATACTAGAGTTTCCATTTCATTCTCCAAGGGATCTTCCCAACCCAGGGATCAAACCCATGTCCGTTCTGCCTCTTGCATTGGCAGGTGGACTCTACAACTGTGTCAGGTGGGAAGTTCAGCCTTTCCAGACATGTATCTTTAAAAATTGGACACTTTCATCTCATCATAATCACTTTGCAAAATATTAACTCTGGATGTATCTAATTGTTCACTTTTTCAGCAAACCCACCACTGCAGCTGAGGGTGTTAGGAAAAAAAAAATGCTTCATAATCTCACTTGTGTAATTAAGTGACTATGTAATCAAGATGACTTGCATATTCAATGACTGTGTAATCATGTCATGAAAAGGACATGGAAAAAGTGTCTTATTCATCATATGGGACTGTATTGCAGTAGTAGAAAGTCAAGATTTACCTGAAGTAACAGGCAAGTTTGACCTTGAGTGCAAAATGAAGCAGGGCAAAGGCTAACAGTTTTACAGAGAGAATACATTGGTCATAACAAACACCCTCTTCTAACAACACAAGACGACTCTACACGTGGACATCGCCAGATGGTCAATACTGAAATCAGATTGATTGTATCATTTGCAGCCAAAGATGAAGAAGTTCTATATACTCAACAAAAACAAAACTGGAAGCTTACTATGGCTCAGATCATGAACTCCTTATTGCAAAATTCAGAAACCACTAGACCATTTAGGTATGACCTAAATCAACTCCCTTATGATTATACAGTGGAAGTGATAAATAGATTCAAGGGATTAGACTTGATAGAGTGACTGAAGAACTATAAGCAGAGATTTATAACATTGTACCAGAGGTGGTGATCAAAACCATCCCCAAGAAGAAGAAATGCAAAATGGCAAAATGGTTGTCTGAGGAGGCCTTACAAATAGCTGAGAAAAGAAGAGAAGTAAAAGGCAAAGAAAAATGGAAAGATATACCCATTTGAATGCAGAGTTCCAAAGAATAGCAAGGAGAGATAAGAAAGACTTCCTAATTGATCAATGCAAAGAAATAGAGGGAAACAACAGAATGGGAAAGACTAGAGATCTCTCAAGAAAATTAGAGATACCAAGGGAACATTTAATACAAAGCTGGGCACAATAAAGGACAGGAATGGTATGGACCTAACAGAAGTAGAAGATATTAAGAGGAGGTAGCAAAAATACACAGAAGAACTATACAAAAAAGACCTTCATAACCCAGGTAACCATGATGATGTGATCACTCACTTAGAGCCAGACATCTGGAATGCAAAGTCAAGTGGGCATCGGGAAGCTTCACAACAAACAAAGCGAGTAGAGGTGATGGAATTCCAGCTGAGCTAATTGAAATCCTAAAAGATGATGCTGTGAAAGTGCTGAACCCAATATGTCAGCAAATTTGGAAGACTCAGCAGTGGCCACAGGACTGGAAAAGGTCAGGTTTCATCCCAATCCCAAAGAAAAGCAATGCCAAAGAACGTTCAAGTTACCACACAATTGCACTCATCTCACACACTAGCAAAGTGATGCTCAAAATCCTCTAAGCCAGGCTTCAACAGTACGTGAACCATGAACTTCCTGATGTTCAACCTGGATTTAGAAAAGGCAGAAGAACCAGAGATCAAATTTCCAACATCTAGTGGATCAATGAAAAAGCAAGAGAGTTCCAGAAAAACATCTACTTCTGCTTCATTGACTACGCTAAAGCCTTTCACTGTGTGGATCACAAAAAAAAACTGTGGAAAATTCTTCATAAAATGGGAACACCACACTACCTTACCTGTCTCCTGAGAAATATGTATGCATGTCAAGAAGAAACAGTACTGGTCATGGGAAGGGAGTATGTCAAGGCTGTATATTGGCACCCTGCTTATTTAACTTATATGCAGAGTATACCATGCAAAATGCTGGGCTGGATGAAACACAACATGGAATCAAGATTGCCAGGAGAAATATCAATAACCTCAGATATGCAGATGACACCACTCTTATGGCAGAGAGTGAAGAAGAACTAAAGAGCCTTTTGATGAAAGTGAAAGAGGAGAGTGAAAAACTTGGCTTAAAATCCAACATTCAGAAAACTAAGATCATGGCATCTGGCCCCATCACTTCATGGCAAATAGATGGGGAAACAATGGAAACAGTGATAGACTTAATTTTGGAGGGCTCCAAAATCACTGCAGATGGTGGCTGCAGCCATGAAATTAAAAGACACTTGATCCTTGCAAGAAAACCTATGACCAACCTAGACAGCATATTAAAAAGCAGAGACGCTACTTTGCCAAAAAATGTCCATCTAGTCAAAGCTATAGTTTTTCCAGTAGTCATGTATGGATGTGAGAGTTGGACCATAAAGGAAGTTGGACACCAAAGAATTGATGCTTTTGAACTGTGATGTTGGAGAAGACTCTTGAGAGCCCCTTGGACTGCAAGGAGATCCAACCAGTCCATCCTAAAGGAGATCAGTCCTGAGGTGTTCATTGGAAGGACTGATGCTAAAGTTAAAGCTCCAATACTTTGGCTACCCAATGTGAAGAACTGACTCATTAGAAAAGACTCTGATGCTGGGAAAGATTGAAGGCAGGAGGAGAAGGAGAAGGCAGAGGATGAGATGGTTGGATGGCATCACTGACTTGATGGACATGAGTTTGAGCAAGATTTGGGAATTTGTGATGGACAGGGAAACTTGGCATTTTGCTGTCCATGGGGTCACAAAGAGTCAGACATGACTGAACAACTGAACTTCATGTCACTTGGATTCCTGAATACTCAGCTCACTGGATTTTTAGGCAATTACGGTTTTCTTTTTCTCTCCCTCTCATCAGTTCTCACATTTGAGGCTCCTGCATTATCCTTTTTATTTAAAACCTAATACCTCATTTCCTCCTCTCACACTCACCTGCTGACTTTTTTTTTTTCCTTTTCACTGAGAAAACAATAAACTGTTGGAGAACTTGTGTAAGCTCCCAACCCCCATGTACATGCATTTCTGTCCATATCTGCGTCTGTCCTGCATTAGCTAAACTGTCCTCATTCTTGGTTAAGGCCAGCTCTTTCTTTTATGCATTTAGTGTTATCGTCTCATTTCATTATTTTCTATCCTTACTGTTTAGCCACCATAAAAATACATTTTTATTAATTCAATTTTAAATGCTGCTGCTGCTGCTAAGTCACTTCAGTCTTGTCCCCCATAGATGGAAGCCCACCAGGCTCCCCTGTCCCTGGGATTCTCCAGGCAAGAACACTGGAGTGAGTTGCCATTTCCTTCTCCAATGCATGAAAGTGAAAAGTGAAAGTGAAACCCAGTCATGTCTGATTATTAGTGACCCCATGGACTGCACCCCAACAGGCTCCTCTGTCCATGGGATTTTCCAGGCAAGAGTACTGGAGTGGGTTGCCATTGCCTTCTCTGCACCACTCATCTCTGCAGAAACCAGCCCTACTAGTTTTTTGAGTATTTTTTCTGCTTGCCATTCTCTCTTAAATGCATCCAGATTTTCACCCCTGAACCCTTACAAAGATACTCAATATCATCTTCGTTAATATTTAGGATAATTAATTTCCATATGATATTATTTCGCCTACAATGTTTGACATGTTTTGGTCATTATACTGATAGTAACATTTGACCTGGTTGGTCATTCTATCCTTTTTGAAAAACTAAGTTCATGTGTTTATGGTACAACATTCTTGATTTTCCTACCCAGTGGTTGCCATTTTCAAGGTTTTGCTGTGGGTCTGGGGGTCTTTTATTTTTCTCCTATCATAGAGCCAGCATCTAAATGTTGAACTGACTCAGAGCCCAGTCCTGTTAGTGTTTCTCTTATATATCCATACAAAAGCCCGGGATAATCTTACCTGAGGTCACAGCTTATGGTGCTAATATCAGACTCATCTTCTCCTCTGAGATGAGATCCATATTTATAATCCCCTACTCAAAGTTTCTTCTAGATATAAAAGTATGCAGATGAACACAAGCCATCCACAACTAATCTCTCAGAGAATCTCCTTAACTAGCTCCTGCAGAAATCTTCCCCATCTTAGTGAAAGTCAACTAAGATGTCTCAGTTGCTCTGACCACAGAAATCTTGATATTATTCTGTGATAAACTATAAACTACAGTTTTATCTTCATTATATTTTTTTAAATTTCTTTCAACATTCACAAGTGTCTAGAAATTAATTATCTTTAGCTCTATCCTCCGGCAGACTTCTGAATATCTTTCCTGGATTACTGCTTTTTCTTCCAACTGGACTTACCATTCCAGATCCTTCTCCAGGCCCTTCTGTCTTCATGATAGCAAAAGGGATGGCTCTATTAAATTAGGACACATCATTTCACTCCCTGATGAAATATCTATATTTGCTGTTGATTTCACCCAGATAGAATGTTGGATTCTTTAAGGGACCTTGCAGAATTCTCTATGAGCTGACTGCTCATTTGTGAGGCTGCATCTGCTTGCCCCTCCTCTTTCTCATTCCCCTTCAGTCACACTGGACCCTTCATGATTGTTCACAGATATAAGGCACATTTTCATCCAAAGTCTTTGATCTTTGGGACCTCTGTCTAGGTGAAATGCTTCTTTTATCTCTTAACTCCTACCCAGAATGTCATAGACAACTCCTCAATTGCTCCAGATACTCAGGAAAATCTTTCCAAGAATATTCCCTTGGTCCATTTCAACGCCCAGAAAATTCAATTCTTTTCTGCTTCATTATTTCTCTCATAAATCCATTACAATTTACTCATTTCTTTTTTCTTCTTTCATTTTTTCACTGGGCTTTATTGAGGTATAATTGACAAATAAGTTTGTATATATTTAAAATGCATACAGTAATGATTTGATATACATATACATTGTGAAATGATTATTATAATCAAGTTGATAATACATCAATGACCTCACACAGTTGCTTTTTGTGTGTGTGTGATGAGAATAACTAATATCTGTTCTCTTAGTAAATTTCAAGTCCATAATACAGTATTATTTATTGTCATCATCATACTGTATATTAGATTTCCAGAACTTTTCGATCTTATAACTGAAGGCTAGGACTCTTTGACCAGCATCTCGTTATTCTTCCCATTCCTCAGCTTCTGGTAACCACCATTCCGCTCTGTATCTGTGTTCAATTTTTTTTTTTATTCTAAATTTAAGTGATGTCACAGTATTTTTCTTTCTCTATCTGACTTATTTCACTTATCATAATACCCTCTAGGTTCATCAGTGTTGCAAATAACAACTTGAACTTGCTATTAACAAGCAAATAGGACTTAAAGTTCTTCCTTTCTCATAGCTTAATAATACACATATACATACACATATTACATCTTCTTTATCCATATATCCATTGATGGACACTGGAAAAAGCAGTTTAACTTAGCAAATCACCTGATACAAGATTTCCCTACGTGCAACTATATTTAAAATGGATAACCAGGGACCTACTGTATAAGACATGGAACTCTTCTCAATGTTATGTGGCAGCCTGGATGGGAGGGGAACTTGGGGGAGAATGGATACTTATGCATGTATGGCTGAGTCCCTTTGCTGTCCACCTGAAACTATCACAACATTGTTAATCAGCTATACCCCAACACAAAATTCAAAGTTAAAAAAAAAAAAAAGTCAACAGTAAGCCTTTGCATGATGGCTTCTTCCTTTGGAGTGCTCACTTCCTCTCAGTGTAGCCTGTTTTTTACGGTACTTAAGGATGAGTCTCTGCCTATCTTTGTAGCTCCATATCTTATTTACACCTGGGAAATATTAAATGCCCTAGAAACACTTTCTAATGTATGAAACGAAAATTAGTACTTATATGAAGTCAAAATCTATCTCCCTGAGCTTCCACTTAGTAGACCTATATCTGTACTCCGTTGAAAGAAGAATGTGCCAACTCCTTCTGTGTGAGACTATTTTGATGTTTGATCACTCAAGTTTACCCTGTTCTAGATTAATCTCTAGTTCCTTCATTTAATTATTTCTTGAGCAGCTGTGCCAATCATTTTGATCTTTCTGGTCAGGTAAAAACTTATGTCTTTTTTTCCTTCTAGTAATTTCATGAAAACATTTCCCCCCTTCTTTTATTGGAGCAATGCTTTTTTTCCCCTTAAATTGTGACAGCCCATTTGTCATTGTACAATTTAATCATATTGGTTTTTACTCATCTTTATACCTATTGAGAATTTTTAAATTCTTATTTTGTCAGCAGCATTCTTGCTGTAGTGTTATATCTTTGAAGATTGGGTCAATAAAGTTGGTAACAGAAGACTGTGTATATTAATACTTTAGTATATGCCAGTAGGGTCTTTTTTTCCACATAGGGTGGCATTAATTCATCACTTACCTTTCTCATGAGATCATTAGGCCTAAAAATTTTCCATACAGTGCTAGAAGTGGCTTTTGAAAATATTAAATCTGTTTATTTTTTTCCTCCAATTTTACATATAAGGATACTGAATTCAAAAGAGTTCAAGGCTACATAGCTGGTTAGTAGAAACACCCAGACTAGAACCAGGACCAATGACACCCAAGGCAGAATGTTCTTGCTTTTCAATCACAGCTTCCACTTTTTTTAATAGACTTCTTGAGGAGCAGTTTTAGTTTCGCAGCAAAATCGGCCTGAAAGTACAAATATTTTCCATATACTTTCTGGCTCCATTCATGAATAACCTCCCCTGCTGTTTACATGGTGTCTTGTTGTAGGTTCATCAGTTGAACTCATTTCTATTTATGTTGTTAGTCTTCCTCAAAAGACCATGTGCTAACTGAGTGATGGAATGGTGGCAAAGAGTTAATACCTACCATGTAGTAAATGATTGTATCAGTCAGGGCATAGGGCAGGAAGTAAAAGGCACAGTGGAACAGTTAATTTGAGAGAATTTTGCACTGAAGGATAACATGGAGAAAACATAAGAATGCTGCGGAGAATGCTGTCTCCTTGGAATTACGGCTTAGGTGCTGGGCAGTAGGAGACACTGAAAGAAAGAGCTGGGAGGATCTAGTATTTGACTGTTCTCTCCCTGTCTCTCTCTGATAGCACACAGGGCTTCCCACTGCCCATCTGCAACAGGAAGCTAGATGGCAAGGGAGCTATTTGACACAGTGGAGAGCAATCTAGAGAGTAAACTGAAGGTATCCAACACAGGATTCCATAAATAATGGGGCATGAATACTTCATCGGACATCTGAAAAACTGCCTCTGGCACACATACTGTTTTATAAAATAAGTTATACTGGGCTAATTTTAGACATAGTGGTTGCAAGTGTACACATACTTCTGTCTCTTACTATACCCAAGGGAATGATATATTAATCAATATGAATACTTGCAATGAGGTATTCTAAAAGCAAAAAACAGAACCCATAGTAGCATGCCACCCACAATGTGTAGGCTACCAACTTCCTACCAGTCATATCATCAGAGATATAATTTGACATTTATTACTTTAGTTTCTTATTTATAGATTTAATTTGACATTGTATTGTTAATAGTAATTTATATGTAAAAAGAACTTTGTGAAACAACTCTGAAATAATAATGAGTAGGAACTGGAATATTAGGACTCTAGCTTCCTTGTCCCTCAAATGAGCTATTCTTAGATTTGGTCTAAACTGTTTCTAAGAAGTCCCCACCAGGTCTGATTTCCCAGATGGAAAATGTGCCCATATGGGGGCTTTCTGTTCTTCTGTGTATACCCTGCTTTCCCTCCTGTTTTCAGATTCCTCCAAAATTGTCCTCAAATACTTTGTCTCAAGATCTGCTTTTGTGGGAGTCCAACATTATACATACTTGTAATAAGCCAAAAATAACACTCATTTAAAAACACCTGCTGTGGAGCGTTGACCCATGTAGGTAAACATCCACATATTTGTCTCTTCAGGCAAAATCTGTTTCAGTTTTACGCCATGGTAGCTTGCATTTTGGGGGAGTGGATTTTCAGAATTAATGTAAGAATAAGGCTTTATTTGTCTCACTTGCTTCCCTGGTGACATTGAATAACACATGCAAGAATTTACTTTGGCTACTGTGTGAAAGTTGTTCAGTAATGTCTGACTATTTGCAACCCAACAGAGTGTAGCTTGCCAGACTCCTTCTGTCCATGGAATTCTCCAGGCCAGAATACTGGAGTGGGTAGGCATTCCTTTCTACAGGGGATCTTCCCAACCCAGGAATTGAAACCAGGTCTCCCTCATTGCAGGGGGATTCTAAAACAGCTGAGCTACCAGATGTAAGTGCCAAAGAATGAGAGTTGAGCTGACAGTATGAGACCTGCTTTCTCCTCTTTCTATGTGACTTTACTTTTAGATAAAGAGAATCAGAATTAGTTGAGTGTCTCAAAGAATAAAGGCATATCCTCCTAAATTATGAGGTATAATTGGCATCAATTCATTTCTGTTCAGTTGCTCAGGCTTATCCAACTATTTGCGACCCCATGGGCTGCAAAACGCCAGGCTTCCCTGTTCATTACCAACTCCTGGAGCTTACTCAGACTCACATCCATTGCATCAGCGATGCCATCCAACTATCTCATCCTCTGTCATTCCCTTATCCTCCCGCCTTCAATCCTTGCCACCATCAGGGTCTTTTCCAATAAGTCGGTTCTTCACATGAGGTGGCCAAAGTACTGGAGCTACAGCTTCAGTATCAGTCCTTCCAATGAATATTCAGGAATGATTCTTTAGGCTGGACTGGTTGGAACTCCTTGCTGTCCAAGGGACTCTCAAGAGTCTTCTCCAACACCACAGTTCAAAAGCATCAATTCTTAGGCATTCAGCTTTCTTTATAGTCCAACTCTCACATCCATACATGACCACTGGAAAAACCATAGCCTTGACTACATGGACCTTTGTTGGTAAAGTAATGACTCTACTTTTTAATATGCTGTCTAGTTTTGTCATAGCATTTATTCCCAGAAGCAAGCGTCTTTTAATTTCATGGCTGCAGTCACCATCTACAGTGATTTTGGAGCCCCCCAAAATTAAGTCTATCACTGTTTCCACTGTTTCCCCATCTCTTTGCCATGAAGTGATAGGACTGGATGCCATGATCTTAGTTTTCTGAAGGTTGAGTTTTAAGCCAAATTTTTCATTCTCCTCTTTCATTTTCATCAAGAGGCTCTTTAGTTCTTCTTCACTTTCTGCCATAAGGATTGTGTCATCTGCATATCTGAGGTTATTAATATTTCTCCTGGCAATCCTGATTTCAGCTTCTGTATCATCCATCCCATCACTTCTCATGATGTACTACTCTGCATATAAGTTAAATATGCAGGGCAACAATATACAGCTTTGATGTACTCCTTTCCTGATTTGGAACCAGTCTGTTGTTCCATGTTCATTTCTAACAGTTGCTTCTTGACTTGTATACAGATTTCTCAGAACGCAGGTCAGGTAATAATAGACATACTGGTAATAATAGTAGACATACTTGTTTCAAAGGTACACATAATGACTTGACAGTTGTATACATTGCAATCAATTCAATTCAATTCATTTGCTCAGTCATGTCCGAGTATTTGCGACCCCATGGACTGCAAAATGCCAGGCTTCCCTCTCCTTCACCAACTTCCAGAGCTTGCTCAAACTCATGTCCATCTAGTTGGTGGTGCCATCCTATCATCTCATCCTCTGTCAATCCCCTTCTCCTCCTGCCCTCAATCTTTCCCAGCATCAGTGTCTTTTCAAATAAGTCAGCTCTTCACATCAGGTGGCCAAGCTTCAGCATCAGTACTTCCAATGCATATTCAGGACAGATTTCCTGTAGGATGGACTGGCTGGATCTCCTTGCAGTCCAAGGGACTCTCAAGAGTCTTCTCCAATACCACAGTTCAAAAGCATCAATTCTTTGGTGCTCAGCTTTCTTTATGGTCCAACTCACACATCCACACATGACTACTGATAAAACCATTGCTTTGACTAGATGGACCTTTGTTGGTAATGTCTCTGCTTTTTAATAAGCTGTCTAGGTTGGTCATAGCTTTTCTTCCAAGGAACAAGCGTCTTTTAAGTTCATGGCTGCAGTCACCATCTGCAGTGATTTTGCAGCCCTACAAGATAAAGTCTGTAACTGTTTCCCCATCTATTTGCCATGAAGTGATGTATACATTGCAAAGTGAAAGTGAAGTCGCTCAGTCGTGTCCGAATCTTTGCGACCCGTGGACTGTAGCCCACCAAGCTCCTCCATCCATGGGATTCTCCAGGCAAGAATACTGGAGTGGGTTGCCATTTCCTTCTCCAAAGTGATGGCCAAATTAAATCTATTTACTACCTGTCATCACACAAAGTCAACTTTTAGGATTTACTCACTTGGCAGCTTTCAAGTATGCCCTACAGTATTACTGTCTACCATGCTGTACTTTATGTCTGCATGACTTATTTTATGATGGCAAGTTTGTATCTCTTGACCTCCTTCACCTATTTCGTTCACCCCACAATCCTCTCCTCTGGTTTGTTATATATGGTCATTATTATGTTGAATTATGTTCCCTCTGTACCCACTTTGTTGAGAGTTTTTCTTCATAAATGGATGTTTCATTTTTTCAAGTGTTTTTTTCTGCATCTACTGAGATGATCATATGATTTATAGCCTTCATTATGAAAATAGTGTATCATGGTGATAGATGTATGGATGTTGAACTATCCTTGCATTCCTGGAATACATCTCACTTGATTATAGTATATGAACCTTTTAACAGATTGTTGATTTTGGTTTGCTGATATTTTGTTGAGGATTGTTGCATCTGTGTTCATGTTCATCAGGGATATTGGTGCATATATATATATATATATATATATATATATATATATATTTGGAAGGGTGATGTCTTTGTCTGGTCTTGGTATCATGGTAGTACTGATCATAAAATCAGTGTAGAAGTGTTTTCAATTTTGGGGGGAAGAGTTTAAGAAGGATAGGTATTAAATCTTTGAATATTTGATATAAATCACCAATGAAGCTGTCTGGTCCTGGCCTTTTATTTGTTTAAAGGCTTTTATTACTGATTCAATCTCCATATAAGTAACTGGTTTATTTAGATTTCCTGTTTCTTCCTGATTCAGTCTTGGAAGATTGTATGATTCTAAAAGTTTATTTGTTATGGGTTTTCCAGTTTGTTGGTGTGTAATTGTTTCTATCATTTCTTATGATGTACTCTGCATAAAAGATAAATAAGCAGGATGACAATATACACCCTTGACTTACTCCTTTTCCTGTTTGGAACCTGTCTATTGTTCCATGTCCAGTTCTAACTGTTGCTTCCTGATCTGCATATAGGTTTCTCAAGAGGCAGGTCAGGTGGTCTGGTATTCCCATGTCTTTCAGAATCTTCCACAGTTTATTGTGATGCACAACAAAGGTCTGTCTAGTCAAGGCTATGGTTTTTCCAGTGGTCATGTATGGATGTGAGAGTTGGACTGTGAAGAAAGCTGAGCACCGAAGAATGGATGCTTTTGAACTGTAGTGTTGGAGAAGACTCTTGAGAGTCCCTTGGACTGCTAGGAGATCCAACCAGTCCATTCTGAAGGAGATCAGCCCTGGGATCTCTTTGGAAGGAATGATGCTAAAGCTGAAACTCCAGTACTTTGGCCACCTCATGCGAAGAGTTGACTTATTGGAAAAGACTCTGATGCTGGGAGGGATTTCGGGCAGGAGGAGAAGGGGACGACAGAGGATGAGATGGCTGGATGGCATCACCAACTCAATGGACATGAGTCTGAATGAACCCCGGGAGTTGCTGATGGACAGGGAGGCCTGGCGCACTGCGATTTATGGGGTCACAAAGAGTTGGACACGACTGAGCAACTGAACTGAATTGTTTCTAGCAGTCACTTATGAATTTTTGTATGTCTGTGTTGTCAGTTATAACTTCTTTCATTTCTGATTTAAGCCTACTGTATTTTTAAATCTTACTAAAGTTTAATGTTTTCAAAGAATCAGTTCTTAGTTTGAGTTTTTTAGTCTTCTTTCTTATTCTTTTTTTTTCTAATTCCTTTAGAAAGTTATTTTTTTTCATATTTTTCTTGCTCCTTTTCTTTTCTATTCTTTAAATTTACTTTTTAATTGAAGGATAATTACTTTACAGAATTTTGTTTTCTGTCAAACATCAACATGAATCAACCATAGGTGTACACATATCCCCTCCCTGTTGAACCTCCCTCCCATCCTACCCCTCTAGGTGGATACAGAGCCCCTGTTTGAGTTCCCTGAGCCATACAGCAAAAGAAATTGTGTCAATGTATATTTTAGTGCTCCTATTTGGGGTTTATATATATTTCCAAATGCTATATTTTCTATTTGGATTGATTCCTTTATCATTATGTAATTATATAATTATATAATGTATCATTATTTTTTTGTCTTTTATTATAATATTTGTTTCCTTTGCTTAATATGATTATAGCTACACCATCTCTTTCCTTTTTGGGAAATATATTTTGTATCTCTTCACTTTGTGGTCTTTCTGCTGAAGTGAGTCTCTATAGGCACTTATATTTTGATTGGCACATTTACATTTAAAGTAATTATTGATAGGTATTTACTTATTATCATTTTGTTTATTGTTTTCTGGCTGGTTATATAGTTGCTTTTAGTTGGTTATGTTTCTTCTCTTACTCTTTTCTCCTGTCATTTGACTTTCCTTGGTGTTACATTTAGATTTGATTTGCACATTTGATTGGCACATTTACATTTAAAGTAATTATTGATAGGTATTTACTTATAGTCACTTTATTGTTTTCTGGCTGGTTACTTAGTTGCTTTTAGTTGATTATGTTTTTTTCTTCTCTTACTCTTTGCTCCTGTGTTTGACTTTCCTGGGTGTTACATTTAAATGTTTGTATTTATTATACTATATATTTTTCCCTTATGGTTACTGTGAGATTTACATATAACACCATATTTATATAACATTCTATTTTAAGTTATTAGCAAATTAACTTTTAACTCATTCCAAAGCTCTATATATTTATCCCCCTGCATGTTTTATGTTTTGAATGTCATATTTTACATCTCATTTTGTGTATTACTTATTAGAGTTTTAGTTAATATTACTAATTTTGTTTATTAACTTTCATACTAGCTGTGTAATGAATACATGATGTTTACTATATATTTACCTTTTTTTATTTTCCCATATGAGAATTTTTTTCTTTTCCTACATGTTCTTGTTATTAATCAGTGCCATTTCTTTTCAGTTTACAGAACTGCCTTTAACATTTCTTTAGTGGTGATGAACTCCTTATCTTTAGCTTGCCTGCAAAATTCTTTAGTCTCCTTCAATTCTGAATGATAATCTTTCCAGATAGAGTATTTTCAGTTAGAAGGTTTTTTTTTTCCTTTCAGCACTTTGGATACATACATCATGCCACTCCTTTCTGACTTGCAAAATTTCAGCTGAAAATCTGCTGATATTCTTATGGGTTTTCCTTTGACATAGCAAGTGGTTTTTTTCTTACTGGTTTTAAGATACTCTCTTTAACTTTTGCCATTTTAATTATAATGTGTCTTGGAGTGAATCTCCTTTGGTTCATCTTTTGCTGACCTCCTGAACGCAGATGTTTCTTTTCTTCCCCAGATTAGGGGAGTTTTTAGTCCTTGGTTCTTCAAATAGGTTTTCCTCCCCGTTCTCACTGTTCTTTCTAATACCCCTATAAGGTGAATGATGCTCTGGTTGATATGGTCCCACAGGCTCCTTAAACTATCTTTACTTTTTTATTTTTCTCCTCTATTTGGGTCAGTTCTATTTCCCTGTCTTCTAGATTACTGATCCATTTTTCTGCTTCATCTAGTCTGCTGTTGAACCCCTCCATTGTATTTTTCGGTTTGTTTATTCTTCAGTCCCATGATTTCTGTTTACTACTTATGATTTTTATATCACTGTGTTCACCCATTCTTCTCAGTTGAGTGAGCACTTTTATGACCATTGCTTTGAATGCTTTAGCAGGTAGATTTCTTATCTCTTTTTCATATATATATATATATTATTTTCTTCTAAAGTTTTGTCTAATTCTTTCCTTTGGAACATATTCCTCTGTTTCCTCATTTTTCCTGACTCTGTGTTTGCTCCTTTGTATCAAGTGAAAGGGAAGGGTCCCAGTCTTGAAGGAATGGCATTGTGTGGAAACTCACACCTTTGGGCTAGCGCGTGGTTGTCTTTCACATCTCCTTGGCTGTCTAAGCAGCCTGATTTACTCTCCACAGATCCCCGCTGTTAGGGGTGCGCCAGGACCTGTCAGTGCTCCAAGAGGAAGGACCTCATTTGGCACTTGGTTTCCTATTGACTGGAACTTAGACTTCAGGGACCAGCTTTTGAAGTATGCACACATGCAAGTTCTGTGGGGCTGTGGCTATAGACCCTGCTGGCCTCCAGAGCAGGAGATCTGAAGCTGTTCCCTGGACAACAGTTGTAAACACTGGGGCTCCAGATGATTGCTTACAGGCTCCTTTCTAGGAGGTTCTGTCAGGCTGCAGTCAAGCCAAGGGAGTGGATGAAGAAAGCGTCTCACTGCTTACGCTCCCTGAGGCTGCTTCCAGAGCCTTCAGGCATGCGGCAAACCTGAAGCCTGTCCCCTGGGCTGCATCTCTGAGTAAATAGTCCTTTTTCACAGGAAGACAGGGACCGTGTTTCAATCTGCTGACTGAGCAGTGCCCTGGGGTGGTTGGTGGTGCTTGATATTTAGCTACTAAGTCATGACCCCATGGACTGTAGCCCACCAGGCTCCTCTCTCCATGGGATTTCCCAGGCAAGAATACTGCAGTGGGTTTCCATGCCTCCTCCAGGGGATCTTCCTGACCCAGGGATTAAACCCACATTTCTTGAGGCTCCTGATTGGCAGGCAGGCTCTTTACCACTGTGCCTCTTGGAAAGCCCTCATGGAGGGGTGGTAGCCCATCAGTAATTATCTTTTCAATTGTTAAAACGGTGTTCCTGAAGCCCAGGAACTCAAGCCCCTTGCCCATCAGGCCAGGTAATCAAGTGGCATCCACTTTGTGGATCCCGCGTATTTAGTGAGGCAGCTGGTAAGTGTGGGCACCAGGGCACGCCTACTGGCATCAGCAAGGCGGCGGGAAGATGTCTTGACGGGTTGCACAGACCAGCCTCAGCGATGAATAAGGTAAGTGCCTTGGCCGTGTGTGCACACCGGCTTTAGCTTGGGACGAGGGGCAGCCTGTGATTGCTCCTGCTTGCCAGCCCTGGCTAGGGAGCAGGACATTGCTGCGGCCACCCACGCTCACTGGCTTCCTGGAGGCAGTGAAATACCCCCCTACCCCACGGGCTGCACTCAGCTGCAGTAGGAAGAGGTGTGTCTGTCTGCACCGTCTACACAAGCGGAAGGAGAGAAGGTGTGAACGTGATGTCTGCGGGCACCTGCCCCGCTGGAGACAGCCCTACGTGTCCACCCTGCTCTAGAGATGCTTTAAGGTTCTCAAATGAATCCTCTTCACATACAGTCCAGGTACTTTTCAAACTGCTGCTTTTGGGCTGCGTTCCCCTTAAAAGAGAATCTGTTACCTACAGCTCTTGGGGGCCCTTGGACGTGAGCCCCATTTCTTCTCTAGGTCAGGGGTTTGGGGGCTAGTGTCTCTGCTGCAGGTCCCAGGGGGTGTGTTGCCGGATCCGGGGTACACGTCTCTCCCTCCCCTGGAAGGCCTTCAGAACTTGGATGCGATCCCTCCCACCCACGGTGGGGGCGGCGGGGCAGGGTCTCGGGGAGAGCCTGAGGCTGCCTCTCCTGCCCTGTCCGCCGTGGGCTGCCTGCCCACGCTGCGGGGCCAGGCCTGCTGCTCTCGTGTCTCATCTGGCCTGTGTGTAGCTGGAGATTGGCTGTCAGTCCAGGAGGAGGCGAGTTCAAGGTCTCCCTGTACCACCAGCTTGAAACACCCCTCTAAACTTAAATTTCACATTTCTTATGTCCGTCTTTTCAGATTATGTAAAACTGAAAGGAAAATAAATATTAGCTTTAAAGCATATTGAATTATAACCATGTCATATAGAAACACAACCCTGACTCTGAAACACTTTCTTTTCTTTAATCAATCAAATGATGTCTAGCTTTTTTTTTTCGTAGTTAGCTATACTCATGTTTAAAATTATTATTCTTCTATATCACTGCTATAAATATACAAAGATAAAACATAGCAAAATATGTTTATAATGACAAAAAGTCTGTATAGAGACATGTTTTGTTGTATATAGAGTTCTACAAATGGCTTAATATCTTATGCAAGATTAAATTTATTAATTTAAAGCTCATTATATTAAATATGATTTAAAACATGTTTGGCTAATTATACCAATATAGCCATGTCTCTGCTCTTAAATTATAGTGTAATTTTTAGTTATTATATGCATTTTGATTCACTATTATAATCATTATTAAGTGTATTAGAGTTTAAAATTGCATTTCTGAGTATAACCCAACTTGAATTGTTTTATTTAAGGTCAAAATAAAATCTTAAAATAATGTAAGTCTTAATATAGTAGGTGGAACTTCTTTAGCCTATTGTGTAATTTTACTCAACATATTATTTGACAGTTAAAATTGAAATCTATCATTAATTAAATTGGACTTTAAAATCTCTGAAATGATAGAAGGTTGAGAAAATACCTTTAATCAGCCAACCAAAAGCAAGGTTTATTTTTTTTCAAAATCATTGTTCATCAGATCAAAGAGACTTGATATATCTTTGATTAAAGATAGAATAGTCCTTACCAGATAACTAGTTTACCTTTTGAAGATTTTCTTTACCTATGGATAAGTTAATAATTAAATGTCTGGATGACAAGTATCAATTCTTCATAAAAAGACACTTAAAATATGAACAGCATTAAAAACATATAAGTGGAGTAGTGTAAAGTTTACTTTTCTTAAATTGAGCTTGGAATTTTTCTGTGTGTGTAATAAAATGAGGCAAGCTCAGTATAATGAAATAAATTAAATAGACTGTAAAATGTATATTCAGGAGGCAAGCAACAGAAATTTTCTATGTAAAAATATCGTTACTAATTTTTGGTAGGTGTTTTCTTTAATAACTTATTTCTCGAGGTTTTTGGAAAATCAATGGGTAGAAATTATGTTTAGGAACATGTATGCATTCATTTCATACAGTAAAACCATGTCAGATCCATTGATCTATCTATATGATACATTCTTCCTATTCTCATCCTTAAGTGAACCATAAGTCAAGCACTTTTTTTTTTTTTGAGACAGTTCATTTCTAATAGCAAAGTTTCTGCCTATGATTCAGTTAATTACAGTTGGTACACCTATGATTTTAACTGGATTCAGTTCATTTCAGGCGCTCAGTTGTCTCTGACTCTTTGCGACCCCATGAATTGCAGCACACCAGGCCTCCCTGTCCATCCCCAACTCCTGGAGTTTATTCAAACTCATATCCATTGAGTCGGCGATGCCATTCAACCATTGCATCCTCTGTCGCCCCCTTCTCCTCCTGCCTTCAATCTTTCCCAGCATCAGGGTCTTACCCAATGAGTCAGTTCTTCGCATCAGGTGGCCAAAGTACTGGGAGTTTCAGCTGCAACATCAGTCCTTCCAATGAATAGTCAGGACTGGTATCCTTTGGGATGGATTGGTTGGATCTCCTTGAAGTCCAAGGGACTCTCAAGAATCTTCTCTAATACCACAGTACAAAAACATCAATTCTTTGGCACTCAGCTTTCTTTATAGTCCAACTCTCACATCCATACATGACTACTGGAAAAACCATAGCCTTGACTAGATAGACGTTTATTGGCAAAGTAATGTCTCTGCTTTTTAATAATGCTGTCTAGGTTTGTCATAAATTTTCCAAGGAGTAAGCGTCTTTTAATTTCATGGCTGCAATCACCATCTGCAATGATTTTGGAGCCCCAAAAAATAAAGTTTGCCACTTTTTCCACTGTTTCCCCATCTATTTGCCATGAAGTGATGGGACCAGATACCATAATCTTAGTTTTCTGAATGTTGAGCTTTAAGCTAACTTTTTCACTCTCCTCTTTCACTTTCATCAAGAGGCTTTTTAGTTCTTCCTCATTCTCTGCCATAAGAGTGGTGTTATCTGCATATCTGAGGTTATTGGTATTTCTCCCATAAATTTTGATTCCAGCTTGTGCTTCTTCCAGCCCAGCGTTTCTCATGATGTACTCCACATATAAGTTAAATAAGCAGGATGACAATATACAGCCCTGATGTACTCCTTTTCTTATTTGGAACCAGTCTATTGTCCCATGTCCAGTTCTAACTGTTGCTTCCTGACCTGCATACAGGTTTCTCAAGAGGCAGGTCAGGTGGTCTGGCATTCCCATCTCTTTCAGAATTTTCCACAGTTTATTGTGATCCACACAGTGAAAGGCTTTGGCATAGTCAATAAAACAGAAACGGATGTTTTTCTGGAATTTTCTTGCTTTTTTGATGATCCAGCGGATGTTCACAATTTGATCTCTGGATACCAACCGATGTTTGGTATCATGTAAGGGCTTGCCAGGTGGCTCAGTGGTAAAGAATCCACCTGCCAATACAGGAGGTGCAGGTTTGATCCCTGGGTCAGGAAGATTCCCTGCAGGAGGACACGGCAGCCCACTCCAGTATTCTTGCCTGATGAATCCCATGGACAGAGGAGCCTGGGGGCTACAGTCTGAAGAGTCTCAAAGAGTCAGACACAGCTAAGCAGCTGAGCACACACAAAAAAACAGTATTAGGTTGTAGCACATTTCTATCCAAAGCAGTTATTTGTACTTATGAACTGATAACATTATTGTAAAAGAGAAAATACCATTTTTGAAATGAGTGGAAGAAACATCACTTCGTTTTATCCCTGAATACCCGGTTAAGTGAGTTTTCTTTGAAGACTTGGTGTCTCTGTAGCGATAGTTCTCTGTGAACAAACAGACAGCACTTATATACAGCTGCTCTCTTAAAACTATACTTTTACATTGCAAAAACTTAAATTTATGGAAAAGTCGTGATTTAGCTTTCAAAATACAGAGTAAAATCAGGTAATTGCAGATAATTTTAAAAGCTATAGATGAGAGAACCATTTAAATTGAAAATTTATGATTCCACTGGAATAAAAGCTACTAGTTAATTTTCTATTTTGCAGACTAGACTCTGGGCCTAATTTTAAGACATTTAAATACTTGGGAGAGCAATAAAAGAAAAGTAATACCTAGATACAGTACACAAACTGCTTTGAAGAAACATTTACAGAAACAGAAAGTTGTGTCAGCGTTTTATGATGTTTAATAGTGTACATATTCTAGAAAGGCATACACTAGGGGTTGCAGGAAACATAGCAGAAGAATAGAAATAAAAAATGTATGCAAGACAGCAAAAGAGACACAGATGTATAGAACGGACTTTTGGACTCTGAGGGAGAGGGAGAGGGTGGGATGATTTGGGAGAATGGCATTGAATCATGTATACTATCATGTAAGAAACGAAGTGCCAGTCTATGTTCGATACAGGATACAGGATGCTTGAGGCTGGTGCATGGGGATGATTCAAAGAGATGATATGGGGTGGGAGGTGGGAGGGGGATTCAGGATTGGGAGCTTGTATACACCCGTGGTGGATTCATGTCAATGTATGGCAAAACCAATACAGTGTTGTAAAGTAAAATAAAGTAAAAAAAAAAAAAGAAAGAAAGAAAAATGATGCATTTACCTAACTTAGAACTATCAACGGAGGGGTTGAACAGCCCCCAGAAAACACATGATCTTTGTTTTCTGCTTAGAAACATAATACACATTCATGATATATATATATATATATATATATATATATATATATATATATATATATTGGGTGTCCTGATATGTGTACCCTTGTGCCAGTAAGGACCGAGGTCCATGATGATCTGATAGGGGATACAAAAGCCAAGCCCCTTGCATCAAGGCATAACAATTGTAGAATGCCTATGGATTCATGCTGAGCTATATTGTTGAGCTTTTTCTATTTGTGTTTTTTAAAAATAATTTTTATTGGAGTATTGTTGACTTAAAATATTTTTAATTTCTGCTCTACAGCAAAGTGAATCAGTTATGCATATACATGTAGCTATCCTTTCTATATTCTTTTCCAATGTATGTCATTAGAGTATTGAGTAGAGTTCCCTGTGCTATATAGTAGTTCTCTATTTTATATATATTAGTGTGTATATGGGGCTTCCCTGTTAGCTCAGCTGGTAGAAAATCCACCTGCAATGTGGGAGACCTGGCTTCAGTCCCTGGGTTGGGAAGATCCCCTGGAGGAGGGTATGGCAACCCACTCCAGTATCCTTGCCTGGAGACTCTCCAGGAACGTGGCGCACCACAGTCCATGGGGTCGCAGAGAGGGACACAACTAAGCGACTAAGCACAACACAGCACAGTGTGTCGGTGGGGCTTCCCTGATGGCTCAACAGTAAAGGATCTGCCTGCAGTACAGGAGACCTGGGTTCGACCCCTGGGTTGGGAAGATCCCCTGGTTGTGGGCATAGTAACCCACTCCAGTATTCTTGCCTAGAAAATTCCATGGACAAGAGGAGCAGGATGGGCTGCAGTCCATAGGCCCACACAATCGGACACAACTGAAGTGTGTAAGCAACAGTAGCATTGTGTATATGTCAACTCCAGTCTCCCAATTTACCCCCTCTTTCCTCTTGGTAACCATAAGTATGTACTCCATTTCTGTCTTGTAAATAAGTTCATTTGTGCCTTTTTTTTTTTTTACATTCAACATATAATTGATAGCGTGCATTTGTCTTTGTCTGACGGACTTCGCTCAGTATGACAGTCTCCAGGTCCATCCGTGTCATCCGCTGTCTGCCCTGTTTTGCTCCCATCACTTCCTTGTACCTTTCACCAGGGGGCATTCTTGGAATAAGTCATTTACATAAAAACTCCCCTTTTAGGCCCCGATTCTAAGGAATGAGAGGTAAGAAAATCTCTGAGGTGATATTAAACATTTGTTGTTGTTCATTTGCTAAGTCCTCTCCAACTCTTTCTGACCCCATGGACTGCAGCAAGCCAGTGAACTCAGACTTCACTATCTGACTGAGTTTGCTCACATTCATGTCCATTGAGTTGAAGGTGTTATTTAAACATCTCCTTGTATCTGCTGCCCTCTTCTCTTTTCCCTTCAATCCTTCCCAATATCAGGGTCTTTTCCAGTGAGTTGGCTCTTTGCATCAGATGGTCAAAGTATTGGAGCTTCAGCATCAGTCCTTCCAGTGAACATTCAGGATTGATTTCCATTAGGATTGACTGGTTTGATCTCCTTGCAGTCCAAGGCACTCTCAAGAGTCTTGCCCAACACCACAGCTCAAAAGCATCAATTCTTTGGCACTTGGCCTTTTCTGTGTTCCAACTCTCACATCCATACATGGCTATGGAAAAATAAATGTCTTTACTTTTTAATAGGCTGTCTAGGTTTGTGATAACTTTCCTTCCAAGGAGCAAGATAATTCCATGACTGCAGTCACCATCCACGTGATTTTGGAGCCCAAGAAAAGAAAGTCTGTTTCTGCTTCCACTTTTTCCTCATATGTGCCATGAAGTCCTGGGACCAGATGTCATGAACTTAGTTTTTTGAATGTTGAGTTTTAAGCCAGCTTTTTTTTACTCTTCTCGTTCACTTTCATCAAGAGGCTCTATAGTTCCTCTTCACTTTCTACCATTATAGGAATCATCTTCATATGTGAGGCTATTGGTATTTCTCCCAGGAATCTTTATTCCAGCTTGAGCTTCATCCAGCCAGCATTTCACATGATATACTCTGCATATAAGTTAAATGAACAGGATGACATTTACAGCCTTGATGTACTCCTTTCCCCATTTAGAGCAAGTCTGTTGTTCCATGTAAGGTTCCAACTGTTGCTTCTTAACCTGAATATAGGTTTATCGGGAGACTGGCTTGGTGGCCTGGTATTCTCATCTCTGTAAGAATTTTCCACAGGTTTTTTGTGATCCACATAGGCAAAGTTTTAGTGTAGTCAATGAAACTCAAGTAGATATTTTACTGAAATTCCCTTGCTGTATGATCAAACAAATGTTTGCAATTGGATCTCTGGTTCCTCTGCCTTTTCTAAACCCACCTTATACATCTGGAAGTTTTTGGTTCACATTCTGCTGGAGCCTGGCTTGAAGCATTTTGATCATAACACTAGCATGTGAAATGAGTGCAACTGTATAGGAGTTTGAACATTCTTTGATATTGCCTTTCTTTGGGATTGGAATGAAATTAGATCATTTCCAGTCCTGTGGCCACTGCTGAGTTTTACAAATTTGCTGACATGAGTGTAGCACTTTACAGCATCATCTTTTAGAATTGGAAATAACTCAGCTGGAATTCCATCACTTCCAATAGCTTTGTTTGTAGTAATGCTTCCTGAGGCCCACTTGACTTCCCACTCCAGGATGTCTGGCTCTAGGTGAGTGATGACACCATCATGGTTATCTGGGTCATTAAGACATTTTTTGTATGTTTTTTTTTTTTTCCTATGTATATTGTCACCTCTTCTTAATCTCTTCTGCCTTCATTAGGTCCTTACTGTTCCTGTCATTTATTGTGCCCATCCTTGCATGAAGTATTCTCTGATATCTCTGATTTTCTTGATGAGATATGTTGTTTTCCTCTACTTCATTGTATTCCTCATTTAAGAAGGCCTTCTTATCTCTCTTTGCTACTCTCTGGAACTCTACATTCTGTTGGGTACATCTTTCCCTTTCTGCCTTGCTTTCCACTTCTCCTCTTTCCTCCAGCTGTTTGTAAAGCCTCCTCAAGCAACCATTTTGCCTTCTTGCCTTTCTTTTTCTCTGGGATGGTTTTGGTCACTGCCTCCTTCACAATGTTACATAGCTCTTCATAGCAATGTTTCCATAGCTCTTCAGGCACTCTGTCTACTAGATTTAATCATTTGAATCTATTTGTAACCTTCACTGCATAATCACAAGGGATTTGATGTAGTTCACATCTGAATGGCTTAGTGGTTTCCCCTGCTTTCTTCAATTTCAGCTTGAATTTTGTAATAAGGAGCTGATGATCTGAGGCACAGTCAGCTCCAGCTCTTGTTTTTGTGGACTGTGCAGAGCTTGTCCATCTTCAGCTGCAAAGAATATAATCAGTCAGATTTTGGTATTGACCATTTGGTCATGTCCATGTGTAGAATCATATCTTGTGTTGGAAGAAGGTGTTTGCTATGACCAGTGTGTTCTCTTGACAAAACCATTTTAGCTTTTGTCCTGCTTCGTTTTGTGCTCCAAGGCCAAACTTGCCTGTTACTCCAGGTATCTCTTGACTTCCTACTTTTGCATTCCAATCCCCTATGAGGAAAAGGACATCTTTTTTGGTTTTAAATCTAGAAGGCCTGTAGGTCTTCATAGAACTGTTCAACTTCAGCTTTCTCAAAATTAGTGGTTGGGGCATAGGCTTGCATTACTATTTACTGAATGGTTTGCCTTGGAGAGGAACTGAGATCATTCTGTCGTTTTTGATGCTGCACCCAAGGACTCTATTTCAGACTCTTGTTGACTATGTGGGCTACTAAACATTAGAAATATACAACTTGTGTAAAGTATTCTAAAGTCAATCATAATTAATGGTTTGATGGATAGTCTTTATTTTTTGCTCAGACGGTAAAGCGTCTGCCCGCAATGCAGGAGACCTGGGTTCGATCCCTGGGTGGGGAAGATCCCCTGGAGAAGGAAATGGCAACCCACTCCAGTACTCTTGCCTGGAAAATTCCATGGACAGAGGAGCCTTGTAAACTACAGTCCATGGGGTCACAAAGAGTCGGGCACAACTGAGCAACGTCACTTCACTTCACTTCATGTATGAACAAATAGCTGTAAATTATTTCTTTCAAAACAGAGTGTAGTACTTTCACTGATTAATGCAATTTTAATGTAGTTCCTTTTAAAATTTTAAAATAGTCTTAAGTGGGAACCTGCTCTATAGCTCAGGGAGTACAGCTCGGTGCTTTGTGCTGACCTACATGGTGAAATGGAGGGTTGGGGTGGGAGAAAATTTATGAGAAGAGATATATGTATATGTATATATATAGCTGACTCACTTAATTGTATAGCAGAAACTGGCACAACATTGTAGACCAACTACACTCCAATTAAATATATATATATATATATATATATGCACACACACACAGAAAAAAAGAAATAGTTTAGTATTTATAATACCCCACATTCAATTTCTTATAAGTCAGATGTTAACTTATTTCTGATATTTCTCCAACTGTTCAAACTTTTTTTTTTTTTTTTGGCTCAAACCTTTTTAAAAATTAGAATTAGTATGGCATATCTTTATAGAGTCCTTCAATTTTATCCTGCATATTTATATGTTCTAAAAGAAATCCACTTTAAATATATACTTAGTTCATATTTTTATTTGCCCTGAAATTCTCTGCTTTTTTTTTTAATTGGCAAAATCACTTTTATTTTTTTTTATGTAAACTTTTTTTTTAATTTTAAAATCTTTAATTCTTACATGCGTTCCCAAACATGACCCCCCCTCCCACCTCCCTCCCCACAACATCTCTCTGGGTCATCCGCATGCACCAGCCCCAAGCATGCTGCACCCTATGTCAGACATGGACTGGCGATTCAATTCTTACATGATAGTATACATGTTAGAATTCCCATTCTCCCAAATCATCCCACCCTCTCACTCTCCCTCTGAGTCCAAAAGTCCGTTATACACATCTGTGTCTTTTTTCCTGTCTTGCATACAGGGTCGTCATTGCCATCTTCCTAAATTCCATATATATGCGTTAGTATACTGTATTGGTGTTTTTCTTTCTGGCTTACTTCTCTGCTTTTTAAGTGCCGTATTATATCATTCACATGTATAGTGTTCCTAACTAATATTATTGCATTTGCTCTTTGTTTTTGTTCTCTTTTACTGTCTTCTCTAATTTTAATTGAGCATTTATAGGGTTCCATACCAATTTCTCTTTAGAATTTCAGTTGAACTTACTTTTATTTTTCACTTGTCACCCTAGAGTTTACAGGATATATCTTAATTAACCTTAAATTCACATTTGAGTAACACTATATAATGTCACCTGCATTACGTGTACATTTTGACAATATTTCCAATTCCTACCTTTCTGATTTTTTTCTAACACTACTGTCATTTATTTCACTTATCCATATGCTATCATTAGTCAGTACATTTTTACTACTAATTCTTTAAGCAGTCATATTCTATATTAAGAATAAGAAAAATGAAGCATTTATTTTAATTCAACTTAATTATTTTCCAGTGATCCTCTTTTTTTCATTTAACTGAATTTATAAGCTGCACTGAATATGGCAACAAAGTTGAAAAACTCAGCAGTGGCCACAGGACTCAAAAAGGTCAGTTTTCATGTCAATCCCAAATTAAGGCAATGATAAAGAAAGTTCAAACTACTGCACAATTGCACTGATCTCATGCACTAGCAAAGTAGTGCTCAAAATTCTCCAAACCAGGCTTCAACAGTATGTGAACCATGAACTTCCAGACGTTCAAGTTGGATTTAGAAAAGGCAGAGGAATCAGAGATCAAATTTCCAACATCCATTGGATCATCAAAAACCCAAAAATATTCCAGGAAAACATCTACTTCTGCTTTATTGACTATGTCAAAACCTTTGACTATGTGGATCACAAAAAACTGTGGAAAATTCTTAGATATATAGGAATACCAGACCAGTTTACCTGCCTCCTGAGAAATCTGTATGCAGGTCAAGAAGCAAGAGTTAGAACCAGACAAGGAAAAATGGGATGGTTCCAAATTGGGAAAGGAGTACTTCAAGGCTGTATATTGTCACCCTGCTTATTTAACTTATACACAGAGTACCTCACCTGGAATGCCAGGCTGGATGAAGCACAAGCTAGAATCAAGATTGCCAGGAGAAATATCAATAACCTTAGATATGCAGATAACACCACCGTTATGGCAGAAAGTGAAGAAGAACTAAAGAGCCTCATAATGAAAGTGAAAAAGGAGAGTGAAAAAGTTGGCTTAAAACTTAGCATTCAAAAAACTAAGATCATGGCATCTGGTCCCATCACTTCATGTCAAATAGATGGGGAAACAATGGAAACAGTGCCAGATTTTATTTTTTAGGCTCCAAAATCACTGCAGATGGTGACTGCAGCCATGAAATTAAAAGACACTTTCTCCTTGGAAAAAAAAGCTATGATCAAAATAGATAGCACATTAAAAAGCAGAGACATTACTTTACCAACAAAGGTCCATCTAGCCAAAGGTATGGTTTTCCAGTAGTCATGTATCAATGTGAGAGTTGGACTATAAAGAAGGCTGAGCACTGAAGAACTGATGCTTTTGAACTGTGGTGTTGGAGAAGACTCGAGAGTCCGTTGGACTGCAAGGATATCCAACTAGTCTATTGTCAGGAGCCGCGTTAGACATTACTGACAAAATGGAGGCACAGCCCCAACCCCCTCTCCTCATCCTGCAGGCACGGTCCCAGGATGAAAGAGTTAGGTTTTGTGATTCTGACTTGTTCTTTGCTTTCTTCAGTTGAGTTGGCTGGAAAGAATGTTAAGGTTCTTATTTTTCTTGAGAGAAGCATGAGAAAGCACAAAGCCTTCTGCAGTTGTGCCCATAAAATAATCTATAAAGTAACCATTGACATTGGTTCAAGGATTTTTACAAAGAATGTCCCAGGATGAGCACATAGGCTGCAGCTTGAGACCATGGGAAAGATTGATATCTGAGACCCATTTTTGAGGGAAATGTTTATGCAAAGAAAGTTTGCTGAGTTTAGGGTTTAGGAATAATTAAGAATAGTTAGAAGCCTTTTTAGGAGATAGTGAGCTTAGGATACCAGGGGCAAGCAGGATTTAGAAAGATAAGAGATAAACTGAGGAATGTGGTACGCAGCCCAGACATAAGCATGAGTTACAATGTAATCTCAAGTAAACACGATTCTGAGAGAATCGCTGAAGCAGGAACTCTGTTTGAAGGGCAACAATGAGACAATAAATCAGGGTGAGGGGGGACTGAAAATGTCAAACCTCTGACCTAATGCTTTTGTCAAAGAAGACCTGATGCTTGAAATAAACATGCAGTCCCGCACCTTGAGTCAGAGGCTGCATCATTCTTTGCCGACACCGCTCATCCCCTCAGGATGATTCCCTGGCTGCTGGAGCTGGACTCTGACAGTCCATCCTCAAGGAGATCAGTCCTGAATGTTCATTGGAAGGACTGATACTGAAGCTGAAACTCCAATACTTTGGCCACCTGATGTGAAGAACTGACTCACTGGAAAGGACCCTGATGCTGGGAAAGATTGAAGGCAGGAGAAGGGGATAACAGAGGAGGAGATGATTGGATGGCATCACCGACTTAATGGACATGAGTTTGAGCAAGCTCTGGGAGTTGGTGATGGACAGGAAAGCCTGGTGTGCTGCAGTCCATGGGGTCGCAAAGAGACATGACTGACATATCGAACTGACTGATTAACTGCATTTCCTTCTTCTGAAAGCTTAACATTGCTTTCAGGGAAGGTTTACTAGTGTGAATTTTCTTATTATTGTTTATGAAAATCTTTTGCTTCCTTTTTTGAAAGTTATTTCCCCTATAGTTAGGATCATGTGTTTGTTTTTGTTTTTAACACTACATAACTCACAAAGAGTCAAACATGACTGAAGTGACTTTGCATACGGACACACACACACAACTCAATTCTCTCATTGCTTGAATGGTTTATGTTAAGATCCATTGTGTTTATTTTCTTATTCTACGTGTCCCTTCCCCCTGCTGCTTTCCAAAACTTCCCTTGTTCTGGTTTTCTACCTTTTGAAAACAGAAAGCCTAAATATAAGGCTTTTTTTATTTCTTCTACTTATCCTGCTTGATATTCTCTGAGCTTACTGAATCTGTGGTTTGGTGTTTGTCATTTATTTAAAAAGCCCTTAGCTATTATTACTTTAAATAGTTTGCAATGTTTTCTCTTTTTATGTTTTGTTTTCTAGTTGTGCATGTGTTAAATCTTTTTTTCCCATAATTCTTCGATACTCTGTTCTGGCATTTTCTTTTTTTCCCCACTTTGCATTCCAGTTTGAGAGGTTTCTATTGACTTTTCTTAAAGCTGCTTGATTCTACCCTAGCTTATTTACTGACCATCAAATATAGTCATCATTTCTGTTACATTTTTGAATCCTAGTATTTCCCTTTACCTCTTGCTCAGAATTTTCATCTACTTTCATTACCCTTTTGTTCATGTTTGTTAGACTACTGTTTCCATTAGAGCACTTAACATATTAATCATAGTTCAAATTTCACTTATTTTAAAATTTTATTTATATTTAATTGGAGGATAATTCCTTTACAGTATTGTGCAGGTTTCTGCCATATATCAACATGAATGAGCCATAGATATATGTATATCACCTCCCTCATGAACCTCCCTCCCACCTCCCACACCCATTGCACCCCTCTAGGTTGTCATAGATCACTGGATTTGAGCTTATAGTCAATTCCAACATTTGTGTTATATCTGCATATGGTCTGATGATTGCTTTGCCTCTTTGGATTGTTTTAGCTTGCCTTTTGTCGTGCCTGGCAACCTTGTAATTTTGTTGAAAGTCAGATATTATGGGTCGGTATGGTTACTGAGACAAAGAGACCTTTCTGTTGTGTTATGTTACTCTGGCTGAGTCAGGCTCTGTTTAATATTTGTTGGAATTACCAGAAGTTTTGCATTTCATATTCCCCTGGTATCCTTGTTTGTCTTATCTCTGACTTCAGGCTTTCCTAGGTAATCTTCCTCAAAGAAACCTGCTTTCAGCTACTCCTAGTAATGTGCTGGTGCCCTAGTGCTATAGTCATAAGATGTGGGGTATGGAGGTGTTCTGTAATTTCAGTCATTTAATGGACTCATCTTTTAGAAATGTGACCTTAATAAGTCTTTCTCCACAGTGGAATAGCTTTTCTTCCATTTTCACCCCAACTTCCTTCTCTGGCTACAGCATTCTACATCAATGACCTTGAAGCCTTTAGTTTTATTGGTTGTAGTCCCCACCCCACATCTTCATGAGTTAGGAAGGATAGGAAAGTCTGGAGCAGGAGGGATGATCTTCCGCATAGAGATAAGTCTCTGGCCAAGTTTCCCCCATGGAGAATTAAGGAGAAGTCTATGAGAAATATACTGAGCAGACTTCAGTTATAGCTGCAATGATTAATCTCCTCCTTCCTAGAGCCACATGGGGAACATTCTGAGAACCTTGTAAATTTTCTGCAGATAAAGCCCACAAGAATACAGAACATTTTTAAAGCTTGTACCCAGCCATTTATTTCCCTTCTAACACCAGTCTACATTCACTCCCCGAACAGTTCATCAAAATTATCATTTAAATGTTCCTAACAGTTATGGTTCCAGCAGCTTCTGCTCCAGGTTAAGAGAGTTTGACTGGTTCTCATTAGATGAACCTGTATCTCAAAGTTTCAGTTACCCTGCAATCTTTGTCCTCTTGTGGGTCTAGGAAGCATTGCTGGTTTTCAGTTTGCCCAGTTTCTTATAAGGACAGGAGTGGTGAATTTTTTACATGTTGGAGCTGAAACCCCGAACTGATACTATTATATTTTGGATAGGCCTTTTCTTTCCATGGTATGAAATGTGGCCATATTTTTAAATACTTTTTTTCTCAAATTCATAGCATTATGTTACACCATCTATGAACTTCAAGATTTCATGGTTGCTAAGTGTCAGACTTTATTTTTGGGGGCTCCAAAATCACAGCGGATGGTAACTGCAGCCATGAAATTAAAAGACGCTTACTCCTTGGAAGAAAAGTTATGACCAACCTAGATAGCATATTCAAAAGCAGGGACATTACTTTGCCGGCTAAGGTCCGTCTAGTCAAGGCTATTTTTTTCCCAGTGGTCATGTATGGATGTGAGAGTTGGACTGTGAAGAAGGCTGATCACCGAAGAATTGATGCTTTTGAACTGTGGTGTTGGAGAAGACTCTTGAGAGTCCCATGGACTCCAAGGAAATCCAACCAGTCCATTCTGAAGGAAATCAACTCTAGGATTTCTTTGGAGGGAATGATGCTGAAGCTGAAACTCCAGTACTTTGGCCACCTCATGTGAAGTGTTGACTCACTGGAAGACTCTGATGCTGGGAGGGATTGGGGGCGACCGAGGATGGGATGGCTGGATGGCATCACGGACTCGATGGACATGAGTCTGAGTGAACTCTGGGAGATGGTGATGGACAGGGAGGCCTGGTGTGCTGCGATTCATGGGGTCGCAAAGAGTCGGACACGACTGAGCGACTGAACTGAACTGAACTGAAGGTCAGTCAACTATAGGCCTTCCCAGGTGGCAGCAGTGGTAAAGAACCTGTGTGCCAATGCAGGAGACACAGGAGACACGAGTTCGATCCCTGGGTTGGGAAGATCCCTGGAGGAGGAAATGGCAACCCACTCCAGTATTCTTGCCTTGAAACAAAGTCAACAATTTTGGGATACAAAGAAACGATCTACCATGAAAAAACATTAATACATTTTGCAATAATCTTCATAGAAAAAGTTTTGTAAGCAGCCCTTCAGAAAGTAAACTAAACTGTGACTAGCTCTGGATTCTTAAATTAAGTAGAGATATCGGAAGTCAGTCATGAAAATATGTTTATGATTGTGGAGGAACATTTTTATAGATATTTATGTAAATTTGAAAACTGTTACCTAGATAATCAGGAACAAAAGTCTAAGATAACTGTTGAGACACACTTTTATGATGTAAAATGGCTTAGCAGAATAAAGATTATCTGAAGGTTTGAGTATCAAGATAAAAGATTAAAATTAAATTAAAACAAATAAATTAACTAGATGTTTTAGAATCCACTTATAGGTAGAATTTTATAGAATCTATTTAGAGGTAGATGTCTGAATGTGCTAAACCATTTAGTAAGATGACATAAAATTGAAGAAAATTATGAAAAAATCATTTAATTTCAAAACTCTGAAATAATCAATAGTGGGTTCTTTCCCAAAATTTCTTTCTTTTTTCCAAATGTTTATTTCCAAAACAAAATATTATTTTTTTAATGTGACACTAGCCCTAAGGAACATCCAACTGGGAAAACAAAATAAAGCCCTATAAATATAATAGGCATACACATAAAACATAAGTGTAACCGTAAATGTGGTTGTCTGAATTTATGTGGATACCTGTGGGAAAACAGTATGTGTATCTGGATTTGACTGTGTTACAGACTGAATTTAAATGTAGTGACTTCTACTAATTTGCAATCTTTCTGAATTTCCATTCCATGGGAGGCTATAATCTAATTTATAGTTGTATTCAAAATAAATTACAATGGTTTGCGGTTGGAATGCAAAATATTTTTGGCATTAACTTTTAAAAATGACCACATCACATTATTTAATTTGTTTCCCTTTTTTTTTTAATTGGTGCTTTTAGAAATGGAAACTAAGCACATACATATTTGGGATTCTAATCTGCACTGAAAGATATGGTTTAGTAGCAAGAAGTGCATGACATAAATTAAGTGTAACTCAAGTGACTCCACCTCACATGAGGAAGTTAAACAAATATTCATGAAACAACAATGAATAACATAATTGGTTTAAAATTAAGACCTAATTTTTGGATGGCCTTTCCAATGCTGGAGAGCAGTGATCTTCAGAATGGAGTCTGAATATTTCTGAGGATATGCCAAAACTTCCTAGGTATACAGATACAGATAAGTTGAGAAGCATGAACATCACATCTTCAGTCTCTGTATGTACTTATTAATCTGCCAGAGAAGAAATTCAAGGCATTTCATTTCTTCTCTTTTACCCTAGGCATTGCCTTGAGTGTGAAAGATCCTGGAACACCTGACAAAGAGTATGTTCAGCATGTTGGTCTTGATGTTGAGAAAGTGTACTCTGCACGAAAGTTGAATAAGCAGGGTGACAGTATACAGCCTTTCCCAATTTTGAACCAGTCAGTTGTTCTGTGTCTGGCTCTTACTGTTGCTTCTTGGCCTGTATACAGATTTTTCAGGAGGAGAGGTAAGGTGGCTTGGTATTGACCCACACTGTCAGAGGTTTTAGCCTACTTCATTGAAGCAGATAGATGTTTTTCTGAAATTCCCTTGCTTTCTCTGCAATCGAACACATGTTGGCAATTGTATCTCTGGTTCCTCTGCCTTTTCTAAACCCAGCTTGTACATCTGGAAGTTCTCGATTCAGACGCTGCTGAAGCCTGGCTTGAAGGATTTTGAGCATAACATTACTGGCGTGCAAAACAGGCACAATGGTATGGTTTGAACATTCAATGGCATTGCCCTTCTTTCAGACTGGAATGAAAACTGACTTATTCGTCTTGTAGCCACTGCTGAGTTTTCCAAATTTGCTGACATATTGAGTGCAGCACACCAGGAAACACATTTATTTGCAAGTCAGGTGGTCTCCAAATCTTTGCTTAGGACAAAAATTGAGTAAAACCAAAGTGTAGTTATTAACCAGTGAACCATAGGGTTTGTTTCTGATGGTAGAGTACTATATGATTTTTGACTTTTAAAACAGTAGGGGTTTAAATACTTGTGACACTACTAGATCACACCACATTTCTTTCTCTTTTACTTATTTATGTAAATAAGTTTTCTCAGTAGTTATGGTCATAAAGTGGAAAGACAAAACTAGAATTGACATAGAGATACACAAACTAAAGTCGGAGGCTTATAAATTTATTTAAGATGCCAAAAAAGATGCATTTTGAAGTTTTTTCATTTCATTTATATTTAATAGCTATGCATGACATAGGTATTTATTAAATCAATTATATATAAGTAATAATTATGACTGTTTAATCCAGAGAAATAGTCTTTAAATATTTATCCTTATAAGTATATGATATGTGTGTACATATATAGTGTAATATGTATATATATTTTGCTAGAGAAAATCAAATATTTTAATGCATAAAATAGTTAAAATTTTCAGAATAATAAATATGCATTCTAAGAATAGCAAGGATAATATTTTACTTTTGTCTTACAGAGACTTTTGACATAGTTTTTAAGTTAATGAAATATGATACCGAGTATCTATGGCACATAAACTTGATTACATTTTGAATGATGAGATAATTTTTGCTTAGAATAACCATTTTTATAATATATTAGAAATTATTTGCTTACAGTAACTTGAAATTTGTGAAGAAAAAATTTGACAAATTATATATGTTCAAGGGATTAGACAGTTTGTAAAGTTCTTTAAGGGATAGTTTTGCAAAATATTTGAAGCTACTGCTGTATACAGTAAGAGCATTTCTGCTGTATACAGAGATCTGGTAGGAAGAGATCAGTGAGGTGGCGGGATGTGAGGGGAGCCCTGAGAGGTGGCGTCAGTCTTAGAGACAAGCAAGTGATGGTTGTAAATATATGGATAGACAGGAGTTAGGGATTATAAACAGATCCAGCTATACAGCGGTGTGTCAGAACTACCGGAAGATGACACTGAAATGCTGTCATGCAAATTATAGAAATCCTTGAAAATTAAACAATTTCAGATTTGTTTTATGAACAAATTAATGTCTGCTGAAAGTATGTGAGCTTGAGAGTTCAAGCATTATATTAGTACTGTATTTGGATATCCTTTTGTTTACACTGATTTATAAATTATATTTGTATAATATACATATTATATAATTATCCTATAATAACTATAACTACTATGTTGTCACAATTTTTTTCTTTTAACAACTATAATCACAATAAGGGTTATATTTTTAGCTATGACATAAATTTCTATCCCACCATTTAAGGAAAATAAAATCACTATGTCACAAGTGTTGCTGAGAGTGTCAGGAAGATTCAGGTAAAAGTAGAACAAGCCTGAAAGTTGTCTCAGAGGAGGCTTGTTAAGGGACCTTTATATAATCTCAGAGTTATTTACAAAGGATGGTTTCACTTATGCTGTTTTCAGCAATATAACATTCTTTTCCAAGAAGTTAGCTATTTCCACCTAGATAACCAAAACCTTTGCATCCCACTTTTTATGATCTTTGTCACATTTCAGGTTAGCACATGACACATAGTCCTGCTCAGTAATCTAGGTATATTGTTGGGGAATTGTTAAGTAAAACTGATTCAGTGCAAACAGTTGTTATCCTTAGCACAATATAGGTTGTGGTTACTGCTTACAAAGTTAATTTTCACTTTTATCAAACTCCCACACTTAAACCCAGCACTATAAAACAAACAAAAGGAAGTGAGAGGGGAAACAAAGATTTCTGAAGACATTACTTCAGGAGTAAAATCAGGAAGAAAACAAGATGTGATCTCTTAGGACACAGTACATATAAAACCAGAAGACAAATGCCAACTCTTGGGAAATTCCAAGGGATAAGATGGAGCAAACCAGCCTAGGTTTAAGACAAAGTAATCATTAGTTACACTGATAGACTTTCAGAAGAATGTGCTGATAGTACCCCCCCCCAGCCCCAATGCCTCATTCAGAGGAGTATCATTAGCAGCAACAAAAGAGAAGAACAGAGAAGAGGTTTTGACTACTCATTTAAGGATTTTGGTGTGAAAAAACAAGGTCCATATCAAACCTTCTTGACCCAAAGTCATAATTAGATTATAAATAATTGTGTGGCTTGCCTAATAAAAAAACCCTCTAAGCACTGAGGTAAGGGAGTATCACTTAGAATCACACATTGTTCATGCACAGCCTGTGGTTCTCAAACACCAGGAAATATATGCTCTGCAATTTCAGACTGTTGAGAGTGCTAAAAATATCAGTGCATATCTGTCTTTGAAAAAAACTTGCCTTTACTTTAAAAAAAAAATAGATTGACATTAACCTGGTGATAGAGATTACTGACTTCAGAGGTAGGTCAATACATTCTTAAAATAGTTGTCTGATCACTTAAAATGGCTATCTATCTGCCCTTTACATTGATTCTAGAACAGCATATTTTACTAAAAATATGTAATTGTTTTTGTCCCAAAGGTAAAACTATAAGGTGAAAACTGGTCAATTAAAAATTGACCGGTTTTTATACTGAAAAATCATAAGATATTTCACTGAAAATCAACCTCTTTTAGATAGGAAAGCAGCTTTCATTTCCATTAAACATAATTGAAATATTCAAAACTCATGAATATATTTGAACAAGTTAGTTTGTGTTTAATCTACCTACTATCAGTAACTTATATGATGCTTAGCATGGTACAAGAACACTTCAAGGTGCTTAAAAGAGTAAATAATATAATTGGTATAATTACTGCATGAAATAGGTGATGATAAAATCCCCAGCTGTTTGATTTTTCTTTAAAAATTATCATGTGAATAAAGATAAAAATAGGATTGCCAGGTATGTATAAAAACTGCAATATATATGTTTTAAAGTCATAAGGAAATAGTGATAAATCTTAGTTAAAAGCAAAATTTTTTGCACAAGGGAAACACTTTGACGTCTTTATCTTACTAGTAGTAAACCTGAGACAGATTTATTTTACATGTATAAAGAGAAAAGATTGCATTTTTGCTTTCAAGTGATAACAATTTCACTATAACCTTCAGGACCATCTGATGTTACTCTTAGACAAGATGGATGCATTCCTAAAATAAAATGCTGGATAAGCTGAAATATGGTAGAAATACATATCATGGAAAAAGGAAAGTTCAAGGGAAGTGAAAGAATTAAATGTGAGATTGATTGCTATGACAGTAAGTAGTAGTAGAGGTTTTAAACATTTAAAGTAGACCCTCAAGACTACCAGCATTTACATATGGAAAGTTCAGGATCACATATTCTTTGAACTTGAAACTGCACATGTACCTAATATCTTACCATATTCCATATGGCATTTCCACCACTATATGAAGTAGATTGCTTCTTTATCCCTTCCTCTGTTGATGGACTTTCATATTTTGACTATTGTAAATAGCGTTCCAATGAACACTGGGGTACATTTTTTTTAGAATTATAGTTTTCTCTGGGAATATGCTCAGAAGTGGGATTTCTGGGTCATATGGTAGTTTTATTTTTCATTTTTGATAAACCTCCATACTGTTCTCCATAGTGGCTATATCAAGTTTACATTCCCACCAATGATCTAAGAATGTTACCTTTTTGCCATGCCCTCTCCAGGATTTATTTTTTGTATATATTTTGATAATGGCCATTCTGAATAGTGTGGGTGGAACATCATTTTTTTTTTTGCATTTCTCTAATAATTAGTGATGGGCTTCCCTGGTGGCTCAGATGGTAAAGAATCCACCTGCAACGTGGGAGACCTGGGGTTCATATCCTGGGTTGGGGAGATCTGCTGGAGAAGGAAATGGCAACCCACTCTAGTATTCTTGCCTGGAGAATACCAAGGACAAAGGAGCCTGGCGGGCTATAATCCATGGGGTGGCACAGAGTTGGATGCGATTGAGCCAGTAACACACAGTAATTAGTGATACAATCATCTTTTCTTTTTTTTTTTTTAATTTTTAGTTTTTTATTTTTTAAATTTTAAAATCTTTAATTCTTACATGCATTCCCAAACATGAACCCCCCTCCCACCTCCCTCCCCAGAACATCTTTCTGGGTCATCCCCATGCACCAGCCCCAAGCATGCTGCATCCTGCGTCAGACATAGACTGGCGATTCAATTCACATGATAGTATACATGTTAGAATGTCATTCTCCCAAATCATCCCACCCTCTCCCTCTCCCTCTGAGTCCAAAAGTCCATTATACACATCTGTGTCTCTTTCCCTGTCTTGCATACAGGGTCATCATTGCCATCTTCCTAAATTCCATATATATGTGTTAGTATACTGTATTGGTGCTTTTCTTTCTGGCTTACTTCACTCTGTATAATCGGCTCCAGTTTCATCCATCTCACTGATTCAAATGAATTCTTTTTAATGGCTGAGTAATACTCCATTGTGTATATGTACCACAGCTTTCTTATCCATTCATCTGCTGATGGACATCTAGGTTGTTTTTTTCATGTGCCTCTTGGACATCTATATGTCTTCTTTGAAAAAATGTCTATTTAGATTTTGTGCCCATTTATTTGGATTGGATTTCTTTTCTGATAATGAATTGCGTGAGCTGTTTGTATATTTTTGGAGATTAATTCCTTGTCATTGCTTCATTTGCAAATATGTTCTCCCATTCTGAGGGTTGTCTTTTCACCTTATTTATGGTTTCCTTTGCTGTACAGAAACTTTCGCATTTCATTGGGTCTCACTTGTTTATTTTTGTTTTTATTTTCATTACTCTAGGAGGTGGGTCAAAAAAGATCTTTCTTCAATTTATGTCAAAAAGAGCTCTGCCGATATTTTCCTATAAGTGTTTTGTGGTTCTTGGCCTTACATTTAGGTCTTTAATCCATTTGGAGTTTACTTTTGTGTATGCTGTAAAGCTATATCCTAATTCATTCTTTTATATATACCTGTCCAGTTTCCCCAGAACCACCTGTATAAGAATATACAATGGAGACTGCATTTTCTCCATTGTATATTCTTGTCTCTTTTGTTGTAGATTAATTGACCATAATTGTGTGGGTTTATATCTAGCCTTTCTATCCTGCTCTTTTGATATATATTTCTGTCTTTGGGTCAGTACCATAATGTCTTGATGACTGTAGATTTGTAAAATAGTCTAAAGTCAGAGAACCTGAGATTCCTCCAGCTCCAATTTTCTTTCTCAAGATTGCTTTTGCTGTTCAGAGTCTTTAATGTTTTTGTACAAGTTGTAGATTTGTTTGTTTGTTTTAATTCTGTGAAAGATGCCATTGGAAGACAGTTTTACTTCTTCTTTCCCAGTCTGGATTCCTTTATTTGTTTTTCTTCTCTGACTGCTGTGGCTAGAACTTCCAAAACTACATTGAATAAAAGTGGGAGAAGTTGTCTTTTTCCTGATCTTAGAGGAAATGCTTTGAGTTTTCACCATTAAGAATGATTTTTGCTGTGTGTTTGTGAAATTTGGTCTTTATTATGTTGATATGGGGCTTCACTGGTGGCTCAGAAGGTAAAGCATCTGCCTGCAACGCAGGAGACCAGGGTTCAATCCCTGCATTGGGAAGATCCCCTGGAGAAGGAAACGGCAACCCACGCCAGTATCCTTGCCTGGAAAATCTCATGGCCAGAGGAGCCTGGTGGGCTGCAGTCCACAGGGTCACAAAGAGTCGGACACAACTGAGTGACTAACACTTGTGTTGATATAGGTTCCCTCTATGCCCACTTTCTGAAGAGTTTTTATCATTAAGTGGGTGTTGAATTTTGTTAAAGGCTTATTCTGTATTTATTGAGATGATCATATGGTTTTTATGCATCAATTTGTTAATGTGGTGTCTCACACCAGTCAATTTACATATGTTGAAAATGCTTGCATCCCTGAGGTAAAGCCCATGTGATCATGGTGTATGATTCTTTTAATGTGTTGTTGGACTTCGTTTGCTAGTATTTTGTTGAGGATCTTTGTGTTTATGTTCATCAGTGATACTGGCCAGTAATTTTCTTTTTTTTCTGGTTTTTGTTTCAGGGTAACTAATGGTAGCCTCATAGAATGAGCTTGAGAGTGTTCCTCTGAAATTTTTTGAAAGAGTTTCAGAAGTGTAGGTGTTAACTCTTCTCTAAATGGTTGATAGAATTCACCTAAAACAGGCTTATTTTTAGCAAACTTACCTGTTTCAAGGAAAATAAAACTAGTAATGATTTGTTATTCTGAGACCCTTGAAATAGTTACATTGGTATGAATAAGTATAGGAATAATGTAAGGAATATAGATGAGAATATAGCTATGGATGTTGCTGTAGGTGTTGGTATAGACACAAATAGTGATAGAGAAATGGACACTTGAAGCAAATTTTGGACTTTAAAATCCTTGTGAAGCAACTAAGGAGTGCCTAAAGATAATTCAAGAATAAATATCTTGAAAGATAGTTTATTTAAACTTTACTTATGATTAATATTCAGCTTTTGCCTTTATGTCATTTGAACCTTAGTGAGGTTATGTATAGGCTCTCTGAAAGCAGGGAAATTATAAGTAGATAACATGTAGAGAATATTACCAAAATTAATTTTATAATTTTACATAATTAGAATTAAACATATGGAAAGTAATTTTTTTTCTTTTTCAGTGTTTTTTTCCAGAGTTCCTTATCTCCTGAGTACACTTTAAGGTGCAGTTGCAGTTAGAGATTCAAGTGAAGGCCATGCCAGAGGGCATGTGTTTAAACATCTGTCTTATTACAGAAATGACAGCCTCTTCACAGCGGTTAACCTTCACCGTTTTTACCTTTCATTTATTTACAGTGGTTTGTTAAAAGAACCCTAAAAGAAATCCCTCGCCTCAAATTTGATTCATGTTATTACATTTCAAAAGTTACTAAACTTAGTCTTATATTTCTTATATTAAAGATAAGCATAGTGTCCATCAAGTTATATTTCTTACAGGAAGCCAAAAAATTCAGTTAATTCAATTCAAACTGCAGTTTTATTGTGATCAGTATCTAAAACCTCACCAGCATCAGGGTGATTTTATACGTGGCTGCAGGACTGTAGAAACACTCTAGGCTTTGTAACACTCAGATAAGACAAATACTATTTTGAAAACTGTGGAGTTCTTTAAATAGTGACACAGGTTCATTTTCCTAAAACACTTTAATGAGTTTGCTTTGGAGAAAACCCTGTGCCAGAAACTAAATATCTGTCAGGGCTACTTAGTGTTTCACAAAGGACTATTTCTTTCTTTATTGCATTGAATGTATTTTCTTTCTCAGTATATTTTAATGAATTTGAACATATACCTCGTATCCTTGATATTTGTATGTGCTGATGTATTTGAATCTAAACAGCATTCAGTACAGATGAGACACTGCTGATAATGACTTGCAAACTATAGATGATCAAGAGCTAATGATCTTTCTTTTTTTTTCAATAATATGAGCAAGATTACAGGATTATCTGTAGGTTTTCATGCTTCTAAATTTTGTTTTTGCTTTCCTTCCCAGTTAAGGCCCATCTGTGGATTCAGGCTTCCGTCTAATAAATATGGGAGAGGGGCAGGTGTGAATCTGTAGACTGGAAACTCAGGAGGAAAAGATTGATGGGCCGATTTGTTTTTGTATACCTGCCCAAAGGCTGAGAGATGAGCGTAATCTAATGATCATAAATAATAGACACCCTCATCAGCTGGGGTGGGAAAGGAAATGGTGGCAGCCTCCATCAGGAGGAGGAGGACCAGCTGTTGCTTCTCCCAGTGAGCAGAATCAAGGGAAGCGTTTCCCCAAACCGCAGAGAAGAGCTGGGAAGGGCGGTGCCGACCTGCCTCTTCCAGAAACAGTTAGCTTCCTCCGTCTATGAAAAACCTTTTGTCCTCCAACAAACCTAGAGTACATTTAATGTTCAATGAAAAACTGGATGCTGAAACATTGATCAGTACTTCTGCCACCCTTTCACAATTTAGTGATTATATTTTCCCCTTTTCCAATGGGAAAAGATGCTGAAACCAAGCTTTCTTCTTTGCTAAAAGGACAAATTACTTAGTCCCATGTAGGTTATTAAGTGAATGATGATGAGATTCTGTTTTAATTACTTGGTGGTTGTTACCAATGTCATCATGGCTTTCAAATAATAAAAAATTCTTCTGGAATTATTGAAATGATATATTCAAGGGGTGTTTTTAAAAAAACACTAAAAAATGACATTTATATGTATTTCCATTTTTTTCCTTATAAAAATATTAGAAGGAGGTAAGGCATGTATTATAACCAGTTAATAGCTAATCTAGAGAATACAGAAGTTAGTCATACAGGTAATTAGTGAGAGAGTCTGAGCTAGATGTAATTTATTTCTCTGGAGTCCTTCATTATTTCCATATCCTATTTCACTTTGCTTAATAATACAGTTTTTAAAATACACCCTCAGCATTCATTCTTTTTATTATAGATTGTCATTTTTCTTTAAAAATGACAATGTCTCATGCTTCTTTCCAGTAATTACATATCTCAGAAAAGATCGCTATACTATGATTTAGACTCACATTTACATATTCATAAACTCTTCATTTAGAAGAGGTAACTTGTTTCTGCTTTCAGATGAAATTCAATTTCCACGTTGACTGCACGTAAACACTTGAAATACATTACCATTAACAATATGCTATCTTGTAGTGAAATAACGTATCTCATATATCCCAGAGTGGCCACTGAAAGTGGTCTTTTGAGGATAGAAAGGAAGAAAACTAGATTCTACTCCAGAAGTCTTTGTTCCAAAGCTTCACCAAGTAAAGGATCATATTAATGTAATGTCATTAGCTGTGAGCCTTGGCTTCAACTCATTAGCAAAATGTCAGGAGTTTGAAAAGAAAAAGATAATCTAATATATATCTGGATCAAAAGGAAACTGTAACTTTGAAAGTCATACTTCAAAAAGAAATTTGGTTCTATCTGTATGGTCTGTCTTGCTGTTTAAGTAAATGATATTCTTCAAAGTCAGAAGACATTTACGAAATAATAAAATGGCCAGGAATTATTTATTAAGGAGAACAGAAACTTCCTGTCTTCCTTTCTAAACATCTCAAGCATGGCAGTGTACATCAGTTGTTCAAAGAATCTTCAAGTTGTTGTAACTGTTTTTCATTTATTTTTGAGTCCAGAGCACATTCTTACTGTGTAGTACTTTGATTTCATGAAACTTACAGAAACCACTCAAGAGCATTTTACATGTAATATTTTATGTTACTAATATATGTTTTGATTTGGTATGTTTTCAAAAGAATTCTTTTAAAATTCATAGAATGTAACAACACTTTCATTAGATCTAAACTAAGTTTTAGTTTCAAATAGATTAACCAAGTTCACGTTATAAAATTATTGGAAATTCATTGAATAGGTAATATTTGTGAAGGTAAAATAAAATTCAAACAGTGAAGGCATATATATGTATCTGTGTGTATAGATAGATATGTGTGTGTCTACATATAGATGTGTGTGTATGCACGCACAGGTGTAAAAGCCAAAATAAAAGTTATTCTTCCAGTGACCTTTTGTCCTCTTGAACACAGATTTCCACAGATGACACCATAGAAGTGGCAGTCATCAAGTGTGACTTGTGTACTCATCTAGTAATTGGCGTTCATGTTTTTCATCCCTTCTTCCAGCCTAGATGCTACACACCCTAGGCATTGTTCTGCAAGCTCTTTCCACGTAGCATTTTACTCTGGGGTGGGTTCACACCAGTGATGGCTGTGATACGTTGTTGTTAGATTTTTTTAATTTAATTTAATTTAAAATTTTTTTTTGCAATGGTGTGTTTGTTCCTGTCATACGATAATGCAAACCAGTCATAATCACACGTACGTCCCCTCCCTCTCCAGCTTCCCTCCTCTCCCTGCATCCTATCCCTCCAGGTCATCAGGGAACCAGACTGGCCTCCCTGTGCTACACAGCAGCTTCTCACATCCATCCATATTATACCCAATAATGTACACATGTTGATGCTGTTTTTTCCATTTGTCCCACAGTCTCCCTCCCACACTGTGTCCACAGGTCCTTCTTTACATCTCTATCTCCTTTCCTTCCCTTCAGATAGGTTCATCAATATCGTTTTTCTAGATTATATATGTATATGTGCATGTGTGTGTTAATATACTATATTTATTTTTCTGACTTCACTATGTATAGCAGGCTGTAGTTTCACTAAAACTGACTGAAATTCATTCCTTTTTATGGATGAGTAATATTACATTTATCCATTCATCAGTTGATGGACATCTAGGTTGCTTCCATGTCCTCACTACTGTAAACTGTGCTGTGATGAACACTGGGGTGCATCTGTCTTTTTTGATAATTTTTTTTCAGAGTATATGCCCAATGGTACAGTTGCTGGGTCGTATGGTAGATTTATTCCTAGTTTTTTTAAGGAGTCTCCACAATGGTTGAAGCTGCTAACATGCCCACCAACAGTGTAGGAGTGTTCTTTTTTCTCCACAGCCTCTCCAGCATTGAATGTTGGTAGAGTTTTTGATGATGGCCATCCTTACTGGTGTTAGGTGATACCTCATTGTAGTCTTGATTTTTCATTTCATTAATAATTACTGATGTTGAGCATCTTCTCACGTGTTCATTGACCATCTGTATGTCTTCTTTGGAGAAATGTCTGTTTAGGTCTTCTGCCCATTTTTTGATTGGGTTGTTTGTTTTCCTAATATTGAGCTATATGAGATGCTTATATATTCTGGAGATTAATCCTTTAGTCAGTTGTTTCATTTGCAATTATTTTCTCCCATTCTGAGAGTTGTCTTTTAATGTTCTTTGTTTCCTTTGCTGCACAAAAGTTTTGAGTTTAATTAGGTCCCATTTGCTTGTTTATATTTCCATTATTCTAGAGGTGGGTCACAGAGGATCTTGCTGTGATTTATGTCATGGAGCATACTGCCTATGTTTTCATCTAAGAGCTTTATAGTTTCTAATTTTACATTTACTTCTTTAATTCGTTTAGAGTTTATTTCAGTGTGTGGGGTTAGAAAGTGTTCTAGTTTCATTGTTTTGCATGTGGCTGTCCAGTGTCTCCTGCATTACTTACTTATTGAAGGGGCTACCTTTTCTCTATTGTATATTTTTGCTTCCTTTGTCAAAGTCAAGGTGCCCATAGGTGTGTAAGTTTATCTCTTGGCTTTTTATCTTGTTCCACTGGTTTATATTTCTGGTTTTGTGCCAGTACCGTACTGTCTTCATGACTGTAGCTTTGCCTGAAGTCAAGAAGGCTGATTCCTCCAGCTCTGTTTTTCTTTAAGATTGCTTTGGCTATTCAGGGTCTTTTGTGTTTCCATACAGATTGTGACATATTTTGTTTGAGTTCTGTGAAAAATATAATTGGTAGTTTGATAGGAATTGCATTGACTCTGTTGATTATTTGGGGTAGTATAGTCATTTTCACAGTATTGATTCTTCCAATCCAAAAGCATGGTGTATTTCTCCATCTGTTTTATGTCATTTCTGATTTCTTTCATCAGTGTCTTAAAATTTTCTGCACACAGGTCTTTTGATTCTTTGGGTAGGTTTATTCTTAGGTATTTCATTCATTGTGTTGCAGTGGTAAGTGGGATTGGTGCCTTAACCTCTCTTTCTGTTTTTTCATTATTCAGTTCAGTTCAGTTCAGTCGCTCAGTCGTGTCTGACTCTGTGACCCCATGAATTGCAGCACGCCAGGCCTCCCTGTCCATCACCAACTCCCGGAGTTCACTCAGATTCACGTCCATCAAGTCCGTGATGCCATCCAGCCATCTCATCCTCTGTCGTATCCTTCTCCTCCTGCCCCCAATTAGTATATAGAAATTCAAGATTTCTGTGTATTAATTTTTATATCCTGTAACTTTAATATACTCATTGATGAATTCTAGTAATTTTCTGGCAGAATCTTTAGGGTTTTCTATACATTATACTATGTAGTATCATGTCATCTGAAAAGAGTTTTATTTCTTTTCCAAACTAGATTCCTTTTATTTCTTTTTTCTCTCTGATTGCTGTGCTGAGGACTTCCAAAGCTATGTTGAATAACAGTGGAGAGAATGGGCAGCTTTGTCTTCTTCCTGATCTTAGAGGAAATGCTTTCAGTTTTGCTCCATTGAGAATAATGCTTGCTGTGAGTATGTCATGTATGACCTTTATTATGTTGAGATAGGTTCCTTCTATTGTGATATATTGTTTTTGTTCGTTTTGGCTTTTTTTTTTCTTTTGGTTTCATAGTACATCACTGCAAGGGCATATTATACTTCATTAGTATTTTTGTTGATGGACAGTAAATTGGTTTGTATCAATATATTTTGTTATTATAAACTAACCCCAATGAATAGGATTATATATACATAACCCCAGTAAATATGTACCTGTGTACCTATACTTCTGATATTCATTAACTAAGTACCTGGACCATTGTATGGGGGTCTCTCTTGCCCCATACTCTTAGCAACATGTTATTATCACAGTTATCTTTCCTATTTTGTTTTTAAAACGTATATGCTGCTGCTGCTGCTAACTCGCATCAGTTGTGTCCTACTCTGTGCAACCCCATAGATGGCAGCCCACCAGGCTCCTTTGTCCCTGGGATTCTCCAGGCAAGAATACTGGAGTGGGTTGCCGTTTCCTTCTCCAATGCATGCATGCATACTAAGTTACTTCAGTTGTGCCTGACTCTGTGTGACCCCATGGACAGCAGCCCACCAGGCTCCTCTGTCCCTGGGATTCTCCAGGCAAGAACGCTGGAGTGGGTTGCGATTTTCTTCTCCATAAAATGTATATATCCTGCCTTTAATTTAAAAATTATTTACAGTAAAAATATTTTTGTAAGTTTTATATTGTAATTATATTTCAGTATTTGTTTATTTTTTTCATAATGATCAGTCAGTTAAATCTCTATTTGTCTTGTATTCACATCAACTGGTAGGAAATATGCCCTATTCATGCATAAAGGTTTCAAATATTTTCTGTTTGAATTTTTATGCTTTAAGTGTTCTACATTAGCATTTTTCCTTTAAAAAGTAACAGAATTTTCACTTCAAGATTATATTTTAATATGCTGATTTCAAAATTATAATTAATTCCCCTTTATTTCTTTCAACAATTTGTGTTGATCTTTATGATTTAAATCTGTTATTGGTGATTAATTGAAGTTAAATTGTTAAAAAGAGTGAGGGGGGAAGGAACTGGATTTTGTTTAGATGGCTATCCATCAATCCTAGTGTCAATTAATAATATATTAATTATCCACTTACTTTGAATGCTACTTTTATCATATAATAAGACATTTTTCTTTTATCATACGTTAAAACATTTTTCTATTTCTGGTCTTTATTGTATTGAGCTATGTGTTTACCATTAATATGATACGTTAAACATTGTAGCTTAATAATATGTTGTAACATCCATTAGGAGAGCCTTCTCAATATTACTAAGTTTTATACTATCTCTGCCTAATTTTCATTTCATTTTTTCTGTTCAGTTGAAAGATTATATAGTTGCTGAAGCTATTAGCATTTTCATGGGGAATCGTATTTGTTTAGGAAGAAGTGACATATTCATAACACACACTTTCTTCATCCAGTCTTAGTGTTTGCCAGTGCAGTGTGTATTATTTTGATTAGAAATGCTATAGAACTAGAGAGGGAAGATTGAGAGGGAAGGATGTGAGGAGCTTATGATGATGTCTAGCTCTTTAAGCTTCAACAATAAGCTTGCTGTTATTGAGACATAGGTTGTTTCCACATATGTTTATTGCCTAATAATTCTTATTATGATGCTATCGTGTATTTAGCTCTTCTGGAGTGCTGATTAGCTTACTGTAGTTCTATCTATAAAATTGTAAAAAGAGCAATCACTTTGCAACTGCTATTTTTTTCAATTTTATACTGTTTTCTTTCTCTTATTTTTACATCATCTACTCAAAGAGAACGTTAGTTAATGATGATAAAAGTAACCATGATTTTTTTTCCCCCGATATCAGAGTATCTTGAATTTTAGCTTTAAATATGAGTCTAGCATTAGCATGAACTCATCCACTTGCACTGTGAGCAGCAGGAGGGGCAGCATAGTGTGGGAATTTCAGGCACTGGGTGCAGAGCCCTTTTCAGCTCAGCTCCCTTCTAGTGTGTCCTTGAACATTATCAGCTTCTAATGTTGGCAAAAGGATTTAGTATCTATGAGGAATTATTAAAAGGGGTTTATGTATTACCTTATAAATGGAAACAGACTCATAATTGTATAAAAATGTTTTAAAAACAATACTTCAAAGTATAATTTTTTATTATCTAAAACTTAACAGAGTATACAAGTCTCAGTACATTTTCAAAGGCTTAGATAATATTCATACTAAAAATAATGATGGATCAACATCAAAATACAAACAAAATTATCTCAGGACTTAAATGGTATGCTCTTTTTGCAGGTTTATGCTAATAAATCAATGAAACAAGATGTAGAAACATATGAATATACTACATTAAAGAAGCATTTATTTCACAAGAATGGTGGAATAGTATGTTTTTATAATATTTATAGTTGACTTCTTTATATATGACTGTACCTATGTGTTAATTAAAATTTATTTTTCTCATTCTACAGAACCTATGTGAGGCATTTTTGTTGTTGTTCTGATTATTTTTAAAAACAAAATCTAGTTGAAAATAGACTCATGTTGCTAAATAAGCAATATAGTTGAGGCTTTAGACATTTCACGGGTTAAAAAAAAGGTAAAATACCAAGAATTACATTTCAGGTTACTAATTATATTATGAAACTTTGTCATCTATCATAATGACCTTTAAAAGAGACCATACAACTCATTGTTCTATGTTATACCACAATACTGTTACACATATGACTAATTTAATAATTGAATATTAAATCTATAGTAAAAGTAACACATCCATTTTCAACATTATTCACATGCTTGCTTTCAACTTTAAGCTATGTTAAGCCCTTTAACTTTCAATTAAATTCAGTTTGTAGTAAAACTAACTTAATACCATGTCGAATGAAACACCTGATGTTCTCTATCACTCTAAAGTACACGAGCAGCCTCTCTTGTGGTAAGTTTAGACTTCTGCATTTGAGTGGTAAAAGTAGGTAAAGAAATGGAGGGAATAAAAAAAAAAAGAAAAAAGCAGAAAAGGAATGCAAAAAGTTTTTGTCTTATTATCACAGAAATTTTGTTTTTGTTTGATTCCATTCATTTAAGTCATTGTACAAAAATTGTACAATGTATTTGGTCATTGTACAAAGATAAATGATAAACATTATTTACTACAGATGACTATAAATCACACAAAATCTGGAAAACCATGAGGGAAGTTTCTTTTGTTATAGCAATTATTCAAAGGTTGAAATCTGTTGAAATCATTTCTGAACAAATTTTTTTCCATTATTTATGGAAAAGAATAAGCAGACAGCTGTTGTTTTCTGGGGGAATTGTCTTGTATTATCTTTTATAAATATATACAGTGGTATTATCAACATCTTTTACTGTAAATATAAAGTTGTATGAATATTAATAAAATTAATAGCTGTTTTATGGTGATAACTCCTAAAATGAAGATTAGAGAAAAATAATCTCTATAAAAGTTACAATATTAAAATTTCAATGGAAATATTATTTCCAAAATAGTCTTCGAATCTTGAGCCAATGAGCAAAAAATACATTGAAATCTATATAGCAGTTATTAAATTTTTATTTTCAGGCTGAACTGATATGTTCTTTATGAATAAAATTTTCAAGATACTTCCTGTGCTATGGTCCACTAAACATGGGTAAAACCTCAAGCAAGAATGACATTACTTTTTATGAATATTAACATAAATTAATGTTCTTATCACTCCATCAAACCAGAGATTTCTCCTTAGAAAAAATATACTGTTGATGGCATTAAATATTTGTGCTTATATTTTACTCACCAAAACTCACTGAGGATTTGTTACAATGTCCACATGTTCCTGAAAAGGAATATAGACCTTCTTAAAGAAGGTAAAATATATTTGTAAATATATTTGTAAAATATAAGAATAGGTGAAACAGTTGGAGAAAAAATGATTATAGATAAATATGACAGATCAACCATTTTACTCTACTGATGTTATTAATATAAATGATTATTTACAGAAGGATCTTGTTGGCTGAGAGGTGAGAACAACCTTGACTTGCTGGCAGGAACCCAGTCCACAGAGGTCTTGATGCTGACCTTCACTCTAGAACTCCATCCGTCTCTGGAAGAGCTGCTCTTTCAGTCGGACTCCAGCGTCCTCTTCATCCACCAAGGAGGTTTTCAAAAATTTCTCAACTTTAATTCTTACAATACTCTGTGTTCATGAGCCTTGAATGGAATACTTCCCCAAGGTCAAATACAACAAAAAATCTATGACTTGAATGAATCCAAATCTAGTTCACTCTTATTTCAGCGTATTTTTCCTTATTTAAAAAAAAAAAAAAAAGCATTACCAGGTTGTCTGACAGTACTGCTGCTGTTGCTGTTGTTGCTGCTAAGTCGCTTCAGTCATGTCCAACTCTGTGCGACCCCATAGACAGCAGCCCACCAGGCTCCCCTGTCCCTGGGATTCTCCAGGCAAGAACAATGGAGTGGGTTGCCATTTGTTTCTCCAATGCATGAAACTAAAAAGTGAAAGTGAAGTTGCTCAGTCGTGTCCGACAGTACTCGAGGAAGCAAATGAGAGTAAACCGTTTTCTGACAGGCTAAATTGGTCTGCTGCAGAAAACACATAGAGCTGTAATTTCTCCTGCTGTATACTTAGGAGGTAAGTCAATCCCGTGTCACAGAACAAAAGAAGCAAACAGAGGCCTTTCTGTGTTCAGTTCCTTTCCACTAGGGCCAAATGTGAACAAATGATTTTGGCTTGTGAGGAGGCTGGCTATGAAAACTAAATAGCTCACATCTTCCTGGCTTGAATTTAGCTTTAAGTTAGATTTTAGTTGGAACAGAAAAAACCAAAATGTATGTTGTTTTTCAGTACCTACATTTGGTGATATTGAGCATAATACAAATCAGTTGGCAAGGAGGTAGAGGAAGAAGGTGATCAGTGGAAGAGGGAGGATGAGAATAAATTTTATTGACCAGGTGATAGACCAAGAGAGATTAATAGAGATGATCGATGTGTTCAGATAGTAGAACTGGAAAAAAAAAAAGTTTCTGTTTTAATTTCCAAGTCCTTTAGTCTTCTTGAAAGTAGATAGGAAGCTATGGTTTAGCACACATGTATAGCTTATTTTCAAAATGGCTTAAATTTTATTTTTTTCTGCAGTTCCAAGCTGAGAAATCTCAATTTTTCACTTTTGCGGGGCAGGGTAGAATCAAGGCTACAAAACAGAAACTTGATCATTGTGGTTGATCAGAACTCAGACACCCATGTATTTATGTGCTCAAGCTTGTATTGATCTAAATAATATTTCATGGAAAGTGAAAGTGAAGTCGCTCAATCGTGTCCAACTCTCTGCGACCCCATGGACTGTAGCCTACCAGGCTCCTCTGTCCATGGGATTTTCCAGGCAAAAATAGTGGAGTGGGTTGCCATTCCCTTCTCCAGGAGATCTTCCCGACCCAGGGATTGAACCCAGGTCTCCCGTACTGTAGGCAGACACTTTACCATCTGAACCACTAGGGCAGTCGATCTAAATAATATTTCATGAGTACCTATTATATATAGGCACAAAATATAAACCAGGGACAAAAATCAGGCAAAGTATGCTTTCATGGAACATAGAGTCTTTGAATAATAAAAATACACTTAAAATTTAATGCATATAGTTATGTCTTAGGAGAAAAAGAAACATTTTAAAATGTAGAGTAGGAAAATAAAAATCTGTTTTAGAATTTTGTATTGGGAAGCCTGAATCTTTTAGTACAGATCTAGAAACTAAATGGAAGGAAGGAGAGGAGTACCTAAAGTTTGTTGGAATAATGTCTGTAGCAAAAAGGGGCACGTTCTAACAATAATCAGGGGTTGTACTCTTATGCAGAACAAACTGGGCTCAAATGGTAAAATGATAAATTCTACCAAAATAGTTATATACTTAAAATTTTTATAATGGCTTCACTGAATTTCACCATTTTAGAAGAATATTAAATCCAATAAATTTTTATTTATGTGAATTGAATATGGTGGAGAATCCCAGGGACTGGGGAGCCTGGTGGGCTGCAGTCTATGGGGTCACACGGAGTCAGACACGACTGAAGCGACTTAGCAGCAGCAACAACAGATTTTTAGCAATTACTACATAGACCCAGTGCTTTCCTTTTTAAGTACACCGTTTTTCAAATTCTGAAAGAGTAAATCATGACCTTAATTGTAGATCTTACTGTGAATTTCAGCTTCACGAAAATTATTACATATTTGTTGGAATGCATATTGTGAAATCTTATAAAATGTTTTGTCTATATTTTATGATTCAGCTTCTTATAATAGAAACCAATTTCAATGTTTAAATCAAATATATTTACTCTCAATAAAAAGTGCCAATGTGAGGTGTCCAACTTGATGAATTTTGACAGATGTGTGTAACCACCAATAAAATTTCCATTCCTTAAAAAGTTCTTTAAAATCTCCTTTACAATCAATCTTGATAAGCTTTCCATCACTGAAACTTAGTCCTGCTTATTCTATAATTTATTAGAACTGGAATCATTCATGTAAACACTTGATTGTATTATCTCAGACCCTATAACTTACAACATACTAGCATTGCGACATGCAGTATCCATTCCTAAATAGTACACATGGCTGACTCTTGACCAACACAGGAACTGGGATACTGGCCTTCCCCATAGTCAGAAATCCCCATATAAGAGCTGGCCTTCAGTAACCCTGGTTCCACATCCATGGATTCAACCAGCTGCAGACCTGTGTAATACAAACATGGACCCACACAATTCAAACCATGTTGTTGAAGGGTCAGTTATTCATCATGTGAATGTGTGACCCAATTAGTTTATCCATTCACCAATGAAAACTTGTGTTCAGGTTTGAGATTTAATTAATGAATTAAACAGCTACAAACACATAGGAACAACTCATCTCTTCTAATTTCTCTTGAATAAATATTGTGGGAGTGGAAGAACTGCATTGTATGACAAATACATATTTCACGTTATAAGTAACTGTTTCATGTCAGAAACGTATTAGAATTCTAATTGTTCCAAATCCCTACCAATGATTAGTAGTAAGTCTATATTGATAACTTGATCTATTATGACAGGGATGCAGCTGAATCTCATTATATGTGTTTATCAGTGTAAATTTTATACATTTTGACATGTTCAGACCCATGAAACTATCACTGCAATAAGATACTGTGCATAACCCATCACTTCCATAATTTCCTGTGTAATTTGTTTGTCCTATACCTCTCTACTCATCTTGTCTCTCCCCAGGGGGGAAATAAAAAACAAATTTTCTGTCAATTTATTATACATTTCCTTGAATTTTTAATAAGTGGAATCATACAGCGTATATGCTCTTCTTGGTATGGTATATTTATATTGCTTTGGAAATATAATACTTTGGCATTATTCTATTGTATGGGTATATCACAATCTGTTTAACCATTTACCTATTGATAGACTTTTGTAATAAAGTTGCTTTGAACATTTCTGTAGAAGTTTTATGTTTATACATGCTTTTGTTTCTCTTGGCATGGCTGACTCATAAGGTAGGTGCATGTTTAATGTTGTAAGAAACTGCTAAATTTTTTTTGCAGATGGTTGTGTTATTTTACCCTCCCACAACAGTATATGAGTTTCGATTGTTTCCCGTCCTATCCAAAACTTGGTATGATTTATCTTTTTAATTCCTGCTATTGTAATGTGTGTGGTAGATTATGTATATTATAATGTATATGGAGTTGTGATTTGCAGTCTCAGAGTCAAATGCTATTGAATACTATTTAATATGCTTCTTTGCCTACAGATGTATTTTTAGAATGATCCCAATGTTTTGCCCATTTTTAATTGAGGTGCTTTTCTTTATTATTGATATATATGTGTGTGTATGTGTGTGTGTGTGTGTGTATAAACATATACACTTAATCGATAAAAAACATAGGTTTGAATTGCAGGGGTTGACAAACATGATTTTTTTTCAGTAGTAAGAACAGTGGTACCATAATCCTCAGTTGAGTAAAACTGTGAACAGAAAGGAACTGTGGATCTGGAGGACGAACAGTAAGTTACACAAAAATTTTCAGGGGCAGGCACCCTTAATCCCCACATTGTTCAAAGGCAATCTGTAAATAGTTCCTGATGCATGTTCTTACTGAGTTGTATGTTTTGCAAATAATTTATTCGAGCCTTTTAAGTTTTTAAGTATCTTTGGAAAATCAAGTGTTGACTTTTGATTGTTTTATTAATATTTTTCTTTTACACTTAATAATTTATGTGTCATTTTTAAGAAATCTTTGCCTAACATAAGTTCACCAAATTCTATTTTCTAAAAACTTTATAGTTATTGCACTTACATTTATTTAGGGATCGGATACACTTTAAAGTGACTATTGTTTATGATGTAAGGTAACATTTGAAATTCATTTTTTGTCATGTGTATCCATTTGTTGAGAATATGTATTTAATATTGAATATATACAAACATTAACCATAAAGTAATCTTTGCAATACAGTAGCTTGAAAATATCTTTACCAGACAGTCATAAGTATTTCCACTTAGTTCTTTGTTTTCAAAATTCGTTGGACTTTCTTCTAGGATCTAGGAATTTATATTTTTGATCAAATTAGGGGAAAATATTGACAATTATTTCTTAACGCCCTCCCTTCTGTGTAAGAACATTAGCCTGTCTACGGCTGTCTAAGACTTCATTGATTCTTGGTTCTCCTCCTCTACCATCTCCTTTGACGGATTCTGTTAAGACATTTTCAGGTTCACAAGCATTTTGTTATGTTCAGTTCAGTTAATTTGCTCAGTTGTGTCCGACTCTTTGCGACCCCATGGACTGCAGCACACCAGGCTTCCCTGTCCATCACCAACTCCCAGACCTTACTCAAACTCATGTCCATCAGGTCTGTGATGCCACCCAACCATCTCATCCTCTGTTGTCCCCTTCTCCTCCTGCCTTCAATCTTTCCCAGCATCAGAGTCTTTTCAAGTGAGTCAGTTCTTCGCATCAGGTGGCCAAAGTATTGGAGTTTCAGCTTCAGCATCAGTCCTTCCAATGAATATTCAAGACTTATTTCCTTTATGATAAACTGGTGGGATCTCCTTACAATCCAAGGGACATTCAAGAGTCTTATCCAACACCACAGTTCAAAAGCATCATTTCTTGAGGGCTCAGCTTTCTTTATAGTCCAACTCTCACATTCATACATGACTACTGGAAAAACCATAGCTTTGACTAGACAGAACTTTGTTGGCAAAGTAATGTCTGCTTTTTAATATGCTAAGTTGGTCATAGCTTTTCTTCCAAGGAGCAAGACTCTTTTAATTTCCTGGCTGCCAGCAACATCTACAGTGATTTTGGTGCCTAAGAAAATAAAGTCTCTATTTCCATTGTTTCCTCATCTATTTGCCATGAAGTGATGGGACCAGATACCATGATCTTCATTTCTTGAATGTTGAGTTTTAAGCCAGCTTTTTTACTCTCCTGTTTCACTTTCATTAAGGGGCTCTTTAGTTCCTCTTCACTTTCTGCCATAATGGTGGTGTCATCTGCGTATCTGAGATTATTGATATTTCTCCCAGCAATCTTGATTCCAGCTTGTGCTTGCTCCAGCCCAGTGTTTCTCATGATGTACTCTGCATGTAAGTTAAATAAGCAGGGTGACAATATACAGCCTGATGTACTCCTTTCCCAATTTGGAACCACTCCATTTGTCCATGTCTGGTTCTAACTGTTTCTTCGTGACCTGCATATAGATTTCTCAGGAGGCAGGTAAGGCGGTCTGGTATTCCCATCTCTTGAAGAATTTTCCAAGTTTCTTTTAATCTAGAGAATCAAATGCTTTGGCGTAATCAATAAAGCAGAAGTAGATGTTATTCTGGAACTCTCTTGCTTTTTCAGTGATCCAAAGGGTATTGGCAATTTGATTTCTGATTCCTCTGCCTTTTCTAAATCCAGCTTGAATATCTGGAAGCTCTTGGTTCACATACTGTTGAAGCCTGGCTTGGAGAATTTGGTGCATTACTTTGCTAGCCTATGAGAGAGTGCAGTTGTGTGGTAGTGTGAACATTCTTTGGCATTGCTTTTCTTTGGGACTGGAATGAAAGCTGAGCTTTTCTAGTCCTGTGGCCACTGCTGAGTTTTCCGAATTTGCTGGTATATTGAGTGCAGCACTCTCACAGCATCGTCTTTTAGGATTTGAAACAGCTCGACTGGAATTCCATCACCTACACTAACTTTGTTTGTAGTGATGCTTCCTACTGCCCACTTGACTTCATATTCCAGGATGTCTGGCTCTAGGTAAGTGATCACACCATCATGGTTATGTGGTTCATGAAGATCTTTTTTGTATAGTTCTTCTGTGTATTCTTGCCACCTCTTCTTAATATTGTCTGCTTCTGTTAGGTCCATACCATTTCTGTCCTTCATTGTGCCCATCTTTGCATGAAATATTCCCTTAGTATCTCTGATTTTCTTGAAGAGATCTCTAGTCTTTCCATTCTGTTGTTTTCCTCTATTTCTTTGCACTGATCACTGAGGAAGGCTTTCTTATCTCTCCTTGCTGTTCTTTGGACCACTGCATTTAAATGGGTCTATCTTTCCCTTTCTCTTTTGCCTTTAGCTTCTCTTCTTTTCTCAGCTATTTGTGAGGCCCCCTAAGACAACCATTTTGCCTTTTTGCATTTATTTTTCTTGGTGATGGTCTTGATCACTGCCTCCTGCACAATGCTGTGAACCTCTGTCCATATTTCTTCAGACATTCTATCAGATCTAATCCCTTGAATCTATTTGTCATTTCCATTGTATAATTGTAATGGATTTTATTTAAGTCATACCTGAGTGGTCTAGTGTTTTTCCCTATTTTCTTCAATTTAAGTCTGAATTTGCCAATAAGGAGTTCATGATCTGAGCCACCGTCAGCTCCTGGTCTTGTTTTTGTTGACTGTATAGAGCTTCTCCATCTTTGGCTGCAAAGAATATCAGTCTGATTTCAGTATTGACCATCTGATGATGTCCATGTGCAGAGTCGTCTCTTGTGTTGTTGGAAGAGGGTGTTTGCTGTGACCAGGGTGTTCTCTTGGCAAAACTTTGTTAGCCTTTGCCCTGTTTCATTTTGTACTCCAAGGCCAAATTTGCCTGTTATTTTAGGTATCTTTCGACTTCCTACTTTTGCATTCCAGTCCCATATGATGAAAAGTACATCTTTTTAATTTTTTTGATGTTAGTTCTAGAAGCTGTTGTAGGTCTTCATAGAACTGGTCAATTTCAGCTTCTTCAGCATTCCTTTTGGAGGCATAGACTTGGATTACTGTAATACTGAGTGGTTTGCCTTGGAAACAAACAGAGGTATTTCTGTCATTTTTGAGATTGCACCCAAGTACTGCATTTAAGGCAATGGCATCCCACTCCAATACTCTTGCCTGGAAAATCCCATGGACGGAAGAGCCTGGAAGGCTGCAGTCCATGGGGTCGCTAAGAGTCAGACACAACTGAGAGACTTCACTTTCACTTTTCACTTTCATGCATTGGAGAAGGAAATGGCAACCCACTCCAGTGTTCTTGTCTGGAAAATCCCAGGGACGGGGGAGCCTGGTGGGCTGCCGTCTATGGGGTCGCACAGAGTCAGACACGACTGAAGTGACTTAGCAGTAGCAGTAGCAACTGCATTTAGACTCTTTTGTTGATGACATGGGCTACTCCATTCTTCTAAGGGAATCCTGCCTATAGAAGTAGATAGGAGCAGTGACCCCACAAGACAGACCACACAAGACTTGCCTGTGAGTGTTCAGGAGTCTGCAGCAGAGGTATGGGTCAGCAGTGGCCTGCTGCAGGGTCAGGGGCACTTAGGCCTGCAAAGGACCTTTGAAGGAGGTTGTCATCAGCCTCATTATCTCCGCCATAGTCTCAGGTAAAAAAACAGGGAGGGAACACAGCCCCACCCATCAACAGAAAATTGAATTAAAGATTTACAGAGTATGGCCCTGCCCATCTGAACAAGATCCAGTTTCCCCTCAGTCAGTCTCTCCCATCAGGAAGCTTCCATAAGCCTCTTATCCTTATATAGCCAGAGGGTAGACAGAATGAAAACAACAATCACAGAAAACAATCAAACTGATCATATGGACCATAGCCTTGTCCTACTCAATGAAACTATGAGCCATGCAGTGTAGGGCCGCCCTAAATGGACAGGTCATGGTGGAGAGTTCTGACAGAATGTGGTCCACTGGAGAAGGGAATGACAAACCACTTCAGTATTCCTGCCTTGAGAACCCCATGAACAGTATGAAAAGGCAAAAAGATGGGACACTGAAAGATGAACTCCCCAGGTCAGTAGGTGCCCAAGATGCTACTGGAGATCAGTGGAGAAATAACTCCAGAAAGAATGAAGCGACGGAGCCCAAGCAAAAACAACACCCAGTTGCGGATGTGACTGGTGATTAAAGTGAAGTCCAGTGCTGCAAGGGCTTCCCTCATAGCTCGGTTGGTAAAGAATCTGCCTGTCATGCAGGAGACCCAGGTTTGTTTTCTGGGATGGGAAGATCCACTGGAGAAGGCATAGGCTACCCACTCCAGTATTCTTGGGCTTCCCTTGTGGCTCAGCTGGTAAAGAACCCACCTGTAATGCGGGAGACCTGGGTTTGATCCCTGGGTTGGGAAGATGCCCTGAAGAAGGGAAAGGCTACCCACTCCAGTATTCTGGCCTGGAGAATTCCATGGACTATACAGTTCCTGGGGTCACAAAGAGTTGGATGCAACTGAGTGACTTTCACTGTCACGATCCAATGCTGTAAAGAGCAATATTGCACAGGAACCTGGAATGTTTGGTCCATGAATCAAGGCAAATTGAAAGTGGTCAAACAGGAGATGGCAAGAGTGAATGTCAACATTTTAGGAATCAGTAGTGAACTAAAATGGACTGGAATGGGTGAATTTAATTCACAGGACCATTATATCTACTACTGTGGGCAAGAATCCCTTAGAATAAATGGAGTAGCCCTCATATTCAACAAGAGTCTGAAATGCAGTTGTTGTTGCTGCTGCTGCTAAGTCACTTCAGTTGTGTCTGACTCTGTGTGACCTCATAGATGGCAGCCCACCAGGCTCCCCTGTCCCTGGGATTCTCCAGGCAAGAACACTGCAGTGGGTTTCAATTTCCTTCTCCAATGCATGAAAACAAAAAGTGAAAGTGAAGTCATTCCGTCATGTCTGACTCTTTGCGGCCCCATGGACTGCAGCCTACCAGGCTCCTCCATCCATGGGATTTTCCAGGCAGGAATAATGGAGTGAGTTGCCATTGCCTTCTCCCTGAAATGCAGTACTTGGGCACAGTCTCAAAAATGACAGAATGATCTCTGTTTGTTTCCAAGGAAAACCATTCAATTTTGTTATGTAACCTGCTATTTATCCTATCTGGTGAAATCATCTCAGGCATTACAGTTTTCACCTTTAAAAAGTATATAGTTTATACTTGTGTACCTTTAAAAGTTGAACTTACGTGTTTGTATATATTTCAATATTTGTAAAAAATGTCATTCCTCTACCATCTTGAGTATATGAAAAATAGTTATCTCTATAATGTTTTTTTTAAAATATTAATTCTACCTATGTCAATTTAGTCTGTTTCTCTTGATTTTCTTTTCATTATTGGTGGCATTTCCTTGTTTCTTTGCACGTTTGATAACGTATTTCATATTTCTGGATGTGTTTGCATTTCTTTATATAGTCTTCATCTATGTACTGTGACACTGTTAAGTAACTTAAAAACAGCTCTCATAAGATATTTAATTTATTGGCATAAACTATTTTATTAACTCTGATTATTATTGATATCCTTTTGTATTTTGTGAATTTTCTGTTTTTCCCTCGATTTCTTGTTTTAGCAATTTAATAATCTGTGTGTGTGTGGGGGGGGTGAGTGTGTGTAACTGGTACTTAAACATTATTCCCTGAGCATCCGCTATACTCTGTCACTCTTATATGGTACCACAAATGCCCCTTCCTTCTAAGGAACAAGAGAAAATTTTATTGTTGGAGAAAAAGATGTGCACCATGAAGTCTATTTAGACTTTCTCATTCTTACTTTACATATGACTTATCACATTTTTCTCTTCATTTGAGCAAGGTTTTCAGTTTTAAACATTTTTCATTGCAATTAAAATTAATTATGCAAAATATCCATAAGTTTCAGGTGTTCTATATAATGATTTTACACTTGCATAGACTATGAAATGATAAGCACAACACATATTAATAATTAATATTTATCATATTCCTTATGCTATTGCATCACTGTTACTATTTATTATGTATTAGAGGTTGCTGCTGCTGCTAAGTCCATTCAGTCGTGTCCGACTCTGTGCGACCCCATAGATGGCAGCCCACCAGGCTCCCCCATCCCTGGGATTCTCCAGGCAAGAACACTGGACTGGGTTGCCATTGCCTTCTCTAATGCATGAAAGTGAAAAGTCAAAGTGAAGTCGCTCAGTCGTGTCTGACTTTTCGCGACCCCATGGACTGCAGGCCACCAGGCTTCTCCGTCCATGGGATTTTCCAGGCAAGAGTACTGGAGTGGGGTGCCATCGCCTTCTCCAGTATTAGAGGTTAAGATCACTTAATCCCCTTCACCTATTTCACCTATTTCCCAACTCTCTCCCTCCTGGCAACTTACTCATTTCTTCTCTGCATTTGTCTTATTCTTCAAATTCCACACATAAATGAGATCATGTGGTATTTATTTGTCTTTCCATTTCTGATTTTTTTCACTTAGAAATATGCTGTATAGATCTAGTGATGTTCCAAATGGCAAGGTTTCATTTTTAATGGCTGAGTAATATTCCATTGTATATGTATGCTGCATCTTTATTCATTCAACTATCAAGGTTGCCACTGTATCTTGGCCATTACAAATGATGTGGAAATGAACACTGGTATGTATCTATCTTTTCAAATTAGTGCTTGGTTTCTTTAGGTAAATGCTTAAGTGAAATTGTTGGATTATATTTAATATCTTGCTGTTCTATTTTTAATATCTTCAGGAGCCTTTATACTCTTTTCTGTGGTGACCACATCAATTAAATATCAGAACAACAGTGCATGAGTGTGTCCTTTTCTCCATGCCCTTGCCCATACTTATTATTTGTGGTCCTATTAATGAAACCATTCTGACAGGTATAAAGTGATACCTATGTGTGATTATGATTTGCATTTCCCTTATGATTTTTTTATTTTGAGCATCTTTTCATGTACCTGGTAGCCATCTGTGTATCTCCTTTGGAGAAATGTCTATTCAGGTCCTCTGCATATTTTTAATCATTTTTTTAAATGCTGAGGTATCTATTCTTCTTATCTCTTAACTATTAACCTCTTAATGTATATGTTGTTTACAAATATCCCATTCAGTAGGCTTCCTTTTTTAATTAATTCTTTTTTAATTGGAGAATAATTGCTTTACAATATTGTGTTGATTTCTGCCATATATCAACATGAATCAGCCATAGGTATATTATGTCCTCTCTGTCTTAAACCTCCCTCCCATGGACCACCCCATCCTGCCACTCTAGGTTTTCACAGAGGTTTTGTTGTTGCTGTTTTGATGATATTTTCTGTGGTTGTTGTGTGAAAGCCTTTCAGTTTGTTATTTTCCCATTTTTATTTGTTTTGTTTCCTGCCTGAGGAAACATGTTGTTATTGTTCAGTTTCTCAGTTGTGTCCAACTATTTGCAACCCATGGACTGCAGCATGCCAGGCTTCCCTGTCCTTCACCATCTCCTGGAGCTTGCTCAAACTCATGTGCATTGAGTTGGTTTGCCATCCATCTCTTCCTCTGTCCTTGCCTTCTCCTCCTGCCTTCAGTCTTTCTCAGCATCAGGGTCTTTTCCAGTGAATCAGTTCTTCACATCAGGTGGCCAAAGTATTGGAGCTTCAGCTTCAGCATCAGTCCCTCCAATGAATATTCAGGATTGGTTTCTTTTTAGGAATGAGACATTTGATCTCCTTGTAGTCCAAGGGACTCTCAAGAGTCTTCTCCAAAACCATAGTTCCAAACATCAATTCTTTGGTGCTCAGCCTTTTTTATGGTCCAAACCTAACATCCATATATGACACTGGAAAAGCCATAGCTTTGACTAGATGGGCCTGTCATCAAAATAGTATATCTGCTTTTTAATACGCTGTCTAGGTTTGTCATACCTTTTCTTCCAAGGAGCAAGTGTCTTTTAATTTCATGGCTGCTGTCAATGTCCACAGTGATTTTGGAGCCCAAGAAAATAAAGTCTATCATTGTTTTCATTGTTTCCCCATCTATTTGCCATGAAGTGATGGGACTGGATGCCATGATCTTAGTTTTCTGAATGTTGAGTTTTAAGCCATCTTTTTCACTATCCTTTTTTACCTTCACAAAGAGGCTATTGAGTTACTCTGCTTTCTGCCATTAGGGTCCTGTCACCTGCATACCTGAGATCATTGGTATTTCTTCTGGAAATCTTGATTCCAACTTGTGTGTCATCTATCTTGGCATTTCGCATGATGTATCTGCATATAAGTTAAACAAGCAGGGTGACAATATTCAGCCTTGACATACTCCTTTCCCAATTTGGAACCAGTCTGTTGTTCCATGTCCAGTTCTAACTGTTGCTTCTTGACCTACATACAGATTTCTCAGGTGGCAGGTAGGGTGGTCTGGCATTTGCATCTCTTAAAAATTTCCCACAGTCTGTTGTGATCCACACAGTCAAAGTCTTTAGAGTAGTCAATGAAGTGAAGCAGAAGAGATGTTTTTCTGGAACTCTCTTGCTTTTTCTATGACCCAACAGATGTTAGCAATTTGATCTCTAGTTTCTCTGCCCTTTCTAAATTCAGCTTGAACATCTGGAAGTTCTTAGTTCACATACTAAAGCCTAACTTGAAGAATTTTGAGCATTACTTTGCTAGCATGTGAAATGAGAGTAACTGTCTAATAGTTTGAACATTCTTCAGGATTGGAATGAAAACTGATCTTTTCCAGTCCTGTATAACACTGCTGAGTTTTCCAAATTTGCTGGCATATTAAGTGCAGCACTTTCACAGCACCGTCTTTTACGATTTGAAATAGCTCAGCTGGAATTCCATCACTTCCACTAACTTTGTTCATAATGATACTTCCTAAGGCCCACTTGACTTGGCACTCCAGGATATCTGGCTCTATGTGAGTGATCACACCATCATTGTTATCTAGGTCTTTGAGATCTTTTTTGTATAGTTCTTCTGTGTATTCTTGCCACCTCTTCTTAATATCTTCTGCTTCTGTTAGGTGCATACCATTTCTGTCCATTATTGAGCCCATCTTTACATGAAATGTTCCCTTGGTGTCTCTAATTTTCTTGAAGAAATCTCTAATCTTTCCTATTCTATTGTTTCCTTCTCTTTCTTTTCATTGATCATTGAGGAAGGCTTTTTTATCTCCCCTTGCTATCCTTTGAAACTGTGGATTTAAATGGGTATATCTTTCCTTTTCTCCTTTGCCTTTTGCTTTTCTTCTTTTGTCAGCTATTTGTAAGGTCTCCTCAGACAACTATTTTGCCTTTTTGCATTTCTTTTTCTTGAGGATGGTTTTGATCACTACTTCCTGTACAATGTTAAGAAATTCCATCCATAGTTCTTCAAGCACCCTATCAGATCTAATCCTTGGATCTATTTGTTACTTTCACTGTATAATCATAAAGGATTGATTTAGGTCATTCCAGAAGCGTCTAGTGGCTTTCCCTAGTTTCTTCAATTTATGTCTGAATTTGGCAACAAGGAGTTCATGATGTGAACCACAGTCAGCTTCTGGTCTTGTTTTTGCTGACTGTATAGAGCTTCTCCATCTTTGGCTGCAAAGAATATAATCAGTCTGATTTTGGTATTGACCATCTGGTGATGTCCAAATGTAGAATCGCTTCTTGTATTGTTGGAAGAGGATGTTTGCTGTGACCTGTCTGTTCTCCTGGGAAAATTCTGTTAGTCTTTGCACTGCTGCATTTTGTACTCCAGTGCCAAACTTGCTGGTTACTCCAGGTGTTTCTTGACTTCCTACTTTTGCATTCCATTCCCGTATGATGAAAAGGACATTTTTCTTTTGGTGTTAGCTCTAGAAGGTCTTGTAGGTCTTCATAGAACTGTTCATCTTCAGCCTTTTCTGCATTAGTAGTTAAGGCATAGACTTGGACCACTGTGATACTGAATGGTTTGCCTTGAAAAAGAACATTCTGTCATTCTTGAGACAGCACCCAAGTACTGCATTTCATACTCTTTTGATAACTATGAGAACTACTCCATTTCTTCTTAGGGATTCTTGCCACAGTGGTAGACATAATGGTTATCTAAATTATATTCACCCATTCTGGTCTATTTTGGTTCACTGATTCCTAAAATGTCAATGTTCACTCCTGCCATCTGTTTGACCACTTCCAATTTAGCTTGTCATGGACCTAACGTTCCAGGTTCCTGTGCACTATTGTTCTTATAGCATCGGACTTTATTTTCACCACCAAGCACATCCACAACAGGCCATTGTTTGCACTTTGGCCCAGCCTCTTCATTCCTTCTGGAGCTATTTATCTGCTGTTCTCCAGGAGCATATTGGGCACCTACCAACCTGGGGAGTTCATCTTTCAGTGTCATATCTTTTTGCCTTTTCATACTGTTCATGGAGTTCTCAAGGCAAGATGCTGAAGAGCCATTCCCTTCTCCAGTGGACCACATTTTGTCAGACCTCTCCACCATAAGCTGTCCATCTTGGGTGGCCCTATATGGCATGGCTCATAGTTTCATTGAGTTAAGCAAGGCTGTGATCCATGTGATCAGTTTGATTAGTTCTTTCTGATTGCGGTTTTCATTCTGTCTGCCCTCTGAGTTTTAAGCTTTCAAGTGTTTTATATAATCTTTAATCCATTTTGAGTTTGTTTTTGTATATTTTGTGAAAAAGAAGTCCAGTGGGATTGTTTACCTTGTAGCTGTCAAGTTTTTCCAAAACGGTTTATTGAAGAGACTATCTTTTCCCCACTGAATATTCTTTCCTCCCTTGCTGAAAATGAATCGTCCAATCAAGCATGGAAACTTCCCAGGTTCTCTGTTCTGTTCCATTGATTTGTGTGTCTTTCTGCCATCACCGTATGGTTTAATGACTGTAGCTGTGCAGGATAGTTTGAAATTAGAGAGCCTGATACCCCAGCTCTGCTCTTCTTTCTCAAGATTGTTTGGCTATTTTGTGGTCCCGTACAAGATTTAGGATTATTGCCTCTAGCTTTATGAAAAATGCCATGAATTGCATTGAATCTGTAGATATCCTGGGCCATTTTAACAATACTACTAATTGCAATGCATATTTTCTCCATTTGTAGCATCTTCCAATTTTTTCTTCAGGGGCTTATACTTTTCTCAGTACGGTTCATTCATACACTTGGCTAGACTTATTCTGAGGTATTTTATTCTTTTAGATGTAATTATACTTTCTAAAATTTTCTCTGATAGTTCATCAGTGGTATACAGAAAGGCAGTAGACTTCTATACATTAATTATGCATTCTGAAACTTTCCTGAATTCATTTATTCTGATAGCTTTCTGTGGCATCTTTAGGATTTTCTACATATAGTTATTACGTCATCCACAAATAATGACAGTTTTACTTCTTCCCTGCTAAGCTGGATGCCTTTTGTCTGTTACTGTGGCTAGGACTTCCTACACTATGCTGAATAGAAGGAGTAGGAGCAGGGATTCTTGCCTTGAGTCTGATTTTGGAGGAAATACTTCCTGCTTTTCATCAATGAGTAAGATAATGAGTGTAGATGTGTCATAGACAGCATTTGTTGACATATGTTCCCTCTATTCCCTAAGTTTTAGTTGTTTCCATGAATGAGTGTTGAATTTTGTCAAAAACTCTTTCTAAATCTATTGAGATGATCATATAATTTTCATATTTAAATGTATTAATATAGTATATCATGAACTAAATTGTTTTGTGGATATTAAACAGTTCTTGCATCCATAGGATAAATCCCAGTTACTCATGGGGTATGATCATATTAATGCATTACTGAATTTGGCTTGCTAATATTTTGTTGAGGATTTTTACGTCTATGTTTGCCAGTGATACTGGCCTGTAATTTTCTTGATGGCATCTTTGTATTGTTTTGTTATCATGGTAATGCTGACCTTGTAGGATGAGTTCAAAAGCATTCCTTCCTCTGCAGTTTTTTGGAATAGTTTGAGAAGGATGGTTAACTCTTCTTTATATGTTTGGTTAAAATCTTTTGTGATGAATCTGGTCCTGGACTTTTGTTTGTTGGAGGCTTTTGATGACAAATTCAATTTCATTACTTATAATTGGTATGTTCATAACTTGTATTTCTTCCTGATTTGGTCTTAGGAGATTGTACATTTGTAGGAATTTATCCATTTTCTCTAGATTGTCCATTTTATTTTCATATAATTGTTCATAGTAATTTCTAATAACCCTTTGTATTTCTGTGGTGTTGGTATAACTTCTCTTTCATTTCTGACTGTGTGTATTTGAGTCCTTTTTCTCTTGATGACTAGATGTTCTAGATGAAGATTTATCCATTTTATTTATTTTTTAAGGAAACAGCTCCTAGTTCTATTGATCTTTTCTATTATTTTAGCATCTATTTCATTTGTTTCTTCTCTGATTTTATGAATTCTTTCCTTCTGTAACTTTGGGTTTTGTTTATTCTTCTAGTTCCCTTAGCAGTAAGGTTAGATTACTTTCAGATTTTTCTTGTTTCCTGAAGTGGGCTTGAATTGCAATAAACTTCCCTCTTAGAATTCCATTTACTAATTCCCATGTATTTTGGATCATTGTGTTTTCATTATTGTCTATCTCCAGGTATTTTTTTATTCTATCTTTAATTTCTTTACCCATAGTTTTTTGTAGTAGCATATTGTTTAACCTCCACATGACTGTATTATTGCAGTTTTTCTTGTATTTGATCTAGTCTCATAACACTGTGGTCAGAAAAGATGCTTAATTTGATTCCAGTCGTCTTAAATGGACTGAGACTTGTTTTATATCTTAGCATATGATCTATCCTGGCAAATATCCCATGTGCACTTTAAAATAATGTGTAGCCTGCTGTTGTGCAGTGAAATTTTATTTATTAAGTTTATCTGGTGTAATATATTTGAGGCCAGATTCTTCTTATTGATTTTCTTTTAGGATGAGTGGAGGTAAGTTGATGTAAGTGGAGCTATTAATATACCTTTCTATTGATATTGTTGTATTACTGTCAATATCTTCCTTTATGTCTGCTATATTTATGCATTCAGGTGTTTCTATGTTGAGTGCAAAAATATTTACAATATAAAAAATATTTACAATATACTCTTGTTGGATTGACCTTTTGTTGTTATGTAATGTCCCTCTTTCTTTATCTCTTGTTGCAGTCTTCATTTTAACATGTTTTTTGATGTAAGTATTGCTCCCTGAGCATTCTACTTTTTTATTTTTAATTAGAGGAAATTGCTCTACAGTATTGTGTTGACCCCTGTTACACATCAACACGAATCAGCCACAGATATACATATGTCCCCTCCCACTTCCCACCCCACCCCACCCCTGCAGGTCTTCACAGAACACTGGTTTGAGCTCCCTGTGTCACTCCAAATCCTCACTTGCTAGCCATTTTACATAGGTAACATACATGTTTCCATGCATTCTCTCAATTAGCCCCACTCTCTCCTCCTGCCACTGTTTTCAACTGTTTCCATTTTTTGTATATTCAGTCTGTGCATGCTTTAGATCTGAAGTAAGTGTCTTACAGGTAGCATATATATGGGACATTGTTTTTAATCTATTTTAATACATTTTTAAAATTTTTTAATTCTATTTTTTAATAGATTTTAAAAAATCTATTCCATCACCCTATGTTTTTTTTTTTATTGGAACATTTAGTCTATTTACATTTAAAACAATTATTGATAGGCAATATGTGTTTATTGTTATTATACTTAAAGTAATTACTGATAAGCAGTTGTTTTTTGTTCCTTTCTTCTTTGCTCTCTCACCTTGTGATTTGATGACTAATTTCAGTGTTTTGTTTGAATCCTATTCCCTTTTTTTCTATTTATGTAGTTTCTGATTGTGATGATCTTAAGTGGATCACTTAAGTTTAAACATGTCCTAACAAATTTGCATTCTTATTCTCTCCCTTATGATGTCTTTTTTAATAAAAAACTTATATTTGAGTGTAACTGATTAACAATGTTGTGATAATTTCAGGTGGACAGCAAAGGGACTCAGTCATACATATGCATATGTATCAATTCAGTTCAGTCGCTCAGTCGTGTCCAACTCTTTGCAACCCCATGAATCGCAGCACGCCAGGCCTCCCTGTCCATCACCATCTCCCAGAGTTCACTCAGACTCACGTCCATCGAGTCCGTGATGCCATCCAGCCATCTCACCCTCTGTTGTCCCCTTCTCCTCCTGCCCCTAATCCCTCCCAGCATCAGAGTCTTTTCCAATGAGTCAACTCTTCGCATGAGGTGGCCAAAGTACTGGAGTTTCAGCTTTAGCATCATTCCTTCCAAAGAAAGCCCAGGGCTGATCTCCTTCAGAATGGACTGGTTGGATCTCCTTGCAGTCCAAGGGACTCTCAAGAGTCTTCTCCAACACCACAGTTCAAAAGCATCAATTCTTCGGCGCTCAGCCTTCTTCACTGTCCAACTCTCATATCCATACACGACCACAGGAAAAACCATAGCCTTGACTAGATGGACCTTAGTCGGCAAAGTAATGTCTCTGCTTTTGAATATGCTATCTAGGTTGGTCATAACTTTTCTTCCAAGGAGTAAGTGTCTTTTAATTTCATGGCTGCAGTCACCATCTGCAGTGATTTTGGAGCCCAGAAAAATAAAGTCTGACACTGTTTCCCCATCTATGTCCCATAAAGTGATGGGACCAAATGCATGATCTTCGTTTTCTGAATGTTGAGCTTTAAGCCAACTTTTTCACTCTCCTCTTTCACTTTCATCAAGAGGCTTTTTAGTTCCTCTTCACTTTCTGCCATAAGGGTAGTGTCATCCGCATATCTGAGGTTATTGATATTTCTCCCGGCAATGTTGATTCCAGCTTGTTTCTTCCAGTACAGCGTTTCTCATGATGTACTCTGCATAGAAGTTAAATAAGCAGGGTGACAATATATGTATAGTCTCCCCCAAATTCCCTCCCATCCAAGCTGTCACATAACAGTAAGCAGAGTTCCCTGTACTATATACAGTAGGTTATCCATTTGAAATATTACAGTGTGTAATATTGATCCCAAACTCCCTATCTATTTTGTTTTGTGTGTTTAATTGCTTATTGTGGCTATAGATTGCTTTTACTATTTTTCTCTTTTAGTCTTCCAAATAGCTTTATAATTTGTGAATCTACTAACTTTACTATACGTTTTCCCAAATATAAAATGAGATTTTATATTTGTAATTGTTTTTTTTTTCTCCTTAGAGAAATGTCTTGAACTTTTTTTGTCTAAAACCACTGTAATATTTCAGAACTCCTAGTTTTTGTTTCTCTATAAAAAAAAGTCTTTATTTCTTCTTCAAATACTCTTCAAATAGCCTTGACAGAAGAGTATTCTTGGTTTGTTTTTGTTTGTGCTTTCATCACTTTGAACATATTTTCCAACTCCCTTATGTCCTACAAAATTTTTGCTGAAAACCCAATTCACCACTGTGTGGGAATTCTCTTGTACATAACTAGTTACTTCTTTCTTGATGTTTTTAATATACTTTTTTTTAACCTTTAATTTTTGCTATTTTATGTTTAAATTTTACATTATAGTTGATGTACAATGTTATGTGTTAGTTCCCAGTGTATGTCAATGTGTTAGTTTTAGTTATACATATTCATGTATCCTTTATTTTTAAAGATTCTTTTCCCATTTAAGTTATTATAGATCACTGAGTACACTTCCCTATGCTATACAGTAGGTCCTGTTGATTATCTATTTTATATATAGCTGTGCTCATATGTTAATCCCAGTCTCCTAATTTATCTCCTCTTTCTCCCAACCTTTCCTCTTTGGTTACATGTTTGTTTTCTATATATGAGTCTATATCTGTTTTGAAAATAAGTTCAAACTGATACCACATGATATTTATCTCTCTCTTGACTTCACTCAATAGGACAATCTCAGGCCCATCTATGGTGCTGCAAATGATATTATTTTGTTATTTCTCATTGCTGACTTAAATTCCATTGTATATATCTACCACATCTTTATCAATTCCTCTGTCAATGCACATTTAGGTTGCTTCCATGTCCTACTGTAAATATTGCTACAGTGAGTATCGGGGGTGCATGTATCTTTTAGAATTATGGTTTTCTCCATCTATATGCCGAGGAGTTGGAATAGCTGGGTCATATGATAGCTCTACTTTTAACATTTTAAGGATCTCCATTTTGTTATCCATAGTAACTGTATCAATTTACATCCACACCAACAGTGTAGGAGGGCTCCTTTCTATCCACACCCTCTCCAGCATTTGTTTGTTTATAGATTTCTTGATGTTGGCCATTCTGACCTGTGTTAGGTGATACCTTACTGTAGTTTTGACTCAATTCTTTAACAATTGTGATGTTGAACATCTCTTCATGTGCCTTGTGGCCATCTGTATGTCTTCCCTGGAGATATATCTATTTAGGTCCTACAGCCACTTTTGAGTGGGTTGGTTGTTATTGAGCTGTATGAGCTGTTCGAGTATTCTGGTGATTAATGCCTTGTCAATTGCTTCATTTGCAAATATTTTCTCCCATTCTGAGGGTTGACTTTTGATTTTATTTATGGTTTCCTTTGCTGTGCAGAAGATTATACATTTAATTAGGTCCCACTTGTTTATTTTTATTTTCATTACTCTAGGAGGTGGGTCAAAAAAGATCTTACTCTGATTTATGTCAGACTACTTCCCCTATGTTTTCCTCTAAGAGTTTTACAGTATTTGACCTTATATTTAGGTTTTTAATCCATTTTGAGTTTATTTTTGTGAGTTTATTTTGTATATAGTTAGGGAGTGTTCTGATTTCATTCTTTTATATGCAGTTTTCCAGTTTTCTCAGCACCATTTATGAAGAGACTGTCTTTTCTCCATTGTATATTCTTGCCTCCTTGGCCATAGATTAGATGAGCATAGGCACATGGGTTTATCTCAGGGCTTTCTAGTTCCATTGATCTATATTTCTGTTTTTGTGCCACTACTGTCTGTCTTGACTACTGTAGCTTTGTAGTATTGTCTGAGGTCAGGAAGCCTGATATCTTAAGCTTATTTTTTTTTTCCTTAAGGTCATTTAGGTTATTTAGGGGTTTTGTGTTTTCATTCAAATTGTAAAACATTCTGTTCTAATTTTGAGGGGGAGATGCCATTGGGAACTTGATAGGGACTGCATTGAATCTGTAAATTGCTTTTGGAGGTATAGTCATTTTCACAACATTGATTCTTCCAACCCAAGAACATGGTATATATCTCCATCTGGTTTTTGTCACCCTTTATTTCTTTCATCAGTATTTTCTATATTTCTGAGTACAGGTCTTTTGCTTTCTTAGGTAGGTTTATTACCAGGATTTTTTTTTAATACCATAAATGGAATTGTTTCCTTATTTTTCTTTCTGATCTTGCATTGTTAATGTATTGAAATGCAAGAGATTTACTTGTGTTAATTTTGTATCCTGTAGTCTTACTGAATTCATTGATGAGCTCTAGTAGTTTTCTGGTAGCATCTTTAGGATATCCTATGTACACTATCAGGTCATATGAAAACACTGACAGTTTTATTTCTTCCTTTCCAATTTGGAACCTTTTAGTTTCTTATTCTTTCTTTGTCATGGCTAAAGCTTCCAAAACTATGTTGAATAACAGTGGCAAGAGTGGTCATCCTTGTCCTATTTCTAATATTAGAGGGAATATTTTGTTTTTCACCAGTGAGAAGGATGTATGCTATGGGTTTGTCATATATGACCTTTGTTATGAAGAGGTAAGTACCCTCTATGTCTGTTTCTAGAGTGTTTTTATGGGTATGGAATGTTGTCAAAAGCTTTTTCTGCATATATTGAGATGCATTGTGTAGTCATTCTTCAGTTTGTTAATGTGGTATATCACACTGATTGATTTGCAGATATTGAAGAATCCTTGCATCCCTGAGATAAATCCCACATTATAATGCTGTAGGATTCTTTCAATGTGTTGTTGGATTCAGTTTGATAGTATTTTGTTGAAGATATTTGCATATATGTTCATCAATGATAATGACCTATGATTTTCTTTTTTATGGTTTGTCTGATTTTGGTGTCAAGTGATGGTGGCCTCCTAGAATGAGCTTGGGAGTGTTTCTTCACCTGCAGCTTTTTTAGAATTGTTTTAGAAGGATATGTGTTAACGCCTCTTATCTAAATGTTTGATTGAATTCACATGTGAAGCTATTTGTCCTAGACTCTCATTTGTTGTAGGTTCTTTAGTCGCAGTTCCAACTTCAGATTGGTCTGTTCATGTTTTCTGTTTCTTCCTGGATCAGTCTTAGAAGATTGAGTTTCTAGGCATCTATCCATTTGTTCTTAAAGTTGTCCATTTTACTGGCATATAGTATTTGTATTGTTTGTCTTTGTCTCTTATGATCCTTTGTAATGTCAGTTGTAACTTCTCCTTTTTCATTTCTAGTTTTATTGACTTGAATTCTCTTTTTATCTTGATGAGTCTGGCTAAAGGTCTTATCAATTTTATCTTTTTAAAGAACCCAGCTTTTAAAAGTTTCATTGATTTTTTAAAATTGTAGAGTATAATTGATTTACAATGTTACGTTAGTTTCTGGGGTACAAATGAATCCCTCTATGTATACATACATCCCTTCCATCTTGGACCTCCCTCACACCCTCTAGGTCATCACAGAGCACCGAGCTGAGCTCCCTGCGCTGTGCACTAGCTGGCTCTCTCACACATGGTAGTGGATATATGTCAATCCTAATCTCCCAATTCATCCCAGCCTCCCTTTGTACCACTGTGTCCATTCTCTATCCCTGCATTTCTGTCCCAGCCCTGCAAAAAGGTTCATCTGTACCATGTCTCTAGATTCCACATATATGTGTTAATATGTGATGTTTGGTTTTCTCTAACTTACTTCACTCTTGTTCCATCCATGTGTCTACAAATGACCCAGTTTTGCTCCTTTTATGGCTGAGTAATATTTTGTTGTACATATGTACCACATCCACTTTATCCATTCATCTGTTGGTGGATACTTAGGTTGGTTCCATGTCCTGGCTGTTGTAAATAGTGCTGCAATGAACATTGGGATGCATGTATCTTTTTGTATTATGAGTTACTCAGGCTGTATGTGCAGTAGTGGGATTTCTGGGTCATGTGGTAGTTCTAATTTTAGTGTTTTAAGGAACCTCCACATGGTTCTCCATAGTGACTTTATCAATTTACATTCCCACAAACAGTGCAGGAGGGTTTCCTTTTTTCACACACTCTAAAGTATTTGTAGAAATTTTTGATGGTGGCCATTCTGACCAGTGTGAAGTGATATACCTCACTGTAGTTTCAACTTACGTTCACTAATGATTAGTGATGGTGATTTCCAGTACGTAGTCTTCTAGTTCTCTTATCCATTCCTCTATCACCTAATCTACTATAGATTCCTTCTAGTGCACTCCAGTACTCTTGCCTGGAAAATCCCATGGACGGAGGAGCCTGGTAGGCTGTAGTCCATGGGGTCGCTAAGAGTCAGACACGACTGAGCGACTTCACTTTCACTTTTCACTTTCATGCAATGGAGAAGGAAATGGCAACCCACTCCAGTGTTCTTGCTTGGAGAATCCCAGGGATGGGGGAGCCTGGTGGGCTGCCGTCTATGGGGTCGCACAGAATCGGACACAACTGAAGCAACTTAGCAGCATCAGCAGCAGTGCATATTTTATTGGATCTGTTTTTATATCCTTTAGCTCTATTAAATTTGTCTTCATCCTTTCTGCTCCAGAGTTTGTTGAACATAATTATGGTCATTATCTTAAACTTTTATTGGGCAAATTAGTTACCTTTATTTCACTTAGTTCTTCTGGGGGGTTGTTTTATGCCTTCACTTGGAAAATAGTCATCTAATTCTTTGAATTGATTACATTTTAGGTAGCCCAGTTGCATTTCTCAATCTTCAAGTAGCAGCCTTATGTAGGAGGCCCTGGGCCCAGCAGCACTCTCTCCTCTGGGTGCCAGAGCTGCATTCTCTATGGCACCCCCATGTTGGCTGGTAGGTGAAGCTGTTCCCAGGCCCCATCTTGTCCTTTTTAACCACTTATATGTCTTTGGAGAAATGTCTATTTAGGTCTTCTGCAGGTCTTCTGCTCAGTTTTGATCGGGCTGTTTCTTACTGAGCTGCATGAACTGTCTGTATATTCTGGAGATTAATCCCTTGTCAGTTGGTTCGTTTGCAAATAGTTTCTCCCATTCTGAAAGTTGTTTCTTCATCTTATTTATGGTTTTCTTTGCTGTACAGGAGTTTTTAAGTTTATTCAGGTCCCATTTATTTATTACTCTAGGAGGTGGGTCAAAAAAGATCTTACTCTGATTTATGTCAGTATTTTTCCTATGTATTCCGTGAAGAGTTTTATAGTATCTAGTCTTACATTTAGGTCTTTAATCAATTTTGAGTTCATTTTTGGGTTAGGGGATGTTCTGAGTTCATTCTTTAACGTGTGGCTGCCCAGCATTCCCAGCACCACTTATTAAAGAAACTATCTTTTCTCCATTGTATTTTCTTCTTGCCTCCTTAGTCATAGATTAGATGACCATAGATGACATAGGTATGTGAGCTTTCTGTCCTATTCTGTTGAAATACACCTCTGTTTTTATGCTAGTTTCATTGATCTCTGAGTATTCTCTGGGGTGTCCTTGCCCCTATAGTGGGCAACAGTGACCAGTGACCTCTGGCTCTTAGGAGACACTCCAAACCCTGCAGGTAGGTCTGTCCAGGCTCTTCCTGAGTCACTGCTTTGTCCTGGGTCCCATTCCACGAGAAACTCTGTGTGTGTGTCCTCTAAGACTGCAGTCTGTGTTTCCCCGAGTCCTGGGAGCTTCTGCCTTCAAACGCAAATGTTCCAGGGCCCTCCTGATGTCAACCCCCCAGGCTGGGGAGTCTGACACAGGGCTCAGAGTTCTCACTCTTGTTAAATTTGTCTTCATTCCTTTGGCACCCGAGTTTGTTGAACATGTTTATGGTTGTTATCTTAAACTTTTTGGGGGTAAATTAGTTATCTTCATTTCACTTAGTGCTTATAAAGTTTTGTCTTATGCCTTCACTTGAAAAATATTCGTCAAATTCTTTGAATTTATTACTACATTTTAGCTGGCCCAGGTGCATTTCCCAGTCTTCAAGAAGTAGCCTTGTGTGGGCAGCCCAGGACCCAGAAGCACACTCTCCTCTGGGCCCCAGAGCTGCGTTCTCTGCAGCTCACTTGGGGGCCCCCTCTGTTTCCTTCTTCTGCAGTAGTTTGACTACTGCAGGTTCAGAGGTGAGGCTGTTCCCTGGCCCACCTGGGTGCCAGGTTCCGTCTTGTGCTGTGGTTGGTGACCCACTGACAGGCAGATCCTAGGGCACTTACTGTGCCATCTGGGGTCCCAGACTGGTAGCAATTTTACAAGTGTATTTCCTTTTCAAAGAAGAAATGTTTGTTTTGGCCAATATTTCTAATGCTTATAGTTTTCTTTTCCATCATTTCTGCATTTTAATTTCCTTTATTCAGCTTATTCTGAGCTTTAATACTATCGGTTTTGTTTTCTGTGTCTTATACTGGTGGAAAATTTAACATAATGTGGCAAATATTGGAAATTTAACTTTGTTGGCAATTTAACATGTTTTTATCATTTTTGCTTTTACCTAGAATTAGCCTTATGGTACGTTTAGTGTTTCAGTGACATGGAAATGCTTTAGTGATCATCACAATGCTTTGTAAATGCAAATATTCACTTAGTAATACATCTAAAACAATTTAGAAAGGATACAATGCTATGACTGATTTATTGTCATTTACTTGTTAAATGTGTAGTTAAATGTAGATACAGAAAACACTCTAGTGGTTATCAGAGGGGAGAAGGGAAGTGTAGGTACAAGATAGGAGAAGGGGATTAAAGTGTCCAAACCTCTAGGTATAACACAAATAACATACAACAGTGTAATAGTGTGCTGCATAGAGAATATAGGCAATATTTTATAACAATTTTAACTGGAGTATAATCTATAAAAACATTGAATCACTGTGTTGTACACCTAAAACTAACATTGTAAATATACTATACTTCAATATAAAAAAATAATTGTCTTAAATTTTATTAATAAGGTAATCTAAAATGAGAGCACTCAGACCTCTAAAGAATATTAACTGTTAAGCTAAACTTCCTTGTTTGCCTCTTTATATAATTGAGTCACATAATTTTAAGTTCTTCACTATCTAAAACCTTTGTTCTATGGCTAAAGAATTTTGAGTGTGCATTTTTCATGAGTTAAAACATTGAGAAAATTAAGATCACAGCCTTTTCGGTCTAATATACTCAGCACTTAATAATATAGATTTAAACACTGCATTTCTTTTAAGTGATAGAAATGAACCCCAAAGAGAAAAGCAACAGAAACTCCAGAAGTACTATGTTGGAAGTTGCTTATTTTCATTATTGATATGGCCCTAGTACATATTCTATATTCTATAAAACCCAATAATAACAAATGAATAAATGACATTAAAACAAACTTCAAGTGGTATTACAAAGACCACTTTAAAGTATGAGTGAGGTTGCCTAGATATTAAAACCCGCCTGGCCATTCCATCCTTTTATCTTTGCTGCTTTGCAGAGATAATTTCGTTCTCAGTCGGTGTGTCCATCTGTTTTAACTATTAAAATTTCTAACTAAAAAAAAAATCATTTCATATTTTAAAATACTATTTAAAAATATGAAATGAATAAAACAGACTAAGTTGGAAACACTGAATACAATAGCACATAATGAAATAAGTATTGCTTGGGCTCACACATATTTTATCTGGAATATTTTAATGGATTCTGACCTGTATTGTGTAGCATTCTCCCTGCAGTGATGAAATCAATGGATCTTTGATTAGTTGCACAGTTGTAGTCATTTTTGAAAGTATTTTTCCATCACCATCACATTATGAGATATAAACATACATTGACTATTCTCAAAATAATTTTATTAAGATACAGTTAATGCTAAACTGAACAAAACCAGACACAAGTAGTAACTCAGATTATGAATTCTGAGGTCAACAGTCTTCTCTTCGAGTGCTGGCTCTAAAGATACCCAACATGAGGCATTTAGTTCATATTTCAATTTACTTATTTGTGAATGGGTATAAGAAGAATGCCTGCCTCCTAGCTATTTTGAGAATTAAATAAAGCCTTTTTTTTGTCATAGTATTTGGTACCTTAGATATATTCAATAGATGCCATAAAATATTGTTAAATAATTAGAAAGTGAATTAATTTAAGATCTGCACAATGATGGGAAGAAGTTTGGGATGATTTTGTAATGCTATTAGAGTCATCTGCAACCTTTAATACAACTCCCAACCCCATCATCAAGACTCTGATACCCACCCTTACTATCTGGGCAGCGTCCCTCTTCCTTCTAAATAAAAATGTAAATCACCAAATAATAAACCAATTGATCCCTCAGATGTGTTGGTGAAGGAGATAGTTTAACAAACTCTGCTAGTCAATCTCAGTATCAGCAATGGACAAAAAGCCTTTTCAAATGATTTAAATGTAGGTCTCCATTCCCTGCTGGTATGCTGCTCTAGACTGTTACTCTGAGCCTAACATTGAGCTATTACCATATGCAAATATTATCTTCAGAATTAAAGTTGAAGTGGACTAGAATGGATCATGCATGTGGTGGGAAATATGCAAACTTCTAGTATTGTGTTAACAGGAAACATAACCTAATGTCAATATTGAAAGGAGTGTTGCTGAATTAAGTATATCAGAGAAATTCAGTAAGTAAAGAATCTGCCTGTAATGCAGGAAACGGGTTTGATTCCTGGGTCGGGAAGATCCCCTAAAGAAGAAAATGGCAATGCACTTCAATATTCTTGCCTGGAAATCCCATGGATAGAGGAGCCTGGCAGGGGTACAGCCCATGGGGTCACAAAGAGTGAGAGACATACAGAGAAATTAAGTGTATAATAGCATTGTGTAAAGTATTTCAACTGAAATTAAAATCCCCATTGCCTAGTTTTGTGATTGCCTGAGAAAAGATAAGAAGTATTTAGTCTGTCATATAAATAATATGTTTGATACATGCAGTGACCCAAAAGCCTAGATTTAAAATCATTTTTGCATAGCTTTCATTTTAGCAATGTTTCAGTTTACTCATTTTTGAAAAACGAGTAAAAAATCATTTTGGCTTTCCAGTATCCTCCAAAATGCAAAAGCAATGAAGTCCCTTATGTTTACTGAATAAAGGTTTTGATAACAAGGTGTTCCGATATAGGTTTCAGTGTTTATAGGCAGTGAAACAAATTTTACTTTTGAATATATTGTCCCATAAGGAGGCTTGTCATATAAATCAGTAGAAGCCTCAAACAATGATTCTTTATACCATCTAATTAACTGGAATTGACTACAAATATTCTACAGCACACTCTAAACAAGTTGAGAGCTAGTTGTCTTATTTATAATCAGTACTAAGTTATATGTATCTTAGCAGACAAAGAGCCACTAAATAACCTGTTTCCTAAGACTACGAGCACATCCTACCAGTTTTATGATAGCGCACAAGCAAGAGATAGCAGGCGCTTATGTACTGGGTCCTTATTCTCCACGCCGCACAGTCGTTGCCATACTGATCAGGAACATTCCTAGAGAACACATTACCAGATTTTTTTGAAATGTGTCTAACTCAGCTCAGGAGCAATTTCTTTTTTGATAATGTTCACTTTATTACTTCTTTAAACTATTGGCGCCCATTAGAATTTTGATCTCACTGTAAAATAGGAAACATCACCACTTTGGTACTTGGTGAATAGGACCAACCAAAAAATAAATAAATAAAAGCTTTTGAAAGTCACATTTTAAAACTAGAAACATCTGTCACAATTTGAAATAGAATTTTTCTCTACATATTGGTGGAAAATCAGACTAAAGAATGGTAACAGAGTGATGACTATTTATTCTAGCCCCGGGGTGGGGAAAGGGTCTCAACTCACAGAGAGGAGGAATTACAGCAAAGGTATGGTGATATTTTGACCCTATAGTAGCACCATCTATATAGCAAGTACTTGGATTTGCAATGGAAAACAAAGTTATATATACACAGTTGACTTGTAAGGAGTATGGATAGACTATTAAACATCTTGATGCATTTGGATATTCAAATATTAAATGGGTACTAGGAAAAAAGTGGTGACTTGATCTACTTAACATTAAAGAAAATAGTGTTTTAAGGACAATCAAGGATGGACTAAGGTGAGATGAGTATGAAAGGGATGGAATGGAATGGAATTGGTGCAGTGGGAAGTGGTTGAGAAGCTCACGAAGGAAGAGTGGGAACATGGTTGGGAGTGAGGTGGGTGGACTGCACGATCATTACACTACTCTCAGGCTTTGCGCAAGGTATTTTATTTTTAAAATCTATTTCCACTTTGGGAAAGGAAATAAATTTTGAATGAAACTCTATTGCTTGGGGCTTAACAATGTGAAATAAATTCAGTAGTTATATAAGGTAGAACCAAAGTCCAGGAGATACCAATATATTATAGGTTCTAAACTATTAGGTATTTATCTCAGACTTCATGTTTCCACAAGTGTATAACAGGCTTGTACCAAGCAGACCTAGAATTCAAGGGACCAAGAAATGGGCATTGGTAATGTGTTTCATAATTTAATAATTTCCTTTGGTGGTTGTTGTTTTGAAAAATCATTCCACATTGTACTTGACCTCTGAACACTAAGTTATAGTAGATGTAATGTGGGGTATCTATATGAAACCATGGATATTAGAAAAAGAAAATTACAGAGTCTATTAATGTTATATGGGAAATGACATAAATCCTGAATGATGACCTGCTGTGATTAGATCAGCTTCTCAATTACGGAAGAGAAAACTGAATAGGGTAATGCCCAGTGGGGACAAAATGAAATGACTCGAACAAAGAAGTTTTAGGAATAGTTGATAAAACATCCACAGACTATTTCATTAAAATGCAAAAAATCAAAGAATATAGTATTTTTAAAACCTAAAATTGAGACATACTTGACATATAGAATTTTTGTTGCTGTTCAGTCATTCAGTCGTGTCTGACTCTTTGTGACTCCATGGACGCAGCTCACCAGCCTTCCCTGTCCTACCCTGTCTCCCAGATTTTGCTCAAACTCATGTCCACTGAGGCTTCCCTTGTGGCTCAGCTGGTAAAGAATCCACCTGCAATGCAGGAAACCTGGGTTTCATCCCTGGGTTGGAAAGATCCCCTGGAGAAGGGAAAAGCCACCCACTCCAGTATTCTGACCTGGAGAATTCCATGGACTGTATAGTCGGAAACGACCAAGCAACTTTCACTCACTCACTCACTCACGTCCACTGAGTCGATGATGCCATCAATCGCTCTGTCACCCCGTCTCCTCCTGCCCTCAATCTTTCCCAGCATCACCATCTTTTCCAAAGAGCTGGCTCTTCAGCTCATATAACAGAATGCAGTATTGACTAACTTATACTGTATTTAGTCTGGGACAGTTTGAGAATACAGATCTTTCATGATCTCTGAACTTCTGTAGCATTTAAATATAGTCTTCTGAGTTGCTTCTGTTAAGTGCTTACTAATTCTATTCCATACCACATAGCATAGCAAGGACACTCTGTATTTTTTTTTAAGTATCCTGGCAAGTGAAATAGCTATATAATTACCTATAATATTAGCATTTCTATAAGAAATACTTTATTCTGATTGTTTCATACCTGAATATTTGCAGTTGCTTCATATCTGAATATTTACAAGCTTCATTTTTACCTGTCTTCAAATTTTTGAGCTGGGTTGTCAGTTTTATATGTCCAGTTTTCTCATCTAAAACGTGGCTTTTTGCTTCTCTCTACCCATGAATATGAATGGTTTGTTACCAGGGGGGCTTATACTTTTCCATCCCAGGTACCTACCATGTTCTCCCATGACACGTACAGCTCCTTCTGGTTTGGGCTGCTTTTGTGATCTGCATGTGATTCTCATTTGCTCTCGACATCTCTGCAAGTGTAATCAAGGAGACCACAAAACCAAAAAGGGACCCTGGAACTTAAATAGTGTTATTTGTTTTACAAACAAGGCATGTGAACCAATAATGTTAAATATTTATCCAAGATCAAACTGCACGTGTTTGCCTGCATTAGATCCTATATTCCATGCTTCTGCCTATTAGTTCTATGTTCTCTCCATCTACGCATTTAAGCTTAAATTTGTCTACTCCAAAGAATGGATTACTAAACATTTAGTCATGTGCCAAACATTATCTAATAAAAAAAATAAGGTAATGAATATCAAATTTAAGCGACATCTTATCAATAAATCTGTGTCCAAATACCGCTTGCTGCCAGTAACTTTTCAGAGATTCTTAAAATTACCAAGAAATGCTCCTTTCAAATTAGCTATATGTTCTTCAGATTTCAACATCTCTGCCCTCCTTTTGAATCCCAGCACTTACAAAACCATTGGATGTTTTCTGGCGTCATTCTTAGTACCAAGTTTTATGTTATTCTGGCTGAGTCAGAAAATCAAAAGCTACATTAAGTATTTCAAACAGAGAAAGCTTAATTTGATTGCATAGCACTATAAAACCAGAAGAGGAAAACTGGAGAGGCTCTCAGATTACTTCCTACAAGCAGCAGCTGACCTGGGTCTGTGGGGTGGAGGGAAGAGGTGCGGTTAAGTAGACGTCATCGGAGTAGAGAGGAGGGAATGTCGGGCAGCTGGTGCTTCTGTTAAAGCACAAGTTGCTTTGTGTAGGTGCTGGCAACTCCAGAGAAGCTGGGAGCTGGAATAAGGGAACCATTTGTTGCTATGCACCGATTCCGACAGAGACAAACAGGAGAGACATCCTGCCCTTCTTCCTCCAGCCTGGTTCCCCTCCAGTATCTTCAGTGAATTAGACATAATCAGGAAAGGCCTGCTGGCAGGGGATTAGAATCTCAGCCACAGCATCACAGAGGGGGCAGGAGGAGGAACATGGGCACGAAACTGAGAGACGGCTACTGACCGCAGCCCAGAGGACTCATGCAGGAGTAGGGGGAGAAACCTCCCTTGTGATGATGTCAGAAAGGCGGGAGAGGAAATAGAAGCAGTAAGTGTGGGCAGCGCTTCTGGAGTATTTAGGGCCATGGTTGACCAAGAAATAGGGCAGTAGCTAGAAGGAGATTTGTTTTAAATCATCTCTATCGAAGTTTATTATGATAAAATCCATCTAATCGAAACACAGAACTCTTTCACCTCATTAAGTTTTCTCAAGCTCCTCCTCTGTCAACCCCGTCCCACCCCAAGCTGCACAGTGGGCCTCTCTTAACCAGGCTAACTTAATTCATATTTGTACAATACCATATTGGAAGGAAAGTTATGACCAACCTAGATAGCATATTCAAAAGCAGAGACATTACTTTGCTGACTAACGTCCGTCTAGTCAAGGCTATGGTTTTTCCAGTAGTCATGTATGGATGTGAGAGTTGGACTGTGAAGAAGGCTGAGCACCAAAGAACTGATGCTTTTGAACTGTGGTGTTGGAGAAGACTCTTGAGAGTCCTTTGGACTGCAAGGAGATCCAACCAGTCCATTCTGAAGGAGATCAACCCAGTCCATTCTGAAGGAGATCAACCCTGGGCTTTCTTTGGAAGGAATGATGCTAAAGCTGAAACTCCAGTACTTTGGCCACCTCATGTGAACAGTTGACTTATTGGAAAAGACTCTGATGCTGGGAGAGATTGGGGGCAGGAGGAGAAGGGGACGACCGAGGATGAGATGGCTGGATGGCATCACTGACTTGATGGATGCGAGTCTGAGTGAACTCCCGGAGATGGTGATGAACAGGGAGGCCTGGCGTGCTGCGATTCATGGGGTCGCAAAGAGTTGGACACGACTGAGTGACTGAACTGAACCGATATCCAAAATACACACACTCTTTTCAAATGCTTATTGACGGTCGCATAAGCCATATCCTGTGCCATTAATAGAGAAATGTAAAACAGATGAAATTGTGTGCACCGTGTTCTCTGACCACAAGGGAAGTGACCTAGAAATCAATTATAGAAAGTAACCTGGGAAAGGCTCACACATGGGGAAAAATTAAACACCACACCTAATATGAAATGTGTGTCAAAGAATAAACCACAAGAGAAATTAGAAAACCTTTCAAGTGAGCACTATTTTTTTGAGTAGACAAATTATGTTTAAATGTTTAGACGGAAAGCATGTAAGTAATAGCCAGAAACATGGATTCTAGATTAGAGGGAGAGTTTAGAGTACAGTTTAGAACATTTGAATATATATGTGTGTTTATATATACATGTATATACACACACAATAAAGAATTCAAATCGATGACCTAAACTTCTACCATAAGAAGTTGTTGAAATCTGAAAGTACAGAATGAAAATTTAAAAACATTATCAAATACAAATAAATACAATGCCAATAACTTCTTGGTGTGAACACAATTTTAACCAGAATAATATTTTTTTAATATTCTTATATTAATGTAAAAAGGTAAAAATAAGGTAGTAATAATACAGTTAGCTAAAACTGACCTGTCTTCCTATTGTAATCATCTTCATTTATAAGGAAGATGTGATTAAAACTGAGGTTTAGAATATGACTGTGAGGCATTATAACACCTAAAAATGTATGAAATATCAAAAAAGGACGATGGACCATTTGTGGAAAACCCTGTATTAATGTACAGCATTTAGAGCTACTTTATGTACCATTCCCAATCAATGCAAAGTAATGGAATTGACTTGATTATTTTATAGATCTGTAGGACAGTTTTGAATTCTTACACTGAAGTGTTGTAATATTTCTGGCCAGTAATGATAGCAAATAGTGAATTTATTATACAACTTTTCTTAGATTAATTCATTCTAAAAGTTACTCTATTTCAGTTGAGTCTAAACAAGGTGATCCTTTTGTTTCTTTTTTAAAGGTGATATAAGAGAAACTACACATTTTTTCTAAAGTAGTAATGGACACAGCCAACAGAAACCATTAAAATGACATGAATGCATGTGAAAAAGTTTTCAGACAAAAATATTAATGAAAGGCAATAGGCAGTGCATTGTTTGGAGCAATTGGAAATTATGGACTGTTGATAATGTCATCCGCCTTTGGAAATTTGAGTTGTCTATAATTTGGTGTGCCCTATGATTTAAATAATTTTTTTTGATAACTGACTTTAGGGCTAATCAGCCAAGTTAATATTTCAGGTACTTAAACATCTTAATTATCAGTTTGGACACTTCCAGATTTGTCTCGTTTTAGTGCTAAGTTAGACACTGGAAATTGGCTAGGCCTGCAGATACACATTCTCCCACAATTATCAGATCGCATGTGTCAAGTTTTCAAGTTTCTGCCTTTGTTATCGATTGAGAATATTTTACTATCTGTGGGATGACATTATTGGTATGTTAAGAGCTTTATAGGGATTTCTATTATGCGTTAACAATGGGAGTCTCCTGCAGTCTCCCAGCCTCTAAAACAAGCATCACACTGATTTAGGTCCCTGTTCCATATCCTTCAGAACATCTGGTGCTATCCTTGTGAATAATTTGGAGATTCTTAAGAAAGCAAATATGCTTATAGTCCGTTGTTTCAGAGATCTTTCTTTCAAAGTGCTGTCTTTACTTTTCCCTTTCTTCATTCATGTATGTTCCTTGGTCACATTCTTTGAGTCAGTGCAGTATACACATAAATACACACCTATGTACACGCATGCACACAGAAGCCTACGTCCTTGTATGGAGTCTGCCGATTAGCAAAAGTATCCATTTGGCCTACAGGCCTTGACTGAAATTAGTGGTAACAATCAGCAAGTGATATCAAAAATCTCATGGTCCTTTGTGTTCTTCCCCTCTATAAAGGAAAGGGAATAAAAACAAGTGTCAGAAACCTAACCTCAGAAGGATGGAGTGATGTAGAGCTAACGCTGTTTCTGAGTGGGAAAAGATGTATAAAGGGTGTCGCCAAGGAGGACGGAGGGCAGGGCAGCCAGGCTGAGGGCCCTGCCCTGATGGACACAGGTGCTCTGCTCTCTGGGTGCCAGCCAGTGCCTCCCACACCTGTCATTAAAGACACTCACTTGCAAGGCTTGGCTTCTTTTCAGTCTCCTCCTACACTGTTTAACAAGCTTCTTTGAGGACTTCCACTGTGGTAAAGTGAAAGCCACTCAGTCACGTCCAGCTCTTTGCAATCCCATGGACTATACAGTCCACGGAATTCTCCAGGCCAGAATATTGGAGTAGGTAGCCTTTCCCTTCTCCAGGGGATCTTTCCAACCCAGGAATCGAACCAGGGTTTCGTGCATTGCAGGAGGATTCTTTACCAAGTGAGCTATCAGGGAAGCCCTCCACTGTGGTAAGCATGATGCTAAAAAACATAACCATCTTCATGGATAAGATATAGCTTCTGTTTTCAAGGAGAAGTAGACAGCAGACAGTGGAGTCCATGATAGAATGAGAAAACAAGAATGAGCAATGCCACAGTCAAGGGGTATAGAGAGTCAGACAGCACAGATAAGGCTGAAGTGATCTGAGAGAGTGGGCACAAGTTATGCTTGAGCTGTTTCTTTTCTATTTCTAACAATGACCCTTAGTAGAGGAATAATCTTCCTGCCTCACTAATGTGCTTAGTCACTCAGTTGTGTCCGACTCTTTGTGACCCCATGGACCCCCACCACGCTCATTTGTCCATGGAATTTTCCAGGCAAGAACACTGGAGTGGGTGCTCTTTCCTTCTCCAGGAATCTTTCCAACCCAAGGATCGAATCCAGGTCTCCTGCACTGCAGGTGGATTATTTACTGTCTGAGCCCCCAGGGAAGCCCACTCTAGAGCCCACACACTCTAAAGTGGTTCTTAGGAAAGCCACCAGTGAGTAGGTACCACCAGTGAGTAGGTACACTCCTCTTAAGAATCAGAATGTTCTAGATGATTCAATTTTGGGAAAATGTCAGAGCAACTCGGCCAACATAGTTTTAAGAAGAGTGCTGTAACATGATTTAGGAGAAAGGTACATCCCATAATAGTCTCATGGGATGAGGGTATACCACAACAAGAGTCCAAATTAAGCACATACTGATATAATCAACATCAGGGGTTCCCAGTTCCAACAGTATTCTTTGCTCACTACTTCAACATTTATCATAATGCTTAAAAGTTTCTAAGTAGGGATGCAGTATTTTCCTGTTGATATTAATTACAGCAAAAATAACTGAAAAAGTATATCTCATTTTTACAGTCACCATAAGAACCTATGGGCTTCCCTGATGACTCAGTGGTAAAGAATTACCTGCCAATCCAGGAGATGTGGGTTGGATCCCTGGGTCGGGAAGATCCCCTGGAGAAGGAAATGACAAGCCACTGTAGTATTCTTGCTTGGGAATCCTATGGACAGAGGAATCTGGCAAGCTATAATTCATGGGGTCACAAAAGAATCAGACAAGTCTTAGCAAAGAATCAGACATGACTTAGTCACTAAAAAACAAAAATAAGAACGTGCGATTCTTAATTTTCTCATAATGGACTTAAATCACATTCCTATCAGTAAGATTAATTTGACATTTCTGAAAATCCCAGCCATTATTCTCTGATAGTCATCACGTATGTGATGAGACCACATTCTTCAAGCTCTCAGAGTTCTAAAGAGGACTTCGACCATAATAAAAAACAAATATGTATATGAAAACAGGGTTACCAAATGCTTTCCTTTTTTTTTCCCTCTGTAATTTTCTCATTGATGTTGCATAGACATTTTCTTCTCAAATACTCACAGCTTTTTTGTGGTTAGTCGCTCAGTCCTGTCCAACACTTTCCTACCCCATGGACTAGCTCTGGAGGGCAGATGGTAGTTTTTTCCCTTCTCCAGCAGATCTTCCAAACCCAGGAATCAAAACGGGGCCTCCTGCATTGCAGGCATATATTTTGCAATTAAAAGATGCTTGCTCCTTGGAAGAAAAGTTATGACCAACCTAGACAGCATGTTAAAAAGCAGAGATATCCCTTTGCTGACAAAGGTCCATCTAGTCAAAGCTATGGTTTTCCAGTAGTCATGTATGGATGTGAGAATTTGACTAAAAAGAAAGCTGAGCATCAAAGAATGGACGTTTTTTAACTGTGATGTTGGAGAAGACTCTTGAGAGTCCCTTGGACTGCAAGGAGATCCAACCAGTCCATCCTAAAGGAAATCAGTCCGGAATATTCATTGGAAAGACTGATGCTAAAGCTGAAACTCTAATACTTTTTCCACCTGATGTGAAGAACTGACTCATTGGAAAAGACCCTGATGCTGGGAAAGATTGAGGGCGGGAGGAGAAGGGAATGACAGAGGATGAGATGGTTGGATGGCATCACCGACTCTATGGACATGAGTTTGAGTATACTCTGGGAGTTGGTGATGGACAGGGAGGCCTGGCGTACTGCAGTCCATGGGGTCACAAAGAGTCAGACACAACTGAGCGACTGAACTGAACTTTTGTGGTTATGTGTGGACGTGCACTGAGTGGTGAAACCCTTGAGTCACCCCGTGAGCATGTTCTCAAATGAGGTCAGGCAAGGGGACACTTGGCCTTCTCATTCCAGAGCCTACACTACAAATGTGTCCTTTTTGAAGTATATTTATTTAGCCACATTTCATATTTGTGTGCTTACTGGTGACCTTGTATGGAAAAGGGCCTGTCTGTCGTGCTCAAGTGCTGTCTGTCTGTAACAGTAGAAGATTGAGATGTGCCTTATGAAGAAAACCCATGGGTTAAACAGTCTTCCTCCAGGTGTGAATTAACACATCGCCAATACATTTTACATGAGGTGTCTAAATAGAAACACACAGAAGACAAGGCTGTGTCTTTATAGGTGGATGAACATGTGACCCAAATCTCACAAGAACTGTCTATCCCCAGGAGTGATGGCTCAGTGTTTACACAGACTTTATAGAACTACCACAAATAACAAGAGTTAACTTTGTCCATATTGAAGAAAAGATTTTTTTTAAACTTTGTGAATTTGCCAAAATAATAAAAAGAGGTATAATGAGAATCCACATTTTCTAAGTACCTAATATTCACTAAATTCTGTGCAAAGTATAAAGCAAATGCAAATTTACTTGGTCTTCACAACATGATGATGTAAACAAATGATCAGAAACATCAGATAACTTTCAAAGAACATACAGCTTGTAGGTGACACAGCAGGGGCTAGACATATCTTTGTCTTCAGATTTTATATACTTTTTATTGCAGCCTGCTGCCTAACAAAAGAGTTTCTCAATTCAGGTGTTTTACATTCCTACATGTGAGAGACATTGAGATCTGAACTTCAAACTCAATGTTTTCCCTACCTCTCCCCTAATTGGCCCTGCACACTTCTTCATAACAATTAAATATATATGCATTCCTAGCTGTGTTTCACCTTATTATCTTTGCACTGAAATCCCGGTTAAATCCCCCTCTTCTCATTCTATATTCTGTTCTGTTCTCTAACTTCTCAATTCTTAATACCAGTCTTTAAGTTATTTTCTCTTCTATTTTTTTTTTTTTGTTGTTCAAAAATCAAATTCTGCAGCTGCTTATAATTCCTCTGCAGGTGCCACTGATAGATAATTATTCCCTGTGGGTTTCTAGTACAATACCACGAGGCACATTTATCACATACAATTACATCTATTCTAGTTTTAAAATGTTTTTTGTTTTGTTTTGTTTCGGGTAGCCTTACAAGAAACATCATTATATCAATTTTCAACTAACATCTGTGGATAAAAAGCATTATAATACAAAAGAAGTGTCTTCAGGGTGCAGCTCAACATTATGTTTCTTTCTTTACTGCCTAAATAGCACTACACTCATTTTATTGTCTTGAAATTTTGGAAGAAAAGAGAAGGAAACAAAGCTTATTTTACCATGATAAACCTTGATAGAGTATGGTTTGCTATGAAGGACTTGAGGTTGGCAAGAGAGGAAACAGAATAGTGATTTTTTATACAAAGTTCTCACAACAAAAAGCAGCTTATAGCCTGTTCTTTTTTAAATATAAAAATAAGCAATAGAGGAAACACCCCCAATGAACTCACTTCCAGTAACTCCCAGGCATGCTACAGACAAGTATACTGAGCTTGAGAGTTATGGATGATGACACACAGGAACAGACCACGCTTTTCTGGGTATTTATGTCAGTCCTAATGTCAAGCCTTTAAGAAGGAAGGGGAAAGCATTTCAGCTAATATGCTTATATGGAAATCTTCCTTTTAAAAATTGGTTGAGAAGCATTGTGTTTTTTATCATAAGCTAGCCTATACTGTTTTAAACTGGTCAGAGAGAAATGGTGCTTGAAAATGGAAGTGATTATAAGAGCTCTTTCTGATAACAAAGTAATCATGTAGTTTTATGGATTGCTTGGCTGAATCAGCAAGAGAAATTTTCCATCAAAATGGCTTGAGAGTCAAGATTAGGAACAGAACTCCCTTGTAAAAATTGGGAGCTATTTCCATAAAAGCATAACCAAGTGGGTCTGAACGTATAAATTTGGAATAAAACAGACCATGAAAAGTTCTGTTACTGTGTTGGGAGAAATATTTTTACAGGAATTCTAAGAATCCACAAGGAAAAATGGGTTTGGGACTTTTAAGATTGAGGAAGTTCTATCATTTCAGGTTGTTCTAGAGAGGCTTTTAGGTGATCAAAGTATTTCTAAGTAACAGAAGGAGATGGAGGATTTGAAGAATCAAATTGCATTATTTTGTTTGTGAGAGACTTGTTGAGTTTGGGCTGGAAGAAATGAGAGAATCTTTTAGAAGATTCTGGAAGGGAGTGGTGATCCATATACACAACACAACGCCCTGGAGTCTGGAAGGCTATGGGGAGAGAAGGTGCAGAGAGGCTCGCCATGGAGTTCTCTGGGAGGGGACCATGAAGGAGGAGACGGGATTTCTGATCTGACAGAGGGTGACAAAATATATTCTTTGTACTTGTGGACAAGTTGGAGGATGGATTTTGGGGGGCTTCCCTGATAGCTCAGTTAGTAAAGAACCCACCTGCAACGCAAGAGACCCCAGTTCAATTCCTGGGTTGGGAAGATCCGCTGAAGAAGGGATAGGCTACCCACTCCAGTATTCTTGGGCTTCCCTGGTGACTCAGGTGGTAAAAGAATCCACCTGCAATGTGGGAGACCTGGGTTCGCTCCCTGGGTTGGGAAGATCCCCTAGAGAGGGAAAAGGCTATGCACTCCAGTGTTCTGGCCTGGAGAAACCCATGGACTGTGTAGCCCATGGGGTCGCAAAATGTCAGACACAACTGAGGGAATTCCACTTTCACTTGGAGGATGGGTTTATCACCTGGAATATTCTGAGAACATGGAGAATCCATCCTTATAAAATGATTCGAAGTCTCATCTTAAATCACTGCCTCAGTTAGAGTGATGAGCTATCCTGGCACATCAGTAAGGGTGGCAGAGATGAAGGAAAAAACAAGAGCTCAGGGAAGCATCTCCCGTGTGCAGCCCAAGCTTGGCTGGTGAAGTTGGGTAAGAAAGTTGACACTTAAGAGGCTTCTTTCTTTAGGGAGGTGCCCAAAATTTGAGGAATCACTGAAGGCTCTCACAAAAAGACTATGATTAATAAGAGTAACTGATCAAACACCGGTTGCTGGGAACTAAATGGGACATTAAGCAAAAAGTATGTGGCTGGGAAGGAAAAGTTTTAAAATCACCTATCTTCACAGGAAACATCTAAAGCTCTAGTAATTAAAATAATTTGCCCATTATGATCTAATCTAAATGCATACTTTCCACCACTCTAATTGCAAGTGGAAACCTTGCTGACATAGTGAAAAACTAGACAGCCCAGAGTTCAACTTGTTTGCCATATTACAAAGCATATAGCATTTTATTTTATATTTCTTTGTGATTTAAATTTGTATCTATCTAATTTACTTTTCTCTGAATTCCCCTCTATTTCTGTCATCTTAATGAGATATTTTTCTGTCTCCTTTAATAATTTTATAACAGGATAGTATATAAATAAATATACATTCTTGCTTTTTGGATTAATACATTAATAAATTATTATGAATTTATTAAGAACTATTAAAATAATTAATAAATATTAATTCTTGCTTTTTTGGATTTTTAAGTTCACATTCCTCTAACAGAAGGCAATGTACTAATAATGCTTGGTTATTTTTATCAAGGCATGTATTGTCTTGGAACCCTAATGATTTTCTACACCATGACACTGAGTGGTTATAATTAGGTACTGTGCATATTTACAGGGTTAGCATTGCCACCTGAGAGCAACTTCCACAAATGTTAGTCCACATCCATAAGGTGACTTATATTCAATATTAATCAAGTGTGCAAAATTTGCACTCACTATGTAGTACACTGTGGCTGTTTTGATATATACTTGGGATATACAAAGCAAATAGGCTGAACACTGAAAAAGGTGACATTAAATGTATCAAATTTAACAGCATTCAGTGTCATTTTGAAAATAAAAGCAGTGAACCATCACTGCATTTTCAGCTACTAATGTACACAGAATAGAATATCATTTTGTATGAAGGAGAATTAAACCTATTTTCAATGTTAACAGCAATAACAAATTTTTTTCAAAATTGCCCTGATAATTCATCAAAGAGAAAGGAAAATTTTAGCAAAGGGTATTTTTCCTTTCAGTTAAAATGTAGGCACTGCCAAACTAACAAGAATATTGGGGAAAAGCTGTGAGATCAGAGTGTTTAAAACCATCAGAGATTTTGATATAAAGAAACCTAGATAAACTGAAATCCAGAAATAAACAAGATACAAGGCTGCCTTCAATCCTTTAAGACTGGTGGGAGAAAAAACCATCCAGATTGGGGTAAAGAGACTCCAGACACTTTTAATGAACTTTTCCTAGCTGTCTGTGGCTTGTATGATGAATTCAGACTCAAAATAGAAACAGAAAGTCTGTTCCTACCCACCAGCTCCTTCCCGCAGAGCCTTCTCTGTAGGCATGGGTCCGGTGAGGGTAGGGAAGACCTGAAAGAGATCACTGTAACCCTCTTCCTAGAGGTACAGAGGGTCTTCCTGAATGCACATCAGCAACCTACCACACTGGGAGAGCATCAAAGCTGAGCCACATCAGCTACAGATGGACACGGCCTCCACCTTGCATGGAGTAGAACAGGAACTCCTGCCAAGGGCATGGAGCTCCTAACACTGGGGGTGGAGCAGAGACTCAGGCTCAAGAACCCAGAGACATACCTAGTGATCCAAGAAACTAGCAACTGTTATGTTAAAAAAAAAGAAGAAATCAACCATGGTTTGGAAAACTGGTGACTGGACCCTACAGCATAGATCCCTACTCAGACTGCAAACCATGCTGAAGGAAAAGTCCAAATCCTGCCCTGAAAATAGTGCAGTCCAGTGGGGGAACTGAGCCCCAAACTAAAGCTGCAACAAGGTCCAGAAATACCTCAACTATCAATCGGACTGACAGATCTGCTACACTAGCAATCTAAGTGGCAAAGAAAATCTGGACTGTAGATAAGGCAGGCCCCCCACCTTCTCAGTGAATATTATTTACTTTTGTACTTACTGTTATTTTACATATATACAGTGGCAGGAATGCAGTAGATAACTATGAGACCTGAAGAAGCAGGAAATATGATTCATAATCGAGGGGGGAGATAAACAATAGCAACAGACCACAGATGACCCAGAAGTAGGAACTAGCAGATAAAGACTCCAAGGTAATTAGAATAAATATGTTAGAGGAGCTAGAAAAAAAGCCAGGAGATGTCAACAGAAAAGTGCTATAGGAAATTACACATAAAAATGCAAATACTACAAACAAAGATTTAATTTGATTTCATCATAATCTCACTTGTAGAATAGCAGCAGAAATGTGCAAACTGAAAATACATACATAGAAAGTATACAGGTTGAGTAAGCAAGGCTTCAGAGATTTGTGGAATCAACTTGTGTATGACTGGAGAACCAGATGAAGAGAGAACAGTTTTGAAGGGACAATGTGAGAATTATCTAATACTGGTGAAAAAGCCATAAATCTAAGAAGGTCACTGAAACCCAAAACTGTAAAACGCAAAGAAAATCAAACTTGGGCACCTCATCTTAAAACTTCTGGAAAATTAAAATTTTTAAAATATTAAAAACTAGAAAATAAAGACACTGCACATGGTGGGTAAGTGATACAAACGATGGATGATGATCTTCAGAAACAGTGGAGGCCAGAAGATGGAAGAATGTCATTTTAAGTGATGCAAGTAGGAAAAAATAAACTAGCAAGTACTTGTAAATTTAGAACTCTATATCCAATGAAAATACCCTTCACACGGCTGTATTCAAAATGAATAGCCAACAAGGACCTATTGTATAGCACATGGGACTCTAGTCAATGTTTTATGTGCCAATCTGGACTGGGGGGGCGGGGACTGGGGCAGAATGGATACGTGCACATGTATGGCTGAGTCTCTTTGCTCTTCACCTGAAATGACCACAACGTTGTTAATCAGCTCTCCCCAGTACAAAATATAAATTTTTTTGTTTTAATATAACTTATTCTAAAGTACAGTGTCATACCATCGAAAATCTGAGACAGTCATATTCCAGTAAACTAGCAACATGAGAAGTGTTCAAAGATCGCTCAGTCCTAAAGAACAGCAGCAGTAGATGGAAGCCCTGATCTACAGTAAGGTATGAAAAGTGACTTATATTATAAATAATTATTTAAACAAAACAGTTTCTTTTTTTAGTATATATTATGTGGGCAGAATAATGGCTTCCTAACTGGGGAAAACCACTAGACCATTCAGGTATGACCTAAATCAAATCTCTTATGAGTATACAGTAGAAGTAAGAAATAGATTTAAGGGACTAGATCTGATAGAGAGAGTACGTAATGAACTATGGACGGAGGTTTGTTACATTGTACAGGAGACAGGGATCAACACCATCCCCGTGGAAAAGAAATGGATAAAAAGCAAAATGGATATCTGAGGAGGCCTTACAAATAGCTGTGAAAAAAAGAGAAGCAAAAAGCAAAGGAGAAAAGGAAACATACAAGCATCTGAATGCAGGGTTCCAAAGAAGAGCAAGCAGAGATAAGAAAGCCTTCCTCAGTGATCAGTGCAGAGAAATAGAGGAAAACAACAGAATGGGAAACATTAGAGATCTCTTCAAGAAAATTAGAGATACCAAGGGAACATTTCATGCAAAGATGGGCTAAGAGAAGCAGAAGATATGGCCCTAAGAGAAGCAGAAGATATTAAGAAGAGGTGGCAAGAATACACAGAAGAACTGTACAAAAAAGAGCTTCATGACCCAGATAATCACGATGGTGTGATCACTCACCTAGAGCCAGACATCCTGGAATGTGAAGTTAAGTGGGCCTTAGAAAGCATAACTACGAACAAAGCTAGTGGAGGTGATGGAATTCCAGTAGAGCTATTTCAAATTCTGAAAGACAATGCTGTGAAAGTGCTGCACTCAATATGCCAGCAAATTTGAAAAACTCAGCAATGGCCACAGGACTGGAAAAGGTCAGTTTTCATTCCAATCCCAAAGAAAGGCAATGCCAAAGAATGCTCGAACTACTACATAATTGCACTCATCTCACACGTTAGTAAAGTAATACTCAAAATTCTCCAAGCCAGGCTTCAGCAATACATGAACCATGAACATGTAGTTGTTCAAGCTGGTTTTAGAAAAGGCAGAGGAACCAGAGATCAAATTGTCAACACATGCTGGATCATGGAAAAAGCAAGGAAGTTCCAGAAAAACATCTATTTCTGCTTTTATTGACTATGCCAAAGCCTTTGACCATACGGATCACAATAAACTGTGGAAAATTCTGAAAGAGATGGGAATACCAGACCACTTGACCTGCCTCTTGAGAAACCTATATGCACGTCAGGAAGCAACAGTTAGAACTGGATATGGAAAAACAGACTGGTTCCAAATAGGAAAAGGAGTATGTCAAGGCTGTCTATTGTCACCATGCTTATTTAAATTATATGCAGAGTACATCATGAGAAACGGTGTGCTGGAAGAAACACAAGCTGGAATCAAGATTGCCAGGAGAAATATTAATAACCTCAGATATGCAGATGACACCACCCTTATGACAGAAAGTGAAGAGGAACTAAAAAGCCTCTTGATGAAAGTGAAAGAGGAGAGTGAAAAAGTTGGCTTAAAGCTCAACATTCAGAAAACGAAGATCATGGCATCCGGTCCCATCACTTCATGGGAAATAGATGGGGAAGCAGTGGAAACAGTCTCAGACTTTATTTTTCTGGGCTCCAAAATCACTGCAGATGGTGACAGCAGCCATGAAATTAAAAGACGCTTACTCCTTGAAAGGAAAGTTAGGACCAACCTAGATAGCATATTAAAAAGCAGAGATAGTATTACTCAGCCATTAAAAAGAATACATTTGAATCAGTTCTAATGAGATGGATGAAACTGGAGCCGATTATACAGAGTGAAGTAAGCCAGAAAGAAAAACACCAATACAGTATACTAACACATATATATGGAATTTAGAAAGATAGCAATGATGACCCTGTATGCAAGACAGCAAAAAAAGACACAGATGTGTATAGCGGACTTTTGGACTCAGAGGGAGAGGGAGAGGGTGGGATGATTTGGGAGAATGGCATTGAAACATGTATACTATTATGTAAGAAACGAATCGCCAGTCTATGTCCGATGCAGGATACAGCATGCTTGGGGCTGGTGCACGGGGATGACCCAGAGAGATGTTATGGGAAGGGAGGTGGGAGGGGGGTTCATGTTTGGGAAGGCATGTACACCTGAGGTGGATTCATGTCAATGTATGGCAAAACCAATACAGTATTGTAAAGTAAAATAAAGTAAAAATAAATATTTAAAAAAATAAAAAGCAGAGATATTACTTTGCCCACAAAGGTCCATCTAGTCAAGGCTATGGTTTTTCCTGTGGTCATGTATGGATGTGAGAGTTGGACTGTGAAGAAAGCTGAGCGCCGAAGAATTGATGCTTTTGAACTATGGTGTTGGAGAAGACTCTTGAGAGTCCTTGGACTGCAAGGGGATCCAACCAGTCCATCCTAAAGGAGATCAGTCCTGCATGTTCTGTGGAAGGAATGATGCTGAAGCTGAAACGCCAATACTTTGGCCACCTCATGTGAAGAGTTGACCCATTGGAAAAGACTCTGATGCTGGGAGAGATTGGGGCAGGAGGAGAAAGGGACGACAGAGGATGAGATGGCTGGATGACATCACCAACTTGATGGACATGAGTCTGATGGATAGGGAGTTGGTGATGGATAGGGAGGCCTGGCGTGCTGTGATTCGTGGGGTCGCAGAGTCAGACAAGACTGAGCGACTGAACTGAACTGAAAGATATCTAAATTCTAATCTCCCATATTTGTGAACGTTTAATTAGATGGCAAGTGGGAATTAAGGCAGTGGATGCAAGTCCATCTGCTCCTGGTACTTTGGTACTTAAATAAGACTGGCTGGGCTATCCAGGTAAAGCAGTGTAAACACAATGGTTCTTACACATGGAAGGGGCAGACACAAGAGTGAGTATCTATGTGATGTGACATGAGCAACATTAAATGTATTCACAAATATTACTAAATAAGTTAATAAATAACTCAAAAAGTGAAGGTGGAAACTTATGGGAAAATAAATGAATACTCAGTGTTCTAATCTAACAATATTGTATAACTCCCCTTTGTGGAAATTTTTTCATACTGAAGATCAATTCAGTTCAGTTCAGTCGCTCAGTCATGTCTGACTCTTTGCAACCCCATGAATCACAGCACGCCAGCCTCCCTGTCCATCACGAACTCCCGGAGTTCACTCAGACTCATGACCATCGAGTCGGTGACACCATCCAGCCATCTCATCCTCTGTCGTCCCCTTCTCCTCCTGAACCCAATCCCTCCCAGTCTTTTCCAATGAGTCAACACTTCCCATGAGGTGGCCAAAGTACTGGAGTTTCAGCTTTAGCATCATTCCTTCCACAGAACACCCAGGACTGATCTCCTTCAGAATGGACTGGTTGGATCTCCTTACAGTCTAAGGACTCTCAAGAGCCTTCTCCAACACCACAGTTCAAAAGCATCAATTCTTCGGCGCTCAGCCTTCTTCACAGTCCAACTCTCACATCCATACATGACCACAGGAAAAACCATAGCCTTGACTAGACGGACCTTAGTTGGCAAAGCAATGTCTCTGCTTTTGAATATGCTATCTAGGTTGGTCATAACTTTTCTTCCAAGAAGTAAGCGTCTTTTAATTTCATCTAAGACTAATCGTGGTTCTTGGGTTAACAGTGATGCCCCAGGGTCTGTATGTCATGGGTGACACTGAAACATCTGACTACTTTCTTTTGGAATTTGTAGGGCTTCCCAGGTGGCTCAGTGGTTAAAAAAAAAAAAATACTACCTGCCAATGCAGGAGATGCAGGTTTGATCCCCTGGTCAGGACAGTCTCCTGTATTCTTGCCTGGGAAATCCCATAGAGGAGTCTGGCTATCTACAGTTGGAATTGCAAAGAGTTGGACACAACTTAGCATGCACTCAGGACAAAAGTCTTCTATATGATAAGAAAGCTGTTAGTTTTCAATGTGTGATTCTTATAAACCAGACAGGAAAATGAATAATGTTATAACTGCAGCGTTAACTCATCTGGCACTGTGCTAGGGTGGGGATACAGCAATGAATAAATATAAATCACATGTCCACCCTTTTTCACTTTCACCTAATCATCTGTACTGAGATGCTATAGTGCTATAGTTTAGCATTAAGATTCCTGTGTGCAACTTTCTTACTTCCATTATTAAAGAATATTTAAACTTTCAGAGCAGAACACAAGAAACAGGGATAACTTATTATTATATATTACAAAGTGATTACAGTCTAAATCTGCAGTGTAATGAGTACAACTGTACATTCATACACCACGAAGCTGAACTAATGGCATATCTCTTGAGACATAACTTTTGTCATCAGGCTGCACTAGTCAGCAGAGATCAGAATCCATCACTCAGACAGGCCTGGGTTCCCGTATTTCCCCTGTCATGTATCAGATGCATCACTAGGATGGCATGCCATTATCCCTTATTCTTGGTAAACATGACCAGTTTTTCAGGGTATGCCGCTTTCACTTTCTTTGAACACTAGACTGTGTAAATGCCTTCCTTCGATGGCTTTTTTTTGGATGGCTCTGCAACATGCTGGTTCCTTTGTATTCAGACTGGTTGAAAACGTTCCTTTGTATTCAGACTGCCTGGGTTTGAATCAGAGATGAATTATTTTCCAGTGCCTTGGTTTACTTATTGAGAAAATAATGGCTTCTATCTCAGAGAGTTGTTGGGAATTAAATCAACACGTGCAAAGTATTTAGAATCAAAGCCAGCACTTAGGTTTTGTGTAAGTAGGCAAAAGATAGGTAAGGCTGAAAATCAAAGCAATAAATACATGGTTTTGGCCCCTTTGAATTTCCGAGCTTCCAACTATTGATGGAACCTCCTGACTGAGAGCCAGTATGTGGTCAATTGCTAGTCATCACAGAAAAGTTTGGACTCTGTAAAGACAGATTCTACGAAAGACACAGATTCTACCGAGCTTTTCCCTAGAGGCTCTAAGGGACCTCCCAGGAGAGTCCCAGGTATGTGGTTACATTTCTCTTCTTAGAAAAAAAAGCCCCCAAACTTCCACTGGGAATTCATTTGGGAGACACTACCATAGTGACACATTTCACTCTAGTGTCCAAATTTCTATCATTTTGCCTATTGATAAAACTGACATATGCTAAGATGGGAATGAGACAGTCAGCTTACCAAGTCTATCCTGCATCACAGAAGAGACAGTAACAGTAATGTTTTCTGTTGTGTTCATACTTAAGCCAATTATGGTAGCGGTTGGAAAGCATCAAAGACCCTTCATAGATGGGTGCAACTGATGAGTTGGAAACTGATGGGTGAAATGATCAGAGATAGAACAGATATTTATTTTACTCCTGCCAGTTTAATAAATAAGGACTGATAAAAGAGCTTACATTAAATCATACTAAAATGTTCATTTCACTGGTCTAATAAAGCCAACTGACAAGAGTGGGTTGTTGTATTCTGGTAAGATATACACTAGATTGAGTTAGGAAAGTAAGAAGAGAGAGAAGACTTTTTAAAATAGTTTCAAATCTATTACAAACCCAGGGGTAAGAGTATGTTTAAAACTTTTAAGATCAGCACAGAATAAACTAGATTATGCTGTAAGTAAAAAATAATCCCCTACTCTCAGGGGCTTAAAATCACAGATATATTTTATTCATGCAGAAGTTGACTCTATATTTGAGTTACAATTGCATAGGCGGAAAGAAGGCATTATGGCTAACCATGCACTGAATGTTAAGGTTCCACCCAAATGTATTATGTCACTTCCACTCATGTCAGACACCGAATCATGGAGCAAATTTACACTTAATTCAATGACTGTAGGGAAGCTCAGTCCATTTGCACCAAAATATTTGATGAACACCACTAATGACTCCTCATGACTTTCATTCCCAAACACTGAAAATCTGTCTTTAGCTTAATTTTCATTGGAAAAATAATACCCATCATATCTCTACCAAAGCAAAGTTGATGCATCATGATTAACTTTCTAAGAGGTTCCATCTGTAATTCTATTACATTTTTCTAAGTGTGGTAGAGCACTGAACATGAGACCTGGCCTCTTAGAAAAAATTTAAGTGTACAATTGTGTACAGATGGTGTTGTACCCACATCTCCAGAAATCTTTCATCTTGCATGACTGAAACTTTATACCCACTAAACAGCAATACCTCAGAAGGAGTTGCTGGTTTATATCTCTCTTTTAATGGATGGATGTAATTTCAGCATATGAACTAAACAAATGTATTTTCCTTAGCATGATGGATATTTGCATTTTTCAGCATTTGTGCTATTAAAGATGATATGGCATGTACATTTTTCCCTACTTATCATTTCTATAGAGAGGTTTTTAGAAATCAGATTGCTGAATCATAGTTGTTTATTATCACTTTAAACAGACACAGAAAATTACTTTCCAAAGGCTTATCAAATTTGCTCACCCATAAACTATAAAATACCCTCATATTTCTATTTGTTTAAATTATGTGGTTGTCAATTACTTTGGGAATTTGAAACAATGATCTCAGTTGTGTTATAGTAAAAAAAAAATCAGCTTTAACCTATTTTTTGCTCTGCTAGAAAACTCATGGTAAATAATAAATTCCACAAACAGAACAACTAAAGGAAATATATCTTATTGGTAATGTTGAAATCTGCAAATTTGAGACCTAGAAAAAACTAGTTTCTGGCAAAATTAATAATATTAATGCCTAAAAAGAAGTGAATGAAAATACATTCATTAATTTTTTATTGATTAAAAATTAATGAAAGGATTTAAACAGATGTATTTTGGGTTGTGAAATTTTAACCCACAGAAACTCTACATGGTTGAAATAATGGCATCAAGGAAGCCTTCAATGGCAAGAGTAATGGTTTATTAAAAAAAAAAAAAAACCTGATATGCTCTAAATAATCAACAAAACAAATATTTGAAATTTTCAAAAAAGCAATTAATCCTGATGAAAATTATCTTAATGATATCGATCCAAGAATGTGGAATGAACTAAAAGCTTATAAAAGGTGCTATTAAAAAAGTATAAAACACGGGTTAAATTACCTTAACTTTATTAGAGGGTGCAATATGTGTTTTGCAATGAAAACACAGTACATAAATTTTGGTATAAATCTGATTGAAAGGATTATATACTTAATCAACACCCCCAGCTGTTTGGAATCAAAATGGAAAGGCAAATAGATATAAAGTGTTTAAAATTTCTTATTCAAAACTTGGGAAAATGAAATGATGCTACTGAGATCCCTTACAAGGCATTATTAGTCCCTGCTCCCTGCAGCCTCCTGTGCCAGGAAGTGAGAGCCTCAGATTTAGACAACCTCAAGTGGGCACAAAATTCAAGACGCCAAAATTGAGTTATTTATTCTGTTTCCCGTCATCTTACCATCTGGTACGGAAAGGACTGTGTCCCTCCAAAGTCCATACGTTGAGACTTTTACCCTCTATGTGACTGTACTTGAAGTCCAGGGTTTTTAGGGAGATAATAAAGGATAAATGAGATCTAAAGAAAGAGTCCTAATCCAATAGGTGTGGTGTTATTACAAGAGGAAGAGACACCAGAAATTGATCTTTCCTGATCTCTCTCTTGTTCCCCGTCTCATTCTTCGTGCATGCAGAGAGAAGCCACATGAGGATACAGCAAGAACTCTGCCAGCCACAGTGCTGAAGACAAGCCTCACCAGAGGCCAGCCCTGACAGTAGCTTGATCTTGCACTTCCAACTCCAGAACAGTGAGGAAATACATCTATGAGTGTAAGGCACTCTCTCTGTGATGTTTTGTATGGCATCCCTAGCAGACTACACCATTCTAAGATCTCTTTTCTGTCTTGCTATGCCTTATAGGGGCTTCCCCGTTGGCCCACTGGTAAAGAATCCATCTGCCAATGCAGGAGATATGAGTTCAGTCCCTGGGTCAGGAAGACCCTCTGGAGAAGGAAATGACAACCCACTACATAGTAGTCTTGCCTGTGAAATCCCACAGACAGAGGAGCCTGGCCACTTACGGCCCATGGGGCCATTGGGCTGCTAGAGGGTCAGACATGACTGAGCAACTAAGCAACAACAATTCTTATATACGTCTTCATTCGATTCATAACAGGACAGTCTTGTATGTCATTGCTTCCTCTGATGTTGTTGCCATACTTCATAGAACAAACTCCAACTCCCACATATTCTTGTGTAGCATTTTGCTATAACCTATCGCCCAAAAGTAAGCCTTCCCAATGCCTCCAGGAAAGGTAAGCACATTGAGATGTTACCACAGTTCTGAACTACAAACACCTAATTTTTCCAAGCTTCACAGACAAATGAAAGAATTAGAACTGAATGGCACAGGTGAAAGCAGAAAGATGGGTGTAGTCTAAAAAGGAATGTAATGGAAGGAAATTATATATATATATATAAATACATATAATAGCCTTGTGTGTAGGTATATTAGCTCCTTTTATTATAGAAAAAACGATGAAAGCAAAGTCATATCCTAATGGAGTTATTTGTTACAATTAAGAAACAAAATAAATTTTTTCCAAATATCAAAATTTTGAGGGAATGATTTCAGTATATTTACAAATCAAGTTATTTCTTTCTTGAGAGTTCAGGTAGAAAATAGGGAAATAAAAATATAAGTATAACATAAGCAAATATATAATTAATGAATTTTTTATGATTTACTCATCTATTATTTAGAACCTATACACTTCTAAAAAATTTCAAACCTTTTATCACAAAGGAAACATGTATCTTAGCATACTTTTGAAAGCTGGAATAATAACTGTATAAAATAGGTGTGTATGAGTTTGGGGGTTTGTGCTGTGTTTTGGGATCAGTTGCTTCAGTTGTGTCCAACTCTTTGCAACCCCATGGACTGTAGCCCGGAGGCTCCTCTGTCCTTGGGATTTTCCAGGCAAGAATACTGGAGTGGGTTGCCATGTGAAGTTTAACTTCAACTAAATGTGGTTATTAACTTTGTTCACAAATTCTAACTCTGGGAATTCAGGCAAAAACAAACTGAGTTACATAGTATTCAATTGAGTTACATACTTTCCATTCTCTGATCAAAAATATCAAACATGTTTTGTAAGAGAATCAGAGTTTTCCAGTGCTGAAGTGAGGGAATAATGTGTTCCCTGGACACTTCTTACAAATGACAGAGAACAGGAGAATGGGTAATAGCTTCAACAGTAGCTTCTCAGCAAAGCTCTGAGCATTGTTCCCATGTCCACTTACTGAATCTATCTTTAATACAGCTAGAGCTTAACACTAAAAACAGTACAATGAAGGCATTTCCGCAGAAGTTTGAGCCACTCAGGTAAGCATTCTGACAACCAACTTAAGAAAAAGATAAAGTTTGATTTGAGATATAATGGATAGGAGAGGCCTTGCTCTTGGCTTGTCTGTTTTGAACATCAGTTTTATCCTCGGCAGGAAGCAAAACAACTTCAAGTTCAAACTCCTTGTTATGAGCCAAGAGCATGAGGCTTCTGGATTCCTGAAAAAGTAGTGCAAACATTTTACAACAGAGATTGAGAACTAATCTATATTATACACACTGGAAGTGCTACAGAGAAATGTGAAAGCATTAGGTTGCTCAGCCGTATCTGACTCTTTGCGACCCCATGGACTGTAGCCTGCCAGGCTCCTCTGTCCACAGTATTCTCCAGGCAAGAATACTGGAGTGGGTTCCCATTCCCTTCTCCAGGGTATCCTCCTGACCCAGGGATTGAACGTGGGTCTCCTGCATTGTAGGCACATTCTTTACTATCTGAGCTACCTTAAAAGCTACAAAGAAGAGGGCCAGAATTTTCTGAATCAATTTAAAGTCGTTTGAAACATGTCCAACTGAAATCACATGCTGTAGACAAGTATCTCAATCGTACACAAAGTCCAACAAGACCCCCCACAAAAGTTTCCTTTTACCTATAACACTGCACATTTTCCACCAAGTTCCATATACCACTCACCCATCATCCAATTACATCAAGATAGAAATATTAATATATATGTATAACATATATATAACATATATATAATATATATATAAATTAATTTTCTTAATTTCCTCTTCCTTCATTCTCTACTTCTAATCAATATATAAGCTCCACCAAGTTTATCTCTTAAGAATATTTTTGTTTTCCTTTTTTCCTCATGCACACAGTTCTTCTTGGACCTTTAGTTATAGGTACTATAGACTAACCAGCCTGTCTTTTCACCTCCCTTCTTCTCAAGCTATGCTTCCAACCTGCCACTGGAGATCTTTTTATCACATATCTGTTGATCAGCTCTCATGGAAAAACCCTGATTGACCTTCCCAGCCTTAAGTGAAATGTCTAAGGCCTTTAGCCTGGCATGTGTATGTGTGTGTGTGTGTGTGCACGCTCAGTCACTCAGTCGTGTCTGACTCTGTGACCCCATGGACTGTAGCCTGCCAGGCTCCTCTGTCCATGGGATTTTACAGGTAAGAATACTGGAGTGGGTTGCCATCTCCTGCTCCAGGAATCTTCCCAGCCCAGAGAATAGACCTCTGTCTCCTGCATTGGCAGGAGGATTCTCTGCCATGAGCGCCGCCTGGAAAGCCCTGGCATAAGGGGCACTAACGACATCTGATATTTCCAGTCTCAAACCATGTCTCTATCTGCTCATAACTGCAATACCTACAATACACAACGGTTGTGTCAGATTGTACACATTCCCTCGATTCATATGCATTCATGTGTATATTTTTTCTTTTTGTAGAAAACATCTATGTGTTTTTAAGGAAAATGCTCAAATGTGTATGTGTGTATGAGAGAGAGAGAGATTCTGAAAATCTAATACACAGTCATTACCGTGTGGTTGGAGTTCCTATGAAATAATGGATGGTGAAGGTCCAGAGAACTGAAGCAGGGCTAGTGTGATGCCTGCTTTGGCGAGAAAGATCAGGAATATTCAGTAGGTGACCAGGTGAGGCAGGAGACATATACATTATTGCTACTATGTATGAAATAGATGACTAACGAGAATCTACTGTGTAAGCACAGGGAGCTCTATTCAGTCCTCTGTGGAGGCCTAAATGGGAAGGAAATCCAAAACAGAGGGGATGTGTGTAAATATGTAGCTGATTCACCTTGCTGTGGAGCAGAAACTAACACAGCACGGTAAAGCAGCTACACCCCAGTAGAGATGAGTAATAAAAGAAAGAGAGACAGAGGAAGGGGAACATGATGGGGAAAGTGGGCTTGGACCTCCGTGTGTATATATATACACACACACACACACACACACACACATGCATATATATATGTTACTAAATGTATTCTTAGATATGTACATATTATATTTCTAAAACGTCTCTTAAAAATAATTCATGCTCTTGTCAGTTTCCACTTAAATTCTATAAAAATTGGAGTAAAGAAATCTTCACCCCAATGTCAATTTAAGTAAATAATGACCATAATAATCTGTCAATAAACTATCAATTATTGAATACCTTTTCTTTTTTTCTTCATAAATGTGAAAGCTAAGTATTATGTTATCTTATAAATGTCTAAGTCCATCAAATTAATTTCCCAGAGGCCAATAAGAACCTCTATGGGTTAAAATCCATTTGGCATTGATTGTAAAGCCTAATTGTTTTTTTACTAATCCACCGGACCACTCAGTGGAAAACAAGTCAATTGTAGCATTCTGGCAAAAAAAGGAATCCAGAATCCTGATTTTGGACACTCTGTTGTTTACCTTCCAAGACGGAATTGGCAGATGGAGAACTACTTTAGTTATGTCATCATTTACAATAGTTTTTCCTCCCAGGATGGGACTTCCTTCCCATTCCTTTGTGTTGTTATGTCCTGATCATAAGGAGAGTAGATGCTATATGTTTTCATAATGAGACTGGACTGTTCATGAGTAAGTAGATAAGTAAGTTTTCCCATGGCTAAAAGCTGGATAACTGACATCAAGAAGAGTTGGATTTTGATACTGGCATTATGGTTTGGTTACACTCTAGCTTTGAGCAATTTCTAAGCCTCACTTTTACTATATGTTAAATGAGAATAATCATAATATAGACACATAATATTGCTATAAAACTAGGTGTGATCATGCATATTAAATACTTAGAATTTCCAGTTCCCCCTATCTTCTCCTTGCTGACTTTTCGGGAGAGATTTTTCAGTCACAGGGTGCTTCACTGCTTAACAGATACCTCATATTTCATGAGGCTAATTTTGTTTTTGAAGAATTTACCTCAGATGACAGAAGCAGAGATATGTGCTTCTCAAGGGGCCAAGATATTCTGCTGATCTCCAGTTATTCTGAGAATTAAGTACCTATTCTTCAATATTTATAAATGAGAGCAAATAGTAAGGTACAATAGCTAAATAGACAAATGAAAAATGGATCAAGTGATAACATTTCAAAGGCAAACAGCATGCACTCAAGGGCTAAACAACACAGAAGGGCAAAAGCGCTCTCAGAGTGGCGGGTGCAGTAACCAACTCAGGTGCTCTCTGCGCTGCATCCTCAGCTTGGGAGGTGCTGCATGAGGTCTGTTGGAAGAACCTCAACAGACACCAGGTAAAGAGCCAGAGTCCCAACCAAGCTGAAGGTTCAGCCTCGTGGTTTAGCACTGAAGTCCCTACTGGAAGGCAGCGTATTCCTAAGGAACTTGAGAAGACTCAGCTGACTTACTGCTCGGGCATATCTTGAACAGTTCAAGCACCAGACTAAACATCTAGTCACATAACTTTCCTGATTCCTGGAGATTCATCCAAACAGGGCTCAGCGCTTTATTTTATTCCTCCAAAGAATTCTATCTGGGCCAACATCAAAGAGTCAAATAATAAGTTTTTAATTATTTTTCTCTTACACTTTGAACCCAAAAAAAGTTAGGATTCAAAACTATTTGGAAGGGATGATTTACTTGAATTGCATACAATGTAACATTATACATGTACACAATTAAATATCTCTCAGAATAATATTATGTTGTTGTTCACTTGCTCAGTTGTATTCAACTCTTTGCAACCCTACAGACTGTAGTTGTTTTTGTACTGTTCATTCATTGGGTTCTCACAGCAAGAATACTGGAGTTGTTTGCCATTCCCTATTCCAGCTGAGCTATTTCAAATCCTAAAAGAAGATGCTGTTAAAGTGTTGCACTCAATATGCCAGCAAATTTGGAAAACTCAGCAGTAGCCGCAGGACTATAAATGGTCAGTTTTCATTCCAATTCCCAAAGAAAGGCAATCCCAATGAATGCTCAAACTACTGGACAATTGCAATCATTTCCCATGCTAGTAAGACTATGCTCAAAATCCTTCAAGACAGGCTTCAACAGTATGTGTTCTGAAAAATTCCAGATGTATAAGCTGAGTTTAGAAAAGGCAGAAGAACCACAGATCATATTGCAACATTCAATGGATCATAGAAAAAGTGAGGGAATTCCAGAAAAACATCTGCCTTATTGACTATGAGAAAGCCTTTGACTGTAGGGATCACAACAAACTGTGGAAAATTCTTAAAGAGATGGGAATAAGAGTTGGAGAACCCCAGAGTTAGTAGAAGGAAAGAAATCTTAAAAATTAGGGCAGAAATAAATGCAAAAGAAACAAAAGAGACCATAGCAAAAATCAACAAAGCCAAAAGCTGGTTCTTTGAAAGGATAAATAAAATTGACAAACCATTAGCCAGACTCATCAAGAAGCAAAGAGAGAAAAATCAAATCAATAAAATTAGAAATGAAAATGGAGAGATCACAACAGACAACACAGAAATACAAAGGATCATAAGAGACTACTATCAGCAGTTGTATGCCAATAAAATGGACAACGTGGAAGAAATGGACAAATTCTTAGAAAAGTACAATTTTCCAAAACTGAACCAGGAAGAAATAGAAAATCTTAACAGACCCATCACAAGCACGGAAATTGATACTGTAATCAGAAATCTTCCAGCAAACAAAAGCCCAGGTCCAGATGGCTTCACAGCTGAATTCTACCAAAAATTTCGAGAAGAGCTAACACCTATCCTACTCAAACTCTTCCAGAAAATTGCAGAGGAAGGTAAACTTCCAAACTCATTCTATGAGGCCACCATCACCCTAATACCAAAACCTGACAAAGATGTCACAAAAAAAGAAAACTACAGGCCAATATCTCTGATGAACATAGATGCAAAAATCCTCAACAAAATTCTAGCAATCAGAATCCAACAACACATTAAAAAGATCATATACCATGACCAAGTGGGCTTTATCCCAGGGATGCAAGGATTCTTCAATATCTGCAAATCAATCAATGTAATTCACCACATTAACAAATTGAAAAATAAAAACCATATGATTATCTCAATAGATGCAGAGAAGGCCTTTGACAAAATTCAACATCCATTTATGATAAAAACTCTCCAGAAAGCAGGAATAGAAGGAACATACCTCAACATCATAAAAGCTATCTATGACAAACCCACAGCAAACATTATCCTCAATGGTGAAAAATTGAAAGCATTTCCCCTAAAGTCAGGAACAAGACAAGGGTGTCCACTTTCACCGCTACTATTCAACATAGTTCTGGAAGTTTTGGCCACAGCAATCAGAGCAGAAAAAGAAATAAAAGGAATCCAAATTGGAAAAGAAGAAGTAAAACTCTCACTGTTTGCAGATGACATGATCCTCTACATGGAAAACCCTAAAGACTCCACCAGAAAATTACTAGAGCTAATCAATGACTATAGTAAAGTTGCAGGATATAAAATCAACACACAGAAATCCCTTGCATTCCTATACACGAATAATGAGAAAGTAGAAAAAGAAATTAAGGAAACAATTCCATTCACCATTGCAACGAAAAGAATAAAATACTTAGGAATATATCTACCTAAAGAAACTAAAGACCTATATATAGAAAACTATAAAACACTGATGAAAGAAATCAAAGAGGACACTAATAGATGGAGAAATATACCATGTTCATGGATTGGAAGAATCAATATAGTGAAAATGAGTATACTACCCAAAGCAATTTACAAATTCAATGCAATCCCTATCAAGCTACCAGCCACATTTTTCACAGAACTAGAACAAATAATTTCAAGATTTGTATGGAAATACAAAAAACCTCGAATAGCCAAAGCAATCTTGAGAAAGAAGAATGGAACTGGAGGAATCAACTTGCCTGACTTCAGGCTCTACTACAAAGCCACAGTCATCAAGACAGTATGGTACTGGCACAAAGACAGACATATAGATCAATGGAACAAAATAGAAAGCCCAGAGATAAATCCACACACATATGGACACCTTATCTTTGACAAAGGAGGCAAGAATATACAATGGAGTAAAGACAATCTCTTTAACAAGTGGTGCTGGGAAAACTGGTCAACCACTTGTAAAAGAATGAAACTAGATCACTTTCTAACACCGCACACAAAAATAAACTCAAAATGGATTAAAGATCTAAATGTAAGATCAGAAACTATAAAACTCCTAGAGGAGAACATAGGCAAAACACTCTCAGACATAAATCACAGCAGGATCCTCTATGATCCACCTCCCAGAATGCTGGAAATAAAAGCAAAAATAAACAAATGGGATCTAATTAAAATTAAAAGCTTCTGCACAACAAAGGAAAATATAAGCAAGGTGAAAAGACAGCCTTCTGAATGGGAGAAAATAATAGCAAATGAAGCAACTGACAAACAACTAATCTCAAAAATATACAAGCAACTTATGCAGCTCAATTCCAGAAAAATAAACGACCCAATCAAAAAATGGGCCAAAGAACTAAATAGACATTTCTCCAAAGAAGACATACGGATGGCTAACAAACACATGAAAAGATGCTCAACATCACTCATTATTAGAGAAATGCAAATCAAAACCACAATGAGGTACCACTTCACACCAGTCAGAATGGCTGCCATCCAAAAATCTGCAAGCAATAAATGCTGGAGAGGGTGTGGAGAAAAGGGAACCCTCCTACACTGTTGGTGGGAATGCAAACTAGTACAGCCACTATGGAGAACAGTGTGGAGACTCCTTAAAAAATTGCAAATAGAACTACCTTATGACCCAGCAATCCCACTTTTGGGCATACACACCGAGGAAACCAGAATTGAAAGAGACACATGTACCCCAATGTTCATCGCAGCACTGTTTATAATAGCCAGGACATGGAAACAACCTAGATGTCCATCAGCAGATGAATGGATAAGAAAGCTTTGGTACATATACACAATGGAGTATTACTCAGCCGTTAAAAAGAATTCATTTGAATCAGTTCTGATGAGATGGATGAAACTGGAGCCTATTATACAGAGTGAAGTAAGCCAGAAAGAAAAACACCAATACAGTATACTAACACATATATATGGAATTTAGGAAGATGGCAATGACGACCCTGTATGCAAGACAGGGAAAGAGACACAGATGTGTATAACGGACTTTTGGACTCAGAGGGAGAGGGAGAGGGTGGGATGATTTGGGAGAATGACATTCTAACATGTATACTATCATGTGAATTGAATAGCCAGTCTATGTCTGACGCAGGATGCAGCATGCTTGGGGCTGGTGCATGGGGATGACCCAGAAAGATGTTATGGGGAGGGAGGTGGGAGGGGGGTTCATGTTTAGGAATGCATGTAAGAATTAAAGATTTTAAAATTTAAAAAATAAAAAACTAAAATTAAAAAAAAAAAAGACCACCTGACCCATCTCCTGAGAAACCTGTGTTTGGGTGAAGAAGCAACAGTTAGAACCTTACATGGAACAACTGACTGGTTCAAAATTTAAAAAGGAGTATGTCAAGATGTATATCGTCACGCTGCTTATTTAAGTTATATGCACAGTACATCATGTGAAATGCCAGGCTGGATGAAGCACAAGCTGGAATCAAGACTGCTGGGAGAAATACCAATAACCTCAGATATGGCACCACTCTAATAGTAGAAAGTGAAGAGGAGCTAAAGAGTCTTTTCATTCAAAAAGCTAAGATCATGGCATCCAGTTCTATCAATTCATGGCAAATAAGGGAGAAAAAGTGGAACCAGTGACAGATTTTCTCTTCTTGGGCTCTAAAAACCACTGCAGATGGTGACTGCAGCCATGAAATTAAAAGATGCTTTCTTCTTGGAAGGAAAGCTATGACCAACCTAGACAGCATATTAAAAAGCTAAGATATCACTTTGCTGACAAAATCTCATATGGTCAAAGCTATGGTTTTTTCCAGTAGTCATGTATGGATTTAAGAGTTGGATCATGAAGAAGGCCAAGTGCCAAAGAATTGATGCTTTCAAATTCTAGTGCTGGAAAAGACTCTTGAGAGTCCTTTGTACTGCAAGGAAATCAACCCAGTCCATCCTAAAGGAAATCTGTCCTGAATATTCATTGGAAGGACTGATGCTAAAGCTGAAGTTCCAGTACGTTGGCCACCTGATACAAAGAGCTGACTCATCAGAAAAGACCCTGATTCTGCAAAAGACTGAAGGCAAAAAAGGAGGAGAACGGCAGCAGGTTAGACAGTTAGCCTCGCTAAGTCAATGGACTGGAGTTTGAGCAAACTCTGAGAGACAGTGGAGGACAGGGAAGCCAAGAGTGCTACAGTCCATAGGGGTCACAAAGTGTCGGACAGGACATAGTGACTATAAGACAACAAGACTGTAGCCCGCCAGGCTCCTCTGTCCATGGTTTTTCAGGCAAGGATACTGGAGTGGGTTGCCCTCTCTGTTTCCAGAGGATCTTCCTGACCTAGTGATCAAACATGTATCTCCTCTGTCTCCTGCACTGGCATGTGAATTCTTAACTATTGAGCCACCAGGGAAGCCCTGGTCATTATAATCAGTCCTAAACATGGTAATCAGAGAAGAAAATGAAGTATTATAAAAAGAATTGAACTCAAAAAGAAGTAAAACTGTCACTATTTCCAGATGGCATGATACTAAACAAAGAAAATCCTAAAGATGCCACCAGAAAACTACTGGTAATATTCAATGAATTTGGTAAAGTTGAAGGATACAAAAATAATACTGAAAATCCCTTGCATTCCTATATACTAAAAATGAAAAATCAGAAAAATAAATTAAGGAAACAATCACATTTTCCATTGCAAAAAAAGAATAATATACCTAGGAATAAACCTACTTAAGGAGGCAAATGAATTGTACTCAGAAAACTATAAAACACTGATGAAAGAAATAACATAAACAGATGAGAGATATTATATGTTCTTGGATTAGAAGAATCAATAGAATGAAAATCAATATTATCCAAAGCAATCTACAGAGTCAGTGCAATCTCTATCAAATTACCAATCATGTTTTTACAGAATTTGAATTATATATATATATATATATATATATATTACAATTTGTATGGAAACACAGAAGATCCTGAATAGCCACAGCAATCTTGAGAAAGATACACAGAGCTGGAGCAATCAGGCTTCCTGAATGCAGACTTTATACTACAAAGCTACAGTAGTCAAGACAGTACGGTACTGGCACAAAAACAGAAATTTCAATCAATGGAATAGGATAGAAACCCCAGAGATAGACCCACACACCTATGGTCACCTAATCTATGACAAAGGAGGCGAAAACATACACTGGAGAAAAGATAGTCTCTTCAGTAAGTGGTGCTGGGAAAATTGAATAGCTACATGCAAAATAATGAAATTAGAACACTCCCTAACACCATTGCCCAAAATAAACACAAAATGGATTAAAAAGTTAAATGTAAGTCTGGATACTATAAAACTCTTAGGGGAAAACATAGGCAGAGCATTCTTTGTCATAAATCACAATAGGATCTTTTTGACCCACCTTCTCGAGTAATGAAAATAATAACAAACAAATAAGACTTAAAAGCTTCTGCACAGTAAAGGAAACAATAAGCAAGATGAAAGGACAACCCTCAGAATGGAAGAAAATATTTGCAAATGAAGCAACTGACTATGGATTAATCTCCAAAATGGACAAACAGCTCATATAGTTCAATATGGGGGAAAAAAAATGACCTAGTCAAAAAATGGGCAGAAGACCTGGTTACATATTTCTCTAAAGAAGTCATACGGATGGCCAAGATGCACATGAAAAGATGCTCAGCATCACTAATTATTAGAGAAAGACAAAACAAAAATCTATAAAAAAGATTAATGATGGAGAGGGTATGGAAAAAAGGAACCCTCTTACACTGTTGGTGGAAATGGAAATTGACACAGCCACTATGAAGGACAGTATGCAGGTTCCTTAAAAGACTGAAACAACAACTACCCTGGTGGTGGTGGTCAGTTGCTAAGTCATGCCTGACTCTCGTGACCCCCATGGACTGTAGCCCACCAGCCTCTGCTGTCCATAGGATTGCCCAGGCAAGAATACTGGGGTGTGTTGCCATTTTCTTCTCCAGGGGATCTTTTCTACCCAGGGATAGAATCCACAGTTCCTGCATTGAAGGCCGATTCTTTACCACTGAGCCCCCAGCGAAGTCCTCCATCTACCTTATGACCCAGCACGCCTACTCTTGGGCGCATACCCAGAGGAAGCAATAATTACAAAAGATGCGTGCACCCCAGTGTTCATTGTAGCACTATTTACAATAAACAGGGCATGGAAGCAACCTAAATCTCCATCCACAGAGGAATGCACAAAGATGTGGTACATGAATATGATGAAATATTACTCGGCCATAAAGAGGAATGAAATTGGGTCATTTGTAGACATGTGGATGGACCCAGAGTGTGTCACAGACAGAGAAGTAAGTCAGAAAGAGAAAAGTATCATTTATCAATGCATATATGTGGGATCTAGACAAATGGTACAGATGATTTTATTTGCAAAGCAGAAACAGAGACACAGACCTAGATATGAAATGTATGGAAACCAAAGAGGAAGCGGAGGGGTGGGAGGAATTGAGAGATTGGGACTGACGCATATACACTATTGATACGTAACTAATGAGAATGTGTGATATGGCACAGGGACCTCTACTTAATGCTCCATGGTGACCGAATGGGAAGAAAGTACCAACTGGAGAGGCTAGATGTATGGCTGATTAATTTTTCTATAAAGTAGAAGCTAACACAACATTGTAAAGCAACTGCAATAAAAATTTAAAAAATAAAATAATAGCATTATTCTATCATTGCTATTATACACACAGAGTGCTGACATTTATCCAAATAATGCGCTTGGCTTTTTCAACTTACACCACTATGTGAAACAAAGGGCACTTAAAATTCCACTTTAAAGCCCAAATTAATAATGTGCAGCATTTTATTACTTACTTTTAAAAATTTACAGAAGGCCTATAAAGCACACATATGCCTTAATAGTCATCTATTATTTCTTCTGATATGAAATAGCACTTTAATCAGAGATGTCTTCTCTTTAAACTAAGGGTATAAATCTTGCCAGAATTTTATCCTATTGTCATATAAAGCCATCAAATGCAATGTTTGATGAATACTAATAGCAATATACTACTTGGAACTGATAAAAACATGAAACATTTCATACAGATGAGTTAACAGTACTAATGCATTCTCCGCGATGTTTCTACTCTATGATATTTGAGGTAGCTGATGGCCAGGTAACAAGGGAAAAGTGGTCTTAATGCTAAACAGTAACTGCCTTAATGAAGACAAAAAAATTCATCAACAGGATGAAGAACAAGTGAATTAAACCCCCCTTGTACTTATTTCAGGTGCATATACATATTTTCATTGCGTATAACAGAATAAGATTAACTTAATTTAGAATTCTACCAGCTTAATGAAAGGAAATTTCTATTAATACATTATTTTTTTTCCCAAGACAATCTGAAAATTCTACTTTCTCATGAACCTAAGAAGAAGTATGTACTGACTTCACCACACCCCTAGAGCACATCCGCATATTTGGGGGGTTTAAACAAAATAAAGCAGATCCTTCAGGCGACACCAAGGAAGCTAAGACGTTAATGAAGACACAGCACAGTACCTGCTACAGCAGGACAGGGCCCTTTCTTAAGTTACCTAGTATGAACAGCCAGCTGAACTGGGGTGGGGAAAATCACAACTTAAAACCATTTACATAAGCTGAATTTAGTTCTATGGGTTTCATTATAATCCATCTCTTATCAGAAGGGGTTAATGACTGTCTCAAAATAGATGGGGCAACAGTGGAAACAGTGAGAGACTTTATTTTGGGGGCTCCAAAATCACTGCAGATGGTGACTGCACCCATGAAATTAAAGACACTTGCTCCTTGGAAGAAAAGTTATGATGAAACTAGACAGCATATTAAAAAGCAGAGACACTACTTTGCCAACAAAGGTCCATCTAGTCAAGGCTATGGTTTTTCCAGTAATCGTGTATGAATATAGAAAGCTAAGTGCCAAAGAATTGATGCTTTTGAACTGTGGTGTTGGAGAAGACTCTTGAGAGTCCCTTGGACTGCAAGGAGATTCAATCAGTCCATCCTAAAGGGTATCAGTCCTGAATATTCACTGGAAGGACTGATGCTGAAGCTGAAACTCCAATACTTTGGCCACCTGATGCAAAGAACTGACTCATTTGAAAAGACCCTGATGGTGGGAAATATTGAAGGTAAGAGGAGGAGGGGATGACAGAGGATGTGATGGTTGGATGGCATCACTGACTTAATGGACTTAAGTTTGAGTAAACTCCGGGAGTTGGTGATGGACCTGGCATTCTGCACCCCATGGGGTCGCAAAGAGTCGAACATGACTGAGCAACTGAACCGAATGACTGTCTATGTGTACTACAGACCATAACACAAGAATCTCACATTTAAGCTAAAGAAAATTGTATAAACTGATTTTGCCAATACCTGTGGTAAATATACATATATATATATTTCCCTTTCAGAATAAAATGAAAAACACATGTAACCATTTTTGTTAATTTAAGGATTTTTTAGTACTTTTATCAGACCATGTAGTAAAACTGAATAGTTTTATGCAACTGTGGTATTTTGTATTGAAATACTTTAATTTGCTGCCTTCATGACTATAAAAATAGCTTTATAATAATTCTATACCTGTACTTTTATGGGTTTTCTATAAATTTTTCTCTAACCGGTTAATGTAGACTCAAGGTCAGTCTACTCATAAAGAGTAACAAGTGTTGGTTTCATTTATAGTTAGATGTTTTTCATGTTTGATATTTCAGGAAAGAAATATCTCAAGATCCACATTTCCTTTTAGTGTTAGCAGAGTCCACAGTTGTTAGGAGGACTGTCAGTCTAATACATTTAAGTCCTTTGGTGAAAAGCACAAGCCAAAGAAAGGAAATCCAAAGAAAGGATTTTCCACAGTGGAAAATCTCTGGAGCCAATTATAGAGACGGTTGCATGGTAGTCAAAGGTAAATTTCTGATGGGATCCGATTAACATTGTTCTATCAAATAATAACAGGAGAATAAGCCATTAATTTTATGACACTTTTTTTTTTCTACCTGGATTTTCATAAGTTGGACTTCTTTCCAGGCTAATTAACCACTAAGCATTTTACAAGCAATCCATGCACGGAAGCAGTAAAAGATGAATTGCACTTATGAAATAATTGACAAAGAGTACACTGGGCACTTTAAGCAGTGATAGTGTGCATTCTAATACCAGAAGAAAGGCTTCTGTATGGCCATTTGACAGGTCATTAGTTAATCTCAGACCTCAGCATTAGATAACAGGGACTCAAAGCTCACATGAACTCACAGTCACAGGCTGGGGGTATCTGAGTGCAGAGAACTTCATAGAAAACACTTAGTGTTCTCACCTTAGCATTATCAAACAACCCCCAGTGTTATCTCAGATGAATTCGCTGGTTATTTTATTTTCTTTTGACAGTAAAGTCCAAGCTGACAAACCAAGTCAGTTCTCAAAGAAATTCAATTACCGAAATATATGACAGCTTGCTTTGCTTCTTACTACAGTTTCTAAAGTTCCTTGCAGACTGGACAATATAGTCTGCCTTGCAAGACATGAATTACATTTTATACATAAAATAAAAATAACTATCAAAAGAAAGATAAAATTTTCAGAAACAGAAATGCTGACTGACATAAAATAAAAGCAAGGTAATGATAATAGATTTGGAAACAGTCACTGGTTTTTTGGTTTTATTTGTTTTTTGTTTTTTTTTTTTTTTTGAGAGCCTACTAGGATTTTAATATTGTTCCTGGCAGTTGGTAGATAGAACCCAAAATTGTTTCTGTCCTTAAGACTGAAATCTATCAAACGTTTATGGCTATGAAATCTAAAGTCACTAAAATAGTTTGAATTCAAATGGTTTCTTTCCCAATTTTTAAAATGTTTTACTTTTGAGTAACAATATTCCTGTGTGTTGAAAAACTGCAGTAAATTACCATCCAAGTGAGTTTCAGTCACAAAGAAACACTTAGGAAGAGATGACACTGTATCTCTATCCCAGCACCATCCCCCACAGGCCTGACTTCTACCAAGGGGGCAGAAGAGAATTCTGGCAAGGATTGGTGTATTTTCTGTAGCCTGCCTTCAAGTATAAGAGAATGTTTTTACTGATTGTCAAGTTAAGTCATTTACCTTTTTCTGCTCTCTCTTAGGCTTTCAACATTTTTAGAAAAAAATAATAATAATTATGTTCACAGAACAACTTTTTTTTCCTGAGTTGTTAGGACTTAAAAAGATTTTATCTGCTCATCCCAAAGACAGGGCTTTCTAAAACTAGATGCTGTCAGAAACTTTGAACGATCTGGCACTTTATGATCATCTGGTCCCGATCTCTTCATTGACAATATGAGGAATTCAAAGTTAAATAAATGCCTAAGGTTTATGTTTGTTAGGAAAAAAAAATAGATTCATATCCTCAAACATAACATGTAGTATTTTATTATATATAAAACCCACTCAAATATATCAGTTTTCAAGTATCTTGTTTTTTGAACAAATTTTAAAATCAAAATTAGATCATGTATTTCTTGATTTTATTCGATGCATATTGTCTAGAGACTATGTTGTACAACCTACTTTCAATTATACTGCATAACAATAACAAAAAAAAACACCTGATTTTTCCTAGTAATATGATACCAACATGCATTCTTTTATCAGTTTCTATGCTTTCCTAGAGAATCCCATGAACAGAGGAGCCTGGTGGGCTACAGTCCATGGGGTCGCAAAGAGTCGGACACGACTGAGCAACTAACACACACACATACATGCTTGGCTCCAAGCAGAATTAACAATAATAGATAAATAATTACTTAAAGTATCGTAACACCTTTTCAACAAAGAGTCAGACTCCAGTGAACGTGACATAAGATTGCAACTCCCCGTGATTTCCGCCCGGTTCACCACTTTTCTCCCTCTCCCTGCCTCCCTGTGTTCTCTGAAAAAACGTCCTCTGTGTTTAAAAATCCAGCTATCTGCTTAAACCATGATGGGCACCGGGAGGAAACATGGCTTAGTTGACGCTTCGCTGCACACACAAAGACCGCCTGGAAGAGAGCATAACAACTGCTTCGAGGAGTGATGCATTTGCTCACTGAACTGTCTTCCACTTTTCTTGGCAACTAAGTCCTAACTTCTTTTTTTCTCCTCAAGCTGCCTAGACACTGTCAATCAAAATTTATTTCTCACAGTTTTGGTGGCTGGAAGTCTGACACTAGAGTCTCGGTATGGCTGGATGATGGCCCTTTTTAGGGTTCACAGTTGGTGCCTTTCTGCCCTGTTCTCACAAGGGCCAGGCACACTCTGGGGTTTCTTTTATAAGAGAATTAATTCCGTTCATGACACATCTCCCCTCATGACCTAAGCAGCACCTAATACCATCACCTTTAGGGGTTTCAACATGAATTTGGGGGAGAGCATAAACATTCAGACTACAGAGCTCTCTAAACAGTATTTCTGGCTGAAGCATTTCCTGAATTCAGATTTATACACTCAGCTGTCCATTCCTCATTTCCCCTTGTATGCAATAATAGTCCTACACAATCTTCATTACATACCAGGGCTTCCACCAACTACTGCGTGTTTTTATACACACATAGTATCCCAATAACACTAGTGGATAGATTCTTACCTTTCTAAATATGAGGAAATTAAAGCAAGAGAATAATAAACTTTCCCAGAGCATCACCCGGCAAATGGCAGAGCCTAAATTTTAACCCAGCCATTCTGGCTAGACAGTCCGAGTCTTCATAGCAATGCTCTGTTCATATTTCATATATCCAGAACAGAACCCTCCTAATTTACCTCTCTCCAACAAAAGACAGAATGTATCTGAAGGGACCTCATCTGGTCTTCTCAGTCCTGCCGCACAGATACTTGGAATCTTACTCACATTGGCTCAAGGAAAGCTTACCTCAGCATATGGTCCTAGAACAGGGAACATTTTCCTCTGTGTTTGGATGTTTGTAGGCATCATTTTAACCGCCTTAATGAAGTCTGATCTGAAAAGACACAATATATATAAAGGAATTACAAATGGCGATATTAAAGCTGTACCAGTTGATAGCCTCACAGATCAAGAATCAAAAACTATCCTGATGTCCAAGCAGTCAGGGTCAGCAATTTGATGTGAAAGGAAAAGCTAACATCATGAGATAATTGAGTAGTAAAGCCTGATTTATAGGTTATGGGGAATGGACAGTTACTTGAAAATTATTGTGTGACTGCTAAATACATTTACTGTTTTTATTTAATTGTTAATTTAATGTACTTTTACTTACATCATTTTAATGTAGAAAATAGAAGCTTAGGAGGCTTTCTAAAATGATAATATGGGGGTCCACATCCTTTAAATTGCATAGGAGTACATGCAATTTGTTTATATAAATATGCTATCCAGTGGAACCAACAGTATATTCCTAATTATCTCCCTTTACAACTCTGATAGCTCAGCTGGTAAAGAATTCCCCTGTAATGCAGGAGACCTCAGTTTGATTCCTGGATTGGAAAGATCCACTGCAGAAGGGAGAGGCTACCCACTCCAGTATCCTTGGACTTCCCTGTGGCTCAGCTGGTAAAGAATCCACCTGCAATGCGGGAGACCTGGGTTCAATCCTTGGGTTGGGAAGGTCCCCTGGAGAAGGAAAAGGCTAAACTCTCCAGTATTTTGGCCTGGAGAATTCCATGGACTATAGGCCATGGGGTCGCAAAGAGTTGGACACGACTTTCACTTCATTTCAATTACCTCTCTAAATATTCTACTCCAGTTCCTCCCCATCTCAGTCAATTTTAACTATATTCTTTCAACAGCTTTGGAAAAAATACCAGGAATAACTTAAACTGTGGCATGCATTAAACCAGAAAACCCTGACACGCGTACCTTCAGATACGTCCAGCACCGGCCACTCCTCAGATCTCCTCCTGTGTGTGTGTGGTGCTAAGCATGGCTGACTCTCTGTGACCCCATGGACTGTAGCCCACCGGGCTCCTCTGTCCATGGGATTTCCCAGGCAAGAATACTGGAGGAGGTTGCCATTTCCTTCTCCAAAGGATCTTCCTGATCCAGGAATCAAACCTGTGTATCTTATGTCTCCTACATCGGCAGGTGTATTTTTTTTTTTTTTTTAACTACTACACCATCTGGGAAGCCAGATCTCCACGATCAGCATCCGAATCACTGTCTCCTCTGGCCTGGATTCTTGTACTCTCATCATCTGTGAAAAACTCAAATGTTTTTCTGAGTCCGCATTTTCCTTCAGAAAGTCTGTTCTAAACAATGTCTAGTGAAGCTCAGCACAGCCCGTGGTGGTGGTGATTCAGTCATTAAGTCAGGTCCGACTCTTGAGACCACATAGACTGTAGCCCATCAGGATCCTCTGTACATAGGAATTTCCGGGCAAGAATACTGCAGTGGGTTGCCATTCCCTTCTCCAGGGGATCTTCCCAACCCAGGGGTCAAACCCGGGTTTCCTGCACTGCAGGCAGATTCTTTACCGACAGAGCCACCAGGGAAGCCCCAAAACAGTCTATTAAGTTTGCATATTTGATCTCTCCTGCTAACATCCCCAATGACTTCCGCTTACTCACTGAAGTATAAAGTCCTCACTAGAGGTTATGGTGCCTAAAGGGCTGTAACCTCTCCCACCCCATCTCCTTCCACTCGCATCTTTGCTTATTGTCTTCTGTCTCTTTGATAACCCTAGACACTATGGTTTCAAGACCTTGAGCTTATTATATCTGCTGAAAACCTCTCACCATAGATAGCCCCACTAACTTGCTGTCTTGCCTCTTGCATTAAAGGCTTGAATTGTATCCTATCAGAGAACCTTTCCTAAGAGAGTGTGCCCCGCCATTCTTTTCCAATTTATAGTAACATTAAACACGTATCACCATCCTGTGGACTGTATATTGGCTTGATTGTGTGTTTATTGTTGGGCCTCATCTTCCCAGTTAAAACAGAGGCTCATTAAAGAAAAGCTTTGTTCACTGTTGTATCCCCAGCATCTAAGGCAGTGTCTCCCACATGGTGGATGCCTGGTTAATATACGATAGATGAATAATATATGAACCACAATTGATCCTGTTGAAGATTCTTAAATTTGAGGGAGAAAAGGTTACCATTTGGTTTTGAATTTTACATTCCAGAAAAGGAGGCATATCTTAATCACCATATATATTCACCATATATTTACCATTTATCAGAAACCAATTTTGAGCCTCCTGGTTGTAAAATATAAGGCAAAGAAAATCTATTAGATGGTGAGACATAAACATAAAATTTTATAAATCTACAGAAAGTCTAAAATATATTGTGCAGATTTAACTTATCTCTGTACAAATAAAAGAATAAGATGAAAGGAATAATCTTGGATCCTTAATATTTATAACAAAGGAATTTTGTTTTCTATAACACTGCATAACTTGCCATTTGAAACCTGAACAATAAATTAGTGGATGGACATTGGGAATACTTGCTCATAGAGAAATCTTATTTCCAGCAGGTGGTCATCCAATTCCTACTATTATCGAAATGTTTTAAATGTAGGAAAATCACTACGTTAAAGATGAAGCCAATCCCATTTGGGGCAGTTATAATTATTGGAAAAAAAACATTTCCCCTATCAACTAAATGTGCCTCATGTTCACTTTCTTCCCTTGGTCTTAATTTTGCTTCACACTAAGTTTAAATTTTTATTTGTTTTATCTATGTGAATAATATTTTAACTCTTTTTGAGCAGAACTAAATCCTTCCACTTTTTTTTTCACATTAGTCATGGATTTACAAACTTTTCAACTGTCTTTGGAATCACTAAAACTTACTAACATCTGTCTTGTACCAGGTTTCCCAGCATCCATTGCAATACATCTTAACAAGAAGCACCTCAACTCACACATCCAAAGTGGCACTGAAATGACCACACAACTAAGGAAATAGTAAGCAACTGTGTCAGCAGTTGCTTGGAAATGAGTGTGTCATACACTCTCCAGAAGCTTGAATAAATTTCTTCTGAATTTAAAATAGGAAATACTAGATAAAAATATGTTTTCAGTCCCTGACTTGGAAATTCTACGTACTGAGAAAGACTGCATAGTGTCAGGAAAAGGCATGCTGTCAGAACCACATCGTTCTGCAGCAGTGGAGCTGAGATCAATGTAAGATACAGAAAAGATGGGGAGGTCATTATTCATGACTGACTGCTAATTTGAAAAAATATCACTGGTGCCGACAGACCAGAAGACCTCACATACACATGATCATGGATGTTTGGAAGGGATTACAACAATGCAGGACAGAAACTTTCTAAGGACCAACTGTGGTTGTCAGGCCAAACTGGGCTCACTTCACCAACATAGCTAGGAAACCATGTTGAGAAATACTGACTTCCACAGACTCACCGTAGTCCACTGGGTTCTGCTGCCTCGTGGCAGACTGTTCACTCACTGACTGTAGGTCATAAATTTATACCAACTATCCTTCTGGCTTAAGGTTTTAAGTTCTTTAGTAAGACAAGTATGCAAATAGGAAAGTAAAGGGATTCAAAGAATGATCCATCTTGACTATGGCCAGTGGTTGAAAAATGATCACCGATACAGAAGCGCCAATCTAAGAAGCCCTTATGAATTTTTGCAGAACAACTGCTCAGCAGTTATGTATAATAATTATATTGGTTTTATAGATAAGATGTATCAATAGGTCAGAAGGTCAAAATTCCCTAGCTATTTAAACCATTATAAGAGAATCATGTTGATAAATTATTCCTAATAATTTGACCCATTTGGGATAACTATATCCTCAAATCCTTCAAAGAGATCTCGCAAAAAGCAATTAAAGATTAACCTTATTTGCAGCAACATGGAAGGCCCTAAAGATTATTATACTGAGTGAAGTCAGACAAGAGAAAGACAAGTATCATATGATATTGCTTATATGTCAAATCTAAAAAGAAAGATATGAATGAACTTATTTACATAACAGAAATAGAGTCACAGATGTAGAAATCAAATGTATGGTTATCAAGGGGGAAAGTAGGGGAGGGAGGGATAAATTGGAAGATTGGGATTGACATATACATGCTACTATAAATAAAATACATAACTAATAAGAACCTAGTGTATAACACAGGGAACTCGACTCAATACTCTGTAATGACCTATATGGGAATAGAACCTAAAAAAGAGTGAATCTATGTATCTGTTGAACTGATTCACTTTGCTATACAGCAGAAACTAACAACATTGTAAAGCAACTACACATTTAATAAAAATCAAAAATACAGAGATATTGTCAATAGGTTTCTTTTAGCTAATCAAAATGAGATGATATAAGTGAAAGAGTGATTGCCTCCCAAATTATTAAGACTCATATAAACAGAATAGATAGGTCACTATATATCAACAACTGTCAAGACTTTTAAACTGATGAACATAGCAGTATAATAAAAAGAGAAACAATTACTGAGTGAGTGGTACTGAATTATAATACATGTCAACCATCAAGGAAAAATATCATTCCTGACTATTTCAGTTGATTTTTCACATGATGTTGTATGTACCAAAGTAAATGGATTCTTTTTTTAGTATACATTCTAACTGCAAATTATTAATTGCTGCCTATGTATCTGTGTGTAGAACACTTACCAAGTAGTCTTAATAACTTAAAAATTAGTAGATGCTTCATTCATGTTTTCCAGTTAAACAAGTGCAGGTTATACCCAAATGAGAATGCTGATATACCAACAGCCCCCTTGCCTATCTTATTCTCCCCTTCAGATCTGTAGTTCTAATTTTCTATAATGCAGTTGCACTGAGAACACAGCTACCCAATTAGGCAATGCATCTCACAGGCTTTCTAGGAGCCGCTGTGACATATGAGTAACTTATCAACAACTGAAATGATCAGAAGCAATATGTGCATATTTTTTGGTGATTTACTTAAAAAATTCTTTTCCTCCCAATTCTACTTCTTTGAAACAGGATCCAAAATACAGAACCGACTGAGATTCTATCACATGGAAGGTGTGTTTCATGAGTTTGTAGAGAAAGATCTGAGGATCTCGCTCTAAAAACACCCAACAGGACCACCTGTAAGCAAATATCACTCATGTTTCAACCTTATCTGAGAAAGAAATGCACACATTTCAGTGTCTTTTTATTACAGGAGTGACACATATCCTAAATACACAACCCTCTACGACTTGTAGGGACTAATGACACATTAGCAGGGGTAGGTCATGAGATTTTATATCAGACAGAGGGTAACTACTTCAGGTGTGGTTATTACAGAGCCTTTAAACAAGGTAAGATTTAGTATCAAGAGAATTTCTCTTGCTTTTATGTTCATTTTCCAAAACTCTAATACAGATCTATCTGCTGAGTGGGTGACAGGGATTCTGAAGACTGCAGTTGCTTAGCTGTCTAGCTTTTATAAGATTGTAAGACATCTTTCAAGGGAATGAAAATGAAGCAGACTCAGTCCACATCAATTCTTGGCTTCTTTACCAAACTCCGAAAAGAATAAAAGTCTAAAAGTCTCTGTCACCCTTGTAGGAGAAAATGTGCGATGGCAGAGGAAAATCAAGAGTGACCTTACACTTCTCCAGAGAAACAATGACAAGAAATATTTAAAAACATGTATAATATTCTGAGAGAAAAATGAAGCCCAGGGGTATTACATTCAAGAGTGGTGGTCAAATATAAACAATACGCTAAGAAACGTGTAAATTGCAAGAAACACACACACACACACAAAATGAGCCCAAAAAGAGGTGACTCAAAATAACTCAGGAGTGGAAGTGGTGTTACAGGAGTTGGTGGTAAACAATGAATGCAATTAAGTACAAACCTAAAACTAACATTTGTGGGATTTATGGATTAGTGTAGGGAATGGTTTTAATGCTAATGATGATTTAGTATTTGTGGAGTTTCCTAGTGTTTTCCTTTCTTTGTAGTACTGTTTGATTACTTAAAATAATAATTATGTTTCTTTTAAATAAATACAATGACGTTAATATTCCAAGATTAAAGAAGAAATAGTTATTTCACAAGAATTATTAAGAGCAAAATAATCTTTGTTGGTTTTGAACAATTATTAACTCCCTGTTAAAATACCAAATCTCATGTTGTCTATTTAAAAGTTTGATCAGACTGACAAATTTGTCTACATAGATGCTTATAAATAAAATCAAACCCAACATTTTTTTTAACATTTATCAAGATGACGTTTCATCACTATTACTGAAGCTTTGTATCACTCTTTTGGATTTATGCTTGCTTCAGTTCAGTTCAGTTGCTCAGTCGTGTCCGACTCTTTGCAATCCCATGAATCGCAGCACACCAGGCCTCCCTGTCCATCACCAACTCCCGGAGTTCACTCAGACTCACGTCCATTGAGTCAGTGATGCCATCCAGCCATCTCATCCTCTGTCGTCCCCTTCTCCTCCTGCCCATTGGGGGAAAATTTGCCACCCACATAGGAAAAGATTAGTTGTTCTGTAGTGATAATAACAACTAACCACCATAACTGAAGACTGTTCAGTTGATCATGGACAACTAGTGAAAGAAACCATTTTTGTAAGTCAACCAGTGTCTCAGCTTTGCTTCTGAAGTCAACAATAAAGAACAGGCTTGTTCAATAAACACACTTATGAGTGTCATTCATCAATATCTCACCTATGTAACCACACGTCTACAGATAATGTCAACACACAGTACCTTCTGAAAGACCATCAATTCCTTTGTCCATGATATCCAAACTCCACAAAATTGCCAGCCTGCTCTGGGCAAAGACATTGTGCCTTACTTTACTGAAATATATAACTTCATAATAATCTTTGTATTTCAGATATTGAATGCTAGTCTCACAATCATTTCTAGAGATTTGCTTTAAAGACATCAAGTTGACAGAATCAAGAGGTTCTCAGACCAACAGGTGTGTTCACTAGAATTATTTCACCAAAACAGTATTTTTTTCTTTAGATCTCCTGTCTGGTGATATGGTCTCAAAAGTGATCCAAGCTCCTTATTGCCAGATTCAGACTAAAATTGAAGAAAGTAGGGAAAACCACTAGGCCATTCAGGTATGACCTAAATCAAACCCCTTACAGTTATACAGTGGAAGTGACAAATAGATTAAAAGGATTAAATCTGGTGTACAGAGTGCCTGAAGAACTATGGATGGAGGTTTGCAACATTGCACAGGAGGCAGTGATCAAAATCATCCCTAAGAAAAAGAAATGTAAAAAGGAAAAGTGGTTGTCTGAGGAGGCCTTACGAATAGCTGAGAAAAGAAAATAAGCCAAAGGCAAAGGAGAAAAGGAAAGATATACCTATCTGAATGCAGAGTTCCAAAGGATAGCAAGGAGCGATAAGAAAGCTTTCCTAAGTGATCAATGCAAAGAAATACAGGAAAACAACAGAATGGAAAAGAATAGAGCTCTCTTCAAGAAAATTGGAGATACCAAGGGAACAAACATATCATGGAAAAAAATGAGCACAATTAAGCTTAGAAATGGTATTGACTTAACAGAAGCAGAAGATAGTAAGAAGAGTTGACAAGAATACACAGAAAACTGTACAAAACAGATCTTCATGAACCAGATAATCACTATGATGTGATCACTCACCTAGAGCCAGACATCCTGGAATGTGAAGTGAAGTATGCTTTAGGAAGCATCACTAAGAACAAAACTAATTCCAATTCAAGCTGAGCTATTTCAAATCCTAAAAGATGATGCTGTTAAAGGGCTGCACTCAACATGCCAGCAAATTTGGAAAACTCAGCAGAGGCCACAGGCCTGGAAAAGGTCAGTTTTCATGCCAATACCAAAGAAGGGCAATGCCAAACAATGTTCAGACTATCACACAATTGCATTCATTTCACAGGCTAGCAAAGTAATGGCTCAAAATCCTTCAAGCTAGGCTTCAACAGTATCTGAACAGAGAACTTCCAGATGTTCAAGCTGGATTTAGAAAAGGCAGAGGAACCAGAGATCAAATTGCCACCATTTGCTAGTTGTAGAAAAAGCAACAGAAGTCCAGAAAAACATATATTTCTGCTTCATTGATTATGCTAAAGTCTCTGACTGTGTGTATCACAACAAACTGTGGAAAATTTTGAAAGAGATGGGAATGCCAGAGCACCTTACCTGGCTTCTAAGAAATCTGTATGCAGGTCAAGAAGGAACAGTTAGAAGCAGACATGGAACAGACTGGCTCAAAATTGGGAAAGGAGTACAGCAAGGCTGTCTATTGTCCCCCTGCTTACTTAACTTATATATGTATGCCGAGTACATCAGCGAAATGCCAGGCTGCAGGAAGCACAAGCTGGAATGAAGATTGCCAGGAGAAATATCAACAACCTCAGATATATGGATGATACCAATTTAATGGCAGAAAGTGAAGAGGAACTAAAGAGCCTCTTGATGAAGGTGAAAGAGGAGTGAAAAAGCTGGCTTAAAACTCAACATTCATCCCAGTGCACTTGGTACACTGGGATGACCCAGAGAGATGATATGGGAAGGGTGGTGGGAGGGGGGTTCAGGCTTGGGAACTCATGTACACCTGTGGTGGATTCATGTCAATGTATGGCAAAACCAATACAGAATTGTAAAGTAAAAAAATTAAATAAAAAAAACCCCTCAACATTCAAAAAACTAAGATCATGGCATCCAGTCCCATCACTTCATGGCAAATTACAGGGATTCAGTGGAAACAGTGACATACTTTATTTCCTTCAAAAATCACTGCAGATGGTGACTGCAGCCATGAAATTAAAAGACACTTGCTCCTTGGAAGGAAAGTTATGACCAACTTAGACAGCATATTAAAAAGCAGAGACATTACTTTGCCAATAAAGGTCCATCTAGTCAAGGCTATGTTTTTTTCCATAGTCATGTATGGATGTGAGGGTTGGACTATAAAGAAAGCTGAACACTGAAGAACTGATGCTTTTGAACTGTCTTGAGAGTCCCTTGGACTGCAGGAAGATCCAACCAGTCAATCCTAAAGGAAATCACTCTTGAATATTCATTGGAAGGACTAATGCTGAAGCTGAATCTCCAATACTTTGGCCACCTGATATGAAGAGCTAACTCACTGATGGGGGGTGGGGAGGGGGGTGGGGCCCTCGTCCTGGGAAAGATTGAGGGCAAAAGGAGAATAGAGTGACAGAGGGTTGGAAGGCATCACCAACTCAATGGGCATACTACTGCTGCTACTGCTAAGTCACTTCAGTCATGTCCGATTCTGTGTGACCCCATAGATGGCAGCCCACCAGCTCTGCCGTCCCTGGGATTCTCCAGGCAAGAACACTGGAGTGGGTTGCCATTTCCTTCTCCAATGTGTGAAAGTGAAAAGTGAAAGTGAAGTCGCTCAGTTGTGTCCGACTCCTAGGGACTCCATGGACTGCAGCCTACCAGGCTCCTCCGTCCATGGGAGTTTTCAGGCAAGAGTACTAGAGTGGGGTGCCATTGCCTTCTCTGCAATGGACATGAGCTTGAGCAAATTCTGGGAGATGGTGAAGGACAGGGAAGCCTGGTATGCAGCAGTCTATGGGGTCGCAAAGAATTGGACACAACTTAGTGACTGAACAACAAAGTTCTGAACAGTTTTACTGTGCAGAGTTGTTAACAGACTCCTAGTTGTTAACAGACTCCTAGAACTTGTAGCCAGATTAAGTGTTTGTATATGGTCATTAAATGTAGATCTTTATGTAAAATGTTGAATCCTGGAATTTGCAGCTGTACCACTGGAAAGTGTATGGCTATTTGCTATTAACACGTTTATTCCTCTGTTGTTTTAGTGCTTTTTCTTCTGCTTGTATCTATGTACAAAGTTTTATTTATTTATTTTTTAACATACAGGTCTTTTTTCTGTCCTGGATTTTCTTAGTTCTGTTGAAGACATAGAAAGGAAACTTTCACAGAGAATGGATAGCGTGTCCCCAAAAGTTTCCATGTTAACCCAGTGGACTCTGGGTGCTAATGACTAGAAGCTACCAGACCAGTGAAAGTGAAAATGTTAGTAGCTCAGTTTTGTCCAAATCTTTGCGACCTCATAGACTATAGCCCGCCAGGCTCCTCTGTCCTTGGAACTCTCCAGGCAAGAATACTGGAGTGGGTTGTCATTTCCTTTTCCAGGGGATCTTCCCCACCCAGGAATTGAACCCAGGTCTCCTGCATTGCAGGCAGATTCTTTACCATCTGAGCCACCAGGGAAGCTCACAGACAAGTAACACGTCATAAAAGGGGTCAGGACGCACTTTACCCCAGGTTCTTTACGGTCCTCAGGAGGCTAGTGTCTGTCTTCCCAGTTTGTGAAAGACATGCCCCCACTTGGTTGCTGGTCATACAACCCCCATAACCCTGCTTGTTGGGGGAAATCAAAGCAACATGCAGACCACACACAGGCCAAATGTCATGATTCTGCTTTCTTATTTGCATGGGATTGTCTTTGTCAAAATCTCAGTGCCTTTGTTTTAAAAGACTTTTTTTTTTTTTTTTAATGTGGACCATTTTTAAATCCCCTACTGAATTTGTTACAATACCACCTCTGTTTAATATTTTGTGGTCTTTTGACCTCAAGGCATGTGGGAGTTTTAGCTTCCTGAACAGGGATCAAACCCACACTCATGGCACTGGAAGGGGAAGTCTTAACCACTGGACTGCTGGAGAAGTCCCAAGTTCTTTCTTAAAAAATATCTGATTTCTATTTAAAGACTCAATATATCCCCTGCTCTGGCACTTTGCTTGATAAACAGCCCAAAACAAGTCAACACACAGTATCAATGGCCCTTAAGGGGGTACTTATGACTTGTAAAATATAATGAACTGATAGACTTATGAGAAATTCTATAAAAAATTAGAGGACAAAACATGGAACATTTAGAAGTCAGAGGGTTTAATTGGAGGACTGAGGCCTCAAAATAAAGTTCAAGAAAGTCTATCTTAAAGATCTGTCATCTTTAAAATTTACCCAGCTTCTGTCTTTCACTCTTTTTACTCAGCTTTACCTGCAATTTTAAATGAACCCTTTTCTCTAGGCTTTCTTTAGGGAAAGAAATAGCACATTATAAAACTCCTAAATCACAAGTATTGTGAGATTACTGGGCTCTGGTCTACAGCCAACTTAACAACTGAAATTAAGGATTTTCCCAAATTTTAATAATACTGGCATAGCATTTGTTCCTGGATGACTGATCTCTAGCAATTAATTCTGTTAATTATCAGCTGCACAGATGGAGGAAAATGTTTAATATAGACAGAGAGAGAAGAGAACCATTAAATAAGCTCACTGAGTAATATTCTTAAAATTACCTAGAGAAGGTAAGAAAAAATAATGTAATGAATAGGCAATGTCAAAATTTATAGGTAGGATTATAGAAAGATTCAAAATTAGAAATTAAATCTAAATGGAGAAGCCACTGCAGAAAGAGTTGGTACAAGAACAAGGTCACGAGAGCTGTGTAAACCTGCAAAGCAGATTCTTCCTGCCCCAAATATCCCCTTTCTGCATGTTAGGGATGCATGGAATCTACATGTAAGGCAATGCCCCACACACTGCTTTCTGTGTTCATATCTCTAAGTAATGTTACCTGCCTATGACAAGCCTTTAAGATATTTTGGCTCAAAAGTTCCCACACCAATTAGTATTAATTTGGATTCCTAATGTATGATAGGGGGAAAGCCAGTGTTTTAATTTACTAAAGAAATCCTTTCAAAGGAGCACCTTTGCTTGCTCCCTGAGCTCAGCAAAATTTCCTGGGTCCCATTCTGAAGTAGATATGTATGGATGCAAAAGCTGGACCATAAAGAAGGCAGGGTGCCAGAGAACTGATGCTTTCAAATTGTGGTGCTAGAGAAGACTCTTGAGAGTCCCTTGGACTGCAAAGAGATCAAACCAGTCAATCCTAAAGAAAATCAACCCTGAATATTCATTGGAAGGACTGATGCTGAAGATGAAGCTCCAATTCTTTGGCTACCTGATGCAAAGAGCCGACTCAAATGGAAAAGACCCTGATGCTGGGAAAGATTGAGGGCAAGAGGAGAAGGGGGCAACCGAGGATGAGATGTTTAGATAGCATCACCAACTCAGTGGCCCCAATTTTGAGCAAACTCAAGGAGATAGTGAAGGACAGGGAAGCCTGGCGTACTGCAGTCCATGGGGTCACAAAAAGTCAGACACAACAGAGTAACTGAACAGTGAGAACATTCTAAAGGGGGATGTAGCCTGTTGAAGGCTGTCACATTCTGCAGGCCGTCCCAGGGCTAGATTTCTGCCATCTGTGGAGGAGTCCAACACCTAACTCCCTCCTTGCTGTTTGGTGCTCAAGCCAAGTCCTTTGCAAAACCATAAACACTCAAATATGTTCCCAACTCTTCATGGTGTCAAATGGCCCTTAGGTACTTACCATCATGCTCTGGGGAAAACTCAAGGGAAAGGAATGATTATCCTGCTATATTCTATGCACCAATAACCACTAGATTCCACTTCCTTCTTATCTTTTCCTCCCATCAGAAAGATAAAAACTCACATCATGAATTTGCATCATGGTAACTTTTGTGGAGAAGAAAATTGTGGCAACAAAAAATTTGGTGACCCACTAAAAGTCAAAACCATTTTTTACATACTCTGCAGACCTGCTCACCCACTGGCCATAAAAAGCAAGATCATTATAGTTTGAAAAGATAAGAAATACTGATCTCAAATTCAGTAGGAGAAGGGAAACTTTGCCAAGATGTACACATAAAAGTGTAGAATGTATTTTAAGATAAAATTAAATATGCCATACGAAATGGGAGCACGGAATTTTTTCTTAAATTCTGAAACAGCTTAATGTTCTAAAGAAACATATTTCAAGGGAAACCTTTATTGAATTATAACTATGTCCTCCCTCAAACAACAGGGGTTAAAAAAAAAAAAAAAGCAAAATTACTATGCTAGCACCCATGCCACAGCGTACCATAGAAAATTATCAGTTAATATTTGAGGGGTCAAAAGTAAAACCTAAAATTTTGTTCTTACAGGTAGACTCTATCTATTCTTCCAAAATTCCTTTATCACCAGCATTATCCATTCCTTTGCCTTATTATTTGTGAAGCAAACCTCACTAGAGAATACTCTCCATCTCTGTCATTTGGTTACACACTCTTCTTCATTACTTTCAATTTCGTGAGGAGAGTTGCATTAAAGCCACCTGAGCCTGAATTTGTGATGAATAGTTTCTCACAGAATCTTAGAACTTGTCGATTTAAGGGAGGCCTCTATCAGGCCATCTGGTTTATTTCTCTTCACATAGCTATTATTTTTATGATACCTCTTAATCATTTCTAAAGTAGGGATAAGTCATAATTCTGCAACTTTCCTTTGCCATTGATTTCCTCTGCTTGTTCGAACATATGCTTTGTATACCTATGTTTTTACTTATTGTGGATACACTTTTATTCTGTGCTACTCACTAAGATAAAAAAATCACTCTTATCAGATGCCTCAAGTTATCTGAGTTCTGCTATCATTTGGTACTACTTGTTACCATAGATTTTATACATTTTATCTAGATGATTTGTTCTATATTTCTATTAAATATTACAATTGTATCTTGCAATCTTTTGACTGTACACTACTGAAAGAAAAATGTTACTATGATGTGGTATACAACTAAAACAAAATTGTAATATAATTAGAACTTACTAGTAGTTAAAACACAAATTATTAAAATACCTAGAAATTAAATATTTATGATAATATGAATTACATTATTATAAAGTATTACAAGGTAACTCACAAGATTTCAAACTAGCTCTCTGGTCCAAAGATATTGTTCTAAACATTAGAGAAGGATACTCTAGAAATCATGAGACGATGTGGCATCATTTTTTAATACATAGGCTTTAAAGGGGTGAATGTGTGGAAAGGACAAGGTTGATAGAGTAGAAAAGAGAAACACAAGGAAAGACAGGAAAAGATAGTAAGAGAGATGAGAAGATTAGTGGGTGGTAATACCCACAGTGAAAATTGGCAGTGGGGGAAAGTGAGAAAAGACTAAGGAAAAAAAGCAAGAGAAAAGAGGACGGTTCTTCAGACACTGATATCCTAAAAGCCTATATAAATATCTTGATAAATATCACTAAAAATCAGTGAAACATAAGTCAAAACCAAAATGAAACACCAAGACACACAAACTCCAATAACTAAAATGAAAGGTACTGGTAATAACAAGTTTGATGAGTATTTGTAGGAATCAGTTTAAATTGATAATGTCTCTTTAGAAATCTTGATGCCACGATGTAGGTTGACCTAAACCCCAAACCAGAATTCAGCAGTTCCACGTGTCAGAGAAACACACACATATGTGCATCCAAAGACACGGATGAAATATTCTCTACTGTTCAAAATGGCCAGACTTGGAAAATCTCCAAATGTCCATTATCATTAGAATGGTAACTAAAATCATTTTATGGTTACAATAGAATAGTGTACAGTAATAGGCAAACATGAAAAAACAAGAATAGTCTTTAGTTACATCCAACAGCAAGTGGGAATTCCACTAATACTGTGTTGAGTGAAGAAGCCACACACAAAACCATATAAAAGAAAATATCATGTAATTTTATATGAAATACTTTTAGAAGTGACCAAACTAACCTATGGTGTTAGATATCAGGCTAGGGATAACCTTTGGAGAGGAAAGAGAGGTAAATGTTTGGAAGGTTAATTGGGAAATTTGAGGTCTGTTAATATTCTATTTCTTAATCTGGGCAGCGGTCACATGATAGGCTTAATGTATCATCATTCATTGAATTGCATTTTATGGTTTTAGCACTTTTCTGTGAGTATATTTCAGAAGAACATTATATAACATAAAACAAAGATAAACACACACACACACACACCAGGGAGCATACACAAGAAGGGAATATATATGTATATAATATATATGCATGTATTTATGTACAAATACATAGACATTCAAGGAGAAGCCATCTGATCTAGAGTAAATTTAAAAGGTCAATAAGATCAGGGGTGCTGAAGGATTTTGTTGATAAAATGTTGAACATACCTACAAATACATGTTTTTATAAGGATAAATAATCACACACACACATAAGATAGGTGAACACCGGGTAGATTTTTTTTTTTAATACATAATGGCACTGTGTTTTAGATAAGACTGTTTCTGGTTTTATGAGACACTGACTGAGGACAAAGGACACATGTTATAAAGAACTGAAAGGGCTCCCAGGCAGCTCAAATTAAACATGAAGTAGAAGTCTAAAATGAAGATGAGGTTAAGGTACTGAATGATTCAGTGTTAAAGAAAAAGACGAAGTTACACAAATGAGAAGTCAGACCAGGCGTCCAAGGCATCTGCATAATTGGAGATGAGTTCTCAGCAGAGGGTGTGGGGTGGGGACAAAAAAGTTGGGATGGTGACATCGTTTTTAAGATAATGACAGAGGGGAAAGGATTAGTAAGCCGGGAGTGTCCACGTTCCTGCTGTCCTGCCCTTTCCATCTCCATGTGACGAAGGTGAAAACAGGTTGAAGGATCAAGAGGTCTCGCCCCTTGAAGAGCTAAGAAATACCTGGTTTCCAGGATGTCTGCTCCCCATTTGTGACCTTTTTCCTCCTTTAAATTCAGTCTCGTTCAGTCACTGAGCTAGGCTTTTCCCTTTTCTTTCTTTCTTAAAATCACAGCAAGGGGTTTCTGACTTAATGTGTCACCATGTCCTTGAGAGCTTGAATTTTTTAATATGACAGTAATTATGGCGGGGCTTGGAGTTATTAAAACAAATAAGTCATGCTCCCTATCCTTGAAAAGCTCATGACCTACTCATTTTAGAAAAACTAGGAGATGATTTTGAACTGTCTGAAGTAAGAAGGCATGATACAGTAAGGAATGGACTCTAAGGCCAGAAATAGGAACCATAAGCTCAAGTAGAACACATTCTCTGTTGAAATACAATTGTATGACCGGGAGAAACTGTTAGGTGAAATTCAGGGGCCCTTGGTTACCATCTTCAAACTTTAGGAGTTCATGAAAAGTGAAACGAAGTGGAAAGTGTTAATTGCTCAGCCGTGTCCAACTCTTTGAGACCCCATAGACTGTGGCCCACCAGGCTCCTCTGTCCATGGGATTGCCCAGGCGAGAATTCTGGAGTGGGTTTCCATGCCCTTCTCCAGGGGATCTTCCTGCCCCAGGGATTGAACATGGGTCTCCTGAATTGGTAGATGGATTCTTTTATTTTTTAATTTATTTGTTTTAATTGGAGGCTAATTACTTTACAATATTGTGGTGGTTTTTGCCACACATTGACATGAATCAGCCAAGGGTGTACATGTGTTCCCCATCCTGATCCCCCCTCCCATTTCCCTCCCCATCCCATCCCTCAGGGACATCCCAGTGCACCGGCCCTGAGCGCCCTATCTCATGCATCAAACCTGGACTGGCGATCTGTTTCACATATGGTAATATATGTGTTTCAGTGGCGTTCTCTCACATCATCCCACCCTCGCCTTCTCCCACAAGAGTCCAAAAGTCTGTTCTTTACATATGTGTCTCTTTTGCTGTCTCGCCTATAGGGTCATCATTACCATCTTTCTAAATTCCATATATATGCATTATTATACTGTATTGGTGTTTTTCTTTCTGATTTACTTTACTCTATATAGTAGGCTCCAGTTTCATCCACCTCATTAGAACTGATTCAAATGCATTCTTTTTAACAGCTGAGTAATATTCCATTGAGTAGATGTACCACTGCTTTCTTATCCATTCATCTGCTGATGGACATCTAGGTGGCTTCCATGCCCTACCTATTGTAAACAGTGTGGCAGATGGATTCTTTACCATCCGAGCCACCAGCAAAGCCTCTCATAGACAAGAACTATTAGGGAGAAATGTTTCAGGGAGTGGCAGATTATTTACGTTGATGATAGGGATATTTGAATTTTTTTCCTGGTTGGCTGTGACATCTTTCTTGGGAGAATAGTTAAAAAAAAAAAATTTCTCCCCTGGATTCTGTCCTTTCTCGGGAGCTGGTTCAGAACACTGTGCTTGAAGTTACCTCCCACTTGGTAAGAGGCCTCCGTCTTAAGAGTCATTCCTTTCTCCGTCATGCCTTCTTGGTAAGAGAACAAAGAGTTCTCATCCGGGTTCGTTCACATCTCTTCCATGAAAAGCAGCCCTGGAGGCTTTCTTACACCCGAGCCCTGCTCTCCAGGGGTCTACACTCATGCTTGGTAGTAGCTGCGAAGATTGACTCTGTCCAGACTCTCTTCCCTAAGAAGTGGCCTGCAGCCACTGCAGACAACTGGCCAGCAATTCTCTGTTTCCTGAAAGCATGAACATCTGATTACAATGAACTTTAAAACTTCTTAGGCAGGCATGAAGTGATTAAAAAGTAAATGTGCTCAGATATTCCCCCAAAAGCAGTCTTCTGTCTTGGTAAAGGAAGCTAATGGGACTCAAAGTGGCAGAAATGAAGTGAATATACACAGAGACGCTGCCATCAATTGCAAAATACTAATTTTAGTCAAAAAAAATTAGCCAAGTGTGTGCCATTGGCAATTAACTGGGACTGAGTTAAATTCAACAAACACTTATTCCCTATTTTGGTTTAATTAAATGCAAATCAAGGTTAGTCTGTTCCCCCCAAATACTCCCTTATAGCCATAGCAAAGGCAAATATTACTTGAGAGAAACACTTACCTTTGATGGATAGCACATAATTCTCCTATCCTAAAATATCACATGCTAATGGAACTTGACTTTGGTATTTTACATCAGTGATATATTAACACAACATTGAAAAATCACATCCATACTGCTCAATGTACAGTGACTCATTTGCTTTTCCTCTAAACTTGAGTTTACAGAAGACAGAGTAAGATTAGCTAAATATATAAATTAAGTAAAAACATGATTTTGTATCTACAAATAGTTATATTGCCTTTTGTTAGTTCTATGGAATAGAAAGTTATAAATCTGAGTATCATTGTTAAATCCTAATTATAATCTCATCCAGTTAAACTTTGATATTTGAATAAGGGAGAAGCAAAACATGTCTAGTTAACAGCTGATTTATTATTAAAACCCCTAGCTACCATGACTGTTAAAGCAAATATCAACTTTTCCCCACCTTTTCAGTCTGCTGTTTGCTGTGTATTACTATTGAAGAAACAAAAGAAAGTCTGATATTCTCTTAAATCAAGATTTAAAATGAGACTATTTAAAAGAAATGCAAACACATAGCTTTCTAGACTTTGTCTTTTGACTCTTGTGCAAGCTACCAAGAATTTAATGATCTTGTTTCTTCCCCAAACATTCAATAACCAAGTGTACATTTCTATCATATATCTGGAATCCCAGTTTCACTGCTTTTCAAAGAATGACTTATAACAATAAAATGACACCACAGGGTTACAATGTAGAAATCCATCTCCTTATTATCAAACTGATAGAAATCCTATTTATGAATGCTTAACAATGACAGGATATCTCATCCCTAGAAAATCCAGAAATATTCCAGGGGCTTCTAGAATAGTGGTGAGAGACTAATTTGCAGAAAAATTGAAAGACCCATTGTTGGGACAATTGTGAATTATTCTCAAGGAAAAGAACAAAACTAACTACTAATGAAAGAGGTCAAAAGAGAAATGATAAATTTTCGAACAGGAGTTCAAAGATGCGTTGAGTATATTTAATCCAACAGACCATTGCTACAGCAAGAATCTTTATAGAGATAACCCAAGTGTGACCTCTATCCTCTAGCACTATGTTTCTGGGGAAGTGAAGTGAAGCGAAAATCACTCAGCTGTTTCTGTTTGCGACCGCATGGACTATACTGTCCTTGGAATTCTCCAGGCCAGAATACTGGAGTGGGTAGCCTTTCCCTTCTCCAGGGGATCTTCCCAACCCAGGGATCAAACCCAGGTCTCCTGCAATGCAGGCAGATTCTTTACCAACTGAGCTATGAGGGAAGCCATGTGTCTGAGGGATGGGGTCAATTCTTCTCAAGAAGCAGATACCATTGTGGAACAAGTCTCACAGTTACAAAGATCTTAGCACTGCATTCAATGTTATATTCAGAGGATTTTTTCCACCCAGCCTATGTTTTGCCCTAAGTTTGTTCAAGTTTTCTTTAAAATGAATTATGATTTACTGTACAATATATTCTCTGTAATTCTAATTTCTCAGTTTGAAACAGACCATCATCAACAAGCTTATTTATCAGTTATTTGTACCTGGAATTTTGCCAAAAAACAATGAAATATACCAAGGCCACGTGGTCACTGGATTACACAAAGAAATGCACACCTAACATATACACAGACATGCACGCATGCATACATAAAAAAAGTGAATAAGTAAGATTGTGCCAAGAATTTCACTCTGTAGAAACTTATATATTCATTCACCAAATATTTTTGTTTTTTATAATGCAAGGCACAATGATAGACAATAGTATCAACAAACTTTATAAGTTTGTATACGGAAGAAAACGCACCTGAATATTATGGGTATTCTGTATTCGAGTGTGCGTGCTTAGTCGCTTAGTCATGTCTGACTCTTTGTAATGCTGTGGACTGTAGCCTGCCAGGTTCCTCTGTCCATGGGAGTTTTCAGACAAGAATATTGGAGTGGTTTGCTATTTCCTCCTCCAGGGGATCTTCCCAAACCAGGGATCAAACCCACTTCTCCCCTATCTCCTGCATTGCAGGTGGATTCTTTGCCCGCTGAGCCATTAGAGAAGCCCATTCTGTACTATATATGTATTATTATATCATGTTATATGTATTATGTCAGTCTGGAAAAAATGTACTCAAATTGCTAAATTCTGGATATTAAGATAATTTACTATAGAAAAGTAGATTTTTTTCTACTTAAAAAAAAAATTTTGATTCCCAGAATCAAATCAAAAATAAGACGAAGGACTGGAAACTTCAAGATACATGAGTAGTTGCACCAGGCAACTCCCCAAAGTGGGCACATGTTTGCCCATGTGAAGGGCACCTTTGGTAGCTGTGCAGTCAGCATGCATCGGGGGTGTCATGCACAGTGGCTCTGAGACACATCCTGAAGAACTATCAAGAAAAGTGGGAGTGTGTAAGGACAACATCCTCCCAAGGACACAACGTAGGCTTTGGGAATAGACGTGCCTTTGTTAGAATCTTGGCTGCAGTACGACTGACAATATGAAACCAAACGAGTCAATTAACAGTTCGAGAATTTCTGTTTAAAGCACACAATAAAACATCCCTGGACGAGTGGGTTGAATTGATGGTCTGCGTGGTCCCAGTCCTCCTCCAGTGCCGGTGGATGTTGGAGGAAGTCATGGAGAGAGATGTGACTACTGAGGGACCCACTCGCTGGACCTGGGCAATCAGAGGCTCCTCACTCTCTCCCCTGTCCTTGGAGTGTATGCTCTGCCCCCTGGCCCTGCACAAGGAGACATTTCCAAGGCCACGTCCTTAAGAGAGCAATGTGTCCTGGAGGTCTCTGGGTGGTAGACATGACTGAACACAGTTAAGGCCTCTCTGTGTGTCAACACTGCATATTCTTGTGGGTGAGTGCAGAGATCTCCTTACCTTAGGGTGAGTGCAGAGATCTCCTTACCTTGGGGTGAGTGCAGAGATCTCCTTATCTTAGGGTGAGTGCAGAGATCTCCTTATCTTGGGGTGAGTGCAGAGATCTCCTTATCTTGGGGTGAGTGCAGAGATCTCCTTATCTTGGGGTGAGTGCAGAGATCTCCTTATCTTGGGGAGAGTGCAGAGATCTCCTTATCTTGGGGTGAGTGCAGAGATCTCCTTATCTTGGGGTGAGTGCAGAGATCTCCTTATCTTGGGGTGAGTGCAGAGATCTCCTTATCTTAGGGGTCTCTCATATGTAAGTTCCCTCCTTACTTGGTGGCATAAGTTACATTTGTCACCATATGTAAGTGGTAATTTATTAAACCACCTGCCACCTACCACCTAGAGTGGTCAGCCTCTTTCTTGGATTTATCCTTGCCCTCTGAGTATGGAGCCAGTGTGCAAACCAACAGCAGATGAGGAAGGTCGATGCCAACTCTAAGAAGCAGACAACTGGACACACACATTCATAGCAGAAAGGAACCCTCTAGAAGTGGAGGACTCCCTACACTGTTGGTTCCTTAGAATACTAAAAGTAGAGCTACCATATGACTCAGCAGTCCGATGCCTGATACATATCCAAACAAAACGATAACTCAAAATGACACATGTGCCCCGTGTTCACAGCAGCACTATCCACAGCAGTCAATACATGGAACAACCTGAATGTCCACTGACAGATGAATGGGTGAAGATGTGGTCCATGCGATGGGATAGCACTCAGCCATCAAAGGAACAAAACAATGCCATTTGCAGGAACACGGATGGAACTATGCCAAGCAAAGTAAGTCAGACACAATAATCATGGTATTGCTTGTATGTGGAATCTAAAATATGATACAAATGAACCTGTCTACCTGTTTATGAAATGGAAACAGACACACAGACATGGAGAACACACTTGTGGTGGCCAAGGGGGTGGGGTGAAGGAGGGAGGGAACGGGAGGCTTGGGTTAGCAAATATAAGCTATTACATATAAAACGGATAAGAAAGGTCCTACTTTGTTTCTATAGCATAGGGAACTACATTCACTATCCTGTGATAAGCCATAATGGAAAAGACTATAATTGAACACGCACATATAATTGAATCACTTTGCTATACAGCAAAAATTAACAAAAGATTGTAACTCAATTATACTTCATTAAAAAAAGAGAAAGAACTGGAGGACTAACCCTGCTGTATAAGTAGATGAATGTGCCTAAACAATCAGTGAGGTGGTACTGGAAATTCCCTCAGTGGGGATCTGCCATGCTGACATGCAGTTCTACGAATGCAGACATTTTCTCGTTATTTTTTTTTATTTTTTTTATTTTTTTATTTTTATTTATTTTTATTTTTTAAATTTTAAAATCTTTAATTCTTACATGCATTCCCAAACATGAATCCCCCTCCCACCTCCTTCCCCATAACATCTTTCTGGGTCATCCCCATGCACCAGCCCCAAGCATGCTGCATCCTGCGTCAGACATAGACTGGCGATTCAATTCACATGATAGTATACATGTTAGAATGTCATTCTCCCAAATCATCCCACCCTCTCCCTCTCCCTCTGAGTCCAAAAGTCCGTTATACACATCTGTGTCTCTCTCCCTGTCTTGCATACAGGGTCGTCATTGCCATCTTCCTAAATTCCATATATATGTGTTAGTATACTGTATTGGTGTTTTTCTTTCTGGCTTACTTCACTCTGTATAATCGGCTCCAGTTTCATCCATCTCATCAGAAATGATTCAAATGAATTCTTTTTAACGGCTGAGTAATACTCCATTGTGTATATGTACCAAAGCTTGCTTATCCATTCATCTGCTGATGGACATCTAGGTTGTTTCCATGTCCTGGCTATTATAAACAGTGCTGCGATGAACATTGGGGTACATGTGTCTCTTTCAATTCTGGTTTCCTCGGTGTGTATGCCCAGAAGTGGGATTGCTGGGTCATAAGGTAGTTCTATTTGCAATTTTTTAAGGAATCTCCACACTGTTCTCCATAGTGGCTGTACTAGTTTGCATTCCCACCAACAGTGTAGGAGGGTTCCCTTTTCTCCACACCTTCTCCAGCATTTATTGCTTGCAGATTTTTGGATCGCAGCCATTCTGACTGGTGTGAAGTGGTACCTCATTGTGGTTTTGATTTGCATTTCTCTAATAATGAGTGATGTTGAGCATCTTTTCATGTGTTTGTTAGCCATCCGTATGTCTTCTTTGGAGAAATGTCTATTTAGTTCTTTGGCCCATTTTTTGATTGGGTCGTTTATTTTTCTGGAGTTGAGCTGCATAAGTTGCTTGTATATTTTTGAGATTAGTTGTTTGTCAGTTGCTTCATTTGCTATTATTTTCTCCCATTCAGAAGGCTGTCTTTTCACCTTGCTTATATTTTCCTTTGTTGTGCAGAAGCTTTTAATTTTAATTAGATCCCATTTGTTTATTTTTGCTTTTATTTCCAGCATTCTGGGAGGTGGATCATAGAGGATCCTGCTGTGATTTATGTCTGAGAGTGTTTTGCCTATGTTCTCCTCTAGGAGTTTTATAGTTTCTGATCTTACATTTAGATCTTTAATCCATTTTGAGTTTATTTTTGTGTGCGGTGTTAGAAAGTGATCTAGTTTCATTCTTTTACAAGTGGTTGACCAGTTTTCCCAGCACCACTTGTTAAAGAGATTGTCTTTACTCCATTGTATATTCTTGCCTCCTTTGTCAAAGATAAGGTGTCCATATGTGTGTGGATTTATCTCTGGGCTTTCTATTTTGTTCCATTGATCTATATGTCTGTCTTTGTGCCAGTACCATACTGTCTTGATGACTGTGGCTTTGTAGTAGAGCCTGAAGTCAGGCAAGTTGATTCCTCCAGTTCCATTCTTCTTTCTCAAGATTGCTTTGGCTATTCGAGGTTTTTTGTATTTCCATACAAATCTTGAAATTATTTGTTCTAGTTCTGTGAAAAATGTGGCTGGTAGCTTGATAGGGATTGCATTGAATTTGTAAATTGCTTTGGGTAGTATACTCATTTTCACTATATTGATTCTTCCAATCCATGAACATGGTATATTTCTCCATCTATTAGTGTCCTCTTTGATTTCTTTCATCAGCGTCTTATAGTTTTCTATATATAGGTCTTTAGTTTCTTTAGGTAGATATATTCCTAAGTATTTTATTCTTTTCATTGCAATGGTGAATGGAATTGTTTCCTTAATTTCTTTTTCTACTTTCTCATTATTCGTGTATAGGAATGCAAGGGATTTCTGTGTGTTGATTTTATATCCTGCAACTTTACTATAGTCATTGATTAGCTCTAGTAATTTTCTGGTGGAGTCTTTAGGGTTTTCCATGTAGAGGATCATGTCATCTGCAAACAGTGAGAGTTTTACTTCTTCTTTTCCAATTTGGATTCCTTTTATTTCTTTTTCTGCTCTGATTGCTGTGGCCAAAACTTCCAGAACTATGCTGAATAGTAGCGGTGAAAGTGGACACCCTTGTCTTGTTCCTGACTTTAGGGGAAATGCTTTCAATTTTTCACCATTGAGGATAATGTTTGCTGTGGGTTTGTCATAGATAGCTTTTATTATGTTGAGATATGTTCCTTCTATTCCTGCTTTCTGGAGAGTTTTTATCATAAATGGATGTTGAATTTTGTCAAAGGCCTTCTCTGCATCTATTGAGATAATCATATGGTTTTTATTTTTCAATTTGTTAATGTGGTGAATTACATTGATTGATTTGCGGATATTGAAGAATCCTTGCATCCCACCCCAAAACAACGAATTTCACCTTTTTTTCAAGTGCTCATGGAACCTTCTCCAGGATAGATCACATCCTGGGCCATAAATCTAAACTTGATAAATTCAAAAAAATCGAAATCATTCCAAGCATTTTTTCTGACCATAATGCATTAAGATTAGATCTCAATTATAGGAGAAAAACTATTAAAAATTCCAACATATGGAGGTTGAACAACACACTTCTGAATAACCAACAAATCACAGAAGAAATCCAAAAAGAAATCAAAATATGCATAGAAACTAATGAAAATGAAAACACAACAACCCAAAACCTGTGGGACACTATAAAAGCAGTGCTAAGAGGAAAGTTCATAGCAATACAGGCATACCTCAAGAAACAAGAAAAAAGTCAAATAAATAACCTAACTCTACAACTAAAGCAACTAGAAAAGGAAGAGTTGGAGAACCCCAGAGTTAGTAGAAGGAAAGAAATCTTAAAAATTAGGGCAGAAATAAATGCAAAAGAAACAAAAGAGACCATAGCAAAAATCAACAAAGCCAAGAGCTGGTTCTTTGAAAGGATAAATAAAATTGACAAACCATTAGCCAGACTCATCAAGAAGCAAAGAGAGAAAAATCAAATCAATAAAATTAGAAATGAAAATGGAGAGATCACAACAGACAACACAGAAATACAAAGGATCATAAGAGACTACTATCAGCAGTTGTATGCCAATAAAATGGACAACGTGGAAGAAATGGACAAATTCTTAGAAAAGTACAATTTTCCAAAACTGAACCAGGAAGAAATAGAAAATCTTAACAGACCCATCACAAGCACGGAAATTGATACTGTAATCAGAAATCTTCCAGCAAACAAAAGCCCAGGTCCAGATGGCTTCACAGCTGAATTCTACCAAAAATTTCGAGAAGAGCTAACACCTATCCTCCTCAAACTCTTCCAGAAAATTGCAGAGGAAGGTAAACTTCCAAACTCATTCTATGAGGCCACCATCACCCTAATACCAAAACCTGACAAAGATGTCACAAAAAAAGAAAACTACAGGCCAATATCTCTGATGAACATAGATGCAAAAATCCTCAACAAAATTCTAGCAATCAGAATCCAACAACACATTAAAAAGATCATACACCATGACCAAGTGGGCTTTCTCGTTATTTTTTGTGTAGTTTACAGAAGTATTAATATATTTTTAATAAGCAAATATTTTAGTTTACAAATAAACTATTTTACAAATATTTTATTTTATTTTACAAATATTTTAACAAAATATTTACAAATATTTAGTTTCAAATAAACTAAAACTAGTTCTCATCTTTATATAATTAAAATATAAAAATTCTGAATTGAAGAAAACAGTAAAAGGATACATATTTGGAGACGGTATAAAATTAACTATGCACACTCTAATTGGAGTTGCTTAAGCCAACCTATAGAAGCTGAAGGCGACGTTTCACTGTGACCCTGGAATGCTCTAACAGGTTTCCCAGGTGGCTCAATGGTAAAGAACCTGCCCGCGATGCAGGAGACATGGGTTCAATCACTGGGTTGGGAAGATCCCTTGAAGGAGGAAATGGCAATCCACTTCAGTATTCTTGCCTGGAAAATGCTATGGACCAAGGAGCCTGGCAGGCTATAGTCTACGGGATCAGAAACAGTCAGACACGACTGAGCATGCAGCAAAGCTTCAAGAAAAGGAATCCATTGGTTATCAGAATTTTAGGTGTTTCGTTTTCATTTATATTCAATATAAATGACTCAATATTTTAGTCACCTGTTTCTTTGTTCTCTAAACCTTTCCATCAATTACTTTAAAAATTTTTCCAAATCATTTAAGTGTATTAATGCAATTTTTTAAAGTTTTAAGTAAAAAAAAAAAAAAAAAAAAACAGTGTCCTTTGTTAATTCAAGTGCATTTGAACTTAACCTTCTAGTAAATTTGGATGGTTTTATTGGATTATTTTATGAAGGGTAGGTTTGTAATTAGCAACAGCTGTGAATTTCCATTTTGTAAATCGGGGAGGATAAGTCATCAAATTAATCACATTTGGACAAATCTCAAGTTTTTAAAAGAGGAGAGATTTGTGTAGACTTTTTGGCAACATTTTGAAAACACTCAATTAAAGAGGTACAAGTATTTTAGCTAACCTTGTTCTAAAGACAAAATATGAGTTATCTTTCCTTCCAGCCCCAAGTTAATTAGGCCACTCACCTCTTTACCTCATACAGAGATTCCTCATTTTCTGAACTAGTCTAAACATTTATTTTATCACCTCTGCACATCTTTAGATGCATACTCACTGTTGCAAGGGAAACTCTAACTAGATCACCCATCGTCTGCAGAGACGTGGGATTTCAGACCAGCCCTGGAAAATCATCTCACTATCAGGCTATAAGCAATTTTGAAAATGAAAGTACAGCGTATTTACTACACCTGGTGAGTCTCTAATTACAATGGTCTATATTCATTATTTACACACATTTGTCATTTTAATTAATTACTCTGGGCTCAATTCAATCCCTTTGCTGCATTCTAAAATTCCCATTGATTTAAAACGGTATGATTGTTGCCATGGAGTATAGACTTTTGGGAACCTTTTTTTTGTTTATATAGTCAAGAACTTTTCTATCATCTAATGTGGAGTTCAGGTTCCTACCACATAAAATCATTTTGCCTTTCTTTCTCTTACGACTATGAATACAAAGAATCCGAATATTTTAGAAAGTCACTTAAATTGTCTTCAGTCTTAAAAGTCTCATGTTCAACGGCACTGTAAGTATGCATAATGGTTATTTCATTATATATTGTTAATAACTGCTTCAAGCAAATGTTAGAGGCGTATTTGACAGGTTAAATGTTTGCTTGTGAACAAGTTCATTCATAGGAATCAAGATTATGTTCAAATGCCATATAACATTCTCAATTATTTATATATCTTTCACTCTGAACTTTTTTTTTTCAAATTCTGTTATAAGTACATTCTTGGTTCTTAATGTATTTGGTAACTTTAGAGATATAATCCATGTTATGAAAAAAGTGAAAGTGAAAACGTTAGTCACTCAGTCACGTCAGACTCTTTGCAACCTCACTGACTGTAGCCTGCTATGTTCCTGTCCCATGGAATTTTCCAGGTAAGAATACTGGAGTGGTTTGCCATTCCCTTTACAAGGGATCTTCCCAATCCAGGGATCAAAACCAGGTCTCCCACACTGCAAGCAGATTCTTTACTGTCTGAGCCACCAGGGAAACCACATCATGAAAAAGTCATTCACAACCACATGGTGGAATTCCTTAGGTTTGGGGTAATATGAAATTCAGGAGAAAAAAAACATTCTTCAGGGTCCTGAATTAACTAAATCAGTATCTACATTAAAACCAAATTAATTGAAGTTGGCTATATGTGCATTTCCTTTATGAATTACTTCTTGATATTAGCTAAAGTCAAGTATGCATGTTATCATAGATGACTCCTTACAAGCACCACATTTATTGTTTACGTTTAGCCAGTATTACTAGGTTTTTCTAAAATATCATGTTTCCTGCAACATGCCATCTTGTCTCATCTTTTCACTTAGCATATTTTGCAATGATCCACAGGATTATATGTGTCAACTGTGTTCGCTCCTTCTCACTGCAACATGCATTCAACAGCACAGATGTACCAAAATTTTGTTAGAATCAGTGGATGAAAATTTAGATTATTTGGATTATTTCTATGATACTACCGAGATTTGTGTACAGGTGACTATGTGCATAAGTATTTCATTCCACCTGGACAAAGTTCTAGAACTGAGATTATGGGGTCCTATGTGGTATTTTTTCCTTTATTTTTATTGGAGTATAATTGCTCTACAATGTTGTTAGTTTCTGGTCTACAATGAAATGAATCAACCATACGTATACATATATCCCTTCCCTCCTGAATCCCCCTTCCATCCCTCCCCCCACCCCTCAAGTCCATCACAGAGCACCGAGCTGTGCTTCCTCTGCTCTGTAGCAGCTTCCCACTAGCCATCTATTTCACATGATGGTGTAAAAGGAGTCCGTCAAGACTGTATATGGTCACCCTGCTTATTTAACTTATACGAAGAGTACATCTTGAGAAATGCTGGGCTGGATGAAGCACAAGCTGGAATCAAGATTGCCAGGAGAAATATCAATAACACCACCCTTATGGGAGGAAGAGAAGAGGAATTACAGAGCCTCTTGATGAAAGTGAAAGAGGAGAGTGGAAAAGTTGGCTTTAAATTTTACATTAAAAAAAAAAAAACTAAGATTATGGCATCTCGTCCCATTACTTCAAGGCAAACAGATTGGGAAAAAATAGAAAGAGTGACAGACTTTATTTTCTTGGGCTCCAAATTCACTGTGGACAGTGACTACAGCCATGAAATTAAAAGACACTTGCTGCTTGGAAGAAAAGCTATGACAAACCCACACAGCATATAAAAAGCAGAGACAAAACTTTGCCAACAAAAGTCTGTATAGTCAAAGTGATGGTTTTCCAGTAGTCATGTATGGATGTGAGAGTTGGACCATAAAGAAAGCAGAGCACTGAAGAATGGATTCTTTTGAACTGTGGTGTTAGAGAAGATTTTTGAGAGTCCCTTGGACTGCAAGGAGATCCAACCAGTCCATCCTAAAGATCAACCTTGAATATTCACTGGAAGGACTGATGCTGAAGCTGAAGCTCCAATATACTTTGGTCACCTGATACAAAGACCCAACTCATTGGAAAAGACCCTGATGCTGGGAAAGATTGAGAGCAAGAGGAGAAGGGGACGACGGAGGATGAGATGGTTGGATGGCATCACCGACTTAACAGACATGAGTTTGAGTAAGCTCTGGGAGACAGTGAAGGACAAGGAAGCACGGTATGCTGTAGTCCATGGGGTGGCAAAGAGCTGGACATGACTTAGTGACTGAACAGCAAGAGTATATCTGTGTCTACACTGCTCTCTCAATTCCTCTCACCCTCCTCTTTCCCCACATGCCACACACACATCCATTTTCTGCATCTGCATCTCTTTCCTGCTCTGGAACTAGGTTCATCTGTACCAATTTTTAGATTCACAGACATGCATTAATATATATTTGTTCTGCTTCAGACTTCACTCTGTAGGACAATCTGTCATATATACTTTTACATTTAACTTTATCTCTGATGCTATTTTCCAAAATGACTGCAATTTTACATTCCCACCAAAGTATGGAGAGTTCCAGTTGCTCCACATTCTCATCAATGTATGTTTTAAATTTCAAAGTGTCACTAGAGCTTTAATTCGAATTTCCCTGGTGACTTTTGATTATCTTTTTATATGCTTATTGACCATTAAGATGTCTCCTTTTATAAAGTAATTATTAAAAATGTCTACCCATGTTGGGGTTGTTTTATTATTGACTTGACACAGACTTCTAGATATTTAAAATAAAAATCCTTTAAAGGTTCATGGAATTCATCAGGGAAGTCATCTCTTAGCTAAGTTATTTTTTGCAGGGAAGATGTTAATTATGAATTTAATTCCTTTCACTAAGAAAGGTTATTTCTATTAACTTTTTTTTTCCTTATGTTGCTTATGGAAACTTGGACTCTTTAAGGATAATGTTGATCTTGGAATTAGGTTGCTCACAATAGACCCTTATTACTTTATTTTCCCCAGGACCTATAGTAACATTTCTTTATTTTTTTTACAGATTCTGTTCATCCATGTGTTCTCTACTTGTTTGTAACCAGTTTCAGCAGAGGTTTATCAATTTTAATAAACATTTCCAAGAATCGGTATTTGATTTTACTGATTTTTCTCTTTTTTTTAAATTTCATTGAGTTCTGCTCTTACACTGTTTCTTCTTACTGTTTGAATAATTAGCTTTTTTCCTGTGTTTATTAAGACACTTAGATCACTGAATTATGATCTTTCATCTTTCCTAATTTAATCATCTAAAATATTACCTTTAAGAACTGTGTTGGTTGTGCCTCCATAATTTTTAAAGCTGTGCTTACATTTCCATTTAGTTCAAAATATATTGTCATTTTCTATGATTCCTTTCTAGTCTTTTGGGTTATTTGGATATCTTTGTTTAATTTCAAGTGCTTGGGAGGTTTGTAAATGCTTGTCTTACTGTTTTTCAATGTAATTATGTTGGGGGAATTTCAACATATTTTAGTTTATTGATAATTTATATCCCAGCATTGATCTGTCCTGGTGAATATATCATGTATACTTGAAAAGAATGTGTTCAGATTTTTTTAATTGGGGTATAACTGCTTCACAAGGTTGTGTTATGTGTTCATTCCTGCTGTATGACAGTGTGAATAAGTTATTGATAAATATATATAAAAAGCAAGAGAATTAAAACACCTACTTCTGCTTCATTGACTATGCTAAAGCCTTTGACTGCATGGATCTCAACAAACTGTGGAAAATTCTTAAAGAGACAGGGAAATCAGACCACCTTACCTGCCTCCTGAGAAACCTGTATGCAGCTCAGAAAGCAACATTTAGAACCAAACATGGAACAATAGACTGGTTCCAAATTAAGAAAGGAGTACAGCAAGGCTGTATATGTCATCCTGCTTATTTAATTTATATGCAGAGTACATCATGCCAAATGCCGGGCTGGATGGAGCACAAGCTGGAATCAAGATTGCTGAGAGAAATATCAATAACCTCAGATATGCAGATGTCACAACCCTTTTGGAAGAAAGTGAAGAGGAACTGAAGAGCCACTTGATGAATGTGGAAAAGGAGAGTGAAAAGCTGGCTTAAAACTCAACATTTAAAAAGCTAAGATCATGGCATCCAGTCCCATGGCTTCAAGGCAAATCGATGGAGAAACAGAGGAATAGTGACAGACTTAATTTTCCAGGGCTCCTAAACCACTGTGGAATGTGACTACAGCCATGAAATTAAAAGATGCTTGCTCCTTTGAAGAAAAGCTATGACAAACCTGGACAGCATATTTAAAAGCAGAGACATTACTTTGCCAACAAAGCTCCATCTAGTCAAAGCTATGGTTTTCCTAGTAGTCACGTATGGATGTGAGAAATGGACCATAAAGAAGAGTAAGCACCAAAGAATTGATGCTTTTGAACTGCGGTGTTGAAGACTCCAGAGAGTCACTTGGACTGCAAGGAGATCAAACCAGTCAATCCTAAAAGAAACCAACCCTGAATATTCATTGGAAGGACTGATGCTGAAGCTCCAATACTCTGGCCACGTGATGCAAAGAGCTGACTCATTGGAAAGACCCTGATGCTGGGAAAGATTGAAGGTGGGAGAAGGGGATGACAGAGAACTAGGCTTGATGCAATCACCGACTCAATGCACATGAGTCTGAACAAACTCCGGGAGATGGGGAAGGACAGGGACGTTTGGTGTGCTGCAGTCCATCGGGTCCCAAAGAGTTGGACATGACTGAGCCACCGAACAACAACAATATGCATACACGCACATGCACACTCACACACCCCTTCCCTTCTGAGCCTCCCTCCCCCTGCCTCCCACCCCATAGGTCATCACCGAGCACCGAGCTGAGCCAAACAGCAGGTTTCCATCTGCCATTTTACACCTGGTAGTATATATATTTCAGTGCTACTCTCTGAATTCTCCCCACCCACCCCTTCCCCATATTATCCACATGTCTGTGTCTCTTTTCCCAACCTGAAAATTAGTTCATCTGTACCATTTTTTAGACTCCATATATATGCATTAATATATGAAATTTGTATTCCTCTTGAGTGTAGTCTCCAAATATCAAATAGATCAAAGTGGTTGGGTTGTTCACATCTTCTATATTTTTACTGATTTTTAACCTCATTATTATATTAGTTGCTGAAATAGTTGTTAAAATGCCCCAGCTATCATTGTGGACTCGTGTAATTTGTCCTTTAATTATGTGAATATTTCATAGTTTAAAGCTACATGGTTTATCATGACAGTTATTGACAGTTGAGAGTCAATTGACAGTTGGAATTGACACATTAACAGTTATGAATTCAAGGTGAATTGACATTTTCATCATTAGGAAATGTCCCACTTTTTTGACAATAATAATTTTTTAAAATTTAAATCTATTTTATCAAATACTGATAGATCAATTAAAGGCCTGTTACTCTACAGTTCGTATAGCATATATTTCCCAGCCATTTGTTTTCAAACTACGGCTGTCATTGTATATAAGACATGTCTTCTTTTTCATAGCAACTTAATGCCTTTTCATTGAAGGTAGTCTATTACAGTTTAATGTAATTAGTAGTATTGTATCATGTTAGTATAATACTGCATTATTTGTTTCTCTTTGCCAACTCTGTTTATTATGACTCTGACATTTCCTGACTTTTATTGAAATATTTTCATATGTTCTTATTTTCATTATATTTTTAGTAATTTTTCAAGGGACTCCACAGTCTATTTCAAGTTTATGCCACTTTACATAAAATCTGGGAAATGTTAGATCATAAAGGTTAACTTATCCTCAGACTCATTTTTTCACCACAGTAGAAATCGCTTATCATTTGAAAAAAATTAACCCATTACTTTTTCAAATGTTCTTTCTGCTTTCTTTCTGCATTCATTTGCTGGGCAGCCATAACAAGGGATCACAGACTGAGTGGACAGAAATAACAGAAATTTTGATTCTCATAGTTTTGAAGGAAACTTAAATCATTAGCAGGCTGAGTGGTATTTCATTCTCTTTATCTGCCCATCTTCTTTACCCATTCCTCTGTCAGGGGACATCTAGGTTGCTTCCATGTCCTGACTATTGTGAGTAGTGCTGTGATGAACATTGGGGTGCATTTATCTTTCTGAATTATTGTTTTCTCTGGACAGATATGGGCTTCCCAGGTGGTGCTAGTGGTAAAGAATCAGCCTGCCAATGAAGGAGACGTATAAGAGGCAGGTTCAATCCCTGGATTGGGAGGCTCCCCTGGAGGAGGGCATGGCGACCCCCTCCATCTTGCCTGGAGAATCCTATGGACAGAGGAGCCTGGCGGGCTACACTCCAGGGTCACAAAGAGTCGGACACGACTGAAGCGACTTAACACACACACACTGGACAGATACACACTATTGAAACTGTGTATAAATAGATAATTAATGACAATATACATATACCACAGGGAACTCTACTTCAGCACAGCGGGGACCTGAATGGGAAGGAAATCACCTGCAGTGATCCTAATTTCAAAAAAGGGTCATATTCTGAAACACTTGGAGTTAGGGCATCAACATATAAATTTGGGGAAGATAATTCAACCCATAATACTCCTTCTGGGAATCAACTTTGATCTATTTGATATGATCTAACAGGTCCCCAAGACTGCTTTCTTTTTAAATATTTTTTCTAGGAAATAATTTTAACTGGTATATCTCCAAGGTCACTGTCTCATTTCTCACGAATTTTCCCCTGGATATCAGATACTTTTTTTCAAATTTCAGGTATTGTGTATTTTTATAAATTTGATTTCCCTTGTGACTTTTATTGTTTTTATCCTCTCTAGTAATGCTTCCTATATTTTCAACCTTTCAAAGTACAGAGGAGTCTGGTGGGCCACAGTTCTTGGGGTCACAAAGATTAGGACATGACTGAGCAATTAAAACACACACATATTTTATGTTTTAGAAATATATTTTATAAACATATGCGGGGCTTCCCAGGTGGCACAGTGGTAAAGAATCCACCTGCCAATGCGGAAGACATGGTTTCAGTCCCTGGAACAGGAAGATCCCCTGAAGAAGGAAAGGGCCACCCACTCCAGTATTCTTGCTGGGAAATGCCACAGACAGAGGAGCTTGGCGGGCTACAGTCTACTGGGCCACAAGACAGTTGGACATGACTCAGTGACTAGACAGCAGCAACAAATAGACATATATATCTATACATGTAGTTTTCAAATTCTTCTCTGTGAATATCATCATCTATCTTAGATTAGTTCTCAATTAATTGTCTTTATTCTTAAAAATGGTTACCAAGTTACAGATTCTATCAGGTATTTTGGAATTATGCATGCGTGGCTCTGGTGATGTTGAATATATTTGTTGTTCCTAAAAGTGTTTTAAGCAAACATTTATTTTAGCAAAATCTTATTTGTTTAGATGCAAACTGCACACAGTTTTCTGAGGGAGCCACTCATGATCTTCATGTTGGTCTTTACTCTTTAGCTAAGTGCCTTTATTCTGGTCTATAAATGCATGGTTCAGGGATCACCCAGATAAACAGACAGACATGATTGGAGTACTGCGTTCCTGGCTCTTTCTGGTCACAGTTTCTGCCTTCTCTCTCCTGCAGTCATTGTTGTCTTCACTCAAGTCCCTGGATTTTCAAGCCTTAAGGTTTGAGTTTTCTACCGACAGCCTCACTGTTCTATGCAACTGTGCCTACCTCCAGTCTAAAATTAGCAAAACTGGGGGAATCACCCCATTACTCTCTCCTCTGAGTATGATTATCTAACCAGAATCTGCTCTTTCTGGTCCCTCTCCAATGCCTTCAGTGTCAGCTTCATATGTTATTTACAGAGTTTATTACGTGAGCTGTACAAGGGTCAGGCCAGTTGACTCTTACTCCAGCATGACCCAAAGGAAAGCCCTGCCTGACTGTTCTTACTGCACACGCAACCATTTCTCTAAAACTAGTGGTCCTCTGAAATGGGAAATTCCCTGAAAGTTTACCACGTGGATTGTTTTATAGTGATAATTAGAGTAGGGAGTGAGAGATTTAACTGTAATTACAGTAGTAACAGAAGTAATATTAGCACTAATAAAATAGAAATCAGTGAATACTTTGGAAGAGGCACTGCACTGTGTGTTTTTCATACATTCTTTCATTTAATCCTGACATTAGTATTGTAAATATATATTTATAATGACATATATAATAAAGTTATAATTTATCCAAAGTTACATAGCTTCTAAGATACATATTTTGAAACCACATCAGTCTGACTTGATGTGCTCTTAAGTTCTACCTTCTATAGTGGTTTTCACATGTTTTATCAATACTGATTCCCTGGTGACTCAGATGGTAAAGAATCTGCCTGCAGTGCGGGAGACGTGGGTTCAATCCCTGGGCTGGGAAAATCCCCTGGAGGAGGGCATGGCAACCCACTCCAGCATTCTTGCTTGGAGAATCCCCATGGACAGAGGAGCCTGGTGGGCTACAGTCCGTGGGGTTGCACAGAATCAGATATGATTGAGCGACTAAGCACACATCCAAGCTGATTCTATACATTTACAGTTACGGCATAGCAAATATTGTTGGAACAACTTAAAATGCTCAGCAAAGCAAGGTGCTGTTACTGTTCAGTTGCTAAGACTATTTCGTGACCCCATCACTGTAACCCACCAGAGTCCTCTGTCCGTGGAGTTTTCCAGGCAAGAATACTGGAGTGGGCTGCCATTTCCTTCTCCAGGGGATCTTCCCAACCCAGGGATCAAAGCAGTGTCTCCTGCATTGACAAGTGAATTCTTGACCACTGAGCCCCCAGGGAAGTCCCGCAAAGCCAGTACTCACACGTGTCTCATTTATAGTATAAGAAAACACTGAGAATTTCAGAAGTTGTCGGGAAGAACTCTTAAATGTTCACTCAAAAGGGGCGGTTGCGCGGCTGCGGGGGTGGGTGGCGGGTCGTGGGGTGGAACTAGCCTATTACTCTAGGCAAGGAACACACTACTTGAAAGGCCTGAGTTTGGGATCCAATTGAAAACCGACAAAAATGATTCCCACTTTGGTGAGGCAATTTGAGACAGGGTTTAGGGATTCAGGACAGAGAATTTTATTAATTATTTCCTCTTACCTTTTTCATATTTTTCTCTGAATATATTCCCCAAAATTTCAGAATGTAGATACTTAAGCTATTAAAAGCTATTTGCCAGTTAATTAACAATTATTTCAATATTCAAGTATTAAATAAAGCTGTGTTTCATAATAACCTGAGTAATCTGATCAAAACTCTAATTAAGTTCAGAAATTCAGACTGGGCAACAAATATTTAGTTAAAGAGGAAACCAGCCATTTCAATTTGGCCCAGTTGTGTAAATTGGCAAGACTTAGATATATTTTGGATATTTATTACCAATTTTACATAGGAAATTTGGTGTTTATCCATAGTAATCATATATGAGGAAATAAACTTTCATCCTGTTTGAAATAAATATTAAGTTCATTATAAAAAGTTAAAAGCCCAAATATGACAGGGATAAAGCTTTCTATTAATTTTTGTACACTGTACCCTGCTTTACTCTAAGTATTCAATAAGTATATTCACCTTAGAAATTCAGTATAAAAGGATCAGTGACTCCACTGATTTAAATGATTGATGTACATGATTTATGGAATTATATTTATTGTTATTAGATATAAAATATTATATATGAAAGTTCAGAAAAATTCATCTTTCAGATATATTCCATGAGTTATCCCAAATAATCAACACATTCAAGCAGTTTTATATTTTAAAACTTTCTAACGTCATGAAGGAAACCAAATTCAGATTTCCAACTCTACGACCAGGTCAAAATGAGGGCAAATGTACCAACAGAGCAGGAGCCAGAATGTTCCACTCAGCTTCTCATGATAAAGTATAAATGTCCTCAGGGTTGAGAAGCATCAGCCATTGCAGTAAAAAGGAAGAGGAAAATGAGATAGCTGTCAAATGAAACACAAGCCCTGAGGCTAAAAATATTTTAAATAGTGGATTGAAAGGTATTATAGCTGTTGAATCCAAATATTCTCTCAGAATTGAGATTTCTTCTCAACAAACTTTAAGAAGTACTATAAATGCCAGTTTTACCCAGCCTTTGAGAACAAATGTGACCCTGCGTAAATAATCAGGCTTTACATAAAAACTATGTTTTCTTTTTCTTAGCAAATAAATAAATATGTAAAGAATACCTGTTCAAGTTAACAGCTGAATTTCCTTGGAGAAATAAGAGTTCCAAATTCTATTTGCTCTGAAACAGTTATACACACTCAAGAATATATATATATATATATATATATATATATATATATATATATATATATACTTTAAAAAAAAATTGGACATATATACAATAAACTACGGCTTCCCAGGTGATGCAGTAAAGAATTCTCTTAATGCAGGAGAGGCCGGAGACGCAAGAAACACTGGTTTGACCCCTGGGTCAGGAAGATCCCCTGGAGGAGGAAATGTCAACCCACTCCCGTATTCCTGCCTGAAGAATCCCATGGACAGAGGAGCTCGGTGGACTACAGTTTATGAGGTTTCAAAGAGTCAGATACTACTGGATGACTGACTATACACACACGCACAATTAAACTGCTTATCACCAACTGATTTCTCTTTTTTTCTTAATGACCTAAATTCATTTTTGAAACCACATATTTATCTTTGCTGAGAATTTTACATAAACATATTTTTTATTGGCACATAATTGCTTTCTTTGCAATGTTGTTAGTTTCTGCTGTATGTGAGTCACACACAAGTATACATATGTCCCCCTCTTTCTTGAGCCTCCATCGAACCACCTCCATCCCACCCCTCTAGGTCATCACACAGCACCGAGCTGAGCTCCCTGTGTTACACAGCAGCTTCCCACTAGCTATTTGTTTTATACATGGAAGTGCATTCATGTCAATGCAACTCTCCCCATGCGTCCCACCCTCCCATTCCCCTGTGTCCCCAAGTTCATTTTCTAAGTCTGTGTCTCTATTCCTGCCCTGCAAATAGCTCTATCTGTACTATTTTTCTAGAGTCCATATATTTGCATAATATGCAATATCCGCTTTTCTCTTTCTGACTTACGTCACTGCACATGATAGACTCTAGGTTCATCCACATCACTACAAATGACACAATTTCATTCCTTCCTATGGCTGAGTAATACTCCACTGTATGTATACACTACATCTTCTTTGTGCATTCACATTAATGGACATTCAGCTTACTTCCACGTCCTGGCTATTGTAAATAGTGCTGCTCTGAACTTTGGGGTGCACACGTCTTTTTGAATTATGGTTTTCTCAAGGTCTATGCCCAGTAGTGGGATTGCCGGGTTACAGGGAATCCTCTTGCACTGTTGAAACCACATATTTAGACATATCACATCAATGGTCAAGTCCCTTGGCAGACAATCTCTAAGGAGGACCCAGTGGTCCTACCTTGTCTGCCTGGATGATGTTTCATTCCCACCCCTTGGGGTAGGGAAGACATGACTGACTTTAACCAAGAAAGTGCGGTGAAGGTGATGGGCGGTCCCTGCTGTGATTTGTTCCTGCAGATAGATGCCGCCTTGCCGTCTGGTTCACTCACTTGATTTTCTCTTGCCCTTGAGGAAGGAAGCTGTGAATTGCTTATATCCAGAGAGGACGTCAAAGGAGGGGACTGTGGACAGCTTTTAGGAACTGACCTAAGCTTCCAGATGAAAGACAGCAAAAATCAAGAGTTTGGTCAGTCTCGCAGCCATGAGGAAAGGAATTCTGCCAAAAATCTGATCAAGTCTGGGGAGAAGAGAGGCTATACTCTTCCTCAGTCAAGACACCATATGAGGCCACAGCCTGGCTGATCCCTTGAAGGCAGCCTTTTGAGACTCTGAGTAGGGGAAAGATCTAAGAAGACTTAGACTCAACCAGCAGAATCAAGTGAGATAATAAATGTGTGGCTTTTAAAATCACTACATCTGTGGTATGCTAATTTTCTGCACAACATAGGTAACTTATACAGCACTATTTAAAAATCATATTGCTATCCTTAAAAACCCCAGGCTTAACAATTTTACTTATTTCTAGCTACCAATCAATTGGGAGGATACACTAAATTTTTGTTGGGATGTTTGTCCTAAGATGACAGGTAATCATTATTGAATTAATTTATTACTTAAAACTCCATACGTATAGCTTGTTTTCTACAAAGATTTACTGCCTTATCTTGATTCAAGCATGGTCGAGGAGGCCAAAAAACATGTAACTGAATGTATAGTTGTAGGTTTATTTATACACAGGGAGGCCTGGCGTGCTGCGATTCATGGGGTCGCAAAGAGTCGGACACGACTGAGTGACTGGACTGAACTGAACTGAACTGAACTGAACTGACTGATGAAGGAAATGGCAACCCACTCCAGTATTCTTGCCTGGAGAATCCCATGGACGGAGGATCCTGGTGGGCTGCAGTCCACGGACTCACAAAGAGTCGGACACGACTGACTGACTTCACTTTCACTTTCATATACCTGTACATATATATATATATATATATATATATATATGTATGTATAGATATATTTTTATCATTCAAAATTACATGTATTTTCATTGTCATATATATGTATACATAGGTAAACATATATAGATACACATATATAGAAATGTGCATAATACTCATTTTGATAAATTAACCCTCCTTCTAGAGGGTTTATTACCTGAAATTCATGTAATACAAGTGGAGTGTTTCAAATTCAGTTTAATTGACCCTGAAACATGTATCATCTTCTGGATCTGTAAATTAGCTGCTCATACATGTAGGTTTATTTGTACTCAAAATGTTAATGAGATCTGCTTCTGTGAAGTGCAGATGATCAGGGGTCACTATCTCACTATCAACTACTAACAAGGCAAGATAAAGTTATAAAATCACATTTTTTAAACCATTAGAGAGATTTCAAACCAATAATCACCATATTAATTCAATTTATATAGGTGACAGACTGTACAGGTATGAGCTAAGAAAATCAAGAAAAATAGGCTAAACAGAAAACATAAAATACTCTGAAAACCTAAAATGCATTGCCAGTAGTCTTTCAGAGCTAAGGATCCAAAGTCCAACCAGGCTGTCTATTGAAAGTTCTTGAGGAACATTCTGGAAACAGGAGTCAACCACAGGTACTACAAACGCTGAAACACAGCCAGGACACAACCTGGCCCCAAGCTGGGCTATGGTGATATGTCTCTGACTCTCTATGTTAACAGGAGAAGGTATAGGAGGAAGTCTAACCCTTTCATCAGAATGACAACAAAATCTGAAACTTCTAAGGTTCTTTTATACACAGAGTTCAGCATATATCAAAAACATATTGGGTTGTCCAAAAACTATGTTCGGGGTTTTGGGAGAAAACTATATATAAAAGAAAGCAATATCTACATAATAAATTTTAATAAAAGAAACTCCAGATGGCAGAAGTGAACAAACAGGTGACCCAGACAGGAAGAAAGCAAACAACTCTGATAAATTTGTTACAAAAATAAGAAAAATATGGATGAAGTCAATTGATGAAAGGATGAAAAATTTCCTGTAGAATTTTAATTTATGGGAAAAAATTAAATTATTTTCCAGAGCAAATATGTATTATAAACAAATTAAGTCCTCAAAGGATGTATTAGCAAAAGGTTGGATAGCGAAACACAGACTATAAATGGAAGCTCTGTCATGAATAAGTCAATCTGAAGCACAGAAGGAAAATAAAGAGTGGAAATGTGGATAAAAGCTTGGAAGATTAACAGAACACACAAAAATCCTATATGCAATTTAAATAATGGAAGGAGAAGACAAAATGGGTTATCAAAATCAAACTTTGATGTCATCAGTTCATTTCAGTTGCTCAGTCATGTCCGACTGTTTGCAACCCCATGGACTGCAGCATGCCAGGCTTCCCTGTCTATCACCAACTCCTGGAGCTTGCTCAAACTCATATCTATTGACTCAGTGATGCCATCCAACCATCTCATCCTCTGTCATCCCCTTCTCCTCCTGCCTTCAATCTTTCCCACCATCAGGGTCTTTTCCAATGAGTCAGTTCTTTGCATCAGGGGCTCAAAGTATTGGAGTCTCAGCTTCAGCATCAGTCCTTCCAATAAGTATTAAGGACTGATTTTCTTCAGGATGGACTGGTTTGATCTCCTTGCAGTCCAAGAGATTCTCAAGAGTCTTCTCCAACACAACAGCTCAAAAGCATCAATTCTTTGGTGCTCAGTTTTCTTTATAATCCACCTCTCATATCCCTACATGACTACTAGAAAAACCATAGCTTTGACTAGATGGACCTTTGTTGGCAAAGTAATGTCTCTGCTTTTTAGTGTGCTGTCTAGGTTGGTCATAGGTTTTCTTCCAATTAGCAAGCGGCCTTTAATTTCACGGCCTCAGTCACCATCTGCAGTGATTTTGGAGCCCCCCAAAATAAAGGCCCCACCCTAATGCTCTCAAATGTTGCCAAATGAAGGATATGTAAAAATTTAAGAATCCCAACATACCCCAAAAAAAGACAAAATGAAAACAACACTTAGATGGACACCCACTGAGAACCAAATAAAGAGAATATCTTAAAATCATTATATAGATACTGTTATGGGCTGGATTGTGTCTTTCCAAAATTCATGTGGTGAAGCTCTAAGTCTTAGTACCACAGAATGTGACTGTATTTGAAGGTGAGGTCTTTTAAAAGGGGATTAAGTTAAAGTGATGCCATGAGGGTGGGACTTAATTGAAACGTTATGACGACCTCATAAGAGGAGGAAATATGGACACACGACAGATCTGCAAAGGTAAAAGATCACTGGTGAGTGCTGCAGTGATCACTTTTAGTTTGCTAAGTCTTTGCTATTCCTTCTCTTCCTTGGGGATGTCTTTGTTTGGCTTTGTTTGCATAAGTACATGTTTTATTATTGTCTACCTGTGAATCTGTTGCATATTCAGAATATAGTCACACAACTTATAAGTGGTTCTGACCATCTGTAAGTGCATTTAAGAATTTCTATTATTTCACATACTTCAGTAACACCTGTGTCAAAAATAGAGCCACGGTAACAAGACGCTGAAAATCTGTTTGGCTATTTAATCACAATTTTTACAACCTTGAAGGATTAAGTGAAGCTTAGAGTCTTTGGGTTTGTGTTGCTATAGTTGTTTTTTAATTAACCAAGATCACCTTGAAAATAGCGTAAATGTGAAATATGTTATTTTCTTGGACACAATAAATGAGTTGGATTTTACTTTCTTGCTATTTAAATTGATCAACAATTGTATCTTGCCAAGGATAGGTACTTTAACTTGCCTTTTTCTTTAATTATGGTTTAGTTTATTCCTTTAAATCATATTTGAGAAGAGTCAAAGTCAGGGTCATTCCAATTTCATGTGATGAAAAATAACACAAAAACTAGCTAAACATGATTCTCCTTTAACTTGGGGTATAAGTGCTTCATGAACGTTATTTCATGAACGTGAGGAATAACAGAATATAGTTGGACTAAAAACATTTTCTTAAATATCATAACTTTCCATCCACTAGATTCCTTTGTAGAACAAACAGTGATATGATTTCAAGTCAAAGATTTTTGTAATACAATTTTCCTCTTAGTGTTTTCTTTTCCTTTTTTTTTTTTTTTCAGTCAAATCAAAGATTGAATCAGTATTCTTGGCTTTGTATCCCAAAGAAAGTCAGAGTATTAGAATTAAAAAAAGTTTGCAAGGGCTAGCATACATGACTACATTAAGTCTGGGAATCTGGTGAAAACCAGAGATGTGTTCTTTTTGTTTGACACCATATTAGATTTTACAACCAACCACCAAGTCAGTGATGACAGAGTCTGTCCTTAGAAGAAGAAAATAAAGTAACTTGCCTTAGACCATCAGTGTGTCAGTGATACGCCCACACAGTATCACCAGTTTCAAAGAACACTGTTCCCACGTGGTAGTAACTCTAATATAAATCATCTAAATCAGTAAAGAATCAGCCAGTCCTTATTATATTTCTTAATATGAATAACCATTTATTTCTAGTAATTTTTATATGTTGTCAAAATGTCACTTTTCACTAAATTATGTGCCTTTAATCTTACTCTTACTATTTTAAATTCATATTAAAACTGCACTCGTCCTAGTAATTATAAAGTATAATTCACTTGAATTGTAATTAACTTTTACAATACTGGAAAGCTCTGACCACTCAAGAAGGAGTGATTTTTCTATTTTCATAACCTCTAGATTAAAGTATCAAATATTACTTCATTCTGTGAAGCAACAACACACAATCCTTTAAAGCACCATGAATTTCATGTTTATTTTATATTAGCTCATGAAATTTCAATCAGATGAATATCTATTCTTATTTTAGAAAAAAATAATAGAGAAGATGAGTCAGTTGCTTAAAGTTTTGAGCCAGAGAAAGTCAGAGATATCTTCCTAAAGCTGGAGTCATCAGAACATTTTAAATAGATTCACTCTGCATGTGCAGTGGATTAACTGAGAATTAAAAGCTGGAGATAGTCTCATTTCTAAACTTTCTCACTTTTTCTCTTCCTAAACTCTGTTTTCTATTATCTCACACTTAACCAGGACTGCTCCCAAATCAATGTTCATTTTCATAGCTGTCATCTTTAACACATGCTCTTGTTGCCATTAAAAATGCCCCATCTCCTTTCTCCACTTTCACAAGCCCTACTCACCCATGAAATTTCCATGAAAATTACCATCTTCCCAACAATGCACCTTCTCGGTATTCTTCCAAAGAAGGCTGAGCACCAAAGAATTGATGCTTTTGAACTCTGGGGCTGGAGAAGACTCTTGAGAGTCTCTTGGACAGCAAGGAGATCAAACCAGTAAATCCTAAAGGAAATTAACCCTGAATATTCATTGGAAGGACTGAAGCTGAAGCTCCAATAGTTTGACTACCTGATGCGAAGAGCTGACTCATTGGAAAAGACCCTGATGCTCCACAAGAGTGAGGGCAGGAGGAGAATTGAGCAACAGAGGATGAGATGGTTGGATGGCATCACTGACAACGCAAATGAATTTGAGCAAACTCCAGGAGATCCTGAAGGACAGGGAAGCCTGGCATGCTGCCTCCTTGGGATCACAAAGAGTTAGACATGACTGAGTGACTGATCAATGAACAATAACCATTCCTTCTAACCACAGTTGTACTTAGACATTTTTTTGTTATGCCTCCCTTACTGGTGTAACCTTTATAGCATCATATTCACTTTTTTCTCTTTTATTACCCAGCAAGTAAAATCTACCACTATACTACATTTTTCATCAGGTGGAGAAAGGCATTTCTCTGGATTTAGAAAAAAAAAGGAACTCAACAAACACTGATTCAAGTCAAACCTCTGTATTAGTAATCATCAGACCAAAGTGAGTATAGGGCTGTTCTGAACAATGAAAATTAAAAGAATGTCTCTTGGGTGACTAGCATGTAAGGAGCACTCAGTTGAGTTTAGTTCAATCGCTCAGTCATGTCTGACTCTTTGCGACCCTATAAATCACAGCACGCCAGGCCTCCCCGTCAATCACCAACTCCCGGAGTTCACTCAAACTCACGTCCATCAAGTCGGTGATGCCATCCAGCCATCTCATCCTCTGTCGTCCCCTTCTCCTCCTGCCCCCAATCCCTCCCAGCATCAGAGTCTTTTCCAATGAGTCAACTCTTCGCATGAGGTGGCCAAAGTACTGGAGTTTCAGCTTTAGCATCATTCCTTCCAAAGAACACACAGGACTGATCTCCTATAGAAGGGACTTGTGGGTTCTCCTTGCAGTCCAAGGGACTTTCAAGAGTTTTCTCCAACACCACAGTTCAAAAGCATCAATTCTTCTGTGCTCAGCTTTCTTCACAGTCCAACTCTACATCCATACATGACTACTGGAAAAATCACTGGGTTAATACAGGTTCTATCTCACAGATGCTTAAGATTTCAGTGCAGTGAGACCAACCCCATGTCCTAAATGTTGGGTCACACTACCCAAGTCAGTATTGACTTATCGGTCTGGCCAAAGATAACATCTTATAGAAAACCCAATGAATTCTTTGACCAACCCAATACTTCCTCTTCTCTCAAAACTACTGTGCTTAATGGGTTGAAATCTAGAGGAAAGCTTCTACCTTAGATTGCACAAATTTGAATACAAAATAGAACCTTGGGTCAGAAATAGAACCATGGGTCTCCCAGCATAAAGAATTATGAAGCATATCTCTTTAGGGCACTCGGTATTTTAGAAAATGGGCAACTCAGGTAGTGCAACAGCATTCTAATTACCTCATAATAACCTTTATCTTTTACCCATTTTTATAAGTAAACTTCATCTTTAGAACATGTTTATGTTTACAGAAAAATTGATTTCCACAACCCTGCACCCAGTTTCTCCTGATCCAAATGTTTTACATTAGTAAAGACATTTGTTGCAATTAGTCAATCAATACCAATACATATTCATTAACTAAAGTCCAGACTTTATTAACTAAAATCCAGATTTCACTAGTTTTTACTTACTGTCCCTTTTCTGTTAAAGGATCACAACCAGGATAGGTTTAAATTTAAACATCATCTTTCTTGATATCACCTCTTGGCTATGACAAATTTTCAGACTTTCCTTGTTTCTGATGACCTTGACAGCTTTGAGGACTAATGGTCAAGTATTTTGTCAGATGCCCCTCTATTGGAATTTGTTTTTGTCACGATTGCTGTGAGGTTATGAGCTTTGGGGAGGAAGATCACAGAAATAAAATGCCATATTCATCACCTCATACCAAGGGTACAAACTAGCAACATGATTTATGACTGTTAATGTTGACCTTTATCGCCTGGCTGAGGGAGTGTTTGTCATATTTCTTCACTGTAAAGTTGCTCTTTTTTTTTTTTAATCTCGTTTCTGTAACATCCTCCCTGGCAGGAAGTCACTCTGTGCCGCCCACACGTAATGAGTGTGGAGGTGGGCTTCGGGGCTTCAAGGGTGGGTGATCAACATCTAACACTTAGAACGCTCCTGCATGAGACACCGGCTCTGCTGCCCATTTATTAACTGTATTCAGTCATCCACTTACAATCAGATGGGCTCACAGCCATTTGTATCACATGTTGGGTTATAATCGAACACTGTTTACTTTATTTTATTTTGACCCTGGCTGCCTCCTGCGTCTCTCTGACATACTCCAGAGAGAGAAACAAAGTGTGTGTGTGAGACAGAGACCGAGACAGAGAGAGAAAGACAGACAGTTGGGTGGGTGTATGTGTGTGTAGAGCACTTTTCTTATCTTCTGAAACTACAAGATGCTCAGGCACATCTTGTGTGCTTGCTATCCCAGCCCTATAATCAACCATTCATCCTAGATGCCAGAGTTCACTTCATAGGAGAATAAGAACCTAAGATCTGGGTGCTAGGTATTTCTGTTGCTACTTGGGTGTCACTTTATCAGGTTCTCTCAACTAAGCGCAAAAAATCTGTGTGTGTGTGTGTGTGTGTGTGCGTGCACACACTCGTGCTAACCTGTGTGTATACACATATCTATGCATGAGTGCTTAGTAGCTCAGTTGTGTCTAAGTCTTTGCAACCCTATGGGTTGCAGTCCACCAGGCTCCTCTGTCCATAGAATTCTCCAGGCAAGAATACTGGAGTGGGTTGCCATTCCCTTCTCCAGGGGATCTTCCCAACCCAGGGATCAAATCTGAGTCTGCTGCATTGCAGGCAGATACGTCACTGCCTGAGTCACCAGGGAAGCCCCCGATACATATACCTGTAAGTATTTTTATATGCATACCAATAAGTATTCTTATATGTACCCATCTGTATTAGACTAAGCATGGGTTCTTACTTAGCTCTCCAAGTCACTTTCACCACCACATAGCTCATTCCAGCCCCCTCTTCTCATCTGTGAATTCATAGTCCAGCAGTGAGTTTGCTGGCTCCCACCATCTGCCCTGCAGATCTTTTGCACGCTTTCAATTGGTTTGTTTACTTTCTTATTGTTGCGCTTTAAATGCCCATTGTATATTTTGGCTATCCAAAATACTTTCTTTTCAACTGTAGGAATAAAGCTGTCATACCCTTAAAATTTTAGTCCAGGGAGATGGCCATACTAGTTCAGAATCTGGTGATAAACTAATAATTCATTCGATCCACTATTTATACTAGTATTGTTTCACTGTTTTTGTAGAATCTGTGTCATTTTTGCACACGTTACCTTTCATTCTTTTTTTTTTTAAACAGGAGAACCAGCTGACTAGGTAATGTTTCTTCTGCAGCCCTCTTTCCCAGGAATAAACACTGCACTCTCTGCTGTTTCCTTTACTATTTGTATGGCCCACTTCATCACCTGGTTTTACCTCTTTGGGGAATAGAACACATCATATATCTTTCTGAGGCCTTGCTAAATTCTACATTATTTCTTCAAAATGTAAGAAGATATATATAGCCCTTCTAGGTTATTTACACACACCTATAATATATAAAAATTAAAATAATAAATAGCACATAAAATGGATATTTCATTATAGCCTCAGACATCAAAGCAGCAATATACAGTTTAGAAAAATTCCAGAGACAGAAATTATGAAATAATTCTTTTTTTGTGATTTAATATTTACTTATCCCTACATGGCAGACATTCTTCTAATCATTACAGACAGAGCAAATAAACGGACAGAAAATGTCCAAAGTCACAGAACAGCGTTCTCCAAAAGGAGACAATGAGAAAATTAGTGAGTAAGAAAATGTCAATTAGTGACAAGTAGTATCAAAAAATAAAGCAGAAAAAAAATGTAGTAGTTTCTAGTCTGTGATTCCAAATAATAGTAACTTTAATTACCCTTACAACTAAAGCAATTCATAGGCTAAAGACAGCACTGTTTTAATATTCTTGAATTTATCTTCCCTAAGCTATATTTTTTTATACTCAAACCTTAATATGCAGGATGTTTCCAGCATACAATTGAACCTAGTCCTTCTGTATAAAGACTAGAAATTCTCAGGCAATGCCATGTGTGAATATGAGTATATCCATTATCATAGTTACAATTTGCATAGTTTTCCAGAGAGCATCAGAATATTAGAAAAATATATTTCCTATGTAAAAATGTGCTATGCTGTATTTTGTTATTCTGGAGTCAAAGAACAGAGACAAAACTTTTTCTTGGCATGTACAGGGGCTTCCCTGGTGATTCAGACAGTAAAGAATCTGTCTGCAATGCAGGAGACCCAGGTTCAGTCCCTGGGTCACGAAGATCCCCTGGAGAAGGGAATGGCTACCCACTCCAGTAATCTTTGCCTGGAGAATCCCATGGCTAGAGAAGCCTGTGGGCTACATGTAGTCCATGGAGTCGCAAAAGAGTCAGACATGACTGAGCAACTACCTACCACTTTCACTTTCACGTAAGATTGGAATCCCATTTTCTGATCTGAGGGCTCTGCTTTTCATAGCCTTTGAAATAGGGTGTCATGTCACACAATAATTATATGTATTTATACCTCCCCAAATAATGATTTAGGATGTCATCTATGGAGCTGTGTGTACAGCCTGTGGCCTCCGTCAAGAACACTCCTAAGGATTTAGAGCTGAGTGTGTACTTGAATGCACTTACAGCTGAATCATGCCCCTCGACAGAGCCAAATACATTCGAGCAGCCTGCCAAAGTGCTGGTTTATCACCAGTTACATGAATCAAGTGAATGCCTGCCTGATTTTAAAATAATGGGTGGTGGAAATGCTTGGCAGGAAAAACTTAGCTACACCTGGATATTTCTAAGGAATAAGTAAATATATAAACAAACCGCATGTGTATATGAATAACAAATTAATTTGTAAGGAAACCACAACCCAGAGAAATACAGGCCAATCACAAACAAGTGTCACCATGACATGACATAAAAATGTTACCTATAAATTTGAAGAGATGGTATTGCCACACCACAGGGACCTGGAAAATGAGGAGGAAAAATATGGCTTCCAATGCACATTTCTTTCTAGACCTGATTGTAAAGGCCTCATGTTTTCAGTAGAATCCATTAAAATGTATGACAGTTTTAATGGTTCTAAGGAGACATTCCTTGTATTGAAATCAGTAAACGAAAGAATTCACACCAAAGGCCCCAGATCAGGTCTAAATCACATACCAACACGGTGTGATACACTGAAACTTAAAAACACTTTGGCAGAAGCTCAAGTTTTGTGGGTCATCTGTCACCATAATATGGACATATGATTGTGAAGTGGTGATAAATTTGTTTTTTAGGGAATCTCAATGATTTGGATAGTTGACATCTCACCTCCAAAATGCTTCAGCAGGGCCGTATCACTTACATAAAAGTCAATATTAGAAAAAATTGCTTTTCTAAGGATTTCATATCCAATTGCTTTAGGATTTTCTGTTGGGGGCAGAAATGAGAATCCCTCAGACAGTGAGGGGGAAGGTAGGGTAAGATTCCAGGGACATATTTCTGCTGAGGAGTTGGTGCTGGTCATTAATTAGACTAGGTAATCCAATACTCTAAAATAACGCCTTTTCAAAATCTTATGTTCATATAATATTTTACATATTATCTAACTAAGTTCTGTGACTGAGGCAAGAAAATGATATTGCTTTTGTAAATGTCAGTAAACTGGTCTCAAAGAGGTTTTGTGTCTGGCTTCAAATCAAACCTCCAGTCAGTGATCCCCAGACACACGGACACTCATCTCTTACCAGGCCCATCAGTATCACGCCACACACTGCCTTGTTACAAGAGGGAGGGTAGAGCTGGTGCATTCTCTGTCCCAGACACTGTACCCAAATCAAACAACACATCTGTGATTTAATCAAACTATATAGTAGGTTGGCCAAAAAAGTTCTTCTGGGTCTTCTATAAGATGTTATAGAAAAACTGAGCAAACATTTTGGCCAACCCAACGTTAACTACGAGAGAAGGAAAGTCAGATTTTTCCTTTATTATTGACATTTTAAGTATTTTCCTAGGTATAATCTTCCTTTTACAGTCACTTTTATTTTTAAAAGGTACAACCTAGTACAGCAGAAATAGTATTAGAATAGATCTGAAGATGACTCTAACTGGACCAATAACATAATAAATATTCTTGAAACATTTTTCAATTTATTTAGCTTCAGCTATACAGACTGAGAAAAAAACATTAGCTGTTAACTGGTGCTATTCAAAAAGAGAGCAATCACTTCCTTGTATAAATCACCTAAAAATACAAACCCAAAACATTAGCACAAATGCCATCCCTTTGTTTTTTAATTCAGAAAGATTTCATTATCCCAGTCTCTGGTATTCTGCAGGATGCTGCAAAGTCTGAACATGGTGGTTTACAGAAAAACATCCATGATCCATATGTGGATGAGAAGCCCACTCTAGGGCTTTCGTCAGTGCAGTGAAGGGAGTGCCCTGGCTGGAGTGAACTGCCCAGGCACCTCCGTCTAAAGCTACACCCCACGCTTCCTGGGTTCCATCATCTGACAGGAAAGAGTGCAGAACCTCTTATGGTTTTAATGTCATAATTTCAGTCAAAGTGCAGAAATAGAGTAAAATCACAAAATTTTGCCTCTTAGGACATTGGTTTAAAATTCCCTGGAGAACAAGAAATTTTCCACTAGTAATAAAGGATCCTTTCTGAGGGAGGGTATGGCAGTGAAGGATGTGGGAGACCTCAGAATCACAATGCTCCCTAATAAGGGGAGTCGTGCACCTCAGACTCCAAAACAATCTATGAATATCTGTCACCCAAGGAATAGCAACCACATACCGTTACCTGGGGAAGGTGCTAATTAAATGCTTAATAAGATAAATATCCAATTAAAAACCTCTACATGTTTTCGCATTTTTATAAGAAAAAGCAAGACCTGAAACTAGCAAAAAGAATGTTGGTCAAAGACCGAATTCATCAAAGTTTAAGTTTGCCTTTTTCTCCTTAGGACCTAAAGAATATCAATATCCCATCTACTTGGTAGATCTTTTTTAGTATTGCTCTACCGAACAATGATTATTTGAAAAACCCTTTAGAAAATTAGCCTTTTTTTTCCCAACATCCTTAGTCTGAGTCCCACAAGACATGTTTTGTAGATAATAGGAAGAGTTCCAAAACTCACACTGACTTTTTATTTAATGAGAGATACATCTGATTTCCTCCTGCCACTTAAAGAGGAGATTTATTCCAATACTCTCTTTGAATCTGAACAAAAGTCAACCCAGGCTCATTTTAGGGATACAAAGAGTCATTGTAAAAGAGTAAGCCATCAAGTCAGTGAACTATCTAACCCACACGAGCATGGTGTGAGTTGCTTGCTTCCTTGGGAGTGTCAAGAGCTGTATTGTTGCCAGGAATTCTGGAAGGGGAAAAATAAGGAAATCCCAGCAAATAGAAATTTGCTATCTAGAAGGCAACCAGATCTTCTCCATGGAAGATTTTACCAAAAATACACATTTTGCAAATTTCATGTTCCTTATCTGCATATGAGACCTCACCTGGCTAGAGGATAAAATAAATATTTTTGAATTTCATTTGTCCTCTAAGAAATAACAACAATTTACATTCTTGAGACATATTTTTGTCTTAAGAGATGGTGGATTTAATGATTTCTCAAGGTTCATATTTTAGCGATGTTTCCAGGATATTGTATCTATTAGAAATACATTTAGAAGCAGTTCATATAACTTTACCCTGGAATAGGAAATGGCAACCCACTCCAATATTATCGCCTAGAAAATTCTATGGAATGAGGAGCCCGGCAGGCTACAGTCCATGGGGTCGCAAAGAGTCGGACACAACTGAGCAAAGACATCCTGTAATAAATACAAATGTATGAAGAAAAATTTGCAGTATCTCTATATGTATGTGTGTGTATATACCTGTGTGTGTATATATATATGTGCCGCTGCTGCTGCTGAGTCGCTTCATATCATGTCAATTGTTATTTTTATTTTGTTGGACTTTATTAACAGGAAAGAAAAATAAATATTACTTATCAGAGAAAGATAAGTCCAAAAGTTGAAAATTTTAGTTGTAAAACTCTTGATTTATTATAGTGGGGCAAGACAACACATACTGGATCACATTTGGTTTAATGACATGGGCATTGGGAGAAGAAAAGTCTGACTCAAAAATTTATTCTTTCCCAGGCAATTGCTGTCAGCAAACAATAATTAGATTTAATATAAAACCATGTTTTCAGTTCACTTCTATAACTCTCTAGTGTTGCTCTGTCTTTAAGTAATAGGTAATTGGAAAAGGCATGATGCATTTTATAAATGTTTTCCCTTGGACTGTTGAAAAGGTGACTTTTTCAAAAAATAAAAGCCAAAGCATTTCTTAGAGAAATCTCATATAATTAAAGCCTCCAGCTGCATGCATTTATAATACCACAGACAACATAGTAATTGACATATGTGATTCTGGATCACACTTCAGATTTTAAATTATTTTAGCCTGCTGAAATGTGTTTAAGTGTACTATCCAGATATACTTTCAGTCATTCAGCTGTTAATGACTATCCTTCACTTCAGAGCTACTTTGATGTTAAAATAGTCTAAGAAATAATGTAATTTCCCCACATGCTGGTTAGGTTATAGTCAGATGTTTCTTAAATATTTCATGTAAGCACTCTCCCTGACCCCTACCACTGTGAAAATGTGAGGAGATTTTACTTAGAATAATTTTATATCTTGTAGTTCACTAAATTAACTGGAATGATCAGGACCTCAACCAAATTGATTGCTGAACCAAAAATAAGATCAAAGCAATAAATCAGAAGGACACAGCACATGTAAAAATATAAATTACAATAATAAGTTCAGAATAATTAATATCTGCAAAGCTTCTCTGCTAAAGATCTTAGAAGGTATAAAGCTCATAGAACATTAAAAATCGAAATTTTTAAATAGGCTTCTGAACCCAAAAAAGACTACTAATTCCTACTTATTTGCTGAAAAGCTAATAGACGTGATATCATAGAGCCTTATTAACAATTATACTATCTACTTTCTCTAGTGCTGTAAACCTCTTGCTGCCAGTCTATTCAGACATATGAGATTATTCAAAAGATTTCCAATCGCTTATTGTATATATCAGCCAAGATTATAATTTCTACATTCTTCTCTTTAAATTCTTTAGACAAAAATTTATATATAAAAGAAAAGCATAGAGTACATTACTTAATTAGTTAAATTTAATAAGCATCCAATAACTCTCATTATTAGGGAACTATCAAATTGTTTATGTATATGAAGAGATAAAATCAAAACTATCATCGTCAGACATCAAGAGAATGGTTATTTGTGTTAATAGAAAAGATCAGCAAAGGAAAGAAAGGATATTGTGAGATATCTGGATGTTTTTGACCTAATATAAGGACCGTAGTCATTACATAAAAAGAAAATTCTTATACATTTGTAGTCCCAGGAAAAATTAGCTCTTAGTGTTGAAAGATATTTGATGAAAAAAAAATTGAATTTAATGTATTTTAGTTGATCATTAAATACTGATACTAAAAGACGGACATTGGTATGCAAAAAGTTCACTGAGTTGTAACCTCAGGATAAGTCTATTGGAAATTCCTACAGAATTTCAAGGGGTTCTGAATAGCCAAAACAATCCAAAAGAAGATCATATTTGAAGGACTCACATCTCTTGATTTCAAAACTCACTCCAAAGTTACAGTAATCAGGACAGTGTAGTCTGATGTATTGACAGACACTTAGACCAATGAAACAGAAATAATGAGCCCATATATCAACTCTCGCATGAACAGTCAAATGATTTTTGACAGGAGTGCCAAAAAATTCAACTGGGGAAAGGATAATCATTTCAACAAATAGTGGGAAAACCGGATATCACATCCAAAAGAATGAAGCTGGACTTTATCTTATACTGTATGCAAACACTACATACTCAAACTGGATCAAAAATCTCAGTGTAGAAACTAAATTAACAGTTTCATGACATAGATTTTGGCAATGATATATTGAACACAACAGCAAAATAAAAGAAAAAATTAGCAAACCAAACTACATCAAAATTCAAAACTTTTGTCTGAAAGATACTGTGAAGAGAGGGTCTGTGGGCAACCCCCAAAATAAAAAATTATTTGAAAATCATATTTAATAAGGATTTTATATCTAGGATATGCAAACTACCACTGAAAATCAACAACAAAATACCCAACAATTCAATTTAAAAATGAAAAAAGATTTTAATAGACATTTCTCCAGAAAAGATATACAGATGGCCAATAAGGACATCGGATGATACCAAGTATTACCAATTTTTAGGGAAATGCAGATCAAAATGACAATGAGATATCCCTTCACACCCATTAGGAAAATAAGTAGTAATGAAGGAACCGTTAGAACCATTAGGGCTTAAACCATTAGGAATGTAAACTGGTACAGCCACTTCTGAAAATATTGTGGAAGTTTCTCAAAATATTAAACATATCATATGTTTAATTATCATATGATCTAACAATTCCACTCCCAGGTTTATACCCCAGAGAATTAGAAATAGGGAGATACCTTTGTATACCAATATTTATAACAGCATTATTCACAATGGTCAAAAACAACTCAAGTGTCCATCAACAGATGTATGTTTGCAAAACGTTGCATATACATACAATGGAGTATTATTTAGTCTTAAAAAGGAAGGGAATTCTTTATTTTACTGCAACATGATGAACCATGAAAACATTAGGCTAAGTGAAAGAAACCCAACATCAAAACACAAATGTCACATGATTCTGCACATATGAGTTGCTTAGGGTGGCCATGAGACAGAAAATACTCATGTTTACTAGGGTTGGAATGAGAGGGAGTTGGGTAGGTAATGTTCAATGGTCAGAGTTTCAGTTCAGGATGATGAAAAAATCTTGGAGATGGAGATGTTTGCGTAATAATGTGAATGTGTTTAATCCTACTGGATCGTATGTGTAAAAAGGTTAAGATGGAAAATATTATGTATCGTTTACCATAAAAAAAAAATCTAAAAGAGGAAAAAAAGAATGTGCTGTGGAGAAGGAGGAGGATGAGCCGAGGGGCGCTCACTACAGGGAGGGCAGAAGGAAGACCCAGCACCTCCACAGTGAGTGCTGGGCCCGGGATGTCCCTTCAGAACTGACTCATCTTGAGGACAAGGTAGGGAGCTTTATATCAACTACGCCTAAGAGGCATGGGTAGGGGCTGCATTCAGAAAATGAAGCATGTCTACCGTGGCTACTCCATTCATCAAGATTCCAGTGCATGAATTTAAGTGCTCATCATCCGCCACCAGCACTCCCGGCAGCTGAGGGGGCTGCCCCAGACCTTTAGGAGGGATTTGGCCAACAAACCACACCACTCATTACCATCCCCAATTGGGTCCCTGGATTAACCCTCCACCCTAACAGGGGCATCGCTCCTTCACTTACTGGTGGCTTTTCCCAGCACTATGAGAGCTATCCTGGATGGTGATTCGTAAAAGGGAGTGATTCCCTGCCGCTAACCTACTTCACATACACTCTGAGATTTCTGCCCATCTTAACCCAGCACACTCAGAACCCCACTCCTTTCATACACCCTCCAACTCCTCTTGTTACATGTTGAATAAATCCTATAGCTCCATCAGTCCTGAAATATAATATTACCTCCTAGCATAAACTCATAACATTTGTATAATAATAATTCTGATGACTTTTTAACCCATTCCTTATTTCTCTTTCGGAACAACTCTCCTAATTACCCAATTAACCTCCACTCCCTGAAGACTGCCTCCTTTGTTGATAAGAAAACAAGGGCAACATTTTTTTTTTTTTTTTTACTTTCACCATGGGGTTGCAGAGTCAGACACAACTGAGTGACTTTTACTTTAGATGTTTTACCCTACAAATATTGTTCTTATATGGGCTTCCCAGGCGGTTCAGCAATGTGAAGAATCTGCCTGCAATGCAGGAGATACAGGAAATGCAGATTCAACACCTGGCTGGGGAAGATCCCCTAGAGGAGGAAATGGCAATGCATTCCAGTATCCTTGCCTGGGAAAGCCCATGGACAGAGGGGCCTGGTGGGCTGTAGTCCATGGGATGGCAAAGAGCTGGACACAACTGAGTGACTACGCACACACATTGTCCTAATAACTGTGAAGAAAATTTTATCTCAACTTTACAGAATAAGAACCTGAGACTCAGAGAAATTAACTGACTTGAAAAGGATAAATAGCTAATAAGTAGTAGAGGAATAATTTGACTGCTGAACCATTACCAACTACTTTCTTATTAGTAATAACAAAGATATTTATTGAGCATCTATTAATGTTTATACAAAGTGAAATTTACTCATGTTTTAAATTTAACATTTAGAGCCACCATAGAGGAAATAAGGATAAATAATGTCATAAATAATATTATTCCAATGTTTATAGCTGGAAACATGAACCTCAAATAGGCAAAATCCTTAACAAGTTCACTCCATCTACCATCTTTATCCCAAGATGCTCTGTTTTATGGACATGCCATATGAATCCCTTAGAAACTTAGGTGTGTTCAGAAGCATCAAAGAACTTATATCTGTCTCTCTATATATATACAGATAATTATATATGTATGGAATTGTTTGGGCTTCCCTGGTGGCTCACATGGTAAAAAAAAACCTGCCTAGGATGCAGGGAACCTGGGTTCAATCCCTGGGTCAAGAAGATCAGCTGGGAAGGGAATGGCTAACCCCTCCAGTATTCTTCCCTGGTGAGTTCCATGGACAGAGGAGCCTGGCAGGCTACAGCCCATGGGGTCACAGAAAGTTGGACACAATTGGAGCAGCTAACACACACACATACGGAACTATTCAGTTATAAAGCATTCCTTTTATGGATGTATAGCATCAATTTCATTGAAAGTATTTTGGCTTAGAAAAAAGTTCACAGAATAACTAGCTGGCAAATTTAAACAGCTTTTTCTCCACCACAAAACAGTTGATTTGTGTCACGTCCTATTTAATATGAAATATAAAGTACACAAAACAGTATGTGCTTAGAAACTAATATATAGAATATTCTATGCTAGTTTTATGCTACTCAGAAAAATATCTCCATCTCCTTTATAGGGTTACTAAATGCATTATTTTTCTCCCTCACAGATAAAATGGAAGTTTACTATGATTTTAATCAGGCTTGAATGATTTAAATTGGTAAGGCCAAATCACTTTATCACGGCTAGGACTGAAAACGTCATTGAGTTTTGTGTAATTAGTGTGTGTGCTAGTCACTCAGTCATGGCTGACTCCTTGAGACCCCGTGAACTGTAGCCAGCCAGGCTCCTCTGTCCATGGTATTCTCTAGGCAAGATTCCTGGAGTTGGCTGCCATTCCCTTCTCCAGGGGAACTTCCCAACCCAGGGACTGAAGCCAGGTCTCCAGCATTACAGGCAGATTTTTCAAGGTCTGAACCACCAGGGCCAGGGTTGTTAGCAGTACAATCTAATGGATTAAGCTCTTCTCCTGAGGGTTCCCAGAAGCAGGGGTGAACCACAGTGGTCCCTGCCTTCCAGGGTTAATGGAGTAAGAGCAGTGTGTGAAGATGACCTACCTATGCCTCTGGTTAAAATCAGTATGATCCCCAACGTTATATTAACTTGCAGGTGGGAAAGCAAAACCGTAAAGAATCACCAAAACTGAAATAAAATCTGAACACATTATCTAAAAAATAGTCTATATGCCAGCATACTATTTCAGATAATGAATAACAACTAGAAAATCTTGAGGAGGTCAGTTCAATGTGTGGTGCCAAAAGCCTTGATTAGAAAAACTTTCCAGTGACAAACTCCCCCCATGAGAAGGTGGGTACACTGTAAATGCACTCTTCATTTAGAAATACATGAACTAGAGATTATATTTCCTGTAATACAGGTTCAACTTCAGATGTGTTAATTTTATGAAGTTCTTCCTAAAATGGCCTTGATAACTCTTACCTGTATAATCATGCTTTATTTAGCCTATAAATATTCACTTGGAGATAACAAGTGGTAACTGCCACATATTGGATTTAGTCCTTTCAATCCTGTGCAGAAAAGACCAGGAATATTAGAAGTAAAATGTGATAAAGCCGCATAATCACTGAAGTTTTTCAACGAGAGTGAACAACACTTGCAAAACTTCCCTATCTGAATCATTGTAACTCAAAAGTTTTAATAAACAAACTGAAACAACAAGAGTTCTAAACAGAATATATGACATCATGGAATTGATTACACAATTACAGAATCTGGGGAAATGAAACCATCTATTCACTGAACTGTTAATGTTTTGGGTTTTATTTTTTAATAATATGACATTTTCTACATTTTAGCAGAGAAATCAATCAGAAGGGAAAGGAATTGAACAGAATGAATTTTCCCTTGCCAGGGAAGAATGAAGTTGAATATGACCATTGGTAGAAAGTAGTAATCTCTCTTAAATATGACTTTGTTCATGTTTCTCATTTTACACTGCAAATATGAGACTTTTCCAAATCTTAGAGTTTTTTCTACCAAAAAAAAAAAAAAAATTAAAGTAGTAGTTTAAAACAAGGATAATGTTTTCTCTACATTATCCATATAAATGTCTTTAGTTGCTAATTATATCAATCCTGGAAAAAACATAAAGTGAATTAGACTGCAATCGAAAAATAGTCTAAGCCATATAGTTGATTTAAAAAAATTATGAATGTGGCTAATTTTCCCAACAAGTCAGGAAGGGCATGTGTAAGAAAACCCTGAGAAAAAAGCAGGGAATGCAACCACAGGCTCAGGCGGAATTTGTATAGCTCCACCAAGCAACAGACAAGCTATTCTGACTTGATTGTTTCGGGATATAAGCCTATTATACTCGGCAAATGAAGACACTGACATTTTGCTGTATTGGTTGACAAGATTAACAGTTCACAAAGAATAGGACCAACTGTGCCAAATTAAAATATTAAACTCTGAAGGCTTTACATTCAATATGCCCTCCACTGTAAATGCACACACTGCTGCTGCTGCTACTGCTGCTAAGTCGCTTCAGTCGTGTCCGACTTTGTGCGACCCCATAGACGGCAGCCCATCAGGCTCCCCCATCCCTGGGATTCTCCAGGCAAGAACACTCGAGTGGGTTGCCATTTCCTTCTCCACTGCATGAAAGTGAAAAGTGAAAGTGAAGTCTCTCAGTCGTGTCCAACTCCTAGCGACCCCATGGACTGCAGCCCACCAGGCTCCTCCGTCCGTGGCATTTTCCAGGCAAGAGTACTGGAGTGGGGTGCCAATGCACACACTGTATACTTTAAATGTGCTTGGCAGCTCCCTGAGTGATGCAGTGGTGTGTCAGCTTTGAAGATGCGTTTAAATCTTTGCTATTCTGTAATAAAATATGGCAGGGTGTGTTTCTGCACCATTTCTGAGTATGCCTAGTGAAGGTCTTCCCAGGTGGCTCTGATAGTAAAAAAATCCTCCTACAAGGCGAGAGACCTGAATTCAATCCCTGAGTTGGGAAGATCTCCTGGAGGAGGGCATGGCAACCCACTCTTGTATTCTTGCTGGAGAATCCCATGGACAGAGGCGCCTGGTGGGCTACAGACCATGGGGTCGCAAAGTCGGATACAACTGAACGACTAAGCACACAACACAGTGATGGGCAAAGAGTGAAGCAGGATATGTTTAGAAATGCACACACACACACACATTATACATACAGACACACTTACTAGGTCACTCCTGCCCTGGCACACCTGAACAGACTCAGGAAGCAAAAATAGTTATATAATAAATATTTAAATTTTCATACACAGTTAATACATTTTTAATCCATCTTAAAAGTCTTGATGACTTTAGTTTTTACTCCTTTCAATTCAAAGTTCCCTTTAGTTATTCATTTCTTTTTAAAGAATTTGTCTCCTTTCATATGAAATAGATTCCATGGAATCCTAAGTTATTTTATCTGCTTCCACTTCATTCTCCTCGTATGTCAGGTACTGACATTCACACCAAATCTACAGATTTGAAGTGGGGATTAAATCATGTAATATTTTAAAGCATTTGTTAAATATTATAATGTCTAGCATAGAGGAGGAGTCCAAACACGTTATATAATAATGCTAATGATAATAATCAGTATCTCACACGTATATTGCATGATCATCTGGTATTTATTTTAAAAAACCTTAGAGAATTGAAAAACTTGTCTAGACTCTGGAAAATATACCCTGCTTTGCCCACCTCACTTCAGGTGCTCCCGATAAATCATTCGAACTAACCTCACTGCTTCCTCTCCTGTAAGACAAAATTCAGCACTGTGTTATATTTTCTCCACTAGAAATACATAATATCCCAAAAGGCTTTTCCTGCCTGCCTTGATGAATAACACAAAGCATGAGAAAACCAGGTTTCCTACTCACATGCAATCAAACCACACCTCCCATTATAGCTATAGGCAGACTTTCTATGCAATTCCACATGTGTTAGAGAATTCTGCATCATTTTTAAATGCAAAACTGCATCCAGCCCCATGCTTTTATGCATGTATATATCAAAAGCCACATTTGCATATTATTCAATATGATGGCTTGTCTTAATAAAACTTCATGGTTGATATTTTCAGAGTCCTGAAAACTAGCTTAAAATGGGCTACTTCCAGTGGTTAGTGAAGTTGCTCAGTCGTGTCCAACTCAGCAACCCCATGGAGTGTAGCCTACCAGGCTCCTCCATCCGTTAGATTTTCCAGCCAAGAGTATCGGAGTGGGTTGCCATTTCTTTCTCCAGGGGATCTTCCCGACCCAGAGATCAAACCCAGGTCTCCTGAATTATAGGCAGACGTGTTACTGCCTGAGCCACCAGGGAAGTCCTAATTTACAGAGGTTAGGAAGACACTTAAACTGATTTGGTAAATCTGTAGACCCCAAACTTCTTGCAACTGCCAATTATAATGAAATAAAAAATGAAACAGGATGAAGACAATCCTGGACATCATTTAGTAGGAATTTGCTAGCACCTTCCTAGATTGGCATCAGATCCTATCATGCATCAGATAACTTCCTAAACTTCCCCACAAAAAGACGCGTGCACCCCAATGTTCACAGCAGCACTATTTATAATAGCCAGGACATGGAAGCAACCTAGATGTCCACTGACAGATGAATGGATAAAGATGCGGTACACACACACCAGGAAGTATTACTCAACCGTGAAAAAGAATGAAACTAGGCCATTTTTAGAAATGTGGATGGACCTAGAGAATGTCATAAAAGTGAAATCAGAAAGAGAAAATAAAATATGGTATATTAACACATATATGTAGAATCCAGGAAAAAAGGTACAGATGAACCTATGTGCAAAGCATAAACAGAGGCACAGATACAGAGAATGGACGTGTGTACAGAGGAGGGGAAGGGGAGGGTGGGATGAATTGGGAGGGTAACACTGACATATATACACTGGTGCTGCTGCTGCTGCTGCTGCTGCTGCTGCTGCTGCTGCTGCTGCTGCTGCTGCTGCTGCTAAGTCGCTTCAGTCATGTCCAACTCTGTGCGACCCCATAGACAGCAGCCCACCAGGCTCCCCCGTCCCTGGGATTCTCCAGGCAAGAACACTGGAGTGGGTTGCCATTTCCTTCTCCAATGCATGAAAGGGAAAAGTGAAAGGGAAGTCACTTAGTTGTGTCTGACTCCTGGCGACCCCATGGATTGTAGCCCACCAGGCTCCTCCGTCCATGGGATTTTCCACATATATACACTACCATGTGTAAACTACCTAGCTACCATGTATAAAATAGCTAGCTGTTGTATAACAGAGGGAGCTTAGCATGGTGTGCTGTGATGACCTCAAGGGTTTGATTTTATTTGAAAATGCAAACTACTTAAAAATGTGACTCAGGTCATTAAAGAATTAATGTGTGTGTGCGCGTGCATATGTATATTGAGAATACCAAGCAGAAGCAGATTTTTAAGCCACCAAATCAAAGCTTTAATACCTATCCTAATATCCCAAAGGCTGAATACCAGGATTTAACTTTTTATATTTTTATATCATCTTTCTTCCTGCCCCTCTACATAAAGAGAATCAAACAGTGCTGATTATAGAATCTTTATATTGCATATTCTCAAGGATGTTGATAAGACCCTTGGGGAAAAAAGTAATTACTGAGAAGGCATGGCTTGAACCATCACTAGCTTGCCTTTTTTTGTCTTTTTTTTTTTTTGGAATATAATTGTTTCACAAAGATCTCAGTGTGTGGAATATGTAGAAAAACTAAAGTCTGTTTTCCACCCAATTCACAGTACTTTAAATTCTGAATAATCATTAATATTAGCTGATGAATTTCAAAGGGCTAGATTTAAAAGTGACAAAAAGTAAAAAGCCAGAATATGGATGGCAAATACTTCTTCAAAAGACTTTGAAATGTCCTTCCTGACTCTAGACAATCATTTATAAAGTAATATGTTTCATGTCAATTATTTCAAAACACTTAAAATTATTACATATGACTGAAAACTGAAGAAATTCTCTATGCTGGTGACCTTCTAAATATACATCTCTCAAGACATAATTATTTCAGCATTTTTCAAATAACCATTTCAGCTTGAAATATAATATTTACCTCCCTTACCTATATCAAGTAGGTTATAATATTTTAACATTTTAAAGAGATTGGGTTGTTTGCATTTAATGATTTTATAAGATATGTTTTAATACTTTTTTGAAAAATATGTTTTTGAAAAATGCTGTAGAACAGAACTGAATCATTTTGATAGGATTTTCTGTGAGAGAAGTTATTTCCCTTTCTAAGATGTAAGATGGTGCTAAGTCTTTTATGATATTTATATTTTTTAAATGTCTGACCAAGACAGCCATAATAAACTGCATAAAGACATAAAAGATATAGGTGCCTAGATATATAGATATGACTCTTAATATGCATTATTTATAAGTTTACTTTCTGGATCAGATTTTTAAAACATACATAGAAATATTAGCTTTAAATATTCATAGTTTTATACATATTCTGATACTTTTCTTGGACAAATGTGAATTTCTCTTTACAAAGCTACTGACATCATTAGAAATCTTGCCAAAAGAATCACCTCTTATCAAATTTGGCTTGCTGCTTCATAATTTCATGTCATCTAAGCAAGAACTGTTTACAGAAGATGCTCCATAGATATCTCACAAATACTGTCTCCAGCAAGGCCAACACCCATGGCAGACAGAGCCTGAAGCTCTGTACAAAAGATCAGGCCCAGCTAGGCCACTCATGAAATCCAGTGTTGTGATGCTGTATGAAAGCGCAAGTCACTCAGTCGTGTTCAGCTCTTTATGACCCCAAGGACTGTAGCCTGCCAGGTTCCTCTATCCGTGGGATTCTCCAGGCCAGAATACTGGAGTGGGTAGCCCTTCCCTTCTCCAGGGAATCTTCCCAACCCACGGATTGAGCCCAGGTCTCGAACCCAGGTCTCCCACATTGCAGCATTCTTTACCAGCTGAGCCACCAGGGTGATGCTATATATCCTAACTATAAGCTGACTAGACTTTAAACAAACCACATATAATGAAAGATGCATTATGTAACCACCTGTAAGAGTATATTTGCATATAAACAACCGAAGGGAAATATTTAAGTCAGAACAAAGCAGTGATTATGAATTTGTGATTTAAGAATCAAACATTGAGTGGCAAACTGATCGATTCTATTGCTAAATAACAAACCTCTCATTTCTGTGTTAGATATCAATTTCACCTTTGCTTCCCCCACAGACAATCAGAAAGCTACGCATTATTACATCAGCTTAGTCATTCAAAATATTGCTGTCGTTTAGTCGTGCAGTCGTATCTGACTCTTTCACGATCCCACGGACCATAGCCTGCCGGGTTCCTCTGTCCATGGGATTTCCCAGGCTAGAATACTGGAGTGGGTTTCCATTTCATCCTCCAGGTTATTTTCCTGACCCAGGAATTGACCCCGTGGCTTCTGCACTATAGGCAGATTCTTTACCACTGAGTCACCATGGAAGTCCGTTCAAGACATTAGCAAGCAACAATAAGGAGAGTAATATTAGTTATATATTTTGATTCACGAATTCACTAAGCTTTGAACACAAAATCTGAATATATCTCATTCTACATTTAATAAGCTTGCCATCTAAACGTAGTATCAACACAAAGGAGTTAGAAAAAAAAGTTTTGACAATCTTCGAATATGTTATCAAAATTATGAGTGGCTTTTAGTAAGCTGGTCATGTTTGTTTTATCATTTAGAAAATCTTTCACAGGATACCATAAATACTTTTAAATGTATCTCAAAAACCAGATCGAATAAAATTTGAAAATACTCCTTTGAAAACTACTCTTTGGGAAAACCATAGCAATTCTCTCCCTCAAGTAGAAGAGATCAATTATACTGACATTCAGATCCATGGAGGAGTCAACCCTGAGGTCTTACAACGACCAGTTCTCTTAGAGGAGGTCAGAGTGTCTTGGGGTTGATAAAATTTCATCTTCCAGTAAAACAAAAAACAAATCCTTTCTACGAGAGAGTATCTCTCTCCAATTAAACCCTGGTTCATGCAAATTAAAATCCAGAAGGATTTTTTATCCAGCAAAGCAATTATTCAAGACTGAAAAAACAAACAAATGTGCTTTCAAATGTACAAAATTGATTTTTTTTTTATCACCACAAACACAGTCATACTGAAGGAGCCCCTAAAATCCTACCTTCAGAGAGAAGGAAATCAATCTGAAAAAAGGCTTTGTTGATTTTTGCTATGGTCTCGAAAAAAGGGCTGCAATGCACGAAGGAAAGGTAAACAAATAAACAAACAAACAAAAAAAAAAAACCTGTTGAACCTACAGGAAAATCCAAAATATTGTCCCTGTATATCATATTTTATGGAATTAAGAAAAAACAAAACTGAAATACACGATCACAAGAGCCCACTAGCAGGCATTGTCTCCAAGTGCTTAATGCAAAATAGGCAGCAGCAGTAAAATGCTGCCAAGCGAAAACAACGGTCATTATAAGATGCATGCAGTGTGAGAAAAAATGCCTATTTTTAAAAAATAAACTAATATAACTGTCCCTCAAGCCATGTGGAGATTTATCAGACATATTTTTGCAGTTTCACATTCTTAAGAATAATGTAGGAAGAAGAGATTTTCCTCTTGGTTCAGTTACTCAAGTTATTCAAGGCTTATGTCCCATCCTCCTAGTAACCCTCACTCTCCCTGCAGACTCTGGGGTGGATGTTTTCTTGTGATGCCCTTTTCCATCTTTATGAATTACTTTCCTCAGCAAAGAAGATCAGAGGTCCTACAAACACAATGTCTCATTCCCGCTAGTGCAGCCCCTGCAGTGAAGTATCAGCTTTATCTTCCAGATCAGCAGGATAAATATGAACAGAACAAGCTGTGTATTGTCTGAGCAATATCGCTAGATAACTCAACACTGCCAAAAAATTTCTGTTCAAAATAGCTTTGGTGGATTTCTTTGTCTTATCACCTGTTACTTAATATTCTACGTCAAAATTGAAAATCACCACAAAAACCAAGTTAACAAGACGCTTTATGTATTTTATATACATAGATCAAGATGTATAAATAATCATTAGAAATCATAAAACCACCCCTTTGTTTCATCTGCAGCATAATGTTACAAATATAGATTTGTGTCCTCCTCGTTGTTTTAATTACGGCCTCACATTGCCATTATTTGGGCAAAACATTATTGAAGATGTGAATAAGCATCTAACCATCTCAGAGTTACTTGTACACTGTTTACATTTTTAGTTAGTAGGAACACTCAGGAGTAAAGTGGTATCAACAGGGTTTTACTTATTTTCCCAATATTATGAAATTTGGGGTCATGAGCAAATATTATTTTAATTCTTCCAGTAATCAGAATTAGTAACTTAGAAGTTTTGACTCAGTTTCCAACTGGCAATAAATATCCATCAAGTAAATGTAGATCCTAACAAGGCGCAGGTTTTCGAAGTAGCTAAGCTTATCAGCACCTTAGGAAGGAGACTGAAAGAGACGCCTGTGGACAGAGTCGCTGCTGTGCTGAGTCCCAGCACTGTACGGGAACTGTCCAATGGACAGTTTGGGAAGTGCGCTCTCCTCCTGAGCCCTAGAGAGAGGTAACACTCCTGGACAGCCCTGAAGTTGTCTGTATCCACAGAGTTTGGAAGGGGGAGCAGACTCTTGTCCTGATTCCCAAGTAAGCAAGAGAAATGTGATGTTGAAATTCTTTGGTAGTGAACTGAGCCTTCACTGGAGAACTGGTCAAGGTAAATGATAGGTGAGTCATTTCAGTCAGGTAAACAACAGAACCAGATATTCTGTCACGTGGGAGGAGGGGAGGCAGTCTGGAGTCTGTGTGACTTGTGCTCAAGAGCATTGTCTGGGTTATAATGAAACTCAAGCAAAGAGTTTTCCATGAAGGAAAGCCCTGAAAAACTGGGGTCTTAGAGGGAGTCATATGCAGCAGGAAGGTATCCACAACCTATGACAGAAGAGAGTCCAAGTGAAGGATCCCCAAAGACACCATTTTTTCCCAAAATGACAAGCAGTTTAATGAAAAATGACATAGAAGTACAGCCTATCACAGGGGTTTATAAAGAGGCCAAAACTATGATAATTTTATAAAATAACAAATTAATAGCTGGGTTACAAAATGGGAAATTAGAGCACCTAAGGTCAGTAGGCCATCTTTCTGAACAGTTTGTTGGACCGTGAAATAAACTATTTTTTTAAGGGAAGCAAATATGGTCACCAGGCATCTGAAAGGATGTTTTCAACACACCACTGTCATCTCTTTGAGCACCCACTTCCTGTTAACTCTTTACTTTCTTGTCCTCAGAATGGAGAGGGAGAAACAGTGTAATTTTTTTCCCTTTGAAAAAATAGGAAAAGATTAGGAAAATAAATTCTCCAGTTACTCAGGAAGACAGATCACAGACTGGGAAAGTTCCCCAGTCCCTCTAAGGAAAGGTGAGACTAGACTAGTAACTAGTGAAAGTCAACTGTAACCATCTGCCAGGCTTAGAGAACATCGATTCATCTTAGAGAAGTGTTGGCTTTAAGTAAGCACTTTGCTGTATGAAACTCTAGCCCTTTGCCACGCCCCCTTCCCACTCCTACTTGGTGGGTTTTGGGAGAAAAGTGAGCATCAGAGAGAGAAATAGGTCGCCACTCCTATTCCCGAGTAGCAGGTGACCTGCCTGAAGCTGGTGCCATTGTCACAGTGAAGACCTAAATTCATATCTTTGTGTATTATAAAGGACTGGGCATTTTAATTGCTGACTTCATACTGTGTACAATCTAACATCAACACGGACTCCCCTAAACTGACCAGAAGAGTTACAGGAACCACCCAAACCTTCATGTAATGGCAAAACAACCCTTCCTCATTTAACAGCATTAAACGCATACCAGGGGCAAATAATTTGCAGGTATATTAAGAAATAAAAAATCTCACCAGTCACGTTCATTCAGTATCTGTGTGCCATTGGCATCAATGATCTTTTTTTTTTTTTTTCTGCTCAAAGAAGGACAAACTATATTTCAACCATTAGATCAATTTAGCCTATAAAGACAGTGAAGTGGGAAAGAAAACATTATCGGAGTCCTCTTTGTTCTGTGCTGTCCTTCTTAGTATCACCATCTGGCAGTTATCCTGTGACAATTACTGTAGAAACAAGTGGCTCTTATCCCAGTCGTCATTGAGACACACAATAGACATTTAGAAGAAAGAGAAGCTCCAATCACACGCAACACAGATGTCAGAAATGTAAACTGGGTGGATGGAGTTTTCTTTCTCTTCTCTCAAAGTTGTACAAGGCAAACAACAGATTTCAATCACCCTTTCCACCGGAGGGCAGTGATTCATCAAAAAGTGGAACTCGGTTTCTTCGCAGTAATCACATTCAGGGCCAGCCAACACTTTGTTTCACAGGGCTGTGTGTATCGGCAGCTTTAGCAGTATCCCTGGCCTTCATCCACTAGATTCTGGCACCTCTCCCCACTTATGACAACTAATAATATTGCAGACATCATCAAATATCCCCCAGGCAATAACATTTCTCTCCACTCACCCCCACTACCATGACAGCTACAGGTTTACAATCAGCTGGCATACAAAAACGTTGGTTTGCAATGGAATGCTAACATACTTTATTTTTTTAACATACTTTATTTTTATTGAGTAGTTTTTAAAAATTCACAGTCTAATGACACAATGCAATATAAATTGTTAAATCTCATTTGGAAAGAGTTGATACATTAGAGGAGTGTTGAAAATTAGAAGATTTTGTTTCCCTACAACCTACCATGCATATGTGTGTGTGCTTAATCGTTCAGTCGTGTCTGACACTTTGCAACCTTTTGGAGTGTAGTCCACCAGGCAGGTAGGTGTCCTTGGGATTCTTGTCCTTGGGATTCTCCAGGCAAGAATACTGGGGTGGGTTGCCATGCTGTTCTCCAGGGGATCTTCCCTTCACAGGAATGGAACCCATATCCTATGTCTCCTGCCTGGCAGGCAGATTCTTTACCCACTGAGCCATTGGGGGAAGCTCACCAGGACTTTCAAAGACAGACTTTTTGCGGTACTATTAAAACATCCTACAAAGTTTAGAAAACATAGAATCACTTTCATAAACAGCCATTTTATTGAAAATTAAAAAGACTGTATCTCAACTCTAAGACTCTAATGTGACCTGAAGAGCAGCTAAAGTTGCTAATCCCAGCCTGAGTTGAGCAGGGTCAAAGCATCTATTATCATCCCTAGATTACCTGAATGTCACTATCAAGGACACTCTTCTTGCTATAATATATCTTGTTTCTTTTATATGCAGCCATAATAAAACAATCTCTCCTGATAATCTAATATTTTATTGCTTTATAAAACTGCTTGTTTACTAAATATTGAGGATCTCAGTCTTAGTATGAAGACCAAGTGTCTTGAATATATTTTGAGTCAAACTAGATAAGCATGGTCTAAATTTTCATGACTTGTTGACATTATTCAGACCATATTACAAATTATCTGATGTACTAACCACAATTAAACATTTTTTAACTTCTAAAAAATAGCTTAGTCTGTAGATTTTACTAACTCTCTTGTAATAGAAATGGAATAGTCAGGGTCTCAGCAAACTAGATTTCTGTTCTTGAGAACATTTTTGTTTTAGATTTCCTAGGAATGATTACTCTAGAAATTAGAATGAAAATAGTTAAGAAAGTGAATCAAAACAATATAGATCAAACGTGTATACTATTATGATGTCAATCCACTTTTGATCAAGAGAGACCGTCACTATTACATTCTGATAGGTTATTTTATATTATATATTGATACCTATTTATATTATAGTTATTTATTTATATTATATATTGATATTTATATTTATGTTATACAGTTACATATTGATAGATTGTTTTATAAAGAACAAGAAATATTTTAAAGGATCCTGTTTTAATGGACAAATTATTTTAAACAGGGAACAACATAGAATTTCTTTTCTTTTTAAAAACATATTTTCTTCTCTAAGCTCTATTTCCTCAATTGATATCAAGTGGAATCATATGTCAGGCCAGCAAGTGTTCCCGGCACAGTTAGTGTACATACCGTCTACTTCTCCATCCTTAATTCCTAATGTGAGTGTGAGTGAGTCTGAAATTGTGTGCAGGTGTGTGTGTACAATATAGGTTTCTTCTGAATAAGACAGGAACACAATGGTGTAAAAACAAAGGCGAGATATGAAGTAATAATGGCCTTTAAGAAACTGATCTAGGGTATTCCATGAGCAGTGATGTATCAAGAAGAGATCACATATAAAACTTTACATACAATTATAGAATGCTCCAACTCCCTCCTTCTCAAGGCTAGAAAACTGAGACCCTCTGGGTAAAAATGACATTAATAAGGTCCTGCTGAAAAGCAGTGCTTTCACCAGGACTACAGAGAATCCACAATCATTTGCCTCCTCAGGAGACATTTCTTTCATCACACAGCTTGCTGCATATAATGCATTGAATGGAGAGGGAAAAAAATGTATGTTACTTCAACAAAAACTTGAAAAATAAGCACTATAATAAGTGCTAAAGTGCAGGAGTGAATTTGGGGACATTAAAACATTCAAAGATTTATTTCTATGTCATAAACAGCCCTCAGTGTGCTTACGATGCCCTATAGTTTGAACTCCTGGTAGCTACTCCATTTGCTATGAACTTCACCTACATAACCAACATTGCAAGCAAAGAAATGACTATATATATATATATATATGTATATATATATATATATATATATATATAGAGAGAGAGAGAGAGAGATACACACAGAGACTAAAAGTTAACTGTATTTTTAGATATTATGGGTGTGATAATTCAATGCATGATGGAACACTGTGCAAATGAAAGGACAAGTCACTTAAGCAATAATATAGCTAATGTGGTGGCTGAGAGTGAAATAAAAGAGGAAACAGTCGTGTGAAACACTGTCATGACAATGCAACAAAGGAACAATAGAATAAGCTAAACGTGCTCATTGCGCTCCTATGAATAGTGTCACCAGACAAGGACACTGTTACAGACAGAAGTTCAGGCTTCAGTGAGACAACTGCCACTCACCTCAGTGACAGGCTCCACGCTTATTTGTTAAATTTCCAATGAAATCTTTATAAACAAACACAAATTCTGATCAACCAAGAGTCATTTTACAAAGGGAAACCAATAACACTTCTAACCTGCATTTTTCCCTTCAACACACACGCATACAGATCATCATATGGAGTCCATTTTTGTTTGCAAAGTGAAAATGTGAGTCACTCAGTCATGTCCGACTCTTTGCGACCTCATGGACTGTAGCCTGCCAGGCTCCTCTGTTCCTGGAATTCTCCAGGCAAAAATACTGGAGTGGGGATTGCCATTCCTTTCTCCAGGGGATCTTCCCAAACAATGGATCAAAGTTGAGCCTCCCACATTGCAGGCAGATTCCTTACCGTCTGAGCCACCAGGAAAAAATATTAATGCAAGATTTGTAGTAATACTGTAACTGACATAATCTCATGAGAAAATGAGCCATGGCCTTTTTCTTTAGTCAAAATAATATGTGTTATTATTTGGGGCTTACTGGTACTACCTTCAAAAACACTTAGTCTTGAGGACATGCTAGATCAGGAACCAGAGGGTTTTAGAGACTGGAAGTGTAACTGGAGATCAATCATCCAGCATTTCACCATAACATCACTGGTTAACTATGCCTGTTCGCATTCAACAAAATGTGCATTGAATTACAATGCACATTTAACCACCCAAGGACCCCGTGGCCTGAACTGAGTTGGTAAATATAAATAAGGAACAGCCATGAGTCCAGTGTGTCTGCCGTGGAATCAACAAGGGAAAGGGAGATAGAAGAGGAAATCAAAGAGAACAGGAGGTGGAAAGGGAACATTTGTATCAGCAGATCATTCAAAGCCACAGGCCATTGTGAAGATCTGGGTCATATTCTGCAGGCCCAAAGAGGCCACTGGAAGACGTGAAGGACAGGAATAGCATCATATGATGTTTCCACAAAGAATCTCTACAGGCTCAGGGGTAAAATACATAGAGAATGGCTTGCAACTGTGAATCAGATGAGCCGAGGGTTTGCAACAGGCCATATGAGAGATGATCATGACTTGAGCTATTGGAAGACCTGGGAAGACCTAGCAGGAGACTGGACACATTTTGAAAACAGATAAGTTTATATACCGGGAGTCAGATAGCTTGAGAGTTTGGTTGAAAGGCATTCTCCAGTGAGCTCTCGATGCTGGGAAAGATTGAAGGCAAAAGGAGAAGAGGGCAGCAGAGGATGAGATGGTTAGATAGCATCATCAACTCAATGGACATAAATCTGAGCAAACTCCATGAGATAGTGCAGAACAGAGGGGCTTGGCATGCTGCAGTCCACGGGGCCGCAAAGAGTCAGACACTACTTACTGACTAAACAACAGCGATTCTCTAGCAAGTTTCAGAGCTGAAATTAAACATACTTCTCTCATGTTCCTCAAGAACATGTTCTTCTCATGATTCAGTGATTTCAACCCAGAATGATCAACATCATGCATAGCAGTACTGACAAAATACGGATTCCTAATTTCAAACAGAGTCTCGCTCCAGTGCTACAGAAGTGGACCATCTGGGAAAGGGGATTGGAAAATTATTATGTTAGATTTTCAACAGGGTTTGTAAACCACCTCATATACTGTGCAGTGATCAGTATGATGGATACGGATATAGGATACAGCCCTAGCACCATGAAAAATGACTGTATTTTTGACATGTGAAGACAACACCTGAGTCAGAGTATTCCACAAAAGCAAATCATAATCAGAGCTTAAAGCACAAACTGTAGTTTCTGAACGAAGAATAGATTCAAAGAAGTAGATTTCAATCTGAAGTCTCAGGAGGAAAACTCTTTTTAAATTCTTCTGAGTCCAGGAGAGAGAATAGAAGAATGGAGATAGGTAACAACACATTTTTTAAAAGACCAGTATCAAATCAAGTTTAAGTCAGCTGATCTCTACTCTCTCTGTAAAACAGAAGATGAGTTTAGCTGTTGAAGTAGCAGATGATGATGTATATTGGGGCAAGAGGCTTGGGGAAACAAAATTTTTTGGATCATGGCAGAAGATAATGAGGAAATGGCCTGGAATGAAGGGCACCCAGGGTGAAATTTTAGCAAACACACTGTAGTGTAGAATATGCTGAATAAATTACATATGTATCTGCTTGACTATGTGATTTTTCTTTACAGCCTGGCATGTGAAGGAAGACAATATTGAGGGCTGACCCAAATGTGAAGATTTATGGTGAATCTCACAAATTTTACAGGTAAGAACACATGTTTGGTTTAGGGGCTCTGTGAGCTTACGTGATTCATTTAACTTTGTGAACCCCAACTTCATTTGCACAATTGAGATAAATCTTAACTCACTATGCTGTGGGAATTAAGTTAGATAAGCTAAATTGATTCCTGTATGATAAATGGTAAAGAGTCTAGAACTGATAATCATGATTACTACTCCCATTGCTATGAAAGTATATTCTTAAGTGGAATACATATAAATGATCAGTATAGAGAAGGCCAAGAATTAGGATAGGTTTTTGGAACATCAAGAGGAATGGGAGGAGGCCTCATGAACACATGGAAAACTGACGAGAAGAAAGTGAAACTATTTTTATGTCTTTCCAGTTTGCTGGGACCATTGTGCAGCCATAATCCTGCCATCCCAATAGTGTAATGCGTTTGCTCTAACTTCTGGCTTTGATTCATTCATAGTTTCCCTTGATTTACTTTTCATATGATCACAGTGATTTATCTAAGTCTTTGGGTTTTAACTCCCAAGGGAGAATGAGAAGGCAGGGAGGGATGTTAATACATTCGGGTTTTTGTTCCCTTTTGCTTGTCACTACAAGATGGCAGGCTTTCCCCTCCACCTCCTGTTCACGCACATGCATTCCCAGTATGGCCCCTAGCCCCATAGTCCATCGAAAATGCTCCTCTAAAGTCACACACACACTATGTTACATAAAATAGAGAACTAATAAGGACCTACTTACTGTATAGCACAGGAAACTACTCAGTGCCCTGTAATGACGTATATGGGAAAAGAATCTTGAAAAGAGTGGATATGTGGAACAGGTTCACTCTAATGTACGCCTGAAACTATTGCAACATTGTAAATGGACTATATTCCAATAGAAAATTTTTTAAAAGGCACAAGTGACAACTGTGTAGCCACACAGGACCTTTTCTACTTCTCATGTTTCTGGACCTTTCAACTGCTCCTTGAAAGCCTCCCCCAGGCGTCTGGGATATACTCTCTTCTGGCTTTTCTCTAGCAGCACACTGCCCTGTCAACATTTAGACATAGCAAGTTCAACAGACACTAAGGGATCATCTGGCAAATCACATCTAAACTTGGACTCCTTAAATGCTTATAAGAAATATGATTTCTCCCTACAGACACATGGGTATGTCCATCCCTTTCAAGGTAGAGTGTGTCAAACCTACTTTTGCTCCTCTAATGTGACCTCCATATTTTAACATTTTTTCCAGAGTATGTGCAGACCTTTCTTTTCATGCACATTTTCTGCAGAGAGAGGCTGATCATCACCCAAGGAACCTTAAACCATTTATGCACCAATCATCTTTAAGTGACGCGTCTAAGTGGTCTGCTCTCAGCTCTAGACTGAACAGTTCAAAGGGTCTTCACTGCTTCACAGGTGCCTCAAATTTAATATATTAAAAACAAGCAAACAAAAAGCAATTGAGCTTTTACATTGAATCTGTATTTTCCATTTTTCAAAAATTTATGCTTTTGTCTCCTCTTTTTCTATAAATCATGTTATATTAATTATAAATTAAATTACTATTAAACAACCAGAATATATCTTTAAAACACAGATATAAGCATTTGCTGTAAGCCTTCAAATAGCTTCCCACTATACATCAGAGATGGAGAAGGAAATGGCAACCCACTCCAGTGTTCTTGCCTGGAAAATCCCATGGACGGAGGGGCCTGGTGGGTAGAGTCCATGGGGTTGAGGAGAGTCGAACACAACTGAGTGACTTCACTCACTCAATCACTCAATCAGAGAAAATCCAAACTACACAATAGACCCGAAAAGCCCCCCAGTCTGGCCTGGGACATGTCTCATGAATCCCTTTCTATATCCGCAATATTGTAGGAACGTGGGCCTCCTTCCAGACACCTGAAGACATACAAGTTCCTCTGTCCACTTTAGGGAACATAGACCGTACTTGGTCAGCTTCCTAGAACCCTCTTCTCTCTCCTTGACTGATTCCTTCTCATGATCCTAGTCTCATATTAAATGTCACCTCTTCAGAGAATATACCATTAATATCAATCTACTCCATTATTATCCATCTCTTCATCTTGCTGTTTCCTACCTGGTATTTATCACACTTTTAATGATATGTAGTTCAGGTTTATGGTCTGTTTTTCTTCCCTCTACACACAGACACCATGGCCTTGAAAGAGCCATGTGCCCGACATGCTGTTTCCCATTCACCACCCAGCATATAACTCATACCTGGCGCATGATAAGCAAACCAATACACTCCAAATGCATGAATACATAAAACACCAGCTCACTTTCTAGCCTTGTGAAATGGATGCTTTTATGCACAAAGCAACTTTGATTAGTTAACAGCAGAAAAAGCTCCAAGAATATTGTATCTGTAAATCTCCCTAAACAATATATCACTTTATTTTTATATTTTACCTTACCTTTGACATAGACTTTTCATCTCATGATCCAGAAAGAAAACTGCTTTTTATTAGGGAAGAAAAATGTCCAAAATCTATATAACATTCGACCACGTTAAGTTTTATATTGTATTTATTTTTATGAGAAAGGTTTTCATTGTAATAGCCAACTCTAAAGGGAAAGTTATATTAAATATTACATATACATTTACGATTTAGGATTGAATTCAGTTTTGAATCTTGAAGCAAATTCAAATATGCTTAGGTTGATATTTCATTGGAATAGTATATTTGCCAAACCTCTAGTGACCCTAGTCAGCTTTTCCTTCTAAATGCCAGAAAATGCATCAGAGTTTGATTAGAACCTACCTTAACACTGGTGTTTATTTCTTAATAATAGCATTATCTTGTTAATAATGAAAATCATTTTGTAACTAATACAGCACTTTTGGAATGAGCAATAATACTTCCCTAAAAATGCTTATGGACTACAAACTAGCATGGCATAGCTTGCTTCAGATTTCTGTTTTTGTTATTGGGAAGGTTTTAATATATCTTAATAGTTTCATTAAATAATTATATTAGTTCATATAAATGTCAAATAATAGACTCAAATTATACTTTTATGTCCTCCAAAATTGTTTTGAAAAAAAGACGTATGAGTCAACTGTTAGCTAACTTTTCTTATGTAAAAATATTTATCCAAAAATAATCATAATTCTTGCCACAATGAGACACTGAAGCTGCCAGTCATTGCCCACGGTATAAAATTGCATGTGAAAAAAATTTCATATTGTAATTTCATGGTTCTTCTTGAACATAGAAAATCTGATTGATTGCAATCATTTACACAGTCAGAGAAGAGAAGAATATTAAAAAAAATTCAAATATATCATTTTAAGCCTCTATCTACAAAGCTTTGGGAAGTGAACTAAAATGAGAAATCCCACACTCCATCCAGATTGCATAAAGCAGCTGTGAATTCAGATTCCACACTTCATCTTTCATTTTGATGTGCATTCTTTTGATCCCTGGAAAGAAATATGTTTATAATTTCCAAAAGAACTGCCTCAGAGGTAAGTGATATCTAAATATTGTTCTGCAGAGATAAAAAATATACAATGTCAGTGGTATTTGGCTATGGATTGATGATGTATTGCACAAGAATATAGAGACATCATTCCTGTAAAACTGGTACAACATGATGGTTTAGGGACTATTTAACCTTTAACACAAATCACTTTTATTTTCCCACTGGAATTTAAGGCATTTTATTCTGTTACATTGCATTTCCTTTTGTTTCCCCATTTTTTCCTGCACTAAATCCATGGAAAATTTTGTCTTTGGCAAGCTGTAAATAAAAGAATAAAGAATGTGACTGCAAGGCAAACAAACTGAAAAAGATATAGAACCAATTTCCAGAGAAGTTATATTTTAATGTAAGTGGGCTTAAGTCCATGCCAGCAAAAGATTTTTCAAAATTAGAAATAAATTGATTCTATGTTTTTTCTGAAGAGTTCTGCCAGATAAACTTAAGTGCAAACAATAACAAATTGACAATACAATAAACAAACATACTGGCAACAGTACATTTTATCCTCGTATTTTTCCTACTCAGTGTTATAGATTTACTTGAAAGCACATCATTGACAATAAAGAGAAGAAAATAAGACAATAAAGAGAAGAAAAAGTGACCTTGAAAATTAAAGAAAGGGCAAGTCAGAGATAACTTCATTTCATAAATAATCTGACATCAGTGACAATTTTGAGTCTTCCTTTTGCTCTACTTGGTGAAGACATTTGCATTCCTTTAAGGAGTTCTGCAGAGGTATTGCACATGGATGAGATTTAAACATGTCTTTCACTTTCACTTTTCACTTTCAGGCATTGGAGAAGGAAATGGCAACCCACTCCAGTGTTCTTGCCTGGAGAATCCCAGGAATGGGGGAGCCTGGTGGGCTGCCCTTTATGGGGTTGCACAGAGTCCGACAAGGCTGAAGTGACTTAGCAGTAGCAGTTCCTTTGTAACAGAGTAACACTGTAGTTGGTACACAGTGTTAAAGAGAAATAAATAATAAATGTTTTGAGTTCTGCTGGGATGATAAAAGTGATTTGCATTAAAGGTTAAATAGTCCCTGAACTATAATGTTACAAATTTTATGGGAATGATGTGTCTATATGCTGGAGCAATGCATCAGCAATTCACTGCCAAGAACCATGACATTGTACATTTCTATCTCTACAGAACTGTACTTGGATAGCAACTGCCTCTAAACAGATCTTTTCAGATATGGGAGCAATCCAATAATGAAATGAGGGATCCTGACCCTAAATGGCACAGATCATTCATCATAAAGTTCATTGGTGAAGTTTTCATCATCTGACTCCATTTTGTGTTTCATCAACTGTTCAAGCAAGCTAGTTTTTCTTTTTTTTTTGCATCAAGTGGGGAATAGCTTGATTTAATATAAATTAAGATTTGAAATAATTAACTTTGCCTTTTTCAAAAACATCCTTGAGGTGTGGAAGTTTTTCAAAGCTTACTAATTAATTATATTTAGGAGGCAGTTTTATAAAAGGATGCACAGAATTGGCAATTATCTGTGGAAGGCAGGTTATACAAAGTCATTCAAGGAAACTTTAAATATTTTAATTATATGAATGTCAAATGCAAATATGCTCCATACAGTCAGAAAAGTCTAAATGGATATTAAATTATTTCTGCATATGGGAAATGTGTCAGACTCCTTAAAATAACTGTAAGAAATATGACTTGATAACCTCTATTGTAATGTAGTTAACTTGTGTTTCTTCCCAAGTGAAGACATTCACAATAAGTAAATAAAATTTTTAGTGGAACATTGGTGTATTATATTAGAATATTTTTCACAAAAGTCCTTATATTTTAAGTACATTTATCTTAGACTATATGTTTAGTAGAGCACAAAATATGATGTATACATCACTTTGATAAAGCATAAAAGATTAAGGATATGTTTATATGTAACAAATCAAGTTAATTAGTTTCTGATATCACTTTTCAGAATGATAAAAGCCCATTTTTAGGTATCCTTAAGTCTAAGATCTACATCATGATGTGCAGGGGGAGTTATATACATTTTTTCCAAATTCTCCTGATCATTAGCTTGGAAGTTATCAGTTGATTTAACTTTAGATCTAGAAGCAGATGGCGAGATGAGAGGCATATAATATAAATGAGTAAAATAGATTGGTTGGTTAAAAAAAAAAAGTCAACTGTCATATCACAAACATTCAAACTGTATGTGTTCTGAAATAGGTTGTAATTATATTGTAACAGAAAAAGGAGGTTACTGGAAAATGTAAGATCAAAATCTAAAAAAAAAAAAACAAAACAAAACCATCATTATTATTTCCTTTGATTTGTAAGGTAAACCTGAGACACCCCCACCCCCGCCTCTGTTTTCAAGTTCAGGCCTCTTACTTTATTTCCACTGTGCTGTGCTTACACATTGAATGAAACTTGGCTTTCAACCTCTTAACAGCAGTAATATTTAATTTTATTCAGTTTCTTACTGGAAAACAGATACTTCCATAAAACTAAGATACTTCCCTACACAAAATTTTTACATCATAGCTCTTATATTTAGAATAGCTATTACAAAGTTTTCTGCAAGACTCAGACATTTCAACATTGCTGCCTTTAATGTTTGAACCTGCATTGCACCATGATAAAATTTCTAACTCTAGCTCTTAACTCTAGTCATATTATATGACTGAACACTGTGGGGTCATTGTTATCAGTTTTAAGTCTGAAATTGTATTTTTCTTTCCTTCCTTTAAAAAAAAAATTTAGGAGTTATTTAGACAATCCTGTTAATTTCCAGAAGAAGGTGATTTCTGATAAGTAGTATAAGCCAGGTTAGTCTTTGACAAAGGGTTTCCAAAGGCATAATTTCACAAGAAATTGGGCATGTAAATCATACACTATTTCTTGCTACATAGTATTTTATAAGGTACTTAGAAGATGAATAATAACAAAGGGATAATGTCATTGATTCCATCTTTACTTGGAAGCTAAGATGTGTTTTTATCTTAGATGATAGAAACTCATTGCATGTCACATCTCAAAGAAGTTGTTCAGTATCAAATGACAAGTCAACTAACTTCCAGGCAGTTCAGTAGACAATGGCAAAGCCAAGGAAACATAGGCAGATGACTTAATCTTAATCTTAGTCTTAAACTTAATCTTCCTTTACAGCAGGAGTTCAATTTCAACTTCTTACTTAAAGCAGATCAAGGTGAATGATGAGGGTAACTACTTTGTCATCACAACATGTTTCTAAATACTATTTAAGACATATATTAAGTCCAAAATTAACTGATCACCTTTGGAACATTGCCTTGAATCATTTTCCTTGGCAGTTTTATGTTAAACCTTTCCAGAATGGTCCAACATACAGGCATACATATAAACACATTCACACACAAAATCATGTTGTGAGGGAATTGTGGTCATGAACCTCATGTCCATAAATTCCAAAACACATCACAATTCCACTGATAATGCGTCACAAATATGTGACATCAACAGGTGAAAACAACACAGGTCAGTTTCTTTTCTTATTTTTTTTGCTTAATTCAAACTGGGTGTGTTCTGGGTATGCTCACCCGTACTTTATATTTTCAGCATTCTGGGCAATAAGCATTTAAGTTAATCTAATATTTGGCAATATTTGCTGCATTTCTGTATTTTTTCTTCATATAATAAGAACATCTCCAAACTAATCAGTTTAGAAATGTATTGATATAAAAAAATTGTTTTCATTCATGATATAACTACCTCTCAGACTAGCAATACTTCCACTAACAAATAAACCCTCTTAAAATTTTAGTCTTTTCCTTTCAGTTCATTCTTTTTCATGGCATGTCATTTCTTCATGTAACATCACTATGACTGTTGTTTGTTTAAAACTGGTGCCTTGAATTGCAGTACTTTTTTTTAAATTTTTTAATTTTTTTTAATTTTTACTTTATTTTACCTTATAATACTGTATTGGTTTTGCCATACATTGACATGAATCCGCCACGGGTGTACATGAGTTCCCAATCCTGAACCCCCTCCCACCTCCCCCCCCCCATATCATCTCTCTGGATCATCCCCATGCACCAGCCCCAAGCATCCTGTATCCTGCATCGAACATAGACCGGCAATTCATTTCTTACATGATAGTATACATGTTTCAGTGCCATTCTCCCAAATCATCCCACAGATGTACTTGGTTTGCATGTTAAATACGTAAGAATATTATTTAGTTCCACTCACTAAATAATATATAATTTTCATAAAACATTCATCTTCTTGGTTTAACATTTATAAATTTTCTTTTGTTAGAAACACTTATGTATTTTTTAAAAGAAATCTTGTAAGTGCAGTGACAAATGGAAATATTGTTTAATTTTGGTGTCAGGAGGAGGAGGCAAGAAGATATTATGGGAACTGTGGTCAACTACAGATCAGCCAGTGATCAGTCCTACACAACCATGGCCAAGAGAAAATGTTGGTTTTCAGTTTGGAGCTCTTCCAATGTTCCAAATGAACCTGGGAATTGGAATTTTGACCTGGTATCTCATGGTTTTTGAGTGTTGATTCAAAATTGTTTGATTTCTGTGGAGGAAACTAAATGTGATGAAACCTTGATATGACTCAAGACCTGTGTCTTTGATGTCTAAGCATCCCAAACCAGCCTCTATCTTTTTATAAAAGAGGAAACTAAGATTCAGAAAAATGAGGTGATTTGCCCAAACACACAGGTTGAGGTCATCAAGTTAAATAAACTATGATACAAGAAGATATAATGGGATACACCACACTTAAAATGTGTTTAACATTAATATTTTCACTGTGATTCACTTCAAAATCAACAAGTAAACATTAAAGAATACCAAAGATGTAAACTCTACTGAAATAATGCAGATCACAATCTGTCTTGGGTTATTTCAAATTCAATCTAAATGCAGGTTTAGGAGAATTTCTGAATATTTTTGCAGCTGTAGAAGGAAAACGGCAGAACTCCCAATTATATTTTAAACTAAATGCCTTATGGAAAAGTAAATTTCAAATCATGCAATTACTCTATGACTTCAGATGGGAATTAACAACTAATGTGGGCCCCAAATTCGGCCTAACTAAATTGTGTTAACTGGCTCTTTGGACAGCATCACTGTTAAACCTAGCTGCCTGGTTCCACCCTCTGGCATTTAAACAGCAAGGCCAAAAGAATCTCATTTAAAAATGAAATGCATTTGGTAAACATTCAGGAGAGCCAAGGCCAGCTGGAAAATGGAGTTCTGTTGATTTTGCCAAACTGATTTTGGTGAGCAGATGAAAAGGTTATGAACAGGTATTTCTTCTCTCTCAGCATTACTGTATCAAAAATATGTTACTTTTCTAGGCTAAAGTAAGTAAAATTGTGCCTTGACATAAATATAGTGTAAACTGTGCGGGTTTAAAGACAGTGAAAAACTACTGGATACCTTTAGGTTAATTAGTTTAAAAGTTTTAAATGCTAAATACCTAACATATAGCCTTTCAAAATTGCCTTTTCCTCAGCACATAAAATAAGGATAAAGTATTGTTAAGAGAATGTTTTTAAAATCAATAACTGGCACTCAATAAATTCCCCTATTCTTCCTGCAATTAGAACTGTCTAAAAAGAGGAGCAGCAAATCTCAGCATCATTCTTTCTTCCTAAATATACCATGTTAAACTCTGCCCTACAATTTGACATAAAAGGAGATCCTGAGGCATAAGGATCTCAGCTCAGTTATAGCTCCTTCTGTACTGAGGTATTTTTCCCAAGCACAAAATTCTCTTTAAATTAATATGTCCCATGAATGCATGTGTGGAAATGGAAACAAGTAAGAATTATACACTGTAGTCAACTTTCCTCAACTGCACACAATAAGGCTGAGGCATGAATTTTTAAATCACACTGTACCTTTGTCTTTGGAAAACACCTCATGCTAGATATAATTCACCGCAGATATCTGTAAAGATTTGGTGATGATATTTCTGTAGGGTGACAAAGCCCTGTGAGGAAGAGGATCTGAATTTTTGTTGCATTCCTTCTGATATCCCTTACTTACAACTCTTTTTGTTTCAAAGACTATCTTGGCACTAGTGGTAAAGAATCTGCCTGCCACTGTGGGAGATGCAAGAGACATGGGTTAGATCCCCAGGTCAGGAAGATGCTCTGGAAGAAGAAATGGCAGCCTGCTCCAATATTCTTGTCTGGATAATCCCAAGAACAGAAGAGCCTGGAGGGCTACAGTTCATGGGGTTGCAAAAAAAGTTGGACGCCACTGAGCACACACACACACACATGAACACACACCCATCTTGGCTGACTTAGCCGTTCAACAAGCATTTCTTAAGTGCCTGCAAAGGGCAGGGGCTCTTTTAGTTCCTACACACACAGCAGTGAACAAAAAGGACCACATTCTTGCCCTGAAGGGCTAACATTCTTGTGGGGAAAGCCAGATTTAAAACACACACACACACACATACACACGCACAAGGACAGTAGACACATACAGATCACATGGCCACAACTGCAATGGACAAAAATCAAATTTGGTCAAAAGATGGAGCAAGCTGATGTTGATCTTTGAAAATAGGAGCTAAAATTTTACTTTTCTGAGCTTTTTATCAAGAATCCTTAATCACAGTATCAATATCTTCATTTCTATACCTTTTCCGTCTTGCTGTTCCTCTCAGTAATGGGTCTTAAGTTTTACGTTATGATAAATAGGAAGGAAATGGCTTGAAGAATAAAGAGCCTACACTACTTGGTGTTATAGTTCAGGCATCAGGGTGCTGCAGTTTACTTTGGATTCATGACAGTGAGGGACCACTTCCGCCCTGGTATCATCTTTCTTGACAGATTTTCATCCTAATAAATCAACAGTTTTCATGTAATGCACACAGTATGGTCAGGGTGGGGGGTTGTTCTCATTCATTCTTCTGCCACTAAGTCATACATCACCTTATCAGTCGTCCACTTGACGTAGGTGAGTAAGAGTGCTTTTCTGAGGCTCGAGTTGAGATCGGAGGCTCTATTAGTCAAGTGGAAAGAATCCTCCAGAGTGAAATTATCCTCATCCTCACTACTAAACTGACTTAGATGAAAGTGATTTTGCACTTGAATAGTGCAGCTGGGCTTTTCGGAGAATATTAACACAAAAAGTATATGAAAGACTGAACAATGCTTCTAGTGAAATACAGCTTGTTAGAATGCTTAATCCAGGACACGTGCAACACACAGAAAACAATTGCTTTTACATATATATACATATCAAAAACATATAGAACCTCTAGACATCTTTATTTAGATTAGGTATAGATTATAACTGAATGGGCTCTGAATAGTATTAAGTACCTCACTTTTGCATCACAACTTGCTCTTTAGCTATGTCTGTCTTAGTCACTTCATATGAATTTTTAATTGTGTGACAGAGGAATAATATTCAAATGTATCTTTCCATCAGGAAAAAAAAAAACTACCACTTAAAATAAAAACTAAGGGTATTAGAAGGTTTTTAATCAGCACATTTCTAACAATTCACAGTTGCCTACGAGTAAAAAAGAAAAACTACATACCGTATGTCGAGACAAAGTTTAGACAGAATGTAAAGGGATTTAAGAAGACGCAAGGACAGTCCTTTGAGCAAACTCTGGAAGATAGTGGAAGACAGAGGAGCTGGGTGTCTACAGTCCATAGTGGTGTGAAGAGTCAGACACGACTCAGTGACTGAACCACAAAGGATAGTTCACATACGGACGGATGCAGAGTAAATCTTCAAATGTGTGTGTCTGCATGTGTATACCTGTGTGTGTATCTGTGTGTGTGGGTATCCATGACTGTATGTGTGTAAGACAGGTCAATTTGTGGATCACTCCTTCTAAAGGCAATATATATACCAATGCGGGGTTTTATTATTATGAATGAGTCAGATCATGAGACTGTATACAGGTAGGAAGCAGGGTTGTAAAAGATTAATTAGCTCATTATTTCAGATAGATTCCCAGGAAAGAACAGAGATAAGACATCTACAACACCTTTATCTTGAAGATTTGTAATACTTTTAATGAAAGGGAGTATATATTTACCAGGAAAAGGACTGATGGAAAAGAAGGGGACCAAGATAGCTAATGACCACCAAGTATTCTTATATTATTTAAAAACTAATATACTGATTTCTGTTGTGTGATTTTGTCATATTGCAATTCTCACATATTAGTGCCTCATTCTTTAACCTTTGCTCCCCCACCAATGAAACAGGGGGCAAACCTGACCATGTTTTACTTTTGTTCAAACTGGATGAAGTCTCATTAGTAGTAAATGAGGAAACTAGTTCACTAAAGCTGAGAATGCTCAGAGAGCAGAGAAAATGAGCTTGGTTAAGCTCCAGTTGGGCTAAGCCTGTAGCATTAGGGAAAGTATTCATTTCTTTATAGACAATATATTAGGAGGGCAAGAGAGAAGACAGTAGCAAAAAATCACCTTAACACTGCTCAAGATTTACTTAAAAATCATTGATTTTGAGGGGCAGAGGGGAAGTCAAGACTTGTTGCTAATCATTCAACAATCTTTACTGGAAATCTAAAGTCATGGCATGTAGTCCCATCATTTCATGGCAAGTAGATGGGGAAAAAGTGGAAGCAGTGACAGATTTTATTTCCCTCAGCTCCAAAATCACTATGAATAGTGACTGCAGCCATGAAACTAAGATGCCTGCTCCTTGGAAGGAAACATATGACAAACTTAGATAGCATATTAAGCAGAGACATCATTTTGACAACAAAGGTCCGTCTAGTCAAAGCTATGTTTTTTCCACTAGTCATGTATGGATATGAGAGTTAGACCATAAAGAAGGCTGAGCACCAAAAAACTGATGCTTTTGAATCGTGGTGCTTGAGAAGACTCTTGAAGTTCCCTTGGACAGCAAGGAGATCAAACCAGTCCATACTAAAGGAAATCAACCTTGAATATTCATTGGAAGGAATGATGCTAAAGCTATAGCTCCAATACTTTGGTCACCTGATATGAAGGGCCAACTCACTGAAAAAGACTGTTGAAGGGAAAGATTGAAGGCAGGAAGAGAAGCAGGTGACAGAGGATGAGATGGTTGGATGGCATCGTTGATTCAATGGAAATGAATATGAGCAAATTCCAGGAGATAGTGAAGGACAGGGGAGCCTGGCGTGTTGCAGTCCATGGGTCACCAAGAGTCAGATACAACTTAGTGACTGAACAACAAAATCTTTACTAGAGAGATTTCTATCTCTGCCATGGTATTTCTAGCTTACACCAAGTAGTAAATATTATCCCAAACTAGACAGAAAAAAGGAATCTAACATATTTAGAATCAGTTCAGATCCCAGTCTCTGAGGTTTATGTTCACTTCGACTTCCATATAGAAATGTTTTGAGTTAATAAATATTTACCTTTTGAGTTAATTATTTTTATACTGATTCAACTCCATTTGAATCTCAAGTTTGCTAAGCATTCTCTGTTATGATGTAGTCCTTCAGGTACCCATCCAAGTTCACAGCCTTTGGAATCCAAGCATGACTTTCAGCCACACAATTCTGCTGTATTTATAACCCTCTATAAATTTAGAGCCTTTTCCAAGATTTCTTCAGAGAGCTCAGACATCTAATCAGTTTCCCTTTGTAGAATGTGATTCAACAGTTCAAGGGGATAGAGATGTTACAAGTATTCAGGTCAGCTTGGTGACTACCCAGGCCCTAATATACTTAGTATATCATATACCCAGAAAACTTTAGAACTTCCATAAAACTTTACGATTCCCGGTTTTCTTTCTCCTGCAATGTTTTTACCCCTCTTCCAAAGCTTGTAATAAAATTTAATATGAGAAAGAAGAAAGGGTAGGAAACAAAACAAACCTAGACCAGGGATTTCAAAAAGCCAGCCTTATTTAAGAGGATAAGGATTTGTTACCCAACTAATAATTTTACTGAAAGCACAATGACCAAAATTAACTTCTGCCTTTGCTAGTTATGAATGTGAATACCTGAAGGCTGATCCTCAGCTGCAATATTCTCTTAAAGTATTTTCAGTGGAGTATAGTAAAATGTCTATAAACAATGTTATTAAATTGCCCTCATTGTTTACAACTCTCACAGAAATAAACTACAAAGAAATGCATTTTAGGCATATTAGCAGAATTTTATTATCTAAAACCCATAGAATTTCCAAACATATAGAATTGAGAATTTTAAATTTAGCTTCAAAAACACTACTCATGTCACCAAGAAAACCAATGTGGTGGCCTCTGAGTAGATAAATCACAAAATGAGAGATTGGTAATGAACAAAAAAGCTTACAAATAAATAATAGCTAATCGTTGAGATAGAAGTGCTATTAGGGTATTTTGCACACTGTCTTCCCGTATTGGTAGAATTCACATTGAATGATGAACACTCTGCTGTTAAAACCAACTGATTAACCTATTTTATGAAGATGTGTATTTTTAATTGCACTTAGTTGATAATCCTACCTTGACTGAGAAGTGTAAACTTCAGTAACATGGAAACATTACAGAATCCCGGAATGAATCTGGCTTTTCTTTTGTTTTTGTTTTGTTTTCCCCTACATGCAGAGTGAAAGAATACTGCATCTAATCCAAGAAGAAAAAGAAGTGTGATCTCAAGGAAGTGCATTTTATTGGTTATAGCAAAGGAAGGGGAATGTTCAAGCCTAATGGCTTACACGATTCGGTCCTGATACAGATGAACTTCACTGAGGACAAAGTGAGTATGAGGTAATACTGCCATAAATAATTGCTTGAATCAGCCCAGGATTCAAAGCTTGGATTATAGAAGCTTGGATTTTATAAAAAGAGAAAGCCCTGTAAATGTGAGGCAAGCTCTTAAGGTAATTGAGGATTTTCCACTGGACAGAAGCTTTATGTAACACATGGCTTTAAATCTCAGTTTGGAATTTTGTCTAGCTAATAACTGCAGATCAAAGCAGCTTTCAAATTTTTCACTACTAGCTTTAACTACTACAAACAGAATTAAAGGGGCTAATGGAACAGACACAATTAAAGAGGCTTCCATCCAACTTTGTACAGCGTCACAAGCAGGAGTGGGTGTTTGTTACAAATAGCTAAAAAGCTTTTAAATGTATTTCTCATCTGAATATTGAAATCAATATTGATCTATACATTTAAGAAAGAAAAATCCAACAATAGGTTTAATGAAGACCGTTAAGATAGATGAGTAGAGTTTCCAGGATTTATTCTTGCCCTTTTTGGGAACACCTAATATTAAAGATCGAGTGGAAAATGTAATACCATTTATATGGTAATTTTGCTATTTTTCCAAAATGCCTTCTGACCTCAATATAGAAAGTTTAGAATACTCTTATCATCCTGCTTCTTTCACAGGGAGATTAAGAAATTTGCTTCAAGACACACAGCTGGCAAGTAGCCACCAAGCTATCAGTCCTATGGAAGGCTATGTCACTTTTTATTTTTAACTTAGAAATAAAGACAAACTTGTAATCAAAACAAAATGAATAGTAACAGTTCTATTATGGCCAAATCTACATCAACATTTTCAAAGATTTTACTTGTTTTTAACTTACAATTGAACAAAGTTAATTAATCGATAATACTAGAAGGCAGGTACCCTTCTCAGTGACTCACATCTCTCATTTCATTTCACCGGAAACACTTCATGAGAAATCATCTCAGTTTCAGAGTTGAGGTAACCATAGCGTGGAGAGGGTCCACCCTGTGATGAGCCCAACAACCAGCCTCAGGAGTTCACCCCGACCCAGGAGGCCGCGCCACCAGGGGCTCAGAGTACAGACTCTGCAGACGGACGCTAGGGTCTCACTTCTGCCACTCATCACCTCTGGGGCAAGTTCGTGGCTTGGACTTCAGTTTTGTCTTCAGTAAATTAGGGTAATGGCTTCAAAGGTTTATTTAAATATTAATCATACTAATATCGCTAAGATGCCATAAAAAAGGATTGGTAAATCAACATAGGACATTTCTGAATTTTCAAAACAGCATTTTCCTTTATATTTTATGATACTGCCCCTTTCCTATCTTCCCAAAGTGGTTTGTTTTTGTTGAATATATCATCTATTGGGCTTCCCTGATAGCTCAGTTGATAAATAATCTGCCTGCAATGCAGGAGACCCTGGTTCGATTCCTGAGTCAGGAAGATCCCCTGGAGAAGGGATAGGCTACCCACTCCAGTATTCTTGGGCTTCCGTTGTGGTTTTAGTTGGTAAAGAATCCACCTGGGTTGGGAAGATCCCCTGGGGAAGGAAAAGGCTACCCCACTCCAGTATGCTGGCCTGGAAAATTTCATGAATTGTATAGTCAATGGCATCGCAGAGTTCGACATAACTGAGCGACTTTCACTTTCATCATCTATTAAGTATGTATAGGAAGCAACTTGGGAATTTATGCCTTGCTAAGAGTTGATTTTTTTGTTGTTGTTGTTAAATGAAACTCGTTTAAGAGACAGTTTGTGCCACTAATGAAAATAATATAAAAGGAAGATTCTAATGTGTAAACTTGACAAACCATCAACTTCAAAAACATCTATGAGAGAAAGCCCATTTTTTCTTTTTAGCAAAAAATAAGATATTACTTCATAATTTATTTAAGAACTATACAAGTATCTATAAACTCACAAGAATGACTTAATAGATTTGTAAAGTAATTCTTATCTAAAATAGGATTTTCCCAAGATTACAAACACTAGCCTCTATTACTCCCTTAAAATATTTTTCAAAAAGTTCTATCATGATTTAATGTTAACCTGACATTTATATAATTTCCATTTGAAAATAGGACTTATATTTTTAAAAAATTCCCAGAAGAAACCTAGGATTATTCTCACCAAAAGACACAGAAATAAAATGGGATTCCTGGATGCAATTTTGTCTACAAAAGCCTTATTTTTTATCTATAAAAATTATGCCAATAAATTACATATATTTCAGTTGCTTGTTCAGAAATGTATTTGATTGTTATATACAATAAATAAGTTCCTAATTGTACAAACTCATGTGTCTTGCACTGCAGGCAGATTCTTTACCATCTGAGCCGCCAGGGAAGCCCATAATATGAGGCAATACAGCGTAATTCAAGATTATGTCTTTATAACATAGACAAAGTACGAAGACTAAAATGTGTCATCAGAACATAGACTAAAGCTCAGGATTTGTTTTACTTCTCTAATTCTAGCATAATAAAGGAGAACTTTCTAACCTAATATTGTCTTTTTGTATTTACTTAGTCCATAGGTCTAAATCAAGTTACACGATTAGTATCAGGCAATTCCCTTTTACATTTAATCACAGATTGGCATAGGAAGCAGTACATCCTATAAATATTTAAGAACATGAAATGAGAGTGAACTGAATAGTGTTTCAACCAAGTAATAAAGGTATGATATATCGATAAATATAATGTACTAAGCAGATTACAGATATATTTCATTTTACTCAACAGATGCCTAAAATCTTGTATGTAAATCACATTTTTTTGTCCAAACTGAACCATAATTTAAATGCAACTGAAGAACTTGTAGAGAGTTCTGCTTTGCCTCTCACTTCCCTTTCTTCCTCTTAAGGTAAAACTGCCTGTAACTGCAAAAAAGGGGAAAAAAAACTAAATAGAAAAAACTCTCAAAATACTTTTGTCTCTTCTCATGTTGCAGAAAAGAGGAGCAAACATTACAATGGAAAGGCAAAATCAAAACTATTTTTAAGTAGAATTGCATGACCCACTACCAGATCGTGGTCACAACAAAAGGATAAAAAACTTTGAAAGGTTCTAGGAAATCAAAATGCTTAAGAAATAAACAAGTAGAGAACTAAATTGTACAGGTTAAACTAGAATAACCAAATATGTCAAGTCTCTCATTGGATAACCTACAATGGAAATGACTAAAATACAAAGATATCTTGAAATTAAATAAAGAAGGGAGAATATTGAGAATGAGTGAAGAGCTAAACTATTAGTTTTAAGAAACACCATCAGATAACAGTCTCATCAAGAAATATGAATATTTTCTCCTAGGTTCTAAGTTCTGGTATGTCAACCACATGGAGAATCTTCAGTTACACAGACATGTCTTTAGATATCATGAATACAACTCAGGATCAAGAAAGATTCCTGAAATATATTTTTATACAACTATCTTCAATAAAACCAAGTTCCTTTCCAAGGTTGAGTACTCATGTTATACTACTGAACCGTCACTAAGTATATCGTACAAAGAGAACTGGATACCAGGCCCTGTTTTGTAGATGTGTTGATTAATAAGGTGGCAGTAATTTTTTAAAAGTACTGAAGTTTAGTTCTTTGGCCCATTTTTTGATTGGGTCGTTTATTTTTTTGGAATTGAGCTGCATAAGTTGCTTGTATATTTTTGAGATTAGTTGTTTGTCAGTTGCTTCATTTGCTATTATTTTCTCCCATTCCGAAGGCTGTCTTTTCACCTTGCTTATATTTTCCTTGGTTGTGCAGAAGCTTTTAATTTTAATTAGATCCCATTTGTTTATTTTTGCTTTTATTTCCAGAATTCTGGGAGGTGGATCATAGAGGATCCTGCTGTGATTTATGTCGGAGAGTGTTTTGCCTATGTTCTCCTCTAGGAGTTTTATAGTTTCTGATCTTACATTTAGATCTTTAATCCATTTTGAGTTTATTTTTGTGTGCGGTGTTAGGAAGAACTAAACAGAAATTTCTCCAAAGAAGACATACGGATGGCTAACAAACACATGAAAAGATGCTCAACATCACTCATTATTAGAGAAATGCAAATCAAAACCACAATGAGGTACCACTTCACACCAGTCAGAATGGCTGCGATCCAAAAATCTGCAAGCAATAAATGCTGGAGAGGGTGTGGAGAAAAGGGAACCCTCCTACACTGTTGGTGGGAATGCAAACTAGTACAGCCACTATGGAGAACAGTGTGGAGATTCCTTAAAAAATTGCAAATAGAACTACCTTATGACCCAGCAATCCCACTTCTGGGCATACACACCGAGGAAACCAGAATTGAAACAGACACATGTACCCCAATGTTCATCGCAGCACTGTTTATAATAGCCAGGACATGGAAAAAACCTAGATGTCCATCAGCAGATGAATGGATAAGAAAGCTTTGGTACATATACACAATGGAGTATTACTCAGCCGTTAAAAAGAATTCATTTGAATCAGTTCTGATGGGATGGATGAAACTGGAGCCAATTATACAGAGTGAAGTAAGCCAGAAAGAAAAACACCAATACAGTATACTAACACATATATATGGAATTTAGGAAGATGGCAATGACGACCCTGTATGCAGGACAGGGAAAGAGACACAGATGTGTATAACGGACTTTTGGACTCAGAGGGAGAGGGAGAGGGTGGGATGATTTGGGAGAATGACATTCTAACATGTATACTATCATGTGAATTGAATCGCCAGTCTATGTCTGACGCAGGATGCAGCATGCTTGGGGCTGGTGCATGGGGATGACCCAGAGAGACGTTATGGGGAGGGAGGTGGGAGGGGGGTTCATGTTTGGGAATGCATGTAAGAATTAAAGATTTTAAAATTAAAAAAAAAAAGAATAAAAAATAAATAAATAAAAATAAAAGTACTGAAGTATTCAATAAGAGGACAGAAATAATATCCATAAACTAAACATCACTGAAACAGTGGTGAACATACAGAGGCATTTGTATTTCCTTGCTACCAATTTCAATTAGCATCACACAAAAAATAGAATGCATGTACATGATGGTGGTAAATCTTGCTATAGTTTCCTATCATGGTTTATGTCCCATTTTGAACATTTTTTACACTGACTTTTAAAGGGCTTCTTAAATAGAAAGTTCTTCCCATTGACTACTTCAATGAAATCTATATAATATATATAAAAAAGTATATCAAGCTTATAACATGGAATTCAGGTTGAAAGTGAAATAAGTGTTTGTTGCTCAGTCGTGTCCAACTCTTTGCAACCCCATGAACTGTAGCCCCAGGCTCCTCTGTCCATGGCATTCTCCAGACAACAATACTGGAATGTGTTGCAATTCCCTTCTCCAAGGGATCTTCTGGACCTAGGGATTCAGGTTAAGTCTAGAAAACTCTATCCTTTTTTTTCTCGCATGCTTGGAACAGCAGACCATGCTCCAGTGACTGTGTCAAGAATTAATAATACCTTATTATGTGACTGCTGTTTTATATATATAAATTACATAGGTCACCTCCCTATGAGAGTGACATGAATCACTGCTGAAAAATCAAAACCATGCTTGCCCTCTAACAAGCAGTCAGGATATCTAATTATTATTAACCCCATAAAACAAAGAGATTCCCAGGTAGTGTAGTGGTAAAGAATCTGGCTGCCAATGCAGGAGGCACAGGTTCAAGCCCCTGGTTGGGAAGACCCCCTGGAATAGGAAATGGCAATCCACTCCAACACTCTTGCCTGAGAAATCCGGTGGACAGTTACATGGCCGGCTATAGTCCATGGGTCACAAAGTCTGGGACATGACTAAGAACATACAAATAAAACAAAATTCATGCGAAGAGCTGACTCATTGGAAAAGACTTTGATGCTGGGAGGGACTGGGGGCAGGAGGAGAAGGGGACAACAGGATGAGATGGCTGGATGGCATCACCGACTCGATGGATGTGAGTCTGAGTGAACTCCGGGAGGCCTGGCGAGCTGCGATTCATGGGGTCACAAAAAGTCGGACATGACTGAGCAACTGAACTGAAGAAAGCTGCCCAATTCTTCTTACAGTTCTTCAAAAATATCAAAACGAAAATAAAATGTGCAAATAGAAAATGGTATTAAGGATTGTTTCACAACATAGTAGTGATTAAATTTTCACAAGTTATCATACTGCCAACATGAAAGGAAAATGTTCATTTTAGTATGTAAATATACAGCTTCTTGTCACCAAGAGGAAAAAAAGTGATTGTGTGTTGATACATGATGTCTCAGAGAGTGTGGTATAAAGACCACTCCTTGTCTTCTCGCAGCTTTCAGTCTGACAGAGAGCATCACTGTTGGGTAAGAGGAAGGTCTATAATAGAATTATTCTTACTAGCTGAAGGGCTGAATCACAATGCCATCACCTTATGTTAACAATCTATATCAACAGCTCCTGGAGAAGCTGTACCTAACTTTGCTCTCAGTGGTCTCAGCTGAAACTTTACTTTTCATCATACAGTTGATTCACACCTGAGCCCTCTCCTGGGCAGTAAGTTCAACAGGAGTGGGGATTGTTTCCTTGCTCACTGTTACATCTTTAGCTTCTAGCGCACCGCCTGGCCTATTTGGAAGGGATGAGTGAATGGCAGCAGAGAGACGAGAGAGGGAGAAGCAGAAAAAAACAAGCCTGACAAAAGGGGGAAATTCAGGTCTAAGGGTGAAAATTGCTAGAAGTCAACAATAGACATTTTTTTTTTTTCTGTAGTGAGGAAAAATACAGTGTTTATTTTAGGCACCAAGCAAAGAATATGGTCAGCTCATGCTTAAACAATGGACATTTTTAAAAAGCAAAAAGATTTTCATTTGTGTCTATTTTCTGAGACCCTTTCAAAATGGTCAGCAGTGAATTAGACCTCATGTTACATTGTTCTCTAATCAAATTTTAAATTTTATCATTTTAATTTAAAACATAAAGAAGTATAGTTTTGTCAAGTATCCTATCTTCAAACTTTCAGAAATTTCTCTCAATCATTGCAATGATTATGTTTTCTACACGTTAACTTCTTGAAGTGGAAGAGACAACTTCTTTTATTTGGTCTACCAACCCTCATCTCCAAACTCTGAATATTTTTCTACAGTCACATCTTGAACAAATCCAATTTTATTGAACTCAGAGAGGCAGGAAAGGGAAATGTCTAACATGAACTGGGAGGTGATTAACTGTAGCAGCAGCAGCCTAGCGTGGCCCTAGACACACCTGCCCTCCTCCCCCTGTGGCTTTCCATTAATGCTGTACTGTGTTCAGTGAGAATCACACTTGATGCTAACAGGTTAACAGTCTCCCAGTGAGAAAAAGCATCTATTCAGCTGTCAGCTCCCTAGCAGTAGGCTGCAAGTTAAGTTATTGCCATCTTCCCTAACATCCTCTTTCTTTCCACCAAGCTGCAAAGGGGCAGCTGATGACACAGAAAGAGAATGTTTTCTTTATGGTGGAAATCCATCACCTGAGAACTCGCAGGTAGAGTCCAACTACCCTAATGGCATCCAAAATATTCTACAGACACAGTTCTGCACATAAGAGACTTGCTGAGCTGAACTTTGTGTGGCCATGTGAATCCTTTAAGATATAGGAAGAGACGCATTATAACGTGCTGAATTCCTATAATGGGAACTTCTTCCTGTGTGCAAACTGAAATACATAATCATCATCTGAGGGTTGGGAAGAGTTGGGAAACAAAATCAAACACACAACTGACAGAAACTTCCTTGGGTGAACAATAATTGTGATGACATATTCCCAGATGGCGCTAGTAGTACAGAATCCATCTGCCAATGCAGGGGACATGGGTTTGACTACTGGGTCGGGAAGATGCCCTGGAGTAGGAAATGGCAACCTGCTCCCATACTCTTGCCTGGGAAATCCCCAAGGACAGAGGAGTCTGGCGGCTACAGTCCATGGGGCTATAGTCCTGGCAGGCTACAGCCCAAAGACTCAAGACATGGCTGAGCGACTGAACACACGCATACGCACACACACGGATAGCTATCTTACACCATTTATAAAGTATTGTCACATATTTATAATTTTGTCACATATTTCATGACATTCACCATTTCATTACCGTAATCCAACTTTGACAGTTGAGACCCCTGATTCTTTTTTTTTTTATTTTTATTTTTACTTTATTTTACTTTACAATACTGTATTGGTTTTGCCATACATTGACATGAATCTACCACGGGTGTACATGCGTTCCCGAACTTGAACCCCCCTCCCACCTCCCTCCCCATAACATCTCTCTGGGTCATCACCGTGCACCAGCCCCAAGCATGCTGTAGCCTGCGTCGGACATAGACTGGCGATTCGATTCTTACATGATAGTATACCTGTTACAATGCCATTCTCCCAAATCATCCCACCCTCTCCCTCTCCCTTTGAGTCCAAAAGTCCGTTATACACAGCTGTGTCTTTTTTCCTGTCTTGCATACAGGGTCGTCATTGCCATCTTTCTAAATTCCATATATATGTGTTAGTATACTGTATTGGTGTTTTTCTTTTTGGCTTACTTCACTCTGTATAATTGGCTCCAGTTTCATCCATCTCATCAGAAATGATTCAAATGAATTCTTTTTAACAGCTGAGTAATACTCCATTGTGTATATGTACCAAAGCTTTCTTATCCATTCATCTGCTGATGGACATCTAGGTTGCTTCCATGTCCTGGCTATTATAAACAGTGCTGCGATGAACATTGGGGTACATGTGTCTCTTTCAATTCTGGTTTCCTCAGTGTGTATGCCCAGCAGCGGGATTGCTGGGTCATAAGGTAGTTCTATTTGCAATTTTTTAAGGAATCTCCACACTGTTCTCCATAGTGGCTGTACTAGTTTGCATTCCCACCAACAGTATAGGAGGGTTCCCTTTTCTCCACACCCTCTCCAGCATTTATTTTTTGCAGATTTTTGGATCGCAGCCATTCTGACTGGTGTGAAGTGGTACCTCGTTGTGGTTTTGATTTGCATTTCTCTAATAATGAGTGATGTTGAGCATCTTTTCATGTGTTTGTTAGCCATCCGTATGTCTTCTTTGGAGAAATGTCTATTTAGTTCTTTGGCCCATTTTTTGATTGGAGACCCCTGATTCTTAAAAACAAATTATTTTATAGCAAAGCTAGGAGTCAAATTCCAACCTTCTGACTCAAGTTCATTGCCTTTTTCATTATATGACCTTCTCCACAATCTCTCACCCCTTTGCTCTTCTATAGTAAAGTACTTTTGAACTATGAGAATTCTTTAAGCTGAATCTGTCTTTTGTTTTCACTCCTGAGATGAAGCGATGTGTATCAGAAAGGAGAAACTACTCAAAAAATGAGGGCATCATAGCTAGTCAAGTTAGATTCTGGTCCATGCACTGCATCCAGGTTGTTAAGATCATTTCTGAGTTTTCTTTTTCCTCTTTTTTTTTTTTTTTTTTTTTTACTGTATGTGGGACTGTGGGTAAAATTTTACTCTGAAGCAAGAAGCAACTTTAGCACTGTGCTGAGTAAACAATCTGTTTGATGTAATACCATCATAAATACATTTAAATTAAATTACCAAAACTGCCTTAATCTTTCCATTTTAATCCCCAGACTATCTTTATGGAAAACACTTCAAGTGCAACAATGGTAATAACAAGCATAATATGAGCAATGTTGAAAATCCTTACTCAGTAATGAAAGTTTACATGACTTCTGTCTACTAAGAAATAGTATAAAGTGAGTATTTCCCATTTCTGCAAATGTAAACTGTCCTTTGTTATCACTGGCTTCAAAGATGAAATGGAGAATTATAATGACTTTTTTTTTTTTTTTTACGAACTGATGTTTACCAGCCTCCTCCTTTCTATAAAATGAGGTAACTTTGCTTCTGTTAATGTTATAGAAACTGCCCTTTTTTACATCAAAAGGGGCTTCATAGGATATATTGCTTTATAAATCTTTTCAGTAACCGAAATTACATTACCTAGCATTTAAAAATTCAATCAGAAACTGAGAACTGATATTGTTAATGATAACCCTAAATCTGTATACCAAGTAAATAATTTTAAAAAGCTAAATAAAAGCTAAAATTGATCAGTGATGCAATGTCACATGGAATAGCAAAATAAAGACTTTCAAAAATCTACTCTTCCATAAGAGCAATGATAACACCATAAACTTTTTCAAAATCAGTGTGACCACAACTCTGAAAATTAACCAAAATCTTTCAATACTCTAGCAATATTTATCCAAGAAGGCAACGGCTGAACAATAAACACTGCGACATTTTAATCTGCCGCATTCCAGTATACCAGCTCAATGGTAGCCTTGAAAATCAACAGCCTAGCAACTATAGTACTCATGAAAACCAGCAGCCTACTAGCCACTGGAAGGGGTGGGGAAGACTTGGGTGGGAGCTACCCAAAAGGGTCATCTGCACAGTGCTATGATCATCTGACAGTTCCTGGACACACTCACACACACATAGGGCTTGTCTTTATTTGACCTGACTCAAAGCTTGCTTCCTGGAAACAGCTTTTTCCTAAGGGAGTTTGTCAAAAACAATCAGCGGCAAATGTCTGAAATGCTGAACAAAAAGGATTAATGTGCAGATACTCAGAGATCCATGGAGACACAGTTAAGTATACTAATACAAACATAATAGAAATCCCAAAAGCAAAGGAGATAAAAGTGGGCCCAAATAATATTTGAATAAATGATAGAAAAACACTTTATATATTTGAAAAAAAAGCATTAAAATAACCTATCTGGAAAATGCAATCTCTAAGTAGGATAAATTGAGATCAGTTCAGTTCAGTTCAGTCATTCAGTCATGTCCAACTCTTTGCAAACCAATGGACTGCATCATGCCAAGCTTCCCTGTCCATCACCAACACTCAGAGCCTGCTCAAACTCATGTCCATCGAGTCAGTGATGCCATCTAACCACCTCAACTTCTATTGTCCCCTTCTCCTCCTGCCTTCAATCTTTCCCAGAATCAAGGTCTCTTCCAGTGAGACAGTTCTTTGCATCAGATGGCCAAACTATTGGAGTTTCAGCTTCAGCATCAGTCCTTCCAATGAAAACTCAGGACTGATTTCCTTTAGGATGGACTGGTTGGATCTCCTTGCAGTCCAAGGGACTCTCAAGAGTTTTTTCCAACACCGCAGTTCAAAAGCATCAATTCTTCAGTGCTCAGCTTTCTTTATAGTCCTACTCCCACATCCATACATGACTACTAGAAAAACCAAAGCTTTGACAATATAGACCTTTGTCAATAAACTAATGTCTCTGGAGAAGATTCTTGAGAGTCCCTTGGACTGCAAGGAGATCCAACCAGTCCATCCTAAAGAGGATCATTCCTGGGTGTTCATTGGAGGGACTGATGCTGAAGCTGAAACTCCAATACTTTGGCCACCTGATGCGGAGAGCTGACTCATTTGCAAAGACCCTGATGCTGGGAAAGATTGAGGGCAGGAGGAGAAGGGGATGACAAAGGATGAGATGGTTGGATGGCATCACCAACACATTGGACATGGGTTTGGGTGGACTCCAGCAGTTGGTGATGGACAGAGAGGCCTGGCGTGCTGCAGTTCATGAGGTCACAAAGAGTCAGACATGACTGAGTGACTGAACTGAACTGCTATTTAATATGCTGTCTAGGTTTGTCATAGCTTTTCTTTCAAGGGGCAAGCATCTTTTAATTTCATGGCTGCAGTTACAATCTGTAGTGACTTTTGGAGCCCCAAAATATAAAGCCTGCCACTGTTTCCTCATCTATTTGCCATGAAGTGATAGGATTGGATGCTATGATCTTAGTTTTCTGAATGTTGAGTTTTAAGCCAACTTTTCACTCTCCTCTTTCACTTTCATCAAAAGGCCTTTAGTTCTTCTTTGCTTTCTGCCATAAGGGTGGTATCATCTGCATATCTGAGGTTATTGATATTTCTCCCAGCAATCTTGATTCCAGTTTGCGCTTCATCCAGCCTGGTATTTTGCATGATGTCCTCCGCATGTAAGTTAAAGAAGCAGGGTGACAGTATACAGCCTTGACGTACTCCTTTCCCGATTTGGAACCAGTCTGTTGTTCTATGTCCAGTTCTAACTGTTGCTTCTTGACCTGCATACAGATTTCTCAGGAGGCAGATCAGGTGGTCTGGTATTCCCATCTCTGGAAAAAATTTCCACAGTTTGTTGTGATCCACACAGCAAAGACTTTGACATAAAAAATAAAGCAGAAGTAGATGTTTTTCTGGAACTCTCTGGCTTTTTTGATGATCCAACAGATGTCAATTTGACCTCTGATTCCTCTGCCTTTTCTGAATCCAGCTGAACATCTGGAAGTTCACAGTTCACATACTGCCGAAGCCTGGCTTGGAGAATTTTGAGCATTACTTTGCTAGCATGTGAGATAAGTGCAATTGTGCAGTAGTGTGAACATTTTTTGGCATTGCCTTTCTTTGGAATTGGAATGAAAACTGACCTTTTCCAGTTTTCATATCTCATATAGATATATTTATATCTATATATTTATAATTGAGAATATAGATATAAACATGTATATTTGTATATGTGTGTATGTATCTTTCCTATCAGATTTAAGATACAGCTACATAAAGCAATAATCATTAAGCTGTAGTTTTTGATAACTACATAATATACAAAGATGTAACTTCTATAAAAATGACATGGAAAAGTGTATATTAGAAACTAACACAAAAGAACACAGTAATGGCAGAATGCAGGCTACAGTCCATTGGGTCACAAAGAGTTGGACACAACTGAGCAACTAAGCATAGCACAATAATGGAGGAACACAGGAAGAAAAAAGATATAGCATGCATGCATGTTAGTTTGCTCAGTCGTGTCCAACTCTACAACCCTATGGACTGTAGCCCTCCAGGCTCCTCCGTCCATGGGAGTCTCCAGGCAAGAACACTGGAGTAAGTTGCCATGCCTTCTCCAGGGTATCTTCCCAAGACATAGCATATATATAAGATATAGCATACAAATAGCAAAATGGAAGGTGTAATTTCTATTTTATTGATAATTATATTAAATGTAAGTGAATTAAACACTAATAAAAATACAGAGATTTGTAGTATGTATTTTTTATACATATATACACATTTTTCCATATTCTTTTCCATTATGGTTTATCACAGGATATTGAATATAATTCCCTTACTATATAGCAGGATTCTGTTGTTTACCCATTCAGGATATAATAGTTGACATCTGCTGATCCCAAACTCCCCATCCATCCCCCACCACCCCCGGCAGCCACAGTCTATTCTCTATGTCTCTGAGTCTGTTTGTGTTTCACAGGTAAGTTCAGTTGTGTCATACTTTAAATGTACAAATGATGTCATATGGCATTTGTCTTTCTGCTTATTTCACTTGGTATGATAAGCTCTAGGTCCACCTATGTTGCTGCAAATGTCATTTCTTTTTTATGGCTGAGTAATATTCTGTTATGTATGTGTACCACATTTTATTCAGCCATTCATCTGTAGATGGACATTTAGATTGTTTCCATGTCTTAGCTCTTGTAAATAGTGCTGCTATGAGCACTGAAGTGGTATGTATCTTTTTTTTTTTTTTGGTAACTGGACTTTTTTTTTGTTGTTGTTTTTTATTTTTTTAATTTTAAAATTAAAATGTAGTATGCATTTTTAAAAAGATCAAACTCTACACTGTTCACAACAGATACAATTTAGACCAACGCACAAACTGGTTGAAAGAAAAAGAGAAGATATCCCACACAAAGTCCATGGGGTCACAAAGAGTCAGACATGACTGAGTGACTACATGCAGCACACAGCACCATACAAACTACTATAATAAAATCAATTTTAAAACTAAAATTGTTGGGCTTCCCTGGTAGCTCAGCACAAAGACTTTGCCTACCAGTGCAGGAGACACAAGTTTGATCCCTGATCAGGGATGATCCACATGCTGTGGAGCAACTAAGCTCTTGTGCCACAACTGTTGAGACCATGCTCCAGAGCTTGAGAGCCATTACTACTGAGCCCATGCACTGCAACTACTGAAGCCCATGTGCCCTAGAGCCAGTGAGCCACAAAAGAGAAGCCACCGCAATAAGAAGCCTGCACGCCACAGATAAAGAGCTCTGATGAGCCCCCCCGACCTCACTGCAACTGGAGAAAAACCCATGCAGCAATGACGATCCAACACAGCCACAAATAAACTATTTTAACAAATTTAAATCATCACTAGAAGCAAAGAATATTTTATATTGATACGAGAAAGAAATAGAATATATGGATACACCAATTCAAGAATATATGGACACATATATGGATACACCAGTAATACATTATTAAGAAAGAACAACTACATGGAAAGTCAACAAGCATCTAGAAAACTTGAGCAATACTGTAAATCAAGTAGGCCTAGGTCCCAGCTATGGAATACTCAGCCCAATAATGGTAGCAAATACATTTCAAGTGCACAAAGAATATATTCTGGATGAGCCATATATTACATCATAAAGCAAATCTGAATTAATTTACAAGTTAAAGTCACATAACTTATGCCTCCTGACACAGTGAAACAAAATTAAAATTAAAATAATGAAAGGAAAATTAGGACATTTGTAAATACAGTTGACATTTGAACAATATGAGGGTTGAGGTACTGACCCTCCACAAAGTCAAAAATGGACATTAAACTTATAGTCATGCCTTCAGTAATTGAGATTCCCCTGAAGCCTAGGGTCTACATTTGAAGATTTAATCCACCTTGGATCATGAAATATTATAGTATTTATTATTGAAAGAAACCCATGTATAATGGACCTGTGCAGTTCCAATTCATGTTGTCCACAGGTCAATTGTACATAGAAATTAACACTCCTAGATAACTAATATGTCAACAAGGAAATCACAAGGGATATTGGAAAATACTTCAAAATGGAGGAAAATAAAAAAAGTATACCAAAACTTATGAGATGCAGCCAAACATAATAGAAGAAACACAGGCATTTATAGCTATTAATTTAAAAAGAAGAAAAGTCAAGTATCAATAACCTCATTTTCTACCTTAAAAATAGAAATTAGCAAACTAAATCTAAAACAAAAAAGAAAGAATAATAAAAATTAGAGAGGAAATAAATACTAGAAAAATAATGGAGAAAAAAAATGGCTCTCTGTATATATCAATAAAATTTAAAAACCAAGAACTTCCCTGGTGGTCCAGTGGTTAAGAATCCACCTCCCGATTTAGGGGGCATGGATTCAATCCCTGGTTGGGGAACTAAGGTCCCACATGCTGCAGGGCAGCTAAGCCTGTCTACAGCTACTGAGCCCACAACTCTGGAGCCCACATGCCACAGCAAAGATCCCCCATGCTGCCACTAAGACTTGATGCCGCCAAATAAATACATGTTTTTATTTAATGGAAAACTTTTAGTTCAACACAGCAAGAAAAAAGAAGACAAGAGACTAAAACCAGGACTTGAGGAGAGATCATTATTACCGATGTCACAAAAATAAGAAGCATTACCAGGGAATATGATGACCAACAGCCTGCCAATAAATTAGACTGCCTAAATGAAATGGACAAATTCCTAGAAAAGAAAAAAGAAAAGAAACAGTGAAACTGACTCAAGAAGAGATAGAAAGTCTGAATAGATTTATATCAGATGGCTTTGCTGGTGAATTCAACCAAGGACTTAAAAGAAAAGCATCAGTTCTTTACCAACTACTGCAAAATAATGGTAAAATACTGAACGCCTTCCCCTTAAAATCACAAACAAATGAAGATGCCTACACATGTCACTTCTATTAAATATACTGGAGGTTTCAGGTAGAGTATTAGGGCACAAAAATAGGAGGTAGGGGAAAGGATTTATACAGAAAAATCAAAACACTCTTTTCAGAGATGAAATAAAAAACCCAAATAAATCCAAAGGAATCTACCAAAAACATTATTTGAGCTAATATATGTTTATTAGGTTGCAGGTACAAGATCAATAAACAAAAATTCATTGTCCTTCTATATCCTCACAATGATGAATCAAAAGTTTTTATTATGAGAAAATATTCACATATTAAAAATAGAATACTTAACAATAAATTTATTAAAGTAAATACAAGTTATATACCCAAACTTACAAAATATGTTAAAAACAATTAAAGAATATCTAAATAAAAGGAAAGACTTCCCATGTAAATGGATTGGAAACTACAGCTTAATATTGTAAAGGTGGGAGTAACATCCGAAATCAACCTACAGATTTGATGAATTTCCTAACAAAATCCTGTAGTTTTTTTTTCCATTTTTATACAAATTGTTAAGTACATCCTAAAATATATGAGGAAATGAAAGAGACCCAGAATTGCCAGAAACATCTTTGAAAAAAAAAAAAACAAGTTAGAGGACTCACAGTTCTCAGTTCAGAACTTTGTACCCCATTGGAATAATCAAAACAGTGTAGTACTGGACAGACACATATATAAATGGAATAGAATTAAAACTCAAGGTATAAATCCTTACATTTATGATCAACTGAAATTTAACAAGGATGTCAAGAAACTTCAGCAGGGAAAATAGTACTTTTCAATATATCAATATGATGCTATGATAATTGGATGTCCACATGCAAAGATGGAAGTTGAACCTCTAATGCATGCCACTTATAAAACTAACTCAAAATGAATCAAAGATCTATATGCAAGAGCTAAAATTTTAAAAATCTTAGAAAACATTGTGATAAAATTCTGTGAATTTGGTTTAGGCAAATTTGGTTTAGTTTCTTGATATGACACTAAAATTACAAAACACACACAATTTTGACTTAATTAAAAAAAATAGTCTGTGCTTCAAAGGGCCCCATCAAGAAAGTGAAATAACCAACAAGTGAGAGAAAATATTGGTGAATTATGTATCCAAGAAGGAGTTAGTATTGAGAATGTATAAATAACAACAAAAAGATTAATAACCCAATTTTAACATGGGGAAAAAATACTGAGTTGATATTTATCCAAAGAAGATATACAAATGACCAATGAGTATATGAAAAGATACTGGACATCATTAGTAATGCTGCTGCTGCTGCTGCTAAGTCACTTCAGTCATGTTCAACTCTGTGCAACCCCATAGATGGCAGCCCCCCAGGCTCCCCCGTCCCTGGGATTCTCCAGGCAAGAACACTGGAGTGGTTGCCATTTCCTTCTCCAATACATGAAAGTGAAAAACGAAAGTGAAGTCGCTCAGTCATGACTCTTAGCGACCCCATGGACTGCGGCCCACCAGGCTCCTCCATCCGTGGGATTTTCCAGGCAAGAGTGCTGGAGTGGGGTGCCATTGCCTTCTCCATCATTAGTAATGAAGAAACTCAAATCAAAACTGCAATGATGTATTGTTATATTCTCACTAGGATGGCTTTGATCAACAAGAGAGCAACAATAAATTTTCGTGACAATGTGGAGAAATTGAAACCCTCATACACTGCTGGTAGAAATGTAGAATGTAAAATGGAGCAGCCACTTGGAAAAACAATTTGGCAGTTCCTCAGGAGGTTAAACATAGTTACCATACGACCTAATGATTCCATTCTTAGGGTGGAAAGAACTGAAAACATACAACCACGTAAAAATTTGTGCATGAATGTTCATAGCAACATTATTAATAACAGCCAAAAAAGTTGATAAAATATCCAAATGTTTATCAATTGTTAAATGGAGAAACAAAATGACATCTACCTATCAATATATAATGGGATAACCATCATAAAAGTGAGTGAAGTACTGACGCATGCTACAACATGAACAGTGAAAACATGTTAAGTGAAAGAAGTCAGGTGCAAAGCCTACATTTTATATAATTTAAGTGTCCCAAATAGGCAAATTTATGATGACAGAAGCGCTTCCCTGGTGGCTCCGTGATAGAGAATCATTCTGCAATGCAGGAGACATGGGTTCAATCTCCGGGTCAGGAAGATACCCTGGAGAAGGAAATGGCAACTCACTCCATATTCTTGCCTGGGAAATCACATGAACAGAGGAGCCCGGTAAGCTACAGTCCACGGGGTCACCAAGAGTCAGACACAACTTACTAAAACCACTAGCAACACCATGATGACAGAAAGCAGATTAGCAGTTTCCAGAGCCTGGAAGGAGGGTCAAATGGGTGGTAACTGCTTATGAGTATGAGGTTACCTCTCAGTGTGATGAAAATAATCTGGAATTAGACAGCTGTGGTGATGGTTGACTTAAATATACTGAAAACCTTGGAAATGTATATATATTTTATGGGGGTGAATTTATCACCAGCTCAATGGACGAGTTTGAGCAAACTCTGGGAGACAGTGAAGGACAAGGAAGCCCGGTGTGCTGCAATCCATGGGGTCACAAAGAATCAGATATGACTCAACGACGGAACAACAATATCTCGATAAAACGGGTTGCTCAGGCCAGCCCTCATAGCTCAGTTGGTAAAGAATCTGCCTGCAATGAGGGAGACCCAGGTTTGATTCCTGTGTCAGGAAGATCTGCTGGAGCAGGGATAGGCTACCCACTCCAGTATTCTTGGGCTTCCTTCGTGGCTCAGCTGGTAAAGAATCTGCCTGCAACGTGGGAGACCTGGGTTCGATCCCTGGGTTGGGAAGATCCCCTGGAGAAGGTCACCCACTCCAGTATTCTTGCCTGGAGAATTCCAAGGACTGTATAGTCTATGGAGTCTCAAAGAGTCAGACATGACTGAGCGCCTTTCACTTTCAGGCCAGCCTCTCTGTCAAGCTTATGTTAGCATGTTTTGAAATAGTTAATCCATAACTGAGGATGTAATAACCTGCTAACCAAACACAAGCTAAGTGCTTGTGAGGTATAGATACTTCTGTATAGCAATATGTGCTTCAAGCCTGATAAAATGGATTGCTATCAGCCAGGACAACAGTATTCCCTTTAGCCAGGTAATCCAGCACAGCTTCTCTGCCCTCCTTTCTGATCGAGGTACCTTTATTTTCTAATCATGGTTACAGAAAGGTCTCCAGTCTCACTTGTTCTTCTATAGCACAGTTTGTCCTGGTAAACCTGGGTGTCTGTTAGTCACTTAGTCATGTCCGACTCCTTGTGACCCCATGGACTGTAGCCTGCCAGGCCCCTCTGTCCATGGGATTCTCCAGGCAAGAATACTGGAGTGGGTTGCCATTTCCTTCTCCAGGGGATCTTCTTGACCCAGGGATCGAACCCAGGTCTCCCACGTTGCAGGCAGATTCTTTACCACTTGAGTGATAGGGAAGTAAATCCACAGGTGAACCTGGGAGTTATCTGATATCAAGCGGAAAGTCTCATGTTGTCAGAACCCAAACGTGCACCAGAAACACATCATCTATTCTGTGCCCGATCTAAACTCCAGACCCACACAGACTGTGAGCTCCATATAGTGATTATTTTACCACTCTATTTTGGAATGACTAGTTAATTAGCATCAGCAGTGGGATGCTGTTGACTCACCTGTTCTCCTATCCCTTGACCCTGAGTTTGTGTTTGAAGACCCTGAGTATCTTTCCTGCCCCTGTGTTGCCTGAAATCTGTGTTCCCCTTGCTTTACATCTTTAATTAGAGCTCTCTGCTTATCTGATTATTGGTCCTCTTTCTCTCTGCTGCTCCATTTAAGTACTTCTACAGCCCGCAGCAGCAATGAATGAATTTAATGTTGTTCACTTCACAAATTTATCAAATTCAGTCGGATCTGTTCTGACCTTTTTGCAGCCAATGGAAAATGAAATTCAACTCTTCACATCATGTAGAGACAGTGATTAAACTCTGCATCTGTGACACTGAAGGAAAAATATACATGGGTCACTCGATTTTAAAACTCTTAAGAGTAATAATCATCTCTAAATCTCTAGAAATAATTTTTCTAACATTTGATTTTCTAGGTACTCACTACTGATGTCAAAGACGTTGTTGGTGGTGGGGTTGTTATTTAGTCATGTCTGACTCTTTTGTGATTACATGGACTGTACCCCTCCAGGCTTCTCTGTTGATAGGATTTCCCAGGCAAGAATACTGGAGTGAGTTGCCATTTCCTTTTCCAGAAAATCTTCTCAACTCAGGGACTGAACCCACATCTCCTACATTGCAAGTGAATCCTTTACTGCTGAGCCAACAGGGAAGCCCAATGTCAAAGATATATTTGTCCTCAATTTTTTTTTTCAGAGGCCCAGGGCCCCTTGTCCTTAATTTTTAAATAATTTTGAAAATAGCATTAGTCTAGGGGAAATTCATCTGCCTTTACAATAAAGGTACGGTTTACCTTTATATAAAAGGGACATTAAGCAAAACACAAAGATGAATCTAATTTACTGCATGGTTTATATTATTGTAGTTTTGAAAGTACAAGAAAATAGCTGTTTGTACACAAGACTTTGGGGAAAAAGTACATGTATTAGATCTTTAAGCAAATGATCAGAAATATTTATATCTGTAGCATGATTCCTCATCATTAAATTCAAGCAAAAACACAAAAACATGTGAAATATTTATTTCTTAAAATTTTGAAGTGTCTTTTTTCTCCCAACCTGACACTCAGAGAAAAATGTTTTCTCCCAGTGTCAGAAACTCTTGTTTTGTTATAACTGTGTAGGTTCTTTGAACTTTTCATACTGTAGCTATCTTACGAGAATTCACTTCAATATATTTCCAGCCTCATAGCAATTCTGCAATACCCAACATTTTACAATGCCTTCTGCCAAAATGCTGCAGACATGAGACAGAAAACAAAGAAGAAAACAGATGGATAAAAGTATACACTTCAAATCTCCTTCATTGAAAACAGAAGGCTAGAAAATAATTGGCTATTTTTTTCATAAATAGATATTTTTGATCAGATGAAGTGAGAACCTTTGTTGTTCATGACCCTATTATTATTTATATAGTCAAATAAGTTCCTGTTTTCAGAAACATGAAGCAAAAAATCAAAGCATCGTAACCTCCTGTGAAGATTTTGAAACAGCTGTATCTAAGTAAATATGCTATTACCTTCCAAATGACTGAAATTGAGTCTAGTCTTAACTTGGTACCAACGTTTTAAATCCTGGACAGGTCGTTTCAAAGACGAAGTGAGAATAAAACTTAAGTCTATAAAATACTGCTCAGTCTTTAAAATCGAACAAATACTCAATACAAGTTCATTAATTTATAATTGCTATCATTAAACCCAAAATGAGCAAATTGCTAGTTACTAAAATATTTACGAAATATAGGATATACAGGTCTTAAAGCTTGCAATGTATTATCTTCACTTAAGGAAGCTTTTGTCAAACCCAAAGTCTGTCTCTTTGCATTTAATATCACTTGAAATAGCAGAGTTGCTTGATAAAATTAATGTAGATAATCTTATTTTTATCACTTGCTCAAGAAAATATCTTTGTTCTTGATTCAAAGCAAAATCTCACTTATCTTTATAACTTGTATTTAACATTTTATATTTTTACTCAGATATTTTTTCTTACTTCAAGTCAGCCTTTAGATTTACTATATCTTCCCCAAATTGATATGTTCAAGATTACATTTTTCTCTCTCTATTTGGACTCTTTCTCTCTCCATCTCTTGCCACATGTAAGTCAATCTACCTCAAAGATTTGCTGATGTTCCTTGAAAGGTGAATGGATAAAGAAGCTGTGGTACATATACGTAATGGGATATTACTCCAGCATAAAAAGAAACACATTTGAGTCAGTTCTGAGGAGGTGGATGAGCCTAGAGCCTATCATACAGAGTGAAGTTAAGTTAGAAAGAGAAAGACACACATCGTATATATACATATATATATGCAGTCTAGAATGATGGGACTGATGAACCTATTTGCATGGCAGCAATGGAGATGCAGAGGGCGAGACAAGTTAAGACAGTAGCATGGAAACATATATATTACCATATGTAAAATAGATAGCTACTGGGGATTTGCTGTTATGATGCAGGGAGCTCAAACCCAAGCTGCTATTCTGTGACAATCTAGAGAGATGGGATGGGATAAGGAGGGGAAATATGTATACCTATGCTGATTCATAATGATGTGTGGCAAAGACCAACACCATATTGTAAAGTAATTATCCTCCAATTAAAAATATTAAAAAAAAAGATTTGTCTCTTTCAGAGAATGTGTCTGCTAGTCAAGGATAATTAGGTACATGTTTGTTTGCTCCATTCAATATTTTTAAGTAGTCCACAACTCAGCAGTGGCCGCAGGACTGGACAAGGTCTGTTTTCATCCCAATCCCAAAGAAAAGCAATGCCAAAGAATGTTCAAACCAGTGAACAACTGCATTCATCTCACACACTAGTAATGCTCAAAATTCTCCAGGCTAGGCTTCAACAGTATGTGAAACAAAAACTTCCAGATGTTCAAGCTGGATTTAGAAAAGGCAGAGGAACCAGAGATCAAATTGCCAGTATCCAGTAGATCTTAGAAAAAGCAAGAGAATTCCAGAAAAAAAAATTTACTTCCACTTCATGGACCATGCTAAAGCCTTTGACTGTGTGGATCACAACAAACCATGGAAAATTCTGAGCAATGAGAATACCACACCACCTTACCTGCCTCCTGAAGAAACCTCTCTGCAGATCAAAAAACAACAGTTAGAACTGGTCACAGAACCATGGACTGATTTAAATTAGAAAAGGATTACATCAAAGCTGTATATTGTCACCCTGCTTAGTTAACTTATATGCAGAGTACAACATGAGAAATGTCAGGATGGATGAAGCACAAGCAGAAATCAAGGCTGACAGGAGAAATATAAATAACCTCTGATATGCAGATGATACCACCCTTATGGCAAAAATTGAAGAGGCACTAAAGAGCCTCTTGATGAAAGTGAAGGAAGAGAGTGAAAAGCTGGCTTAAAACAACATTCAGAAAACAAAGATCATGGCATCCGGTCCCCTTACTTCATGGCAAACAGACGGGGAAACAATGGAAACAGTGACAGACTATTTTCTTGGGCTCCAAAATCACTGCAGATGGTGACTATAGCCATGAAATTAAAGGACATTTGTTTCTTGGAAGGAAAATTATGACCAAACTAGACAGCATATTAAAAGTCAGACATTACTTTGCTGACAAAGGTCTATATAGTCAAAGCTATGATTTTTCTAATAGTCATATGTGGATGTGAAAGTTGGACCATATTGAATCCTGAGCACCGAAGAACTGATGCTTTTAAACTATGGTGCTGGAGAAGACTCTTGAGAGTTCCTTGGACTGCAAGGAGATCAAACCAGTCAATCCTAAAGGAAATCAATCCTGAATATGCTGAAGCTCCAATACTTTGGTCATCTGATGCAAGGAGCCAACTGATTTGAAAAGACCCTGATGCTGGGAAAGATTGAAGGTGGGAGGAGAAGGGCATGGCAGAGGATAAGATAGTTGGATGGCATCACCGACTCAGTGGACATGAGTTTGAGTGGACTCCGGGAGATGGTAAAGGACAGCATAAGCCTGGTGTGCTGCAATCCATGGGTTGTAAAAATTTGGACACAGCTGAGTGACTAAACAACAAATTCCTTTTTCTCAAGTAGTATTTTCAGAGGTTCATCCCTACCACTATAGTCTTTCCTCAGCTGTTTTAAATTTTTGTAGAGGAATACGTTTGCTATCACAGAACTCGGTAGCATCAGTTAAACTTTTTTCAAGAATAATTTCTTTGGGTCTTTTCCAGAAAAGAAAAAAAAAATGTAACTGTTTACAATATGCACTAACTTGACATTTCCAAAATGGCGAAATTTCTTTATTGTTCTCCTGTGGAATCATCTGCACGACAACTAAGTTTTCAAGTGCATTCTATTATGTTCCAGTGGAATCAGCTAGTTCCATTTTCCATGTTTCACCACCTTTGAAATCTTCGAACAATTTGGCAAGTCTTTCTCTAAAGTAAAATTGAGATCCCATGTGTAAAGTATTGTAATTTGGCATTCTATAGCTTGGTCATGTTCTTTAAAAACTCCAACTAAAAAGTTAGATTCTAAAGTTTGGCGGAGGGTGGGATGACTTCAGAGAGTAGTAGTAAAACCTATGCACTACCATATGTAAACAGACAGCCAATGGGAATTTTCTGTATGATGCAGGGGACCCAAAACTGGTGCTATGTAACAACCTAGAGTGGTGAAATTGGGAATGATGTGGGCAGGAAGTTTAAGAGGGAGGGGACATATGTATACCTTTGGTTGATTTATGTTGATGTATGCCAGAAACCTTCACAATATTGCAAAGTAATTATCCTCCAATTAAAAATAATTTTTTAAAAGATGCCATTTAAGTGAATTATCTCTAGATGATTTATGAAGCATTTCTAATTACTTCTAAATTTTTCTCCCTCAAAACTCATTTGCACCAGCAAGGGAAACCCAGCGTTAGTATCATGGTCCTCAGTAACAGCACAGTCCAACCACATGACTTCTTAAAATTCCAAATACAACTTCATCTAGGTAGAAAGCCATCTGAAATGCTCTTATCTCTAGGATCAAAGTAAGAAATACTTTCGATAAGAGTTATGTTTTTAAAAGTGAACTCCATAGTAGACAGATTAAAAGATTTCCAAAGACAGTCTCTCCTGGACAAGGTACTGAGCAGAGTGCTACGAGAGATGCCAGCTGCCACCACAGACCATCTTCCAGGTCTTCATCCAGGAAGCTTAGCAGGAGGATAAACATGCTCTGAACATTTTCTCAAGCAAGAACCTAGTTGATTTTTTCCAGCAACCATGGACATAGTTTAAAAAATAAATCAAACAATAACATATTCCCATAAAAAAAGAAAATCAGAAGATTGCCAGTTTAAAAAAAGAATCTGTATTTGTCGATTTCATAATTTACTTGATTTGTCGTTCTCAGTCTGAACTTTTCAGTGGGAAGTAATGCCTGGACTCTACATGACAGATGCAACATCAGCCCCCTAGCTGCAGCATTTTTAAACCATCTCATCCTTGTGCATTCTGAGGTTTCTAGTTTCGTCTTCAGCATCTCTGCAATTCCCTCTTGGTTTCGAGTCTACTTCTACAATTCTGTTGTGAACAATTGTGTTTGAATTCTCTCGCCTTCAGCTGACACAGTGCACAGACTCTCTCTGCAAAACACGACAGCTGATATCCACGACACACTGTAAGCTTACAGCCCCCGATCCCTTTTCCTGAACAGGCCTGTGTCTCCTCCCACCAGTCGGCCGCATGCTTACCTAGACTTTGCTGTGCTCTCTCCACACAACTTTGCTTATGACAAGGGAGACTGATTTTGAATTTATGTGATTCACCCAGGTATTTCTTAATCAAATGTGTGTTCTTGTGAATAACTAAGCTGAACATATTTAAAGACCAAATATACGTGAAGACCACCCATCAGACCTTCAAGATAAATCAAACATTGAAAGAATTGAAAGGACAAGTGCCTATACAATAACAATAGGGGAATTCAATATTCCACTTGCAATAATGACTATGCAACCAAACAGAAAATCAACATGGAAATGGAGGATTTGAAAAATATTATAGCTCTATTATAGAGCCAAGACACATTCAGAACATTCTACCCAACAATGGCCGAAGACACATTTTCCTCAAGTGCACATGGAACATACTAAAGGACAGGACTCCTGTGCCGTGAAATAAGTCTCAATAAATGTAAAAGTTTAAATGATAAAATTATTAGAAAAATCATTTCTAATCACAGTGGAATGACATTAGAAATCAGCAGCACAATTATGTGGAAATTAAACAACACCCTCTAAAGAGATCAAAGAAGAATTTACAGGGAAAGAAACCCAAAGGTAGCAGAAAGTAGGAAATAATAAAGATTAGAGCAGAGATAACAAAATAAGAGACTAGAAAGTCAATAGGGAAAAACAATGAAGGCAAGATTTGATTCTGTAGCCAATAAAACTGACTTTTAGCCAGACTGAACAACCTCAGCAACAAAATAGTTTCAAACAGAATCTGAAAAAACTAATAAATAAATAAATAAATAAATAAATAATCAATTAAAAAAACAAATAAACAAAAAAGACTGAAATTCTTAAATATAAAAATAAATAAATAAAAGATTACCAATGATTTTACAAAAGGAAAAAGGATTATAAAGAGAATGCTTTGATCAATTGTATGTCAAACAATTGAAAGCATGTCAAACAACAAAAAAATACCATTAATCATTAGCAAGATACAAATAAAAACCATCACTGAGATACCCTACCAACATTAGGATGACTGTTACTGAAAATAAGAGCAAAAAACAAAAAAATAACTAAAAATGGTTGGCTACAGTGCAGAGAATACTGAACCCATGTACGTGAACTGTGCAAATGCTGCGGAAACCAGTATGGTAGTTCCACAAACAACTGATGAAAACAGAATTATTTTATCCAGGAAGTCCACTTCTGGGTCTATACCCAAAAGAAAACAGGAACGCAAACAGATATCTGTACAACCATGTTCATAGCAGAATTATTCACAATAGCCAAAAGATAGAAGCAAACCAAATGTCCATGATCAGAACAACATGGTACACATTCAGTGGAATATTAGCCAGCCTTAAAAGGACATTCTGATACGCACTACAGCAGGTACCTTAAAGACCTTGTGCCAAGTAAATAAGTCAATCACAACAGAGTATTTTATGATTCTACCTATACTGCATATCTAAAGTAGTCCACTTCACAGAGACAAACAGTAGAACGGTGGCTGCCAGGGGCTGGAAGGAGAGAGGAATAGGAAGTTATTGTTTAGAGTGGGAAGAAGAAAAAGTTCTGGAGATGGATGTTAGTGATGGCTGTACAACAATATCAATGCAATTTAATAACACTGAGCTCGACACTTAATGGTAATATAATGGTAAATTTTATATTATGTGTATTTTACCACAATAAAACAAAAACGGAAAAAGCATTTATGCATCTATACATGAATATATAGGATGCACCACTTTCTTTTCATTTCTTTAGCATTTGCTTTTATTAAGCCCGTATTCTTACAAAATTAATATTACATAAAAATTTTAAAAAAGGCACGTTGGAATTAGAGACACCTCCAGGAAAATCTTAATATTGCTGATTACTTGTTCACCAGCTCTGAGGCATTTTCATTATCGTAATAAATTATATCATTATATAATTATCTATAATTCTATCACACAACTATAATTCTAACTAAATGAACACTTCCTAAGCAAGTAAAATACTCCAGGGGCTGTGCATAAGAAAAAGATATTTTCTTTTACTGGCTTTGTCCCTTTTTAATTTTGAGAGGACTGTTTGCCTTCTTTATCTTTCGATGCTGAAAAAACTTCCTCTTAGAGAGTAAGCTTTCTCTCAACTTTTCCTCTCCTGTACCAACTTTATGAACCTTAGAAGTTTTTGCAAATATCATAACATCCTATTAAAAAATGAAAAGAGGAGCCATTATAGTAATTCTTATCTCATTTATTTTAAAAAGTCCCAAGGTATTTATATTTATGGGACTCAAAACAGACATCCTGTTAAACTGTTTGAGAAAACATAAAGAGAGAAACACAAAAGCTTGAAGGCGAATAGTGAGAGAACTTCAAAACATGTATAATGTATTTTGATGAGGAGAATCAAAGGATCCCAGATTTAATCACACGCAGGACTTTAAAGTCTAATTAGAGCAGTCCATCATCTGGAGCCAAAGGCCAGAAAACTAATTCTTACTCACAAATGCAACTGAATTGAAGCTCATTTTGTGCGAGTGTCATCTGAGCTTCGTGGAGCCATGGCTGTTTCAGCCCTTCCCTGATTTTCTTTGTTGGCAAAATTCTACTGGAATATAAAACAAATTTCGGAGCTTGTCAGTTAGAAATTCTCTAATGCATTTTCAGAAAGGGAAGAACTTCCGACCTAAAGCAATTTCAATCCGTAAAATTACACTCAGTAACCAGATTAGGCTGGTAAGGGAGAATAGCACTGGCAAATGGAGTCTTCAGAAATACTCGTAGAGCATGGATGGGTGGATGACAGACAGATAGATGGGTATTTTTCTCTAGAAATTAAAAAGGTTTGTTTGTTACAATACATAGAAAACTAAAAGAAAAAATATAATATATGCACAAACAATAAAGGAACTCAAAATTAATCTGAAAATTCACTAAATAACAACAATGTGCAAGTTTCATTAATAAGAGAAAAAATTATAAAATGAAATAATTATTTTGAGGTAATAATCTAATTTTGAGGTCAGTGGTCTAAATGCTGGAAAACAATTAGTCACCAAACATGAAAGCTGACTACACAAGGAATTTCTCATTGTTTTTAGTGAAGAATACACTAGGTTGACAATGAAGAAAATAGCATACAAACTGACATTGAACCTTTGGTTTGGTTAGTTCATGGGCATTTCAAGGAACTGTTTCTGGTGCATTTTTTAAAACTGATATGTCTCATCTGCTTAAGCAATGCTTGGCACATACTAGGTACCTAATAAGCACTGGTCAGTAAGTTTGTGTCTGGATGTGGTCGTGACAGCACCTCAGTTACAAACAAAATGGGTGACGTTTTGCTCATTGGTAACAGCACCCTTGTCAGTCCCTGAAACCGGAAATCACTGTTCATTGGGCTCCACAGTGTTCTCATACTGTAATAATCGACCACAGCATCAACAATAAGATGTCTTTGTGGAAAAAGATGCTAGCATCTTCCTGTTCTAAAGTATCTGAATTTCAGACTATCTTCCAACTAGTTCTAGAAATAAATTCAGCTATACAGTTCCCACTAGAACCTGGGAAGACTCAGAAGCCCCTGGGAAAGGGTGAATTTCTGAGAGCTCCTTTCAGAAACTGGTGCCATTCCATACATTCACCTAAGAGTTACAGACTCTCAGAGCTGAGAAGCATTTCTATCATAAAAAGTTGTGATTATGCTTTCTGATAACATTAATATTCCTTTCAGAAGATGCAATAAAAAATAAGCAGTTGATCATCATTATCTTATTAGTGTTTAGATAATAACTGTAGGTGATAAACCTTTGGGGAGGGACACTCTTTTTCCAATGCCCTTTTGTGTATTTGGCATTTTTTTGTTTGCTTTTTACCTGGGAATCAATCATGTACTTTTTTTTTTTTTTTTTTTTTTTTACAAATATGCTACAAATAAGCCTAGCAACAAAGTTTTGCTGCAACTGAGTACAAACCATGAAAGCGGTAAGGACACACTGAACTTAGCAGGTTATGGGACATAGTTTTTCTGCATTAATAACCACTTGTCGAGAACAAAAAGTGTGAAGAGTAGACTAGTGTAGCATGAAAACGATTCCAAAGCAAGGTTTCCTCCATGCCAG